>NC_138768.1:392329556-392946577 GCF_965119305.1 Pelophylax lessonae
ATGGCTGTTCCGGATTCCGGACAGGTGGGTTCAGGAAATCATTCGATCGGGTTACAAGATCGAATTCCTTTCGCGACTAGCGCACAGATTAATTCCCTCAAATCTTCATTTGACCCCAGATCGGTTACGCGATCTTCATCGGGCGGTTCAGGATCTCCTCGCCCAGGGGGTGGTTGTCCCGGTGCCTCATCGGGACAGATTTCGGGGGTTCTACTCAAATCTGTTCACTGTGCCCAGAAAGGAGGGCAAGGTACGTCCGATTCTGGACTTGAAAGCTCTGAACCTCTTTGTGCGGGTTCAGAAGTTCCGCATGGAATCCTTCCGTTCGGTGGTGGCCTCTTTAAGCCCGGGAGATTTCCTGGCTTCCATCGATCTCAAGGATGCGTATTTACACATCCCCATCTTCGAAGGTCACCAGAGGTTCCTCCGATTTGCAATCGCGGAGGAACACTATCAGTTTGTGGCGTTGCCTTTCGGTCTCGCTTCGGCTCCAAGGGTGTTTACCAAGGTGCTGGCTCATGTTCTGGCCCTGTTATGGGCACAGGGGATTGCGATCTTGGGATATCTGGACAATCTCCTGTTAAGATCGAGTGCCAGCCCGAGCCTATTACGCGATTTGTGAACTACCGTTCAGACGCTCCAGGAGTTCGGGTGGACCATCAACGTGCAGAAGTCGACCTTGTTCGTCTCCCTTACCTGGGAATGGTCCTGGACTCTGCCCGAGCAAAAGTCTTTCTGCCGGAGGAAAAGCTCCGGACTTTGCAGAACGAGGTCAGGTTCCTCAGGGACAATGACTCCTCATCACTCCGGACCTGCATGCAGTCTCTGGGGTTGATGGTATCAGCCTACGAGGCGATACCGTTTGCACAGTTCCACACGCAATCTCTTCAAGTGGAGATCCTGGCCAGGTGGGACAGGCTTCCTCAATCCTTGGAAAGGAGGATATCCCTGAGCCGCCACGTCAGAGTAGATCTGCTCTGGTGGCTTCAGTCCCCGGCTCTGACGGGAAAATCTTTCCGCCTGTTGTTGTGGATGGTGATCACCACGGATGCCAGCCTGTCGGGCTGGGGTGGCATGCTGGGCATTTTGTCTGCTCAGGGCACTTGGTCGGAGGACGAATCCTCCCTGCCGATAAACATCTTGGAACTGCGTGCGATCAGGCTGTGCTTGTTCCGTTGGTCGAATCAGCTTCGGGGTCGCCCTGTGCGGGTGCAGACGGACAACGCCACTGCGGTGGCCTACATCAATCACCAAGGGGGCACCAGGAGTGCCCGGGCGGCCCTGGAGGTGACCAAGATTCTGACTTGGGCCGAGACTCATGTCCCAGCAATTTAGGCGGTTCACATTCCGGGTGTGGAGAATTGGCAGGCCGACTATCTGAGCCGCCAGACCCTGGACCAGGGGGAATGATCCCTACACCCGGAGGTGTTCCGGATGCTGTGTGCGAGATGGGGAACCCCAGATGTGGATCTGTTCGCATCTCGGCTAAACAACAAGGTGGGAAGGTTTGTGGCAAGAACGCGCGACCCTCTGGAAGATGCCTCGGATGCGCTGGTGGTGCCTTGGCATCAGTATCGCCTGATTTATGCCTTCCATCCGATTCAGTTGTTGTCCAGGTTCCTTCGCAGGTTGGTCTCGGAACAGAAGTTGGTGATTCTGGTGGCCCCAGACAGGCCGCGCCGGTTATACTGGTCGTCGAGCCTCCGTGGCGACTCCCCTTGCGAGACGATCTGCTGTCTCAGGGACCGATCTTCCATCCTGCTTTACGGTCGCTGGCTTTAACGGCGTGGCTGTTGAAAGCCAGGTCTTGAGAGATCGGGGTCTCTCGTCGGCGGTCATTCCTACCCTGCTCAAGGCTAGGAAGGCCTCGTCTGGTAAGATCTATTACCGTACTTGGAAGGCTTATTTTGCCTTGTGCGAATCCAGGGGCGTCCATCCCCGTTCCTTTTCGGTGGCGAGGGTGTTAGCCTTCCTCCAATCTGGTGTGGACCAGCGTCTTGCGCTGACCACTATTAAGGGCCAGCTATCTGCTCTAGCCATCCTTTTTTAGCGCCCTTTGGCGTCTAATTCATTGGTGCGCACTTTTATTCAAGGTGTGCGTCATTTGGCTCCTCCTCGAGAGCGCCTTTACCTCCTTGGGACTTAAACTTGGTCTTGTCTGTTTTGCAATGTCCTCCCTTTGAAAACATCAGGGAAATTTCTCTGCCTCTGCTGATGAGGAAGGTTACCTTTCTGGTGGCAATCACATCTGCTCGCAGAGTGTCGGAGTTGGCGGCCTTGTCTTGCCGCTCCCCTTACCTGGTGGTTCATAGGGATAAGGTGGTCTTGCGCCCTAACCAATCCTTCCTTCCTAAGGTGGTTTCGGATTTTCACCTTAACGAGGATATTGTCTTACCATCGCTGTGTGTGAATCCTACGCATCCTAAGGAGTGTGCCTTGCATTCCTTGGATGTAGTCCGGGCGATCAGGGTCTACCTGTCGTCCACTGAATCCTTCAGAAAGTCGGATTCTCTTCTTGTCCTTCCTGAGGGACCTTGGAAGGGTATGGCTGCATCTGCGGCAACCATTTCTAGATGGATCAGGCAGACGATTGTACAGGCCTATTCGATTAGGGAACGGGTTCCGCCCTTCCCTGTCAAGGCGCACTCAACCAAGGTGGTGAGTGCGTCCTGGGCTTTCCGGCATCAGGCTTCGGTGACCCAGGTGTGCAAGGCTGCGACTTGGTCGTCTGTGCACACCTTTTCAAAATTCTACAAACTTGATGTTATGGCATCTGCTGATGCTTCCTTTGGCCGCAAAGTTCTGTGTGCGGCTGTTCCTTGAGGGGACCCTAGTTTTGCAGGTCCCTGGCTGTTGGGGTTGTTTTCCCCTTGTGTATTTGCTTTCCTGGGTTGTTTGCACTGGTTGAGCTTTTCTGTTATCCAGAAGATTTACCTTTCTGTTCAGATAAGGTTCCTTTCTCCGACTTGGGTGCTGCGTTGCCTTTTCTGACAGTTGCGCCCCCCCCCATGTCTACACTGCTTTGGGACATCCCATTGGTGAAGACTGTATGAGTGGGCGGCAACTGTCAGAGGACGTCAGAGAAAACGGGGAATTTTTGTAAAATCTTACCGTAAAATTCCTTTTTCTGAGTCCTCTGACAGTCGCCACCCCCGCCCCTCTTGTTGGGGTTCTTTGGACTTTAACTGCTTGCTACCAAACTGAGTTGGGAATGCTGATAGCAGGGGGGTATTGGACCAGTGGGACAGCCCCCTACAGGTGTGTCTATGTAAATTACTTTGTTTTTAACAAGTCTTGTGCCTAGCTTGCTCCTGTGGATAAGAGGTCAATACCCTTTGGTGAAGACTGTATGAGTGGGCGGCGACTGTCGGAGGACTCAGAGAAAGGAATTTTACGGTAAGATTTTACAAAAATTCCGTTGTGTGTGTATGTATATGTATATATAATATATATATATATATATATATATTTATAAAATATATAAAGTACAGTAAAATTGCAGGAAAGGGCACTGGGGGGGCAAACTAATGTGAATTTATTTTATTTTGAATTGTATCAGTGTGTTTGGTGTGTTATACATTTGAATTTGCCGCCGGTTCCACCCCCCTGCGAACGTCACGTCGCAGGAGATGGAAGCTGGGGCACACACAGGATCGGGAGGAAGATCCACCGCCACACACCGCCGGGATACATCGCTGGATCCTGGTGACAAGGTAAGTAACCCCTCTACCAGGATCCAGCCATCTTCCTAGCAGTACCCCGAGTGTGGCTCGGGGTTACCGCTTTTGGCACTGAAATGTAACCCCGAGCCACACTCGGGAATACCGCTAGGAAGGTTAAAGGATAAGTCCACCCTAAAACTAAAATCCCTGCATCTATAGATCGCCACGTTCTAACACTAACCTATCTAGTCCTGTGAAGAAGAAATCAGTTTGCTTACCTTTTTTGAAGCCAAGCCGACCCGATCCCACACTAATCTGTCAGCTGCAGCTACGCTGTGGAGGTGGGTGCAGAGGACTGGGCCGACAACGGAAGCTCTATAGTAAGTCTGTGGATGACGTCACTTCCCATTAATTTCACACCCCTTGTCTGCCGTGTCCTCTGCAGAGCTTCCGCCGCTGGAAATCGGATCGGCTTCAAAAAAGAAAGTATACAGATTTCTTCTTTACAGGGCTTAGATAGGTTAGTGTTAGAATGTGGAGATCTATAGACGCAGGGATTTTAGTTTCAGGGTGGACCTATCCTAAAGTATAACTAAAGGCCAGACCTTTTTTTTTTTTTTTTTTCCCCCCCATTTTATATTGGATAGAGGGAAGACGGATTTTATTTACGCCTGTCTCCTGATTGGGAAGTTTGGCCCTGTCCAGTTGTCCTGTTTTACTGCTATCGCTTTAAGTGAAAGAAAATTCAAATAAAAGGAAAATCTTCCAGTGGGGACACGAGTTCTCACAACATCCAGGAATTCCCTAACTTTAAAGTAATTTCCTTTTACTGTTTTGGAAACTTAAAAGTCAGGGGGAAAAGATGGCAAAAACGGACAGGGGTTCTAACCTTCCCTTACTCTATCAAAAATTTAAAGAGTTTTGCCTCTTGCTCTAGCTGTTATGAGAAAATGGTGGGGGTTGCGGTTTTGGACTAGGTTACTTTCCTGGTTGACATAGTTGTTCCACTGATCTGGAACAAGGAGAGACCGTCATTCTGACAATTTACAGTGTAGATGTTCCAGAACTGTGATTGAAACTATTTATGCTGTATAGTTACAATCAAGCAAGTTAGTATTTTTTTTTTTCCCTCACATATTTTTGATTTGGCCTCAATGTTTGACATAGTTAAAACTAAGGCATTGGCAATATTTTATATATTTACAGCAACTAGTTATGTAGTATTAAAGTGTTTTTAATGTTGCATAATTCTTTTTCTCCTTTCAGGTGGGTGACAAAAAATGACAGCTTTGCACCAAGTGACCCCTCCTTCTTCTGCGATGTTTGCTTTAAGATGCTTCACTATGACAGCGAGGGCAATAAACTTGGAGACTTTCTTGCATATGCATATGTTGACCCAGGAACGTTTAATTAAAAATAGAACATTGCAGCAATAAACGGCACACCAAAGGTCACAAAGATAAATGTCAAGGACAGGAAATGAACTTTATAAGTGCAGACTATAATCGAAGTGGGGATTTTCATGCCTACAGAACATCTCTGTGGGTTTTCTTTTCTAGGTATACAGCGTGCAGATGCACATAATCTTCTGTAGCACACAATACTAAGCAGATCTGTTCTGATGTAAATCTGTTGATTAAATGGAACTTTATACTATAATTTTTTGAGCAGTGTACTTTACATACAAGTAAAATTATAAAGGAACACTTTTAAAACACATCAATGGGGAAAAATATCATGCTGGTTATCTATACTGATATGGACTGGTAATGTGTTAGGAATGAAAGGATGCTTGATCGTTTGAGGGACATTAAAATTATCAACCTAAAAAGACCTGAATTCAAAGACACCCCAAAATCGAAGTGAAAAAAATGATGCAGTAGCTAGATCATTTCCTGAAATTTCATTGCAGCAACTCAAAATGGTACTCGGTAGTTGGTATGGCCCCCACATGGTTTTATGCATGCCTGACGACGGAACATGCTCCTAATGAGACGACGGATGGTGTCCTGGGGTCGTCATTTCCTCCCAGATCTGGACCAGGGTATCACTGAGCTCCTGAACAGACTGAGGTGCAACCTGGCTGCGTCAGATGGACCGAAACATAATGTCCCAGAGGTGTTCTATTGGATTTTGGTCAGGCGAGCGCAGGGGCCATTCAATGGTATCAATTCCTTCATCCTCCAGGAACTGGCAGCATACTCTCGCTACATGAGGCCGGCATTGTTGTGCACCAGGAAGAACCCAGGACCACAGCACCAGCGTAGGGTCAGACAATGGGTCCAAGGATTTCATCCCAATACCTAATGGTAGATAGGGTTCCATTGTCTAGCCTGTAGAGGTCTGTACGTCCCTCCATGGATATGTCTCCCCAGACCATCACTGACCCACCACCAAACCGGACATGCTGAACAATGTTACAGGCAGCATAATGTTCACCACGACTTCTCCAGACCCTTTCACGTCTGTCACATGGGTTTAGGGTGAACCTGCTCTTATCTGTTAAAAGCACAGGGCACCAGTGGCAGACCTGCCAATTCTGGTGTTCAATGGCAAATGCCAATCGTGCTCCATGGTGCTGGGCAGTGAGCACAGGGCTCACTAGAGGACGATTGGGCCCTCAGGCCACCCTCATAAAGTCTGTTTCTGATTGTCAGACATTCACACCAGTGGCCTGCTGGAGTTGATTTTGTAGTGCTCTGGCAGTGCTCATCCTGTTCCTTCTTGCACAAAAGAGCAGATACCAGTCCTGCTGATGGGATAAGGACCTTCTACTGCCCTGTCCAGCTCTCTTAGAGTAACTGCCTGTCTCCTGGAATCTCCTCCATGCTCTTGAGACTGTGCTGGGAGACACAGTAAACCTGGCAATGGCACGTGATGTGCCATCCTGTAGGAGTTGGACTGCCTGTGCAACCTCTATAGGGTCCAAGTATCGCCTCATGCTACCAGTAGTGACACTGACCCTAGCCAAATGCAAAACTAGTGAAAAACAGTCAGAAAAGATGAGTAGGGAAAAAATGTCAGTGCCCTCCACCTGTAAAACCATTTCTGTTTTGGAGGTTGTCTCATATACCCATCTAGTGTACATTAATTTCATTAACACCAAAGCAGCTGAAACTGATTAACACCCTCTGCTTGTTAACCGACCAGATCAATATCCCAGGCGTTTAATTGACTTGATTAAAAAGTGTTCCTTATGGGAGGATAGCCCAAAGCTTCCAGCTCCACAGAGGAACTAGGCAGGGGTGTCCGCTTTCCCCTCTCCTATTTGCAAAGGCTATAGAGCCTATGGCGGCACTTGTTCGGGCAAACCCAAGAATTGTAGGTTTCCAATAAAGTCCTCTTCATGAAAAAATTTTATATGCGGATGATATTATGTTATTGTTGGGAGACGCTGTCTCTTCTCTCGAAGAGGCGATGGCGGTTATTACATTATTGTGTACTTGGGTCTGGTGATCAGTTGGGGCATGTCATCTCTGATGCCCCTAGATGACCTGGCAGAGGGCTCACTGTCACTGCCCACAAATATACCCATCTGTAGTTCCTTTAAGTATTTGGGCATTCAGGTGACCCCCCAGGCCATTAGAGTGTATCAAACTTAATATAACACTGATGCTGGCCAGCTTTAGGGATAAGGTTAAACTGTGGTCCAAGCCTAGAATGTCAATAGCGGGACCGGTAAATCTCATAAAAATGATACTTATGCCCCAACTTCTATATATATATATATATATGCCACAATTCTCCGCTAGTCATCCCCCTAAAAATATTCTGCATTATCAATACTATCTTTGGGACCCTTCTGTGGAGGAACAGCCATCCCAGGGTAAAGCTAGAACAATTTCAAAAGCCTAAAGAGGCGGGTGGCTTGGCACTACCCAACCCCTGGGTATATCATCTAGCTGCCCAGCTTTAACATATAGCTCAATCAACTTGGGGAGGGGGTTGATTCCGGTGATCAGGACCCCATCACAATGTTGCTGCTGACGACAACCAAAGCAAAGACTGTTATTCGTGGTCTAGAGGCCCTGGCATTTGCTAAATCTAACAAACTCTACCCTATTTACGCCCTCATGCACAAAATATGGAATAAGACAAGGCAGCTACAGAATGTAACAGGCTTCACTAACTTTAGCCCACTATGGGGAAATGCACGCTATTTTGAACTAACTCAATAGTCATGCGGAGCCGGATGGGAGAGATATGGTGTGCTATACATGAAACAGGTGTTCTCCAATGGGATTTTATGCTCATTCCCAGAGCTGCAGAACATGTATTGCCTGCCTGGGTCGATGCTGTTTTATTATTTCCAGTTACGCCACGCTGTACAGTCTCGGCAGGGAACGGATTTGTGGAACCTCTCACCCTCGCTCATCTCTAATTACATGAGTAATATTCACACATTCAAGGGCTTCATTACCCACTGATATCGTATGTTACTTTAACATCTTCCTTGGAGATTACCTGGATACAAGTTGTGCTAGGGGGAGAGAGACACGTGGGTGCCTTTTGAAAACTAAAAGTGGTAGGCAGCCTTTTCGGCGGTCCAGCGGTGCTCTCTAAATGTAGCTCAATGCATATCCCAGTTATATGTACTTTTGGAGGGTATACTACCCTCCAGCAAAGTTGTTCACGGTGGGTCTCAGGGACAGTCTTACCTGCTGCAGATGCATCAGAGATCACGGGAATCTCATACACATGGTCTGGAGGTGTCCAAAATTGCACATATACTGGAAGGGTGTAGTGGGGATCATCAACAGGGTCTTTCAGGTGACCCTGAGTGAGGATCCCAAACCATGTGTGCTGGGTATTAAGGATGGCCTCCAGGTTGAGGGAACCACGGGTCAGGCTATAGAGAGAGCCCTGTTTCAGGCTTGCAAACTGATCCTGAGACATTGGATTTCTACTGACCCTCCAACGGTGGGGGGAATGGATATCACAGATGGAGACACTTTGAGGCTGGATAAATACATCTGGCAGCATAGAGGATGCTGTGGTAAATTTGAGAAATTGTGGCACCTCTGGCTGGACACCCCAGGTCTGTCCCCAATGGAATTGGTCCTGAACTGTCTCATATACAGCTAGGGTACCAGGAGCCACGCACTTGATGTATAGAATGGGGAGGTACTCTCCTGGGCCCATAGATGATAAATCATAATATGGTATTGCATAAACAGCTTAAAATATTGTACATATGGATTGAACAAATTATGTCTGCATATGTATACATGCTTATTACATGTACACTCAACATGTGTGATGATGATATGAACGAGATATGGTGTATATATCTTTTATGTACGTTTTGTAGTGGATTACGTTACCAATAAATTATTCTTTTACTGTTAGTTTTCCTTAAATTTTTTTGAGCATTGTAAATGGTGTGATAGTTGTAAAAATAAGTCCTACAAGCCTGCAAACATTGTGATTCAAGTCCATCAGACAACCCATGCATAAAATATTTGCAGCTCTCGGGTAATAGTTTTTCCTAGGCCAGCAAAGAAAAACACTTCTCACATAAATGTAAAAAATCTACACTTTTGTGCTAGAAAACTTGTTAGAACCTCCAGACATTTTATATGTGTGTGTGTATATGTATGTGTGTGTGTGTATATATACACACATTTCTTTCATTCATCGACAGACAGTGCTCCATAAATCATTACTACTGGGTTATATTGAACAAAAGACACCTGGCTACTCCCATGGGCCGTCCTCAGCTAGTATATAACTCCCCTCTCTGCTCTAGGTAATGAGTTTTATTCTGTCTAGTCAGGAATAAGGACCAAGGCTTCCTGCTGGGATCTGTTGATCTTAGCAATTTTTTTCTCTTTCCTTGCATCTTTTTTTTGTTTTTTCTCTTGGGAGATCTACAATCAACTGCTGGGCGACGGGCTGGATAATCTTGAACCACTTGACCCCCCCAGCCCAGCCAGGGAGCGTGTGCAGACCACAGCTATGCGTTAGCTCAGCCATGACATAGCCACATGGACAGGGTCGCATATGACCGGGTACTGGTCGGAGTCGCAACAGCCCTTTGGCCGACAGCTCCCCTACTTCGGTGGCGAGGATTTCTGTCTGGAGCGTTACCCACACCAATAGAAGGGTAAGTACAGTCCCTCTTCACCCCTTTTGGCGTTTTTTGGGAAGGACGTGGGTAACCTCCAGGGATGGTTGGACCTGCCTGAAGGTTTCCTCCTCCCATCCTGAAATCCCTCATTGAGCTGGGCTTCCCCCCAAGTCCAGACCTGGAGTCTAGTGGGAGTCCCAGGGAATGGGGTGCAGCGGAGACCTCTGGGGTCTCCCCCACCATCCCCACTCTGTAAGGGTCCTGGGATAGTGTGTGTCCTGTCCTGGTAGTATGGAGGGGTCCCAGTGTAGAAGACCCCTAGTTGCATTCCCTACTGGTTGCAGTGTGGCTGTAGTGTAGGGAGGTCCCAGTAGAGAGACCGGTGCAGAGTGCACAGCGGAGTCTCCCCTAACGTGTGCCCTGTCTGTGGAAGTACAGTACCTTCAGGAGGGAGTCCCCTTGCAGAGGGCGCAGCGTTGCAGAGGGCACAGGGAAGACTCTGGCAGCATGCTTCGGCATCTTGAGCTGCCGGCAGTCATGTTGGAGAAGTCCGATGACATCATGGCGGCCATTTTCCCTTGGTTTGGCTAGTCTTAGGCCGGTGGCCATGTTTGTGTAGCCCTATATCACAGCGGCCATTTTCCCTTAGTCTTGGAGACGACTGAAGCCTTGTGGGGATGCTGAAGCTCCTCTTCCTGTGCCCAGGACATATGAAAAAGGATGGTGACCATGGTGTTGCAGGGTCTGAATTTTCAGTGGAGTCCTTGGGGGGGGGGTCCCTGTTATATCTCTCTGCTGATAGGTACCTTGAGCTTTGGGGGGATCCTTTAGTGGTGCCAAAAAATAGTTTGTACTGCAAGGTCTTCCTTTCCTTATGGAGCCTCAGGGTAACATCTCCCCCACTGACCCCCCTCATAGAGGTGGAAAGTCCCTCGGAACCCCAGCTTTCCATGGTTGCACTGATGCGGGTCCTGCAGTCCTTAGTGTTCCGGGTAGAAGTGGTGTGTGGGCAAAGGCCCAGGAGGAAGCATCCCCCCCCCCTTCCCCTGCTCAGTCTGTCTCATCTGATTCTGAGCCTGATGCCGCTGTGGACGCTGCCCGTCCAGGGGGGTCTTAATATCACACCCCCAGATCCAAGAATTGGTTTGCAAACCAGGCCTCCAAAAAAAGCTCTTTGATCTGCCCTTTTAAGGCGATCACCTGTTTGGGGCTACCCTGGATGACATCATTAAGGGTATCACGGAGTAGGGGGGGGGGTGGAAAGTACCTCCCAGCCACAATCCAGGAAAGGGAAGGAGCCTCGTTGCAGATGGGGGGGGGGCCCATCATCTCAGCCCATAGAAAATTATTTTCTGCTTCCGGGATTGAGAATAAGGGAAATAGCTCTTTAAAATCTTCCCCGGGAGGTTCCAAGCAATCTTGGTCTTGTAAGCCTAGAGCTAGCTTCTCCAGGACCACAGACAAGACCCCTTTAGCATGAAGGTCTGCCCTCACCCATTTTCGGGGTAGAGGGACATCTTTGCTGGTTTCCGGCCCCGTGGACTTTACAGTTGTGTTCAAAATTATTCAACCCCCACTGAAATTGATTGTTTTGGCCAGTTTGGCATTGATTTTGATCATTCAGTCATCCTGCTTACAATTAAATCAAAGAGGCACGTGTAGGTCAGACAAATATAACATAACATTTATAATGAAATAACCACAAATGTCTTTTCTGTGCTCACATCATTATCAGTTTTATTCAACCCCCAAGTGACATTCAATCTTAGTACTTAGTAGAACATCCTTTTACAGTTCTAACAGCTTACAAACGTGAAGCATAGCTTGACACAAGTGTCTTGCAGCGATCTACAGGTATCTTCGCACATTCGTCATGGGCAAAAAGCCTCCAGTTCAGTCACATTCTTAGGCTTGTGCACTGCAACTGCTTTCTTTAAGTCCCACCAGAGGTTCTCAATCGGATTTAAGTCTGGTGACTGTGATGGCCACTCCAAAATGTTCCAGCCTTTAATCTGCAACCATGCTCTAGTGGACTTGGAGGTATGCTTGGGATCATTGTCCTGTTGAAAGGTCCAACGTCTCTCCCAACCCTCAGGTTTGTGACGGACTGCATCACATTGTCATCCAATATCTCCTGGTACTTAAGAGAATTCAAGGTACCTTGCACACGCTGAAGCTTCCCTGTACCCGCAGAAGCAAAACAGCCCCAAAGCATGATTGACCCCCCCCCCCCCCCGCTTCACGGTAAGGTGTTCTTTTCTTCATAGGCCTTGTTCTTCCTCCTCCAAACATAGCGTTGATCCATGGGCCCAAACCGTTCTAATTTTGTTTCATCAGTCCACAGAACACTATCCCAAAACTTCTGTGGTTTATCCACATGACGTTTGGCATACTGCAGTCGACTTCTTATTCTTTGGGAAAAATATGGAGGGGTTGGGACTTTAATTGAGAGACATGACCATGACAGGGTTGATAGAGTAAAATATCACATTTATTACATACATAATAGTATACAATGGCATAAAAATGCTGTACAGAGTAAGACATATGGTATATACACCGCTGGAGTAGTAGGAAGAGTACATAATCCCCAGGACAGCCTCAGAGGAACCAACATAACAATTGACAACCCTAGAAGTATTGGAGTAAAATCATAACATCCATAAACTGACGCATTTCGTGGCCTAATGCCACCACTTCTTCAGAGTAGATGTATGATCTGTATCTAAAAGTAGAAAGTATACATGTAAAGTATTACAAAAAATGATGGTTGATGGAAGCTGAAAGGGGGAAGGGAAGGGAGGAATAGCCCCCATAGTCCCAACTTACATGGTAGCCGTGGCAACGACTGGTAATGGAGGAGGAGAGGACCCAGGTGTCATTACCTTCATATCTCTATAGCTATTTCCTACATATTCCTACTCCTATCATGTAAGTTATATATTACGACTTTACATATAATATATACTTTACTACTCCTTTCTATTTACTCGATATAGATACATGATACCATCAATAATTTTCCAGTCCCCTCTATTTCACATTTTTCCTGTGTATGGCTACCTCCGCTCTTGCCGCGGACCTCCAGCGTCCTCAGCTCCCGGGGGGAGACGCATGGCCAGTCCCACCATGCCAGCCACTTTTATTGTGCATTGACTGTATGCGATGGTCCATGTCCCCCAATTACACTGTCACACAGACTTCGTCTGGACCAGTGGGGGGCACCGCGCATTCTAGTCATGCACACAGGCTGTCACATATAAAGTTGCTTTCTTTTCTATAAACAACTATATACATGTTTGACATTATTGGTTTTGGTTACTCCTTTTTGCTGCGTGGCATGGACGCTCTGGCTGCTGGTGGGCTGACTCCTGTTATCTTCCCGGGAGCTGCGATGCGTGTTGTATGCCCCCCCTCCCCCCGGTCTCTCGGGGGATCGGGTGGGCGGAGCCACCACGCATCGGCGCCACGTCCTGCGCTGACGTGTGACGTCATTTAGGCGCCAACACGCCGACGGCTGTTGTACATCCCCAGTACATAAGAGGGAGCTTGCTGGACGGTTTGGTAAGCCTGCCGTTCCTGCGGCTCCCTCCACATATGCACTGTACGTGACGCTGGGCGCTTTTGGTTTGGCAGCTCTGGCAGAAGAGAGGCATACCTTTTTCTACTCCAATCCTTGGTACGTTTTTTTCCCCATTCATCCTCCTCATCTTCTCACCTATTGTCTTACATACCACTCCTGCATCATCACTTATATTGTTTGTTCACTTCTTTGGCACATTGGTTCAATTAGAGGTACCCACCCCTATTTCATTATCAACCTCCATCACTCTTATCCATTCAATTTCTTATCTTTCTCTTTTATTTGGACACTCATTTTTGGAGCTCTCTATGATTTCACTCCTCCAGCACAGTATACTTTTTTTCACTTATCTCAGCACTCAATGTTCTCTATTCTCTATTTTACTCCACTATACACCTTCCACAGTCATAATTATATATTTTTCATATACTCTTTTTTATAAATTATATCTCATATATACATTTTTTTAAATTTTCCAGTTTTCAATTAATTTTTTATACATTACATATATTATCATTTCCATCTGTCAGATTATCGCTATATGAAATTATAAATGATGAAATATATCTGTGATTGACCTCAGCCTGACACATCAACCTCTGTGCAGAAAACAAAAAAACTGCCCACACACACACACACACACACACACACACACACACACACACACACACACACACACACACACACACACAATAGTGTTGACCAACCCTTTAACAGTGCAAATTAAGACAGGCTTGTGTAACTAGTCAGAGACAATTGGCCATGCACAAACGTCCCCATTTTCAAGGTTTTGTACAAAGAGATGTGATAAAAGCCTGAAAATCAAAGTTTAAAGAAGAAACTTAATCAACAGAAGAAACAAAGCAATAGACCGTCCTCATTGTTCTAAGGGTGAATTTATCTAGCCCTGAGACACCCAGCGTTGACTCAGCTGAATACATAAGCCCCTTCAACAAAATGGTGACTAAAATGTGTGTATGTGTGTGTGTATGGATATATATATATATATATATATATATATATATATATATATATGCGTGTATGTATGTAGGTATATACATGTGTGTATATGTATGGGTGTATATGTATGGGTACGTGTGTACATGTGCATATGTGAATATATCTGTGTGTGTATGTGCATGTGTGTGTATCCAGTTATCACCACATATTGAATTTTGTTGTTATATGTAGGGGATAATATATCACCAGAATAATTCATCAATAGAGATGGCTCACCCACCAAATTAAAAAATAATGTTCAATGATGCTATAAACTACACTAGCATGATAGATCCCTATAAATTTCTTGTACTTAAAAAAAAAAAAAAATATTGCACAAACATTATGGAAGATGAAATAAAACATTTTTCCTACAGGAAATGAATACAGCTACTAATAATGACACTACCAACAGAAAACATAATCTTGGAACAAAATATTGAAATGTTATAAAAGCAGAAATCACCAAATCCCCAAAAATATGATTCATATATGGTTTACAGCAACTCCCACATCACATTATAGGACAATCCCAATTGCAATGATGCGACTAACTGTTAACCAATGGGCAGGTGACAAATGAGCAGTCACTGCCCACTTCTGGAAACCACCACTGAGGAGACAGTCAATATTGGTTGGGGGAGTGGTCATTTCAATCAATAGTTTCTGATCGTATAAATAAGGACCCCTGGAAAAACAGAGAATGCTAAAAAAAAAAAACCCCAAGAGAACACACCTAAGGAAGGACACAGGAAAAGACTGCTGCCATTTTGACCACTGCCCATTGGCTGATCTCCTGCTGAGAGACGAACTATCTTAGGCTGGCCATACACTATACAATTTTCTTATTCCATTTCCTTTAGATTTACCTTAAACTATGTAGTGCAAGGGCCTGCCTGACTGCATACAAATTGAAAGTGTTTAGGTTTGACCCTATATTACATGGTTTTGGTAAATCTAAAGGAAAGTTGAACAGGAAAATTGTATAGTGTATGGCCAGCCTTACTTTGAACATTTTCCTTGGAAGGAGTGGTGAGAGATAGACTTAATAATTTTCCTTAACCCATTTACTCCCAAGATAATAGGAATTGTATGATATTGTCTGAAATTATATATATATGGTCATTAACATTGGGTAGAGCAACTCTATATGTTAATTTTTCTTTTCCACTGAATCAATTGATTTTATGAATTTCAGGTGTTTGTCTAGAGTTAAGGCTGAATTTAAGTGTATTGGCTATAATAGGGTGTGGCTCTTTAAGATAAGTTTCTTTCTTTCCTACGGCCGCGGAAAGTGAGAAACTGCCTTAAAAGTGGTCAGGCATTTTGTTTTTAATATTTTAATTCACAGTTAATTTTACTTTTTATCGGGTTATATCCAATTCTGTGTTTGGTTTCAAAAATTGAATTCTGATTACATTGTATCTGTGCAACGTATTTTTGATATTGTGTGTGGAATATTAATCACCAGTAAATTTAGTTTTGTATGTAAATATATATAATTCTACTCGTATCTTAATAAATTATATTTATTAATTTAATTGGGAGATATTTATATATTGGTAAGAATTCACCATAAGCGCCAAGAACTCAGGAAAATTGCTGTGGTATATTAGTGAGGTCTGAACAAAATTGATTGGGTTTTTCTTAGTTCTTAAATTATTTGCCGTAATCGGCTGGAGGCACTGCATCATAATTCTATTGATAATTCAGACACCGCCTTTTAGTAATAAATTAAAAATAGTCAAATTTTATACCACACTGCACGACATATTAATTGGAGGCACGTGCTGAGATCGCTTATAAGGAAATCTTACCATATAACAAAACATACTGGTGATTGTATCTCCATATACATTGTCAAAAATATCTATTGTCCTAGCATGGCAGGAAATCACAGTGAATCAAGTCCATCTAGGCACAGCCAGGAAGGTGAAACCATCCCAACTATGGCCACTACCCCCCGCTAAGGATACTGGTAAAACTCGAGAAACATTACATAGATTTGTTGATTATGGGATAGTTGAACACCTTCGTAGAAGATTAGACATAGGATGCAGTTTAGAGAAGTATGTCAAGGATGAAAAAGAGCTGGCTCAGGGTTTAACTGATAATTTGTTTATTGAAGGCGGCCGGGTTTACCAACTTATAAGGGCCTATGCTAACGAAAAGGACACAAAGGTCCAAGATCGTCTTATTATGAAGACATGGCCGACTCTGTGGTTTTTGTGTAATGAATTTATCACACAAATGCCCACCTTAAAGAAAGAATTATTGGAAACCCGCTCCCTCTTGATAAACAAAAACCAAGACATAGGATCCCTTTCAGAAAAACTCCAGTGGGCTGAGACTAGAATGAACCAATCTAAGGGAATTGAGGAGGAATTACTTGTCCAGGTTCAAAATAGTAAAACCTTATATGAGGAAACCCGTGTCCAATTTAGGAAGCTAAAAGAAAAATATCAAACACTTAAACAAGAAATAGAATCTTATAGACAAGAAAGAGAAACCCCTAAGAAACATAACTCTATTACTGAGGATAAAACAAACAACACAGAAATTGAGATTATAAGATCAGAGCAGAAAGAATTGGAGAAACAGATAGGGAAGTTAACATCCATGTTAAATCACAAATTAATGCATCTGGGTCATAGTCATGAACAGTAAATAAAAAGAGGGGGATCTCCATATCAGCGGGAGAGACAGGTAATGCATAACCAATCAGAGTCTGAATATGGGTCACCCCCTAGGCTTCAAAGGTACTCCCCAGAGTATACAGATGAGGAAACGGATAGGGCTTCATATAAACAGGAAAGGAGGCCCAGGGTCCTTTTTAAAAGATATGACACCCCCAAAATTATCCGATTGAGAAACTGTCCCTGTCTTTTCTAAAAAAGGATCCCCCGCCATCCCTGACCATCTAGGAACATACCAACGTACCTTAGAAATCTTAGGCATTGAGGACGATCGTACAAAAATTGATTTGCTACCTTGGGTTTTTTGAAAGTAAAAACAGACAATTCTTTGATTCGTTAAAAGCCCTGTATGGTCAGTCATGGAAGGAGGTTAAACATAGGTGTCAAATGGAGTTTGGACCATATAAAACTACAACGTCTGCCAAGGCTGCGGCCTATAATCTAAAATGTGGTCATAATCAGAGCCCTACAGAGTTTCTGGCCTTATTGAAAAAATTGGATTTTTGTAAGATCTTACCGTAAAATCCTTTTCTCTTAGCTCATTGACAGACGTAGTCCTCTTTGATTCACATCAATTGGGTTATGCTGCCTCCGCAGGAGTAGGACTAGGCAGAAAGAAAAAACGTTCTGGCTCCACCCTAGGGGCAGTCCCAGAGGGTATATCCTCTTCCTGTCTGCTACAGAGAATCAGTTCTGTTACGAAGCAGTGTCAGAGAATTTAACCCAACCCAACTCAATGATACAGGGGCGGGTACTACGTCTGTCAATGAGCTAAGAGAAAAGGATTTTACGGTAAGATCTTACAAAAATCCAATTTTCTCTGTCGCTCATTGACAGACGTAGTCCTCTTTGATTCACATCAATTGGGACATCCAGAAGCAGTGCCACAAATGAGGGGTGGGATTGACAGAAATCAAAATCCAATCTAGAAGGCCCAACCGGAGCCAACCAGAAGTATCAAGGGACTCATCGAGCAAACAGATGAGACCTACCCAACAAACCCTCGAGGTAGACCAACAGTCTCCTCAAACAGCGGCCTGCAGGAACCTTGCGGCCAGAAGAGGCATCTGACGATGCCATCACATAAACCTTATACAATATTGTAAAGGTATGAACCGACGACCAAACAGTCGCCTTGAAAACCTGAACCACTGACGCCTGAAGGCGGAAGGTCCAGGAAACTCTAAGCGCCCGAGTAGAATGCGCCTTAACAGGGAACGGGGGATCCCGACCCTTAGATAGAATAAGCCTATACCAACGTCTGTCTGATCCATCTAAAGATGGTCGCGGCAGAAACAGGCAACCCCTTCTTAGGGCCATCCGTGATCACAAACAGTGAATCCGTCTTACAAAATGAATCCGTAGTATTCAAATATATCCTGATCGCCCGAACTACATCCAAGGAATGCAACGCAATTCTCGAAGATGATAGGGCTTAGGACATAGGAAAGACAATACAATGTCCTCATTCAAATGAAACTTTGAAACCACCTTAGGAAGGAAGGAAGGATTCGGATGAAGAACAACCTTATCCCTATGAACCACCAGATCTGGGGAACAACAGGATAATGCAGCCAGTTCTGACACCCTGCATGCAGAAGTGATAGCCACCAAGAAGGCCACCTTCTGGGATAAAGTAAGCAAGGGAATCTCCCTGATATTTTCAAAGGGAGGTGTCTGAAGAACCGACAGCACCAAATTAAGATCCCAGGATGGTAACGGCGCGCGCACTGGCGGAGCCAGGTGTCGCACCCCCTGGATGAAATTCCGCACCAAGGAATGAGTAGCCAAAACCTTCTGAAAGAAGATAGCTAATGCTGAAAACAGACCCTTGATAACACTCAAGGCCAGCTTCTGCTCAACTCCCTGTTGCAGAAAAGCCAATATTCGGGCTACCGAATAAAGACGTGGAGGGAACCCAAGGGATTCACACCACGCAATATAAGACTTCCATGTACGATGATACATCTTTCTGGAAGTCGCTTTCCTTGCTTTAACTAGAGTAGGAATAACTGAAGCTGACAATCCCTTGTCCTTCAGCACCTGGGTCTCAATAACCGGGCCGTTAAAGCCAGCGATCGTAAAGCAGGATGGAAGATCGGTCCCTGCGACAGTAAGAGGAAGTCGCCAAGGAACGTCTGTGACCAGCCTGACCAGGTCGGCGTACCAGGCCGACTAGGCCAGTCCTGATCTACCAGGATAACTGGGATTCCCTCCACCTCTATCCTGCGAAGAAGCTTCGGCAGTAACTTGAGAGGAGGGAAGTAGCGGATACTGCCCCCACGGGGCGATCAGCATGTCTGCGGTGTCTGCTAGAAGATCGTGGGAACGAACCACAAACCTCCGCACTTTCCTGTTGAGCTGAGATGCCAACAGCTCCCATTCGGAGTGCCCCAACGGGGGCACAGTTGGTGGAATATCCCTGGATAAAGAGATCATACCCCTTGATCCAGAATCTGACGGCTGAGATAATCTGCCCGCCAATTCACCCCCGGAATGAATACCGCAGAGAGAGCTGGAACATTTGTTCCGCCCAACGAAGAATGCTGGCCACTTCTATGGCCGCCAGGACACTCCTGGTGCCCCTTTGATGATTGACATAAGCCACTGCTGTGGCATTGTCCGACTGGATCCGAACCAGGCTGCCCTGGAGCTGCTCGTCCAGTGAATCAGACAAAGTCTGATCGCTCTCAGTTTCAATACATTTATCGGTAACCTGGACTCTTCCAGGGACCAAAGCCCCTGAGCCGAGAATTTCTCCTCACCCGGATAGACTGGCATCCGTGGTGATAAGCGTCCAAATATTGGTAGGAATGACTTCCCCTGGCTGAGCATCGGAGACCGAAGCCACCAGACCAGGGACTCCCTGGTCCGCTCGCTCAGCCGGATCCGATTGTCCAGGGAATCTGGATTTCGGTTACACCTGAGAAGAATCTCTCCTTGAAGGATTCGGGTATGGGACTGGGCAACTGGTACTGCTTCAAAGGAAGCCACCATCAAACCCAGGACCCTCATGCAAGCCTGGATGTGTCTAAAATTAGACCCAAATATTCCAGCCTTCTGGTGGGAACCAAAGATAACTTCTGCAGGTTCACCAGCCACCCGAACTCTTGCAAAGAGGTCATGGTGATCTCTAAGTTTAGTAATAGAGCCGCACGGAGCAGAAGATCGTCTAGGTGACCTAGAATCGATATGTCTCGTTGTCGTAACAACGTCAAGACTGGGGCCCACACCTTTGTGAAGACCCGGAGAGTCGAGGCGAGACCAAGGAGTAACGCCAGAAACTGATAATGGTACTCTTTCTATGGAAAAACGCAGGAAACGCTGATGTCCTGCATAAATAAGAAAGTGAAGATAGGCATCCTAGATGTCTATGGACGCCAGAAAATCCCCCTGATGCAGGGAGGCCGCTACTGTGCGAATGGACTCCATCTTGAATTTTTGTACCCTGACAAAAAAGATTAAGTGCTCTTAAGTCCAGAATTGGACGCACTTTGCCCTCTTTTCTGGGTATTGTTAAAAGGTTCGAATAGAACCCTTGAAATGCTCTGTCCAAGGAACGTGGACCACCACTCCTTGTTGCATTAAATCCGTGACTACCCCCCGTAAGCTCTTAAGCGATCCGGGGATAGTCGAATATTGCGGAAACCGGCGAAGACGTCCCCCTGCCCCAGCTATGGGCGGGGGCGCACCTTCAGGCTTTAGTAGTCTTATCTTCAGGTCTGGAAGAGCCGGGCTTTTGCTTGCCCGACCAGCGCCCCTTAAAAAAACCTCCCGAAGGAGTTTTGGCGGACTTTGCTTTTTTCGCCCGTGGGCTGAAAAAACTTTTTATGAGCGGAAAAAGAAGGCCCCCGTCTCTGACGGGATCTTTTACCCTTAGTACTTGGTGGCAAGAAAGTGCTCTTTCCTCTAGTGAGATCCTTAATAATCTCATCTAAATTGGCCCCAAGATAGGCGCACACCCTGAAAAGGGAGATTTAACCAAAGCTTCCTTGGAGCCTTGGTCTGCCGACCAATATTTTAGTCACAGTGTACGCCTGAGGACCACTGCTGAAAACTGATGCTCGCTCCAATAGTGGAGTGGCGTCTAGTGCAATGTCGCAGACAAACTGTAACTCTTGTATCATCTGTTCCACCAGATCTGATACCGCCTGGGGGATATCTCTCCCCTCTGAGCCACTTGGTCCATTCTAGACCAGTAGCAATTACTGGTCTGAAAGCTGACCCAATTAGGGAAAAGATGGCGCGAGACACAGCTTCCACCTTACGATCATCTTTAAAGGACGGAGCATCCTCCAATAGGATAACCGTAGCTTTGTTCAATCTGGAGATTGGAAAATCCACCACAGATGGTACTATCCATCTCTTGAGGAGTGATTCCTCGAACGGATAACGCCTATTAATGCGTTTAGGAAATGGTAGGGGCTCGTCCTAGCTGACCCCATTCCTCCTTAGTTACATTACCGAAACACTTGGGTAAGGAAAATACTTTCGCCATCTTGGTGCGTTTCTTAGTACCAAATGGGATCTCAGTATCAGCTACTTTTGATGGTGTAACCTCCGAACATATACGTTACTAACGCTTCCTCTCGGGCTATGGTAGATGCCGAAACATCTTCCTCACTGTCTGAAGAGACAGTACCCGAGTCACCAACCCCAGATGAGGTACCTGCAACTGCAGGAATAGGCACAGACTGAAGTTTCAGATGAAAATGGGGATAGGCGGGGGTCGCTTCCTTGCGCCCTGTCCCTGACAAGCCAATTCCACCCGGGATAGACAAAAAATTTCCATAAACTGCTGACAATGACTCACTATTAAGTGGGGAACTGGAGGGGCCTGCAGCCACTTCGAGGGGATCAGGTGGAGATACATGTGGGAGGGTCCATGTTAATCCAGGACACTTTGCCGGTAAAAAAGAAAAAACATTTTTTTTTTTAAAATAAAAAATACCTCTTAATTCACCAGCGCAATAGCGCCCCTCAGCGTACCTGCTTAGGACCCCCAGAGAGAGAGAGAGACCCCAAGGGCTCATCCCCAGATGCAAAGAAGTTTCTTATTAAAACTGCTGTCAGCGTTGTCTTGTGCAGACTGGAAGTCTTGCACTAGATTTCCCGGGTGAAAAGGAAGTGGCTCCGCCCCCTGTGTACGCCTTCCAGCGTTCCCAGCTGCTCCTCGAGGTTTGCTGGGCACATCAAACATGGCCGCCCCCATGCAGGAGACAATAGGCTACGAAAAAATGGCGGCCTGCGTGACCTGCGGGCAGCTTGTGTAGACAATGCAGAGTGCGGTCTACAACAAAATGGCGGCGGACTGCCGATCTAGCGTGGCTCCTCCAGTACAGCGGCCTGCATGCTTTGAAAACAGCTGATGGCGGCCTGTTGGCCTGCGGGAGTATGGCGATCTAAGGTAGGCTATACCTCCTATGTGTTTACTATAGCAAATCGAACTCGGCTTCCTTGCTAGAGAACCCAAGACTTGCTGAAGTATCAGCTCCCAAACCAAGCCTGCTGGAGTGTCAGCTCCTAAACCAAGGTTGCTAGAGTGTCAGCTCCCAAACCGAGGTTTGTTTAAAGTGTTAGCTCCCAAACCAGATCACACTATCACAGGGGATATGTGAACATGTCATAGGCTACAAGGGGGAACTTTAATGTCAGAAAGGATCCGACCATACACAGAGGGGCCCGTATCCCAAAGACCCCACAGGGGGGAAGGGGGAACATTTACTCACCATACCGAACCGACAGGCACCCTCTCTTCACAATACCCTCTCCACCGAAGTGGGGGGTTGTTGACCAATACGGACACCTTGACTCTCTGGTTCTTGGCGTCCAAGCGAGACGTTTAACTCGCAGGGTCAGTCCCCGTCCAATGGGACTATGTCGCGGCCGACCCAGCGCGGAGCTCTGGTCTGCACGCGCTCGTAGGCTGAACCGGGGTGACCACTGGATCTCAACATCCAGCCCGTCGCCCGGTCCCGCATACTTACTTGAATGTGTCGCGGCCGACCAAGCGCGATGCAATGGTCTGCGCGCGCTCGTAGGCCGGCTGGGGTGACCACTGGATCTCAACATCCAGCCCGTCGCCCAGATCCGGCGTGATTTGCTTGAAGATCTCACAGGAAAACTGGAGACAAAAAAACTACCTAAAAGAAAAAAAAATTTCTAAAAATTCTTGCCAGGACCAGAGATCCCAGCAAGGAACTTAGGTCCTTACTCCTGACTAGACAGAGAAAAACTGATTCTCTGTAGCAGACAGGAAGATTATATACCCTCTGGGACTGCCCCTAGGGTGGAGCCAGAACGTTTTTTCTTTCTGCCTAGTCCTACTCCTGCGGAGGCAGCATAACCCAATTGATGTGAATCAAAGAGGACTACGTCTGTCAATGAGCGACAGAGAAATGCCTACTTTCTGGCTGAAAAGGATCCCAATCCTGATCAGTCTGAATTCAAGACCTTATTTTATGAAGCATTACCTGCTTATATAAAACTGGGTCTTGCACAAGACTTTAAGAAAGGACGCTCCCTGGATTGGTTAGTAAGGGAGAGTGACTACCTCTTCTCAATCCAACAGTCCAGTGAAAGTGGGGTAAAAAGAGAGGCCCAGCAGAACCCTAAAATAGTAGCGGCCACTACCATGCCCCCTCAACCTCTGGGTGCACAGACAGAGAGAAAATCTTATGCAGAGGCAGTCCGAGATGGGAGGCACCACAACCCCAGCCAGCGGTGGGGGACAGACAGAGGCTACGTGGGTACAGTAGTGAAAGTGAAAGGGGTCCACAACACAAAGGGCAAGAGGGAATATTCCCAGGGGTTCCAACCTGATTTCAATCGAGACTCCAATTTCAATAAGGATCCCGATTTTAATAGGTACCCCCACTTTGACAGAAACCCCAATTTTAATAGATACTCCAACTTTTACAGAGACCCCAATTTCCATGGGTATCCCAGATTCCAAAGAAACCCAAACTTCCGTAGGTACAACAGATTTGGCAGAAACCCCAACTTTAAACAGGACCCAAACTTCATAAGAAACCCGAATATTATTGAGAACCACCATGACCATAGGTCGCCTCCTGACCAGGAACGAGATGGAGCACCCAGGATTGGTGCAGTTCCCCAAGTTCCCCAAGGTCAAGGAGAAATACGGGGACCTCCGAGAGAGAGTTCCCAGCATCGGGGCCTGAGGAGTGGTTATGAGTCTGAGACATCTACCCAGTCCCATCCTGAACGCAATAGGGTCAGACGAAATAGGGCAACATACCAAGATACCCTCAACCAACGTATAGGACAAATCGAGGGGCAGGTGAATCAAATGGTCGAACAAATGACACAATTCATGAACACCCAATCTAACAACCCATCTTTTTTAGGGGCAACTCCTGTGACCAACCAAGGGTCACAGAATGCATAGACCTCCCCACGATAGGCCCAGAGGGGATAACACTGTATGCAGCGAAAGGGGGCGCATGCTCTACCCCTGATGTGCCCACAATTGAGAAACATAGTCATAGGGCCAAGGAGGATCAAGTTCTGGTTGTTAATTCTCCTCCTGCCTTGCAGTGTTCACTTAACCCCTCTAACCTAGCCGAGCCATTGGGGATAGTCATAAATGACCAGTCTGACGTAATGCACCCCACTCATTGCACTTCCGTCTTGAGGAAGTCCGACAGGCAAGCCAGAAGGAATAATAAGCGCACAGAATCTGTGAGGTGTGGTGAGATCAATGCCGATTGTAAATTATTGACAGGTTCCCAGATCTTCAACCATGCCAATTTCATGTGTGAGTTGAACGAATCTGATGGGAGATATTTCACTACGGTGAAGGATGCCAGTGATCACCCAATTTTAGGCCTCATTGACACTGGGTCCCAAGCCACCATCCTGTCAGAGGAACATTTTAATCGAGTAACAAACTCAATGCCCAAGAAACCAAAACTTAGGAGCTTTGATTGTTCCCTGGTAGGGGTAGGTGGAGAACCACTAGAAGTTAGGGGTACTGCCTGGCTTAAACTTAAATTAGGTGATAAGGAACTTAGGCATCCTGTTATTATTGCCACTCTCCCACATCACCACATGATTATTGGAATAGACCTTCTTAAAAGGCTCAACACTATTGTTGACTGTGTGAACAAGGTATTGTGGTCTCAAGTCAATACACCAATTAAATATGAGAAACTTCAAACTCCCCATTCCCGGCAACACTGCCACCTGGTGGAAGAAAGGCCTGGTTCCCTGGAAGTTCATTTCAGAAATAGTCAATTACCTGATGTAACAGTCATCCAACCTGACCACAAAAGCCTTGAAGTGGGAGGAGATGACCATGTGTTTAAAATTCCCTGTGATAAAATAAAGGAGATCTCCCTCCTAGATAATGTACTGACCATGTCTTTCCATCAGGAGAATAAAATTAGGAAAGGGGGAAGCCACGCTCAGTTCCTAACAGGAGTGGAAAGGGTTAGCAGTGATCTATTTATCCCTATCCAGATAAATGGTCTTAGTAGGTCAAAATATGCCAAACTTGATTTAAAGCAAGAGCATAGCTTTGTGAGCCACGGGCTCTTAAAACACATGACTGAAATAGATATGATCCGGTTATCCACTCCTCAACGTCATTGGATTTCAGATGACATTGATGATTCGGAGGATTATAATTCCATTGCTAGATGCCTGTTAAACATTACTATAGGTAATAAGACAACCACCCACGTGTTCATAATCTTGGATAATCCCCAAAACCAAATATATATTACTGCATCGGTTTGCCACTCAAGTCGACTTAATCAATGACTGTTTATGGAGTCGACTAAAGGGGGACCCTGAGGGATACCAGGATGTAAATTTAGCCCTGAAATTCCAACAGCAGATGCCTTATGCTGTTGAGGTTCAGGTAGCCCAAGAAATTATCGTGCCCAAAGGCAGAAATAATTTTCTACTCCCCGTAAAAATAAAAAGGGGACAAAGATTAAAAGGGTCAGATGCGCTAGTATGCATATCCCAGAGAATGCAAGGGGGAGGACTAAAAATTACCCACACGCCTCTGATCAACACACATCAATCCCCTATATATATCTACATACACAACCTCTCAAATCAGGACCTTAGCCTACCCAAGGACACCCTTATCGGTCTTGCGGTAGAGACGGGGTATTACACATTTGGAGTCACTAACCAAGTGATTGGACTCATACCTGAGGAATATTTATCTGAGGAGCAATTAGTTGAACAATCGTTCAATTCTTTACCCGAAGGTATGTTCACCATTGAGTCCATTTATCCCTTTGATTCTAAAGATGGTACCTGTAGAATTGAAGAGACATCCCTTGTCTTTGATCAACCGATTAAAGAACAAGAGTGCCCCAAAGGACATGAATGGGAGGAAAGTGCCCGATATACACCTAGTGATTTAACCACCAGACTTGAAGAGGCATATGAGATAGGGCAGCCTGAAAGCTTTCCTGGATTCAAAGAGATAGTTGAAGAGATAATAGCACTAGCAGATGCATGCTCCAATGATCTCGAGCGACAATTGCTCCGCGAACTCCTCTTTGAATTCCAGGAGATCTTTGCCAAGGATTCTTACGATTGTGGGAGTACCGAACTCCACTTCGCCAGAATCCAGACTGACCCAAAGGCCCCATCAGTGTTCGTCAAACAATATAGACTTCCTTTGGCATCCTATGAGTCTCTAGCCGAGATTATTAGGAAGTTAAATGAACGGGGTATAATTAGGCCCATCCACAGCTCCTATAATCACCCCATCCTGGGACAGTGGCGCTTGGGCGCTGACCTCCGACAACTAAACAAGCGAGTTTACATGTCAGGATGGCCTGTACCATACATAGACCAGTGTCTTGCCCAACTCCAAGGGTCCCAGGTATTCACAGCCCTTGATTGTGCCCAGGGTTACTGGACCATTAAAGTCAGTGAAGAAGACCAGTATAAACTAGCTTTCAGTTTTGCGAACCAACAATTCTGTTGGGTGCGTATGCCTTTTGGGTTTATCAATTCTGGCCATGAATTCGCTGTGTTTATGCATAAGGCTATGCCAGATGCCCTAGAGCGAGGAACACTGGCGTATGTTGATGACATCCTAATCAAGAGTACTGACATGACCAAACACCTTACAGAACTGCGACATGTCCTAGGCCAGTTAAGATCAGCCGGGGTGAAATTGTCTCTACAAAAAGCCCAGTGGTGTCGCACACGTGTAAATTTCTTAGGCCATGAAGTTACTTCGGAAGGTCTAAATCCCCAAAAGAAAAAGGTTGAAGCCGTGCTAAACTGTAAGGTCCCTACTAATCTGAAAGAGTTGAGATCGTTTCTAGGGATGGTAAACTATTCCCGTAAGTTCATTGACAACTACGCCGAAATAAGCAAACCGCTCCTTCATCTGCTAAAGAAAGACATTGGATGGTCGTGGGGTAAGGAACAGGAAGACGCTGTAAAGGAAATGAAGGTTCGACTGACCCAGGCTCCTTGCCTTGCATATCCAGAAGGAGGTAAACCCTTTTATCTTGAGACAGGGTACACGCAGGTAAGTATGAGTTCTGTTCTTTACCAGAAACAAGAATATGTCAGTAAGGTTATTGCCTACGCTAGCAAAACATTGTCCCCAGTAGAGATAAAGTTTACCGACTGCGAAAAAGCTTTATTATCCACGGTGTGGGCATTACAGAATTTCCGCAGTTATATTCAAGGTGAAAGAATTATTGTTGAGACCGCCCACCAACCTTTACAGTATTTACAAAGTGAACGTATCAGGGATGGAAATGTGTCTAATAGCCGCATCACTGCTTGGACTTTGTCCTTGCAAGGGTGGCCTCTGGAAGTCCGCTATAAACAGAACAAGAAAAGTCCAGTAGCCCAGGGCCTTGCTGAGCTCCATGACTGTTCAGCCACCAATCCCAGTAAGGGAGACCCGGACTCTGACTTTTTGGAAGAACAACTGTTGTCTCCCTATAAAGTTTATGATGAAGAGTACTGTAAACGGTTGCCGTGTGTATATGTAGATGGTTGCGCCTATCATCATGAGGATGGAGAACAGCTTCAACTAGTGGCAGGTATTGGGATTGTATGGACCCAAGGTGTAGCCCCAACCTCTGTGGGATACAAGCTTGGATCCAAAAGCAGCCAAGTTGCTGAACTCGCTGCCATCCTAAAAGCTGTTGAGATGGCCATAGAATATAACCTAAAAGAATTTTCCATCATCACCGATTCCAATTATGTTAGGAACAGTTTTGTTGAATATCTTCCTAGGTGGAAAAGGAACCACATGTTAAAAAGCAACCATAAACCCGTTAAACATGGTAAGTTATTTTGCCAAATAGACCAGCTGGTAAGGGAAAATGACATCACCTCGTATTTTAAGAAGACCAAGGGCCACTCTAAAGTCCTAGGTGCCGAGAAGGAAGGTAATGATCTGGCTGATTCCCTGGCCAAAGAAGGGGCCATAACAGGTGAATCACTAGATATTGATACATTTTTGGGGGCAGTACAGTTAGAAGCTGTAACTAGACAACAGGCCAGGATGAGCAAAGATGCAAATGTGTTACAATGGAGTCATGATGCCCCCAGTGAAGATTTAATTACAGCCCAAAAAGAAGACCCAATAATTGGCTTATTTTATAGACACCTAGAAAATTCTGACCAAAATCCCATTAGCCAAGGGGATGGTACCGGTAAAGAGGATTTACGCATTTTAATGAAATCCAAATCCCAGTTTGCATTGCATCGGGGATTGTTGATACGCACATCAAAAGGGGGTATCCAACAATGGGTAGTTCCACTTAAATTTAGAGGGTTAATGTTGCAACACGCCCATGACGCTCCCACTTCCGGGCATCGTGGGGAGAAGATCACCTATGAGATCCTTCGGGATTATGCCTACTGGCCTCATATGCTGCGTGATGTGAAGGCATACTGCCAAGGCTGTTTAATATGTCCCCAATTTCAACTGGCTTCACCAACCCATTGGGCCCCCCTGCAGAAAAGGGGGATCTGTATGCCTTGGTCAGACCTTCAAATGGACTTCATTGGACCTGTCACTAAATCTTCACGAGGGAATCGGTATATGTTAACCGTTACATGTTTATTTACCAAGTATGTTGAATGTATTCCAGCGCCAAACAATAGCTCTGATACATGCGCTGCCTTATTAATTAATCACATTTTTTCACGTTTTGGTCTACCCCAGAGGATAGAATCTGATAGGGGTTCACATTTCACTAGTGAAGTGATGACCAAACTGTGGAAAATATTGGGCGTGAAAAGGAAATTGCATATCGCATATCGGCCCTCCTCTAGTGGTGGAATAGAACGGTACAATCAGACGATTGTCAACATCCTCAAGAAATTTGTTAAGGAGACAGGCAAAGACTGGGATGTCAAACTTCCCCTAGTCCTGATGGCCTTAAGAGCAACTCCGAGTACGGTCACAAAAATGTCCCCTTTCGAACTCATGACCGGAAGGCAGATGGTATTGCCCCAGCACTTATTGTACCGCACTACAGATCACAATTTGGTCAATGCCACCACAACACACCAATACATAGAGGATCTGCGAAAACATTTACAGTATGCTTTTGCCTTTGCCCAGCGAAACATTGAAAGAGCCGCAGTTGGCGCTAAGACCTACTATGACCTTAAAACCACCAAGAAGGAGTACGAGATTTGGGACAAAGTCTACCTATACAATTTTGCAAGAGACCAGGTCAAGGAACGGAAATTCCTTCCATCTTGGAAAGGTCCGTTTAACATAGCTGATAAGATTTCCCCCGTGGCATATAAATTACATATCCCTCGGAATGGTGAAATCAGTGAGAGATGGGTGCATATAAATCAATTGCGTGCTTGCCATCCCAAATCACAATTACAGCTGTTGGGAGACTGACCCACGCACTCCTCTTGGATTATGGAAAGATCATAAGGGCAGAAAAAGAATTAGGGTGAATCCACATTTTGCTTTACAGGGCTATTTATATATATATATGTATATGATACTAAAACTGTTTATTTACCTACTATAGTGTATATAATGATGCCCCAGATGACAGCCAAACTGGTGATCGGAAGTGCTAGCGACCAGACCCTAGCAGGAAGCCCTGATGATGATCTGATGTGTCCAACCAGAAACCTGTCTGCCAGCGATCATTCAAGGAAGGAGGACCAGACATCCCGAAGGAGAGACCTACCCACGAGAATGTCCTGGAGTCCTGCTATGTGGAGCATCCTGGGTATCCTGCTGTGGATATGTCTACCGGGCCAGGCCGGCCTCATCGCCCGACCAGGACCTTCATCGGGAATACTTGTCCAAGAAGCACCCGGATTCATCTTGACTGACAAACGAATCATCACCCAAAAAGTTTGCATAAGTGTGGATCCAAGGACCTCCACCGAAAAACGTTTTAACCCTCAGAATATCCAATCCCCTGAAATCAAGGAATAGTACGCCCTACACTTGAAAACAATACAGACTCGTCAGTGGAGTGTACCATAATGATCCATAACCTGCCTACCAGTTGATTTCCCTGTATGATGCTGACATACATGTCAATCAAAAAGGGGGATATGTCAGATTATCGCTATATGAAATTATAAATGATGAAATATATCTGTGATTGACCTCAGCCTGACACATCAACCTCTGTGCAGAAAAAAAAAACTGACCACACACACACACACACACACACACACACACACACACACAATAGTGTTGACCAACCCTTTAACAGTGCAAATTAAGACAGGCCTGTGTAACTAGTCAGAGACAATTGACCATGCACAAACGTCCCCATTTTCAAGGTTTTGTACAAAGAGATGTGATAAAAGCCTGAAAATCAAAGTTTGAAGAAGAAACTTAATCAACAGAAGAAACAAAGCAATAGACCGTCCTCATTGTTCTAAGGGTGAATTTATCTAGAATTTATCTAGCCCTGAGACACCCAGCGTTGACTCATACATAAGCCCCTTCAACAAAATGGTGAGTAAAATGTGTGTATGGATATATGTATATATATATATATGTATATATATGTATATGCGTGTATGTATGTAGGTATATACATGTGTGTATATGTATGGGTATGTGTGTACATGTGCATATATGAATATATCTGTGTGTGTATGTGCATGTGTGTGTATCCAGTTATCACCACATATTGAATTCTGTTGTTATATGTAGGGGATAATATATCACCAGAATAATTCATCAATAGAGATGGCTCACCCACCAAATCATAAATAGTGTTCAATGATGCTATAAACTACACTAGCATGATAGATCCCTATAGATTTCTTGTACTTAAAAAAAAAATATTGCACAAAGATTATGGAAGATGAAATAAAACATTTTTCCTACAGGAAATGAATACAGCTACTAATAATGACACTACCAACAGAAAACATAATCTTGGAACAAAATATTGAAATGTTATAAAAGCAGAAATCACCAAATCCCCAAAAATATGATTCATATATGGTTTACAGCAACTCCCACATCACATTATAGGACAATCCCAATTGCAATGATGCGACTAACTGTTAACCAATGGGCAGATGACAAATGACCAGTCACTGCCCACTTCTGGAAACCACCACTGAGGAGACAGTCAATATTGGTTGGGGAGTGGTCATTTCAATCAATAGTTTCTGATCGTATAAATAAGGACCCCTGGAAAAACAGAGAATGCTAAAAAAAAAAAAAAAAACCCAAGAGAACACACCTAAGGAAGGACACAGGAAAAGACTGCTGCCATTTTGACCACTGCCCATTGGCTGATCTCCTGCTGAGAGACGAACTACCTTACTTTGAACATTTTCCTTGGAAGGAGTGGTGAGAGATAGACTTAATAATTTTCCTTAACCCATTTACTCCCAAGATAATAGGAATTGTATGATATTGTCTGAAATTATATATATATGGTCATTAACATTGGGTAGAGCAACTCTATATGTTAATTTTTCTTTTCCACTGAATCAATTGATTTTATGAATTTCAGGTGTTTGTCTAGAGTTAAGGCTGAATTTAAGTGTATTGGCTATAATAGGGTGTGGCTCTTTAAGATAAGTTTCTTTCTTTCCTACGGCCGCGGAAAGTGAGAAACTGCCTTAAAAGTGGTCAGGCATTTTGTTTTTAATATTTTAATTCACAGTTAATTTTACTTTTTATCGGGTTATATCTAATTCTGTGTTTGGTTTCAAAAATTGAATTCTGATTACATTGTATCTGTGCAATGTATTTTTGATATTGTGTGTGGAATATTAATCACCAGTAAATTTAGTTTTGTATGTAAATATATATAATTCTACTCGTATCTTAATAAATTATATTTATTAATTTAATTGGGAGATATTTATATATTGGTAAGAATTCACCATAAGCGCCAAGAACTCAGGAAAATTGCTGTGGTATATTAGTGAGGTCTGAACAAAATTGATTGGGTTTTTCTTAGTTATTAAATTATTTGCCGTAATCGGCTGGAGGCACTGCGTCATAATTCTATTGATAATTCAGACACCGCCTTTTAGTAATAAATTAAAAATAGTCAAATTTTATACCACACTGCACGACACATCATTACCCTCATATCTCTATAGCTATTTCCTACATATATTCCATTCCTTTGAATTTCCTACTCCTATCATGTAAGTTATATATTACGACTTTACATATAATATATACTTTCTTACTACTCATTTCTATTTACTCGATATAGATACATGATACCATCAAGGATTTTTCAGTCCCCTCTATTTCACATTTTTCCTGTGTATGGCTACCTCTGCTCTTGCCGCGGACCTCCAGCGTCCTCAGCTCCCGGGGGAGACACCTGGGTCCTCTCCGCCTCCATTACCAGTCGTTGCCACGGCTACCATGTAAGTTGGGACTATGGGGGCTATTCCTCCCTTCCCCCTTTCAGCTTCCATCAACCATCATTTTTTGTAATACTTTACATGTATACTTTCTACTTTTAGATACGGATCATACATCTACTCTGAAGAAGTGGCGGCATTAGGCCATGAAACGCGTCAGTTTATGGATGTTATGATTTTACTCCAATACTTCTAGGGTTGTCAATTGTTATGTTGGTTCCTCTGAGGCTGTCCTGGGGATTATGTACTCTTCCTACTACTCCAGTGGTGTATATACCATATGTCTTACTCTGTACAGCATTTTTATGCCATTGTATACTATTATGTATGTAATAAATGTGATATTTTACTCTATCAACCCTGTCATGGTCCTGTCTCTCAATTAAAGTCCCAACCCCTCCATATTTTTCTATATGAATTTAGGGATGGAGTCGCATGGCCAGTCCCACCATGCGTCTCATTTAAAGTCCCGCCCTCTTGCCCCCTTGTTCCTTCTTATTCTTTGGAGACAGCAAGGGGGTGCGCCTGGGAGTTCTGGCATGGAGGCCTTCATTACGCAGTGTGCGCCGTATTGTCTGAGTAGAAACTTCAGTACCCACATCTGACAAATCTTTTCTCAGTTCCTCAGCAGTCACACGGGGACTTTTCTCCACTCTACGCTTCAGGTAGCGCACAGCAGTCTAAGTCAGCATCTTCTTTCTGCCACGACCAGGTAGCGTTTTAACAGTGCCCTTTGCCTTGAATTTGCGAATGATGCTTCCTATGGTGTCTCTTGGTATGTTTAACATCTTTGCAATCTTCTTATAGCCATTACCCTTCATGTGAAGAGTAATCACCTCTTCTCTTGTCTTCCTGGACCATTCTCTTGACTTCACCATGTTTGTAACCACACCAGTAATTGTCTAGAAGGAGCTGAGTATCACAGTCATTTTAAAGCTGCCTAATTGGTGCTTATTAGGCTTTATTGCTGCTCCCTGACATCCACAGGTGTTTTCAATACCTAATCGAAAACACTTCAATGAACCTCTGTTCTTCAGTGTGGTAGACTTTAAGGGGTTGAATAATTGTGTCAATGAAGAATTCACAAAAGAAACATTTACTACTGTATTACAAAACCAATTGATGTCATTTTAGTTGCATATGGTTCTTTAAGAAGTCCTTGTAGGATTTCATTCTGAATACAATTACAAATGTACACTAAATTCCCTAAAACCCTTTACAGCATTGGGGGGTTGAATAATTTTGAACACAACTGTATGCGAGTGTCAAGGAGGTCCGCAAAATGTTTATTTTGGGGGTAACCAGAAAGGGGAGGAAAGTTTGTCCTTTTTCAGGTGTTTTAGGTCCTGAGTCTCCTTGTGCGGATTTGATTCCTGCATAGGTTCAGGTGATGTCTGAACTACCTTAGGGTCCCCCCTATCCCTGTCCAGGGGATTGATTTACCTAGGTATGATTTAAGGGTGGTTCTTCCTCTGGAAAAACATCAGGAACCACAGGCCGTGATTTACCGGCTGCTTTCAGACAGTTCTCTCTCCCGATTTGCATACAGGTTCTGCGCCTGGTGGTATCCACCTTCAGGACTGTTTTGTTTGCACAGTCCTACATGCACCTCCTTTTGGCAGGTTCAGCTCCACAGGAGGATACAGAGGTTCGTGACGAGGTCACGGGTTACTCTGGCAGATGCTGCAAGTGTCCAAGGGCCATGGTAAGGCCAGAATCCTCCTCTTCTCAAGCTTCTTCTACGGTTCTTGTGAGAAATCAAGAGCGAGAATCTTTCAGTCATTCTGGTGGCCGTAAACATCTCTTGGGGGCTTCCTCTCAGAGAAGACCAGTTGTCCCAAGGGCCGCTCTACCATCCTCCTTTAGAGACGCTGGTTTTAATGGCCAGCTATTGAAAGCCAGGTACTGAGGGATAGAGATTTGTCTGGATCAGTGGTCCCTACTATGGTGAAGGCGAGGAAGTCGTCTTTCAACAAGATACAATATTGTATGTGGAAAGGATACATTTCTTGGTGTGATTAGATTGGCGCTCATCCTTAATCCTTTTCTCTGGCCCGGATCTTAACCTTTCTTCAACGGGAAGTTGATCAGAAGTTGGCCTTAAGTACCATCAATTGCTCGGTGTCTGCCTTGGCAATCTTCTTCCAGCGACCCCTAGCCATGCACTCTTTAATTCGTACTTTCAGGGGGTTTGACATGTGGCTCCACCTGTACGATCTCTTTTGCCGCCATAGGTTTTAAACTTTTGGTTCTCCAGAAACCTCAATTTGAGAATATTCTGGATATTCCCTTGCCTACAGTGTCCCAGAAGGTGGGATTCTTGGTGACTGTTACCTTGGCCCCTAGGGTTTCAGAGTTGGCAGCATTATCAACTTCCCTGTCCATCATTCCTGCCTCAAAGTTGTCTGATTTCCACTTGAATGAGGACATTGCGTTGCCTTCCTTGTGTCCCAAGCGGGCTCATCCCAGGGAATTTGCCTTGCATAGCTTGGATGTGATACAATTCCAGTGTATCTGGCAGCTACAGAGTCCTTTTCATAAGTCAGACACGCTTTTTGTGGTAACGGACGGACCAAGGAAAGGGCTGGCTGCTTCTTCGGCTACCATCTCCAGATGGATCAGACAGAAGGTAGCTCAGGCCTATTCTATTAAAAGTCCTTAAACTGTCACGGCACATTCTACTCGGGCACTGACTACTTCTTGGGCCTTCCGTCATCAAGCATCAGTATTGCAAGTTTGCAAGACAGCCACTTGGACGTTGGGGCATACGTTCACAAAACTCTACAAAATAGATACTTTGGCATCTCCAGATGCTTCTTTTGGTCGCAAAGTTTTGCAGGCTGCTGTTTAAGAGGGGCTGTTGCCCACGCCGGCAGGGACGCGGGTGGCTTTTGGCTCCTGGAAATCTCAGAAAGCTGGCAAGGTTTTCCCTTGTCCCGACACTTTTCACGATATTGTGAATGACCAATGGCGGCAGTTGTGCCAAAACGCTTTAAACGCTGGTATCCTTTTGCTAAAAAGGTGGATGGTGCCACCTACAGTGGACCATCCTGTCTCCAGATTAAACAAATCTACCTTTGTGCCTGAGGAAGATTCTCCGTTCTCTACGGACCCGGTGGACAGGTGGGTGGAATCCCTTTCCCGCCATCTTCACATGTTGGTGGGTTCCATTTTGAAACCGTTTTTTGTGTCTGTTTTAGTCTCACAGATGGTGACAGAGTGGATTAGGGTACTCTTCTTCCTCAATCCTACAAGGGTAAGACTCCCCATACTAAGCGGGGTACTTCTTTTTCTGCTCACAAGCGTTTTTTTTTTCATGCCCCCAGGGCACAAGAAGAAGGTACGCCATTCAGAGCTTCTGGAGGGGCTAAAAAGCATTGGGGCAAGCCCAAGGCTGGTCAGTTAGATACTGCTGACAAGTCCTCTTCTGCATGAAGGAGTGCCCTCGCCCAGCTCAGGGGTGGGGGACGCCTGCACTTCTTTTGGGAACCCTGGACTTCCTTCATTCAGGACGATTGGGTTTGTGAACTGATTTGTTCCGGGTACAAGATCGAGTTCTGGTACTGGCAAGGGGACAGATTTTTTCAGTCAAATCTTCACCTATCTCCAGGGCATTTAAAGGATCTGCAGGAGGCGCTGTGGAAGATCTCCTGGCTCAAGGGGTGATTGTGCTGTTTCCTCAGCAGGAACGCTCTCAAGGTTTCTATTCAAACCTGTTCACGGTGCCCAGAAAAGAGGGCAATGTGCGCCCAATTCTGGACCTCAAGGCTCTGAACCGCTTTGTGCGGGTGCAGAAGTTTCAAATGGAGTCCATTCGATCAGTGGTGGCATCATTGAATTAGGGGGATTTTCTGTCTTCCACCGGGAACGGTGGTTTGAGCCGGTGGAACGCGGAAGCGGCTCGGCGAACACCTAAGCTGAAAGTGAACTCCCTAAATGTGAGTGGATGCTATGCTACTTTAACATTACCAACATATACTACGCAATGGAGGCTTATCTTTTGTTTCAGTGACTGAGGAAGACTGAGTGATCTACTTTACAAGTGCGGTAAGCAGCGGCGGTACAGGTGGAGATCCACCGGCGCCACATATTGTCACAAACGTATAATCACTCACGTGGCTAATGGTATTAACAGCACTTAGCACTTTCTTATGTATATGTGATATATGGTACACTGAGCACAGCCCATGATAATTTATTGAAGCTTTTACTATCACGCAGCACTTTGGCAATTTTAAACGCACTGTATGCACTAAATGCACTTTTCACAATACGTATGATTCATGCAGGTTTGAGACTGCACAAACAATCAACTTTTTGATTTAAAGTGGTAGCGCCGGTCCCAACTTTCTTGCAATTTTTTCCAGATTGCTGATGGTGACCGATCAGTCCTCCTTGCGGGCTTGCATGCGGGCCCTTGGTCTGATAGTTTCGACCTTTGAAGCAGTCTCGTTTTCTCAGTCTCACTCGAGACCTTTGCAAAAGGAGATTCTGGCGAAATGGGACAGAGATCCTCGGTCACTGGACCAGAAGATTTGCTTGAGTTATCTTACAAAGGTGGCTCTTTCTTGGTGGCTCCAGTCTCCTGTCCTGGGCCAGGGCAAGTCCTTCCTGTCAGTGTTTTGGATGGTGGTCACCACGGACGCCAGACTGTCAGGTTGGGGTGGCGTGCTGGGGAAGCTCTGTGCCCAGGGGATTTGGGCATCAGAGTTGTCTTCCTTGATGATCAATATTCTGGAGCTGAGAGCGATCAAGCTCTGCCTGCTTCACTGGATGAGTCGGCTATGTGGCTCTCCGGTTCAGATTCTGTCGAACAATGCCACGGTCGTGGCTTACATCAATCAAGGGGGCACCAAGAGTGCTCTGGCGGCCGAGGAGGTGGCCGAGATTCTGATTTTGGCAGAAGCCAATGTTCTGGCTCTCTTCGCAATCCACATTCCGGGTGTGGAGAATTGGCAGGCGGATTACCTGAGTCATCAGGTGTTGGATCAAGGACAATGGTCCCTTCTTACGGAGGTGTTTGATCTCCTGTGTGTCCAGTGGGGGATCTGTTTGCATCCCGCCTCAACAGGAAAGTTCAGCGGTTTGTGGCCAGGTCTCAGGATCCTCTGGTCGACGCCATAGACGTGCTGGTGGCTCTTTGGAGCCAGTATTGGCTGATTTATGCCTTTCCTCCGCTCGTACTCCTACAGCGGTTGCTTCGCTGGGTGGCGATGAAAGGCATTCCGGTCATTCTGGTGGCACCAGACTGGCCTCGTGGTCTTGGTACCCAGAGCTGATAAAAATGTTTGTGGATCCTCCATGGCATCTTCCTTTGCGGTAAGATCTACTATCTCAAGGGCCGATCTTCCATCCTGCTTTACGGTTGCTTGCTTTAACGGCTTGGCTGGTGGAAGCATGGTGTTAAAGGATAGAGATCTCTCTGACTCTGTGATTCCGACTCTTTTGAAGGCCAGGAAGTCGACCTCCAGGAAAATCTATCATCGTACATGGAAATCGTACATTTCATGGTGTGAATCGCTGCAACTGTACCCTCGCTTGTTTTCTGTAGCTAGGGTTTTGGCCTTTTTACTAAAAGGGGTTGAGCAGCGCTTTGCATTGGGTACTATAAAGGGCCAGGTGTTGGCCTTGTCTATTTACTTCCAACGTCCGTTGGCTACTAATAGCTTGATTCGCACTTTCATCCAGAGGGTGCATCATCTGGCTCCTCCGAGGAGATCCCTGTCACCACCGTGGGATCTCAATCTGGTTTTGTCTGTTCTTCAAAAGCCTCCCTTTGAGAATATTAGGGAGATTTCTCTGCTTTCCTTGTCACAGAAGGTTGCCTTCCTAGCGGCTATCACTTCTGCTCGCAGAGTTTCTGAGTTGGCGCCATCCTGTCTGCCTTATTTGGTGGTCCACAGGGATAAAGTGGTCCTCTGGCCAAAACTGTCTTTTCCCCCTAGGGTGGTGTCGGATTTTCATCTTAATGAAGACATTGTGTTGCCTTCCTTATGTCCTAAGCCTAAACATCCCAATGAGATTGCCTTGGTTCGGGTGATAAGGGTTTATCTGATAGTTTCGGAGTCCTTTAGAAACTCGGAAATAATATGAGTATTGCAGCGCTTGAACAGTTATAAAATATATCCGTCAGTCCCAGAAGACCAAACGATATGACACAGAACACTGGATCAGAGTGGCTCCCTGGATAAAATCCGTCTGATGTTACATGTGATAGTAATCCTCAGATGAGAAGTCCAATCAAGTGTATGCAGATAAAAAGAGAATGGAAAAACTTATCATGGTGCAGTATATCAAAGGGAGTATGTCACATCCACATGGGGGGGGTTCACCAGTGATGAATAGACACAGTGGGTGCACACTACCTCCACCCCATATGCAGTGCAAACTCACCAGAACTGAAAGATCACACGCTTGATATAATAGACCAGCAAGGATCTCGGTACAGCCTCAAACAGATAACGCCAAGCACCCCAGAATCTTCTCCCAACCTCTTGTTAGACAGTCACCATCAATGCACAATAAAATGGAAAGTGTCTTTATTAAAATGTAGCACAAAACCAAAAATAAAAGTAGCCACTGACATATAGGTATACTCTGGTGCTCCTCAAAGGTAACAGGTAGAGTTCCTCAGTGGGCGGCTAGCCCATGTTTCCGGCCAAAAGCCATTCATCAGGGGACTGCACAGGAGCGCTGATGAAAGTGGTGCGCTGATCTTTCGGAACGTTTTTGTCTTTAGAAACTCAGGCTCTCTTTGTCCTTACGGACGGTCCTCGCAAAGGTGTGGCTGCGTCTGCTGCGACCATTTTGAGACGGATCAGGCAGACGGTTGTTTAGGCTTATTCACTCAAAGGTCAGGTTCCTCCTTTCCCTGTGAAGGCGCATTCTACTAGAGCGATGAGTAGGCTTTTGAGCTTTTTGCCATTAGGCCTTTGTTCTACAAGTTTGTAAGGCAGCGACTTGATCGTCTGTACACACCTTTACCAAATTTTATAAGGTGGATTTGTTGGCTTCTTCGGATGCCTCTTTTGGCTGCAAGGTTTTGCAGACTGCTGTTTCAGAAGAGAATGTTTTTTTCTGCCTAGACTACTCCTGCAGGTGGCAGCACAACCCACACAGCTCATGAAGATGAGGCTGCGTCTGTCAATGTACATCAGAGAAACAGATTTTACGGTAAGTTCTTACAAAAATCTTTTTTCTCTTACATCCTCTGACAGTCGCCACCCACTCATACAGTCTGCACTTCTGGATATTGGTCTTATCCACAGGAGTAAGCTAGGCATAAGATTTTGTTAGAAAACATTCACAAAACCTTTGTATAGACACACCTACAGGGGGCTGTCCCTCTGGTCCAATACCCCCAGCTAGCAGCATTCCCAAATCAGTTTGTCTTTGCCTAGCTTAGGAGTAGGCTGGCTTTTCCCTGGCTGGGGCTGCAGTCTCAGCCTTTTTACTTATTATTTTTTCTCATCAGGGTACAAGATCGAATTTCAATCATGCCCAGCAGACAGATTCTTTCCCTCAAATCTTCATTTGACCCCAGATCGTTTCCGAAATCTCCATCGGGCGGTTCAGGATCTCCTCGCCCAGGGGGTGGTTGACCCGGTGCCACATCGGGACAGGTTTCGGGGTTTTTACTCAAATCTGTTCACAGTGCCCAGAAAAGAGGGCAAGGTGCGTCCGATTCTGGACTTAGTTTCTGAACCGCTTTGTGCGGGTCCAGAAATTCCGGATGGAGTCCCTCCGGTCGGTGGTGGCATCCCTGATTCCAGGGGATTTCCTGGCTTCCATCGACCTCAAGGAGGCGTATCTACACATCCCTATATACGAGGGTCATCAGAGGTTCCTCCGATTCGCAATTGCGGAGTCGCACTATCAGTTCGTGGCGTTGCCTTTCGGCCCCGCTTGGGCTCCAAGGGTTTTTACCAAAGTGTTGGCTCCTGTTCTTGCCTTGTTGCGGGTACAGGGGATTGCCATCCTGGGGTACCTGGACGATTTCCTTTTAAGGTCGAGTTCCAGTGCCACTCTGTTGCGCGATCTGTCAACCACAGTTCAGACGCTCCAGGAGTTTGGGTGGACCAATTTTCAGAAGTCGACATTGTCCCCTTCTGTTCATCTCCCTTACCTGGGAATGATTCTGGACTCCGCCCAGGTGAAGGTCTTTTTTCCGGAGGACAAACTCGAGACTCTGCAGGACGAGGTCAAGTCCCTCAGGGACAACGAGTTCTCTTCGCTCCGGACCTGCATGCGGTCCCTGGGATTGATAGTGTCGGCTTTTGAGGCGGTACTATTTGCACAGTTCCACACACGATCTCTGCAAGCGGAGATTCTGACCAGGTGGGACAGACATCCTCACTCCTTGGAAAGGAGGATCTCTTTGAGCCCCCAAGTCAGATCGGATCTTCTGTGGTGGCTTTAGTCTCTAAAGCAAGGAAAATCCTTTTGACCGTTGCTATGGAATGTGGTAACCATGGGACGCCAGCCTGTCGGGCTGGGGTGGCGTTCTGGGCAATCTGTCTGCCCAGGGCACTTGGTCAGAGGGGGAGTCCTCCCTTCCAAAAAATGTCTTGGAACTGCGAGCAATCAGGCTCTGTTTGCTCCGTTGGTCGGATCGTCTTCAGGGCCGCCCTGTGCGTGTGCAGACGGACAACGCAACTGCAGTGGCTTACATCAATCACCAAGGGCGCACCAGGAGTGCCTGGGCGGCCAAGGAAGTGGCCGAGATTCTGTCTTGGGCCGAGACGCAGGTCCCGGCGATTTCGGCAGTTCACATTCCAGGTGTGGGGAACTGGCAGGCGGACTATCTGAGGTCGCCAGACCCTGGACCAGGGGGAATGGTCCCTACACCCGGAGGTGTTTCAGATGCTGTGTGCGCGGTGGGGATCCCCGGATGTGGATCTGTTCGCATCTCGGCTAAACAAGCTGGGAAGGTTCGTGGCAAGAACACGCGACCCTCTTGCGGACGCGTTGGTAGTGCCTTGGAATCGGTATCGCCTGATTTATGCCTTTCCCCCGATTCAGTTGTTGTCCAGATTCCTTCGCAGGTTGGTCTCGGAACCGAGGTTGGTGATTCTAGTGGTCCCTGACTGGCCACGCCGGTCTTGGTACGCGGAAATCATGCAACTGGTCGTCGAGCCTCACTGGCGGCTCCCACTACGAGACAATCTTCTGTCTCAGGGGCCGATCTTCCATCCTGCTTTACAGCTGCTGGCTTCGATGGCGTGGCTGTTGAAAGCCAGGTCTTGAGAGACAGGGGTCTCTCGTCGGCGGTCATTCCTACCTTACTCAAGGCTAGGAAGGCCTCGTCCGGTAAGATTTATTATCGTACCTGGAAGGCTTATTTTGCCTGGTGTGAATCCCAGGGGTTCCATCCTCGCTCCTTTTTGGTGGCGAGGGTGTTAGCTTTCCTGCAAACTGGTGTGGAGCAGCGAATGGCGCTGACCACTATTAAGGGCCAGTTATCTGCGCTGGCCATTCTTTTTCAACGCCCTCTGGCATCTAATTCCTTGATCCGCACTTTCATTTAAGGGGTGCGTCATCTGGCTCCCCCTAGGAGGGCACCCTTGCCTCCTTGGGACCTGAATTTGGTTTTGTCTGTTTTACAACGTCCTCCCTTTGAGAACATCTGGGAGTTTCCTCTGCCGGTGCTGTCACGGAAAATTGCCTTTCTGGTGGCGATCACATCTGCTCGCAGAATGTCGGAGTTGGCTGCTCTGTCATGCCGCTCTCCCTATCTGGTTGTTCATAGGGACAAAAGGGTCTTGGGACCTCATCAGTCCTTTCTTCCGAAAGTGGTTTCGGATTTCCATCTCAACGAGGACATTGTCTTGCCTTCGCTGTGTGCGAAGCCTAAGCATCCTAAGGAGTTTGCCTTGCATTCCTTGGATGTGGTGAGGGCGATCAGGGTTTACCTGTCGCCTACTGAATCCTTCAGAAAGTCGGATTCTCTTTTTGTGCTTCCTGAGGGACCTCGGAAGGGTACGGCTGCGTCTGCGGCAACCATTTCCAAATGGATCAGACAGACGATTGTACAGGCCTATTCAATTAGGGATCAGGTTCCACCTTTCTCTGTCACGGCGCACTCTACCAGAGCGGTTAGTGCGTCTTGGGCCTTCCGCCATCAGGCATCGGTGTCCCAGGTGTGCAAAGCGGCGACCTGGTCGTCCGTGCATACCTTTACCAAATTTTACAAACTTGATGTTCTGGCATCGGCAGATGCCTCTTTTGGCCGCAAAGTTCTGTGTGCGGCAGTGTCTTAGGGGAGATATGGCGTTTTTTAGCCTTTCTCCACTTGTTGGGGTTTTTCCCCCTTGGTTATTTTGCTTTCCTGGGTTTGTTCGCTCCTGTTGAGTTTTCCTGTTAACCCAGTGTTTACCTTTCTTTTTTTTTATATTTCTTTATTAAATAAATGTTCATATATAAAATTTTACAACCAACATTTCAAAGGAAAGCATTATTTCTCACATCGTATTTATTCAGTTAATCCCATCCCTACCTTTCCTTATACCAATTTCCCTCTCGCCCCCCCCCCCCCCCACCTCTATTAAGTATCACTCTCTCCCTGAATCAATTTATATTCCTCTGTATGTTTGAAATCTTGCCATTCTTCCCAAATTTCTACCCAATTTCCTTGTTCCTCTTCCCCCCAACTCCTTAGTAATTCTAACTTTCTCGTTTTTTTCTACCTTTTTGAACCATTCTTTACAGTGGGGGGGGGGGGGGGGGTCTTTTTTTTGCCATTTTAGGGGTATCAGACTTTTAGCGGAAATTAACAAGTGAGGGATTAATGTTCTCTTGTATAATTTTACTGACATTTTTGTGCCATGGAATAAACATCCCCAAGGATCTTTAGGGATATATATTTTTGTAATTTTATTAATCAAGGGTAGTACAGTCCTCCAAAATGTTTTAATCTTCGGGCACTCCCACCAAATGTGTGCCATCGTACCCACCTCCGTACATCCTCGCCAGCACTTTGTCTGGGGTATTGTACCATCTGGTGATCAGTTTGTAATTAATTTATTCTGTGTTTGTGTCTATTGCTGAACTATGCACAAGTTTTAAACTTTTCTCCCAATATATCCTTTCACTACATGGTCCCAGTTCCCTTTCCCATTTTTCTTTAAGTGAGGGCCCTGTTACCTTCATTTCTGCTATCATTATTTTGTAAATGTTTGAAATGTTATTTATTATCTTGTCCGAGACACATAATTGTTCATAAGGTAATAGTTCTGTCGTGTCCCTTATTGGCTGCTGTAGTGAGCCAACGAAATGCCTCACCTGAGAGTACCTCCACTCATTAATTTTCCAGTCCATTTTTTTGTGTTTTAATTCTGTATAAGTTATGATTTTTCCCCGTTCTATAATGTCACCCAGACGTGCATCCTCATCTTCAATCCATTTACGGTGCTCCCTCTCCTCCCCAGGTGCAAAAAATGTATTTTGTAATGGTATCAGTGGTGAGTTATATTTCCAGTTTTCTCTAATGTGTATCGTGTCCCAAATTTTTAGTGCCCGATGTGTGATTATATGCGTGCCAGTACATCATTTTCTCATTTTTGGAGGGATCCAGATAACCTTCCCTAATTGTGTATCAGTCATAGTGTTTTCTATTTTGACCCAACTTTTATTACTCTCTTTTTTACTCCATTCTATCACCCTTGTAAGTACTGTTGCTTGATAATATTTTTTAAAATCCGGCAGTGCTAATCCCCCGTGTTTCTTCCCTTTTCTCAGTGTTGTGTATTTTATCCTTGGCTTTTTATTTTTCCAAATGAACCGGGTTATCAAGGTTTTATGTGTCTTGAAGAATAGGGATGATCGAACTTTTGAAAAGTTCGGTTCGGCCAGAACATCCGAACTTCCCGAAAGTTCGGCCCGGATTTCAGAACCCCATTGAAATCAATGGGACCCGAACTTCGGTAATTTAAAAAAACACAATTTTTAAGCCCTAAAACCCAATAAATGCCCCTAAAAAGTGCCTAGGGTTCCGGGAAATGCCCCATTAACTATTAATCACACAAAAAAAGTTCTTAAAAATTGTCATTTTTGATAAAAAAGCCAATTATTGAAAAAAAAAAAAAGATTTTTTGATTTTGACTTTGGATTTCGTATCTGGGGGTCTAAAAAGTGTACATGTGAAGTTTCAGCTCTGTAGCATGTCCAGAACCATACAAAAAAAAGATTGTTTGTATTAGAAAACTTTCAGCACAGGAGGTTGGCTTCGCTGCTGTAACACCTTGCCGGTTTAATAGCAGGCATTTTTTTGGGTTCTTTGCAGTCAGTAAAAACATCTGAACTTGTGTATAGTGGTACTGTGCACAAGTTCTGATGTTTTGCCTGCCTCCAAAAACCCCCAAAAAATGCCAGCAAAAACACACCTGGGCATATTTTTTTTTTGACGTTAGCGTTTTTTTTGGCATTTTTTGGGGTTCTTTTGAGGCAGGCAAAACATCTGAACTTGTGTATAGTGGTGTATATACACACATAAATATATTTATATACACACCTAGACATATATAGGTGTGATAGTAGCAGAAATATATGCTTCGGCTAATGAAATCATTTACAGTAATATATTTCTGCTACTATCACACCTATATATGGCTAGGTGTCTATATACATATAAGTATGTGTGTATATATACCACTATACACAAGTTCAGATGTTTTGCCTGCCTCAAAAGAACCCCAAAAAAACGCTAGCGTCAGAAAAAAAATGCCCAGGTGTATTTTTGCTGGCATTTTTTGGGAGTTTTTGGAGGCAGGCAAAACATCAGAACTTGTGCACAGTACCACTATACACAAGTTCAGATGTTTTTCCTGACTGCAAAGAACCCCAAAAAATGCCTGCTTTGAAACCGGCAAGGTGTGAAAACCGAGGAGAGAAGCTAACCCCCTGAGCTGAAAGTTTTCTAATACAAATAATCCTTTTTTTTTTCTGGTTCTGGACATGCTACAGAGCTGAAACTTCACAGGTACACCTTTTAGACCCACCAGACACAAAATCACACAAAAAAAGTTCTTAAAAATTGTCATTTTTGATAAAAAAGCCAATTATTGAAAAAATTAAAAAAAAAAAAAAAGATTTTTTGATTTTTACTTTGGATTTCAGATATGGTGGGTCTAAAAAGTGTACATGTGAAGTTTCAGCTCTGTAGCATGTCCAGAACCATAAAAAAAAAAAGATTGTTTGTATTAGAAAACTTTCAGCACAGGAGTATGGCTTTGCTGCTGTAACACCCTGCCGGTTTAATAGAAGGCATTTTTTTGGGTTCTTTGCAGTCAGGAAAAACATCTGAACTTGTGTATAGTGGTACTGTGCACAAGTTCTGATGTTTTGCCTGCCTCCAAAAACCCCCAAAAAATGCCAGCAAAAACACACTTGGGCATTTTTTTTTTTGACGCTAGCGTTTTATTTGGCATTTTTTGGGGTTCTTTTGAGGCAGGCAAAACATCTGAACTTGTGTATAGTGGTATATATACACACATACTTATATGTATATAGACACCTAGCCATATATAGGTGTGATAGTAGCAGAAATATATTACTGTAAATGATTTCATTAGCGCAAGCATATATTTCTGCTACTATCACACCTATATATGTCTAGGTGTGTATATAAATATATGTATGTGTGTATATACACCACTATACACAAGTTCAGATGTTTTGCCTGCCTCAAAAGAACCCCAAAAAATGCCAAAAAAACGCTAGCGTCAAAAAAAACCTAAGTTACTTACCAGTGACGGTATTTCTAAGAGCCTTTCAGGACAGCACATTGAGAGAGCGCAGCTCCACCCACTTCAACAGGAAACACTGCAAGATTAAAAGCTCCGCCTCTTCCACCATGCCTCAGTTATAGGGTATCCTCCGACATGCTGGAAAACATAATGAAACACAACAACCACCACAGGTTAATATTGTTAATAAAATAACACAAAGATAAAAAAACCAGGGAGGGTAGTTGCTGCTGTCCTGAAAGGCTCTTAGAAATACCGTCACCGGTAAGTAACTTAGGTTTTCTCCAGTCGCCTTTCAGGACAGCACATTGAGAGGATAAGCGAGTAACTTACACCTAGGGTGGGACTACAGCTTGCAGAACTTTTCTGCCAAAAGCCTGATCCGTGGCTGACAACAGATCCAATCTGTAGTGTCTGAGGAAAGTCGAAAAACTCGACCAGGTAGCTGCTTTGCAAATCTGCTCAGGCGAAGCACCAGCCCTTTCAGCCCATGAGGTTGCCACTGACCTTGTTGAATGTGCCACCACACCTTCTGGAGGTTCTTTCCCCTGGGCCAAGTAAGCTTGTTCAATGGCCCATCTAAGCCATCTTCCTAAAGTACTTTTGGATGCTCTTTCACCCTTACGCGGGCCCAAAAATAGTACAAATAAAGCATTCGTTTTCCTGAACTCTTTGGTTACAGAAAGGAAATGAAGAAGACATCTTCTTACATCCAATGTATGAAAGGTCTTCTCTTGCGAGTTAGCAGGCATCGAGGAAAAAGTTGGGAGCACAATTTCCTGGGTACGGTGAAAATTGGATACAACCTTTGGAAGAAAAGCTGGATCTGTACGAAGTACTACTCGATCCGGAAATATTGACAAAAAAGGATCCGTAACTGAAAGTGCCTGGATTTCACTAACTCTCCTGGCTGAGGTGATAGCAACTAAAAATATTGTTTTCAGAACTAAATTCGATAAAGGAACTTCATCCAAAGGTTCAAACGGAAACTTGGTTAATCCCTGTAACACAATGGACAGGTCCCATCTAGGGAACACCTTGAGTGTTACTGGTCTATTGCGAGCTAATGCCCTAAAAAATCTTATAATTAAAGTCTCTTGAGATAAGGTTCTCTCAAAGAAAACAAAGTGCCGCTACTTGGGTTTTAAGAGTGCTGGCTGCCAATCCCATCTCCATACCCTCATGGAGAAATTCCAGCACTGAAATTAAATTCAAAAGTTCAAACTTTTTCGTGGAACACCATGAATTATACTTTTTCCAAATCTTCATGTAAATGTCCCTGGTAACCTTCTTCCTGCTGGAGAGAAGGGTGGTAATGAGTTTCTCAGAAAGACCCCGGGATCTTAAGAGGTCTTCCTCAGAAACCACGCCGTCAACTGAAGTTGATCTGATTCCGGATGATACAGGGTCCCCTGAAACAGAAGATCTCTTCTGGACGGAAGCTTCCACGGTGATTTTGAAGCTAGATTCAGCAACAGGGCAAACCAAGGCCTTTTTGGCCAGAAGGGCGTGATCAAAATGAGATCTGTGGATTCTTCCTTGAATTTCCTGAGAACCAGAGGTATTAACTGGAAAGGAGGGAATGCATAACACAGAGGGAAGTCCCACTGCTGAGCTAGAGCATCCAGCCCCCAAGCCTGATCCTCCCTGTGGAGGGAAAAGAATCTCGCAACCTTGGTGTTTTGTTGGTTGGCGAACAGATCTACCTGGGGAAACCCCCAAGCTTCTGTAATCATCGTGAAAACCTCCTGATTCAGACTCCATTCTGCCTCTAATACTCTCCTTCTGCTTAGCAGGTCTGCTAGGAGATTCTGTGACCCCTTTAGGTGGATTGCTGTTAGGGAGGCCACATTTTGTTCCGCCCAGGAAAGCAGCTGCATCGCCAAAACAGAGAGTTCTGCTTCTTGTTCCTCCTTGTTTTGTAACGTAAGTCACTGCTGTTATGTTGTCCGAAAGGATCTGTACATGCTGACCCTTGATTATTTCCTGAAACTCCTGAAGACCCAGAAATATAGCCTTCAACTCTCTCCAGTTGGATGACCTTTTGGATTCCAGTTTGGACCAGGTCCCCTGTACTGTCCGACCATCTAGATGGGCTCCCCACCCCCAGGCACTGGCGTCTGTGGTCAGACGTTTGTTCCGGGGGAAGGACCACATCAGACCCTTCTCCAGATTCCTGGTGTCTCTCCACCACCAAAGAGCTCTTTTTGTTTTTTCGGAAATTTTGATGGATTTTTCCAGAGGTTCCAGATGTGACCAACTTTGTAGTATATTTCTCTGAAAGAGACGGGAATGGAACTTCGCCCACTGAACCGCTGGAATGGAAGCGGTGAGTAGACCCAGAGCTGCCATAGCGGATCGGACTGACACCTGGATATTGGTCTGCATGTGAGCGACTGCAGCCTGTACCTTTAAGATCTTCTCTTGAGGTAGAAAAACCTTTTGAAGAACCGAGTCTAAAGTGTACCCCAAAAAAATGGATTTTTGTAAAATCTTACCGTAAAATCCTTTTCTCTTAGCTCATCGACAGACGTAGTCCTCGGTGATACACCACCTTCGGGTTATGTTACCTCCGCAGGAGCAGGACTAGACAGGAAATTAAAAAGCTCTGGCCACACCCTAGGGGCAGTCCCAGAGGGTATATCCTCTCTCTCTCTGCCTCAGCAAATCAGTTATGTGAAAAAGCAGTGCTTAGAGAATTTAACCCAACCCAACTCCAAAACAGAGGGGCGGGGACTACGTCTGTCGATGAGCTAAGAGAAAAGGATTTTACGGTAAGATTTTACAAAAATCCATTTTTCTCTAGCGCTCATCGACAGACGTAGTCCTCGGTGATACACCACCTTCGGGACGTCCCAGAGCAGTATCACAACTGAGGGGTGGGAAAATGGAAATCAAATCCCAATCTAGAAGGCCCAACCGGTGCCAACTAGAAGTTTACAATGCTCATCCTTAATGATGAGACTCAACCAAAAAAAAGAGAAAACAATTTTTTTTTTTTTCAAACAGAAAAAAACCCTCGAGGTAGACCACCGGTCTCCTCAAATTGCGGCCTGCAAAACCTTGCGGCCAAATGAGGCATCCGCCGATGCCGTCACATCAATTTTATAGAATTTTGTAAAGGTATGTACCGACGACCAGGTGGCCGCCTTACATACCTGGACCACTGACGCCTGATGGCGAAAGGCCCAGGAAGTACTGAGCGCTCGAGTGGAGTGCGCCCTAACAGGGAACGGAGGACTCTGACCCTTAATAGAATAAGCCTGTACCACCGTTTGTCTAATCCATTTGGCAATGGTCGCGGCAGATGCAGGCAAACCCTTTCTGGGGCCATCCGTGATCACAAAAAGTGAATCCGTCTTACGGAATGATTCCGTAGCTTTCAGGTATACCCTGATTGCCCGAACCACATCTAAGGAATGCAACGCATGTTCCCGATGATGCTTGGGCTGAGGACACAAGGAAGGTAGTACAATATCTTCATTCAGATGAAAATCTGAAACCACCTTGGGAAGAAAAGATGGCTTAGGATGAAGTACTACCTTATCCCTATGAATCACTAGGTATGGTGACTGGCATGATAATGCAGCCAGTTCTGACACCCTGCGAGCAGAAGTAATAGCCACCAAGAAGTCCACCTTCTGGGATAGAGTAAGCAAGGGAATCTCCCTGATGTTTTCAAAAGGAGGTTTCTGTAGAACCGACAAAACCAAATTAAGATCCCAGGGCGGTAAGGGCGCGCGGACTGGAGGAGCCAGGTGCCGCACCCCCTGGATGAAATTCCGCACCAAGGACTTGGTAGCTAAAGGTTTCTGAAAGAAGATTGCTAATGCTGAAACTTGACCCTTGATGGTGCTCAAGGCTAGCTTCTGCTCAACCCCTTGTTGCAAAAAGGCCAATATTCGAGTCACCGAATAGGTACGTGGAGGAAATCCTAAAGATTCGCACCACGCAATATAAGTCTTCCATGTGTGATAATAGACTTTGCTGGAAGTCGCTTTCCTTGCTTTAATAAGGGTAGGAATGACTGAAGTAGACAAACCTCTGTCCTTCAGTACTTGGGTCTCAATGGCCAGGCCATTAAAACCAGCGACTGTAAAGCACGAAGGTAAATTGGTCCTTGAGACCACAGACACTCCCTGAGACGAAGTTCCCACGGAACGTCTGCGACTAGCATGTCCAAGTCGGCCAGGCCGGCTTGAGGAGGCCAGCCTAGAATTTCTAGGACCACTGGCGCTGATTGGATCTGAACCAGGCGTCCCTAGAGCTATCTGGCCCCGACCATCCGAGAAAGTCTGGTCGTTTTCTGTTCCCACACATTTATCAGATACCTGATAGTTATCAGGAAAGGTGATCTTTTCTGGTTGAACCTCAGGGACCGAAGTCACCCGACTAGAGGCTACTTGGCCTATCTGGTCAACCAGATCCGATTCCTGTGAGGTATCGGGACTAATCTTAGGAAAAGGTAAAGGAAAAGATCTTTTCAGGGAACGGTAACTACCGCTTCCTGTGGTACTTAAATGTTGGAAGGGAAGAATCGCACCGGTAGTAGTGGTTGATGCTCGATCTAATGTCCTGAATACCGGTGAAAACGTCCCCCCACCCTGAAACCGGGTGGGGGCGCACCTTCAGGCTGTGTACTCCTTTGCTTCGGGTTTGGCTGGGTTGGTCCCCTTCTTGAACCCTCCTGGAGGAGTCTTGCCTTTCCCGCTAGTACCAGCCGGGCGCCCTTTATGGGCGGTAAAGAAAGGTCCTCGCTTGTTGCGAGGTCCCTTAGCTTTTGCAGCCTGTGGCAAAAAAGTGCTCTTGCCCCCAGTGGCATCCTTAATGATTTCATCTAGGTTGGCTCCAAATAGACGATTCCCCTGAAAGGGGAGATTGGTCAAGGTCTTTTTGGAACCTAGGTCAGCTGACCAGCATTTTAACCACAGCACACGTCTGAGGATCACTGCTAACTTAGATGCATGCCCTAATAGGGGAGTAGTGTCCAAGGCTGCGTCACAGATAAACCGTAGCCCTTGTATAATCTGTTCCATCAAATCAGATGTCTCCTGGGGAATATCTTTTCCCCTAAGATCTTGGCGTACCATCTTCGCCCATTCCGTAAGTGTCTGGGAAACTAGACCAATAACGATTACTGGTCTAAATGCTGACCCTATCAGAGAAAAGATAGTGCGGGACTCTGCTTCTATCTTTCGATCCACCGGATCCTTAAAGGACGAAGTGTCCTCCACTGGAATAACCGTGGCTTTATTCAGCCTGGAAATAGGCGGATCCACGACTGGTGGTACCGTCCATTTCTTAATGATGGATTCCTCAAACGGATAGCGTCTAGCAATACGCTTGGAAATAGTAAAGGTACGTTTAGAATGCTCCCATTCTCCTTTAATCTGATTACCAAAACATTTAGGTACAGGAAAAGCCTTCGCCGTCTTGATGGGCTTATTAGTCCCAAAAGGCCTCTCTGTTTCAGTTGCCTCTGCCGGTAAAGCCTCAAGTTTTAAGGTTTCTTGCACTGCCACAACTAGTGCGTCCACCAATGCTTCTTCCTGAATTATAGCAAGAGAAGAAGCGTCCTCCTCACTGTCTGAGGGGGCTTTACCTGGGATAACAGCCCTTGCAGAGGAACCTGCAACTGCCGTGACCATCTCTGAATCTGAGTCAGAGGTGTCAGATGGTATAGGGGTAGGCGGGGGTCGCTTCCTTGACCCCCGTCCCTGACAGGCCGCCTCCACCCGAGCCACCATAGACTCCAAAATTGCTGTAAATGACTCTATACTCTGTGCACTGGCGGGTCCCGAGGCCCCCTCGAGGGAAACAGGTGGGGGAATATGTGTGGCAGGGTCCATAATAACTCCAGTTACTTCCTGGATAATATAATTCAAAAGTAAAGAAAAAAAACTTTTTTTTTTTTTTTTTCTGACCCCCAGCGCCACAAAAAAGCCCCTTAGTGTTACCTGCTTAGGGATCCCTATCGATCGAGAGAGAGAGAGATAGACCCCCAGGCTCACCACTTGATGCTCAGAGTTAAACTGCAACAGTTTACAGCGCTGTCTTGACAAACAGGAAGTCTTTTGGCTGGCTGCCCAGGAAGAAAGGAGGCGGCTCCGCCCCTCTGCACGCCTTCCGGCGCCTCCCCCAAGCTCCACGAGGTGTAGGATCACCTCAAACATGGCCGCCCCCATGCTGGAGACACGAGGCTACGCCAAAATGGCGGCTCGTGCGATCCTGCAAGAAAAAATGGCGGCGGCCTGCTGAATGGCGGTGTGCTGCACACAACACTGTCTCTGCCTGGGGATATGGCGTGGTTGGCGGTATCGGCCCCTGGCGGACCGCATGGCCGTTCGGGAGGCCTGCTAATAGCTGGAGATCTGATTTGGAAGGCAGTCTACATGTCCGTGGCTTCTGACTGGTAGGTAGCTTATACTTAATCCATAAGATTCCCAGAATGCCACAGATTACATCTTTTAAACATGTATACAATAGATTGTTAGCTCCCAAACCAAGCCTCCTGGCTTTTTGTACACAAAAAATCACACTCAAAGTAGGAGGATCTGTGACATGTTATAGGATAGAAAGGACTCTTTCTTACCCTACCGAGAGGGGCCCGCGTTCACCACAAAACCCGTCAGGGGGAAAGGGGGAACATACTACTCACCATACCGGAACCAGGCGGGCACCAACTCCTGACAGTACCCCTCTCCACCGGGGCGGGAGGGCTGTCGACCGATACGAACGCCGTGACTCATGGTCTTTGGCGTTTCAGCGAGACGTTTAACTCGCGGGTTCAGTCCTTTTAATGGGACTTTGTCGCGGCCGACCCAGCGCGGAGCTATGGCCTGCACGCGCTCGTAGGCTGAACTGGGATGACCACCGGATCTCAACATCCAGCCCGTCGCCCAGTTCAGCTTTCTTGCTTGAAGATCTCACAGGAACACTGGAGAAAAAGCTGTCTAAAAAAATCCTTTAAGAAAAAATTCTTGCCAGGACCTAAGATCCCAGCAAGGTGTCTAGGTCCTTACTCCTAACTAGACAGAAAATAACTGATTTGCTGAGGCAGAGAGAGAGAGGATATACCCTCTGGGACTGCCCCTAGGGTGTGGCCAGAGCTTTTTAATTTCCTGTCTAGTCCTGCTCCTGCGGAGGTAACATAACCCGAAGGTGGTGTATCACAGAGGACTACGTCTGTCGATGAGCGCTAGAGTGTCGTGCGTTTTGGTATAAAATTTGACTATTTTTAATTTATTACTAAAAGACGATGTCTGAACTATCAATAGAATTATGACGCAGTGCCTCCAGCCGATTACGGCAAATAATTTAATATCTAAGAAAAAAAAAACCCAATTAATTTTGTTCAGACACTCATAGTATACCACGCAATTTTCCCAAGTTCTTTTTTTTATATCAGTTAATTTCTTTTTAAAAGCATATACCAATCTTAGTGAAACAGTCTACAGTAGGGAATATATATATATATATAAGAATATTTATTCGCAAGACATATTTTCACCATAAATGATCATACTTGAGTGACACAAAGAGATAACCTTACATAAAATACCAACTTAAAACGATAAATGCAATGTGATATTTAGCTAAACGATGAAAGTAAAATAAAGCAAGATTATGTTTTTCCCAGGTGTAGTATGAACCATAAATTAATATTCTATATAATCAGACCACAATAGTCTGCGAATCACATGGCCGAAAGTCATTCCACTGCAGATGAAGTGAGAATAAGCCATGCAAAACGGAAGACGTAAAATCGCAAATAATGCGCTTAATCTGATATTAAAAATGTTATAAAAACAAAAATCATCTCTTTAGAGAAAAATCTACATATGGTTTATACGGCTGGGATTGTACTTCCGTTACCCTTTAAATACGAAATGTAAAACATTTAAGGAAGTACATAAACAATATTGAATAATAATCAAATAACAGCAAGGCATAATTACCATATTTAAAATGGCCGCTTAGCTTAGAATAGTAGTTACCAGGTTCCTTTAAGATGGCTGCATTTCCAAGATGGTGGCCAATTAGGGAGGAGCTTCTTTTGGCGTCCCTCAAAGGTTCTGATACATGGTGGACCAAGATGGCGTCTGTATAGATGAGTCTATGCATGGTTGTGGTAGTATGTATGTTGTAAGTGTGATGTATCTTGTGTTTTGTGTCTGTTGTGTTGTCCTATTACATCTCTGGTTTCTTTTTATTTTGTGTTGAACAAAAGGGCAGTAAAAATTATCATAAGCCAAACCCAGTGGGAGGAACATTATTCCTATTGGTTGGAACATCTTATTCATTAACTGGTGATGTCATAGGGTGACACCTCTTGGTTAACCAGTATATTAAAATTAATTAAAAATTTCTCCATTTAAGACTATTATAAAAAAAACATAAAATGTAATCATGCTCTCATCTATGACGTCCATTTAATCCACCAGGTATCTGAATAAAGATTAATCTTGGTAACACTATTCTAATATTTAATATATCTTATGTAATATATATATTGGACTTTACTTTTTAACCCAAGACTTCAATTAGTAGCAGTAAGAATTGTATAGATACATATACAGTTATATATATTGATACACAACAGCTTGTATATGTAACTTTTTCTATACATGGTTTGTTTCCAATTAAAGTATTATCCATTTAAGGGATTACTATGTTAACAACAGTACATTTATGATTTGGACTGGATGATAAAATATGGGTGAAATTTCTGACCATTTGACACTACTATATGATAGAATATAATGTACTTCTCAGTAGGAGGTTGTCATAACATCATAGTTCCATAACCCCTTTTGTATATGATGGGGCAGAGATATCAATTTATGATTTTCTGAAATTCATTTTGAGATTTGCAGTTCTCATCAATCTAAGTGACAATGTTTATGTGACTCCGTGTAGATTTCAACAACTTTATCCCCCTGTTTGTGTTTAGGTAAATAAATGACAGATTCTAGTCTTTGTCCAGACAGTTTTGTTTGTCTTCTCAGGGTGGAAACAATAGTTTACTTGCATGGTAGATGGTTGGACACAGGTGTTATCCTGAAATTGAGTTTCGCCCATTGTGTGAGTCATGGCCTGAACATAAAGTTTTACGACCTCTCTGGTTTTTCGTGTTTCAAGACCAGGGGAAGGATGTCTTATGTAAACCTTTTCCCCCAAAGGCCGATCCACCTGTGATAAGCGATTTATTTATCTGTCTTTCTGAGTATTGTATTTAAAAGTTTGTCAAACACATTTTCCTTTCGGGGCAGATGACACAGCTTCTCATCTCAAAGTTCAGGCAAACAAAACCATGTCAAACAATGGACGCATTGGGCCTGATTCATAGTACGGCGAATTGGCGTTTCGGCGTGATTTTGCGAAGCGGCGATTATTTAAGTCTGAAATTGGCATTCAAAGAACGGCGGGCGGAAAATAGCGCCTAGTGTGAGATTCATTAAGATGCAATATGGTCAGAGCGCGACTTAAAACCACGCCAGCTAAAAGCTCGACTAAAGTTTAGCCAAATTTTCCCCTGTACCCCCAAAAATCCCAAATCACTGTGGAAGGTGTGGAAGTCAATTTGGAGATGACTTGCGTTTAAAAAATCTCAAAAACTGACTTAGAAAGAGAGATATCTGCGAAAGTGTGGAAAGGTTAAACAGCTCCTCCAGCCGCGAGCTGCGAACTCGCGAATGTGCGCATGCGCAACGCCAAATTGGCTCAAAAAATTTCGCCAGCGCGATTTTGGGTCAATTTTTTTTTGAATACCGCTTAATGTGTGTTTCAAACAGAAAGAGTTTTGACTCAATATGTAGCAAGGTCAATGGAGGCCTCAAAGTTCACAATTCTTGACCTGTAATAATAAAAATGTATTTCTATTTCGCACTGAAAGTTTAACAAATCCCCCCTCTTGGAAAAATTGTGAAAATTGCCGTAGCCGTTTGAAACATTTTTCCAAGGCAGAACTTTTGAAGAAATAGGGCTTAAATCGGACTTTGACAGCTTTGTAGATAGGTATGGAATAGTTGAATGGGGTGTAGACACCTGCAAGTAGGTGTAGTGACTTCAGTAAACAAGCATGGTGACTCCGAGTGAGGTGTGGATCCAAGGGTTATCATCTGTTGGCCAGTGGAATGTGGATTTCTCCGGGCACTTTTGCCTTTGGCTGTCTTGACAGGTTCGTCTTGGTAGACTGGCCATCAGGGGTATCCCGGGGTCCTTCACACTGTACCCCCCTTTGGGTGTCTCAGACACATCAGACTCTCGGTTTCCTGCTTACTTCCTGGATCTCTTAGTCCTATAAAGGAAAATGGATTCCATGAGAAAATGATACACACAGTTTTCAGCCATAACTTTTAGTTGGGATTTCAATGTGAGGTTGGTACCCTGAGCTTCCTCAGAGTCCTCCTTTTATTCCATCGTGTGATCAGCCTTTTATCTGACCACCATGGACGGTGAGACTATATATGCAACCTTTCCCAGGGGAGACTGACTTCTGGGGCTCATTAACATGGGGACGTATTCATCACCATGGATACCACACATTGAACAATTGAACAGTGATATACTATTTTGTTAGAATTTACCTTCTACTTGGGAGGAAAAAAAATATAATATCCCCCCTTTGGGGCATCAATGCAATTCATGGTAGGCAACAAAACTACCTGACATTGAGGATTCTTCTTGGTTACCGTAATACCACGTTTAACCTCTTGACTTCATTACGTCATTAGGGTTTGATCCTCCTTGTATCACCGCCATTGGCGATTTTTCGAAATGTGCCCGCTTTGAGCGACCTGTTTGAGTCAGAGGGATGAAGTGACCACTGAAAAATAGGAGAGTAGTTATTATCTAACAACCAAGATCCCCCTGGCAGGGATTTTCAGGATCCTCAATACTGTGACCTGGGGATAAAATGGTGTTAGAACCTCTGTCTCCTATGCATCCATTCAGTGTGTCCCTCTGATCCCTTGCTATTTGGGCATTTAAGGATTTTGTGGCCTTTGGCTGGCCACAAGATTTGTTCCTAAAGAGGAATTATTTTAGTTCGGGCTACAGTGCCCTGAGTGAACCAAGTGATCATCCGATCCACCTTGGCATCTACTCTGCTGAAAAATCTTTTCAGAAATAGAATTATTGGCTTTTTTTTTTTTTTTTATTTGGCTCCGCTTCCTGCGGTGCCTATGTCTCTCGGGTACAGACAGATGGGACAGATCCCCATCAGAACCATTTGCTCGGCTCTGGCGGGGTCTGGGCCTTAATGTCTGTTCATCTTCCCGAGGATTTTGGGGAGCCCTAAGATGGGGCAAATCCCTATTTATTTGTGGGGTCCCCCTCTCTTGTTGAGGATTTTTGGCATAGCGAGGATTTCCATTCTCAAGGGTGAATTGGGCTCTTTGGGGATACTCCCTGGAGATTCTTTTAACCCTTGGGCCCTGTCCCCTTGGAAGGAAATCCTAAAATGGCCTCTGTTCCCCCCTCCTTATTTGTGGGGTGTCCGGTGTCCTCCTTGAGGTATCCGGTATAAAATCTTGCTCCTTTTTATTTATTTATTTATTTATTATTATTTTTTTTTTTTTAGTGTTAAGGTTGAGGAGAAAGGTGTGTTTCTGCCACAATTTTGGTGACAGGCTTACGCCTTTCTTTGTATTCACTGGTCTGTTGGATGGAGTGCAAATTGTCGCTCTCTTGCCAACCATTCCAGTGAACACCCCAACTTGTAGTCCCTGGCCAAACTTATTTTTATGTACCTGGCCGATGCCTCAAAGCACAGGGTTTTAAATTCTGGATAGTTGTACTCAGGCTCCTCCATTGAAGGGTGTTAGGCACTTTTGAGTACAGTACAGCAAAAATTTAGTGGGCTTTGGTGCTGTGTACATTTTAAATTATATATAGCAGCTCTAGCAGCGTTAAGGGTTTTTTTTTTTTTTTTTTGTGTGGGCCGACTTTTAAATTACATCCTTGAGGAACAACACAGGCTGTTTTTGTAGGCCTCAAGATTAGTAATGTCTAAGGACCCTTTCTTAATAAAAATCGGGACAGTACTCTTTTTAAAACAAACTTTTTAAATTCTAGAGGTGTATGGTATCTTTTTAGGGGTGCTTGTCTTTTTGCGGTGACCTGATATGACTCATACCTAGTTATGTATGGCTGCCCAATTTCTGCCCTCCTATCTTAGGAATATGGCTGGAGTAGGACGTGGACTCTTGGCCTAACTCTCCCCCCCTTGTCTGGGTCTTAACCATCAGACTGGGAGTCATATCTGGGTCTAATTAATTACTTCATTTTATTTATAATGCAGGACTGATAAGCAGTACCCTTTTGTATGGACACCATAACCTTTTTGAACTTTCCTATTTATTTATTTATGAATTCCTGTCCTTACTGGAACTGTTACATTTTTATTTTTATTTATTTTTTTATTTTTAAATTTTCCACTGCTGGTTACTCGGCAACTTAATTTTCAACTACTGATTACTCTGCAACTTCCACTAATAAAAAAAAAATTTTCCTTGCTCAAAACTTCCTACTTATTGCATTAATCGTTTACATTGTTCTTTCAAATGGTTGCTTATATTACAGCTTTCTGAATAAAACTTCTGCCACAGTTCTACTTTTTCCTACAGTTTCACGCTACATTCTCTTAACCTATGTGTCCCAATAGAGGTCACTTTCACCTGCTCAAGGAGGTTCCTTATCTCACTTCTTATTATTTGGAGTGGAGATTAGAACTTTACTAAATTCCTTTTTGCTGAGCCTTATGGTGCAGTTCCTCACAGAGATACAGTAAGATTGGCCATGATTCTAAAAGTATGTGATCACGCTTCCTGACGTCTTTGGGGTTAGAGAAGCTTTCGGTGAGTTCATACATCAGGTTTTCCCCTACCCACGTCTGGTGCCCATTTTTGGCCCGACTTTTTCTGAGGATTTTGGTATGACTCCAACTAGCCTATACATATACCACCATTTTAGGCTCAGAGAGGTGTCTCTACATATTCTAGATCTGTGCCGAATCTACTGGGGCTGTGGGATTAACATCTAGCCAGAGTTGGCAGCGTGAACCTTACCTTATGTAGACATTTTAGGGCATTACTATTAATATTCACAATTAAATAATTAAAAAAAAAATTATTAAAAAAAAATTCTCTTTTTTTTTTTTCTTTTTTTGCAAAGTTATTAATTATGTCACCATGATCAAAATTATGATTGGCATATGTAAGAAATTAATGATATCTCAGCAGTGCAACTCCATTTAATATGTCGTGCGTTTTGGTATAAAATTTGACTATTTTTAATTTATTACTAAAAGACGATGTCTGAACTATCAATAGAATTATGACGCAGTGCCTCCAGCCGATTACGGCAAATAATTTAATATCTAAGAAAAAAAAAACCCAATTAATTTTGTTCAGACACTCATAGTATACCACGCAATTTTCCCAAGTTCTTTTTTTTTATATCAGTTAATTTCTTTTTAAAAGCATATACCAATCTTAGTGAAACAGTCTACAGTAGGGAATATATATATATATATATATATAAGAATATTTATTCGCAAGACATATTTTCACCATAAATGATCATACTTGAGTGACACAAAGAGATAACCTTACATAAAATACCAACTTAAAACGATAAATGCAATGTGATATTTAGCTAAACGATGAAAGTAAAATAAAGCAAGATTATGTTTTTCCCAGGTGTAGTATGAACCATAAATTAATATTCTATATAATCAGACCACAATAGTCTGCGAATCACATGGCCGAAAGTCATTCCACTGCAGATGAAGTGAGAATAAGCCATGCAAAACGGAAGACGTAAAATCGCAAATAATGCGCTTAATCTGATATTAAAAATGTTATAAAAACAAAAATCATCTCTTTAGAGAAAAATCTACATATGGTTTATACGGCTGGGATTGTACTTCCGTTACCCTTTAAATACGAAATGTAAAACATTTAAGGAAGTACATAAACAATATTGAATAATAATCAAATAACAGCAAGGCATAATTACCATATTTAAAATGGCCGCTTAGCTTAGAATAGTAGTTACCAGGTTCCTTTAAGATGGCTGCATTTCCAAGATGGTGGCCAATTAGGGAGGAGCTTCTTTTGGCGTCCCTCAAAGGTTCTGATACATGGTGGACCAAGATGGCGTCTGTATAGATGAGTCTATGCATGGTTGTGGTAGTATGTATGTTGTAAGTGTGATGTATCTTGTGTTTTGTGTCTGTTGTGTTGTCCTATTACATCTCTGGTTTCTTTTTATTTTGTGTTGAACAAAAGGGCAGTAAAAATTATCATAAGCCAAACCCAGTGGGAGGAACATTATTCCTATTGGTTGGAACATCTTATTCATTAACTGGTGATGTCATAGGGTGACACCTCTTGGTTAACCAGTATATTAAAATTAATTAAAAATTTCTCCATTTAAGACTATTATAAAAAAAACATAAAATGTAATCATGCTCTCATCTATGACGTCCATTTAATCCACCAGGTATCTGAATAAAGATTAATCTTGGTAACACTATTCTAATATTTAATATATCTTATGTAATATATATATTGGACTTTACTTTTTAACCCAAGACTTCAATTAGTAGCAGTAAGAATTGTATAGATACATATACAGTTATATATATTGATACACAACAGCTTGTATATGTAACTTTTTCTATACATGGTTTGTTTCCAATTAGAGTATTATCCATTTAAGGGATTACTATGTTAACAACAGTACATTTATGATTTGGACTGGATGATAAAATATGGGTGAAATTTCTGACCATTTGACACTACTATATGATAGAATATAATGTACTTCTCAGTAGGAGGTTGTCATAACATCATAGTTCCATAACCCCTTTTGTATATGATGGGGCAGAGATATCAATTTATGATTTTCTGAAATTCATTTTGAGATTTGCAGTTCTCATCAATCTAAGTGACAATGTTTATGTGACTCCGTGTAGATTTCAACAACTTTATCCCCCTGTTTGTGTTTAGGTAAATAAATGACAGATTCTAGTCTTTGTCCAGACAGTTTTGTTTGTCTTCTCAGGGTGGAAACAATAGTTTACTTGCATGGTAGATGGTTGGACACAGGTGTTATCCTGAAATTGAGTTTCGCCCATTGTGTGAGTCATGGCCTGAACATAAAGTTTTACGACCTCTCTGGTTTTTCGTGTTTCAAGACCAGGGGAAGGATGTCTTATGTAAACCTTTTCCCCCAAAGGCCGATCCACCTGTGATAAGCGATTTATTTATCTGTCTTTCTGAGTATTGTATTTAAAAGTTTGTCAAACACATTTTCCTTTCGGGGCAGATGACACAGCTTCTCATCTCAAAGTTCAGGCAAACAAAACCATGTCAAACAATGGACGCATTGGGCCTGATTCATAGTACGGCGAATTGGCGTTTCGGCGTGATTTTGCGAAGCGGCGATTATTTAAGTCTGAAATTGGCATTCAAAGAACGGCGGGCGGAAAATAGCGCCTAGTGTGAGATTCATTAAGATGCAATATGGTCAGAGCGCGACTTAAAACCACGCCAGCTAAAAGCTCGACTAAAGTTTAGCCAAATTTTCCCCTGTACCCCCAAAAATCCCAAATCACTGTGGAAGGTGTGGAAGTCAATTTGGAGATGACTTGCGTTTAAAAAATCTCAAAAACTGACTTAGAAAGAGAGATATCTGCGAAAGTGTGGAAAGGTTAAACAGCTCCTCCAGCCGCGAGCTGCGAACTCGCGAATGTGCGCATGCGCAACGCCAAATTGGCTCAAAAAATTTCGCCAGCGCGATTTTGGGTCAATTTTTTTTTGAATACCGCTTAATGTGTGTTTCAAACAGAAAGAGTTTTGACTCAATATGTAGCAAGGTCAATGGAGGCCTCAAAGTTCACAATTCTTGACCTGTAATAATAAAAATGTATTTCTATTTCGCACTGAAAGTTTAACAAGAGAAACATTATCTTTTGGGAAGGAACTAGATTGGACTTCTCCAGATTTAGCAGCCACCCCAGTCTTTCTAGATGGAATCTTGTTTCTTGAATGTGCGACAAGCACTGACTGTTGGAATCTGCAAAAATCAGGAGATCGTCCAGGTATGGAACGATGGAGATCCCCCTCAGTCTCAGAGGCTGTAGGGCTTCTGCCAACACCTTGGTGAATATCCTTGGAGAGGAGGAAAGACCGAAGGGAAGGGCCCTGAACTGAAGATGCCAGACCGAGTCTCCTAGATTGATCGCCAATCTCAGAAATTTCTGATAGGACAGATTTATCGGGACATGTAGATACGCATCCCTTAAATCCACCAGAGCCATGAAGCAACCTGGGGACAGAAGTTTGGTTACAGAATAAATGGTATCTATTCTGAAATGCTTGTATCTGATTAATTTGTTCAAGATCTTCAGATTTAAAATCAACCGATATTTGCCCGAAGGTTTTTTCACCAGAAAAATGTGTGAATAGAACCCCTGACCTTCCTGACCCCTGGGAACTTGGGTGATGACCTCTTGAGAAATCAACTCTTTTAACAGAGATATCATTGCAGAGGCCTGTTCCCGATCTTTTGGAAGTGGAGTCATCCAAAACCTGCTTGGAGGGGTTCTTGAGAAATCTAGACTGTACCCCTGCGCCACAATGTTCTTTACGAAAAGGCTTGAGGATACTTCTCCCCACTGTGGGAGAAATTTTACCAATCTCCCCCCCACCGGGAGAGAAATGTCACTTGGTTTTTGTAGACTGTTCAGGTGGTTTAAACAGTATACCACCCCTTCCTCTTCCTCTCTGTGAGGACCACTTTGATCTCTGGTCCAGATCTCTAGTTTTCTGGGTTTGCTGAAAAGGACGAAAATTTTTCTTTGGTGGTGGTTTCTTTTTGGAAGGAAAGGCCTTTTTCTTATCCGCCGTCCTATCCAGGATAGTTTCCAAATCCGGACCAAAGAGCAGGTCTCCTGAAAACGGTAAACCACAGAGTCTGGCCTTAGAGGCCGAGTCACCCGTCCAAGTTTTCAACCAAATCGCACGTCTTGCTGAATTCACCAGAGCCGACGACCTTGCTGCCATTCTAATTGATTCAGCTGAGGCATCAGCCATGTATTTGACGGCCTTAATGAGCAGTGGAAAGGAATCAAGAAGGTCTTTCCTAGCCGTTCCAGCCTCCACATGCCCCCTGAGCTGATCTAACCAGCATTCTAAGTTTCTGGCTACCACTGTGGAAGCCATGGCCGGTCTAAGGCTGGATGTAGAGGAATCCCAGGCCTTTTTCATGAGGGAGTCTGCCCTTTTATCCATAGCATCCTTCAAAATCCCCATGTCTTCAAACGCCAGATCTGTTCGGCGTGAAACCTGTGAAAAAGCCGCATCCAACTTAGGTTTTTTATTCCAGGGATGTGCTACATCATCCTCAAAAGGAAATCTTCTCTTTAGGGATTTGGAGAAAAAGGGGGCCCTCTCAGGGTCCTTCCATTCACTTTTAATTGAATCCGTAAGAACCTTGTGGACCGGAAACACCCTATGTTTGGTTTGATCCAAACCCTGGTACATTTTGTCGTGTACTGACATCTGTACTTTTTCATCCGGAATTTCCAAGGTAGTATATACCGCTTTAAGGAGTTCAACCACTTCTTCTAGAGCCAATTTATATCTGGACGTTCTAGACACTTCCTCTTCTTCCTCAGAATCTCTGAGGGAAATTAAAGTACTAGCCCTTTCTTCCTGTGTCATACGCTTCAGCTGACTTAGAGGTGGATGCTTGAGAAATTGCCCATACATTTTGTTCTGTCTGGGAATCTGTCTGGGAGGCTGATCCCCTAGCTATTAGGGAATTTAATGTATCCTTAAGCTCCTGTACAGATGAAAACAGATCACTATTCTGTTGGGCTGTTTCTTCCTTTAACAGATCAGCTATACATGATCTGCAGAGTGGCTTAGGCCAGGTATCCTTAAGAGGATTCTTGCAAGAGGGGCACTTCCTTGAAGATGCTGAAGCCCTGGCTTTAACTGTGGCTTTAACCTAAGAAAAAACACATCAGAAACCACCTATCAGATAACTAACTTAGCTCTGATTAAAAAACAAACAGCCCCCCAGACAATACATACAATCCTGCAAGCCTAAGGACAGACACCTCCGACTGCAGGGCAGGCTCCCAAGGAGGAACAACCAAACAACCTATTAACCCAATAGTAAAGAGAAGAGGCACCCCTGTACCTCTCTTACCTGGGCTGGGCCGGTGCTGACGGCGCCTGCTTCCACCGACGCTGCGGTTCTGTCCTCCATCGCAGAGCCTGCAGCAAGCTGGGCAGATCCTCCCCGCATTTATTTGAATTTAAATGTCCGCTTCCCGCGTCCCCCTGTGGAGACCGGAAGCGGAAGCACCGACCCTTGACCTGCTGCCGCCTTCTGCGCTGTTAGTGGCTGGAACCAAAGCCACCACGTCCCCGCCGGAAGTCCCGCCTACCGTACTGCCGTCCCCCGACAGCGGGACCAGGGACCGATATGCGGAAGAGAAACATCCGCCCGAGCTGCCTACCAGCCCCACCAGCGGACCCCCGGCGCACAGGCGAGACCCTCCGACGAAGCTCTGCTCCCCTGAGCTCGAAAAGGCGGCCGCTCCGGAACAACCCCTTTGTCCTCAGGGAGGGGTGCTGGGATGGTCTCCGCAAAAACATGAAAAAACGGGGTAAGTCCACCCTACTCCACCTGGAGAGAGCGCAGCCCCACACACTGGTTCCATGCAGTGTCTCCTCATGGAGGAGGAAACACAAAAACTGAGGCATGGTGGAAGAGGCGGAGCTTTTAATCTTGCAGTGTTTCCTGTTGAAGTGGGTGGAGCTGCGCTCTCTCAATGTGCTGTCCTATAAGGCGACTGGAGAAAAAATGCCCAGGTGTGTTTTTGCTGGCATTTTTTGGGGGTTTTTGGAGGCAGGCAAAACATCAGAACTTGTGCACAGTACCACTATACACAAGTTCAGATGTTTTTCCTGACTGCAAAGAACCCAAAAAAATGCCTTCTATTAAACCGGCAAGGTGTTACAGCAGCGAAGCCATACTCCTGTGCTGAAAGTTTTCTAATACCAACGATCTTTTTTTTTATGGTTCCGGACATGCTACAGAGCTGAAACTTCACATGTACACTTTTTAGACCCCCCAGATCTGAAATCAAAAAATCTCTCTTTTTTTTTTTTTTTTTTTATTTTTTCAATAATTGGCTTTTTTTTATCAAAAATGACAATTTTTAAGAACTTTTTTGTGTGATTTTGTGTCTGGGGGGTCTAAAAGGTGTACCTGTGAAGTTTCAGCTCTGTAGCATGTCCAGAACCAGAAAAAAAAAGGATTGTTTGCATTAGAAAACTTTCAGCTGAGGGGGTTAGCTTCTCTCCTCGGTTTTCACACCTTGCCGGTTTCAAAGCAGGCATTTTTTTGGGTTCTTTGCAGTCAGGAAAAACATCTGAACTTGTGTATAGTGGTACTGTGCACAAGTTCTGATGTTTTGCCTGCCTCCAAAAACTCCCAAAAAATGCCAGCAAAAACACACCTGGGCATTTTTTTTTTGACGCTAGCGTTTTTTTGGCAATTTTGGGTTCTTTTGAGGCAGGCAAAACATCTGAACTTGTGTATAGTGGTATATATATACACACATAATTATATGTATATAGACACCTAGCCATATATAGGTGTGATAGTAGCAGAAATATATTACTGTAAATGATTTCATTAGCGCAAGCATATATTTCTGCTACTATCACACCTATATATGTCTAGGGGTATATATACAGACATATATGAGTATATATACCCCCTATACACATGTTCAGATGTCATGTCTGACATCAAACATGTCCTCAAAAAAGCACTGGCAGTGGGAGCCCCTGCAGCATGAAAAATGCTTGCTGGTGAGAAGCCATATTCCTGTGCCGAAGCAATTCAGAGAAATGATCATTTCTCTATAGCGGTCACCCTGCTATGGAAGGGTTTTGTCACCCTTCCATAGCAGTCACTGCCAGTTAACCCTACACTACGGTCCCCTTACACTTAACACTTTCCCTACAGAAACTAAATTTTTGAAGCTAACTTAAGTGTAAAGGAGCACTCTAACTACACTAGATATCCCTTTCCTCACACTAATAAATGCTAAATTACACTTTTAACCCCTTCCTTACCGCGCCATGTCAAATGACGTCGGCACAAATCCTTTCTCGATCCGGGCGGACGTCATATGACGGCGCCCGGATCTCCCCGCTACTGCGCGCCCCCGGGGGCGCGCAGCGTGGCGATCGGGGACGAGGCTCGTCCCTCGGACAGAGCCCATCCCCGATCTAGGTAAAGAGCCAATGAAATTGGCTCTTTACCACGTGACCGGCTGTGTCCAATCACAGCCGGTCACAAATATCATCAGCATCGGTAACTAGCTGTCACCGTGTTCTCCTCCTCACACACTGATCCTGCGTGGAGGAGATTGTGGTAACAGCTAGTTACTGATTATAGTGCACCCAACTACCCTGATTGCCCCCCCCAATAAAAAGCACCTGTCACTAGCCCATCAAAGTACCCGAGTACCTGTCACCAGCCCATCAGGTACTCTGATGACAGGTACTCGGGTACTCTGATGGGCTGATGACAGGTACTCTGATGGGCTGATGGCAGGTACTCGGGTACTCTGATGGCAGGTACTCGGGTACTCTGATGATAGGTACTCTGATGACAGGTACTCGGGTACTCTGATGACGGGTACTCGGGTACTCTGATGACGGGTACTCTGATGATGGGTACTCGGGTACTCTGATGACGGGTACTCGGGTACTCTGATGACAGGTACTCGGGTACTCTGATGACAGGTACTCGGGTACTCTGATGACAGGTACTCGGGTACTTTGAGTACCCATCACCGGAGTACCCGAGTACCCGTCATCGGAGTACCCGAGTACCTGTCACCTACCCATCAGAGTACCCGAGTACCTGTCACCTACCCATCAGAGTACCCGAGTACCTTCCACCTGCTCATCAGAGTACCTGACACCTGAAGTACCCGAGTACTTGCCACCTGCTCATCAGTACCCATCACTACTCATCAGTACCCATCACCTATCAGTATCAGTACTGATCATCCGTACCCATCAGTACAGTATCAGTATCACCTATCAGTATCAGTACTACTCATCAGTACCCATCACCTGCCTGTCACCTGCCCATAAGAGTACCCGAGTACCTGTCACCTGCCTATCGGAGTACTCGAGTACCTGCCACTTGCTCATCAGTACCAGAGTACCTGTCACCTGCCCAGCAAAGTACCCGAGTACCTGTCACCCTTCATACAGCCACCATGTCTAAGTCCAAAAAGGTTTATATACGTCCTCCGTTTAAACCTAAATACCGGTGTTATGGCAGCAGATAGCTGCCATAACCCTGGTATTTTTTTTAAACGGTGGACGGTTGGCTTTCCGATAAGGGTGGTCCCAGCGGCAGATTCGCCGCGGGATCACCCTTCCGGGGTGGCGGAAGAGGTGCCCCCCCTCCCGCCGCATTCTGGTCCTTTTCCCCGCTTACCGGACCCGCCGGCAGCGGGGAAAACGATCCGGTCCCGGATCCTCACAGACAGGATGTCAAGTGAGGGCAAGCTTGCCCTCACTCGACTCTATGGTCTTGGAGGACCGGAGCTACGGCAAACGTCGTTGCCTTGCAACCAGTTTAAAGGTCCCTTTTTTTTTTTTTTTTCATTTTATTTCATTTTTTTTTATTTTATTTTTTTTTTTTCTATCTTTTAGTGTACTTGTGAGATCTGAGGACTTTTTGACCCCAGATCTCACAAAAAAGAGGTCCTGTCGTGCCTTTTTCTATTACAAGTAATGTTTACATTTCTTGTAATAGAAATAAAAATGATCAATTTTTTTTTTTAAAAACAGTGTAAAAATAAAAAATAATAAATAAAATAAATAGTAAAAAAAAAAAAAAAAAAATTAAAGCGCCCTGTCCCCGTGAGCTCGCGCGCAGAAGCGAATGTATACGGAAACCCCGCCCACATATGTAAACAGTGTTCAAACTACACATGTGAGGTATCGTCGCGATCGTTAGAGCAAGAGCAATAATTTGAGCCCTAGACCTACTCTGTAACTCTAAGATAGCAACCTGTAGAAATTTTTAAAATGTCGCCTATGGGGATTTTTAAGTACCAAAGTTTGTCACCATTCTGTGAGCGTGCGCAATTTTGAAGCATGACATGTTGGGTATCTATTTACTCGGCGTAACATTATCTTTCACATTATGGAAAAAAATTGGGCTAACTTTACTGGTTTCTTATTTTTTAATTCAAAAAAGTGAATTTTTTCCCAAAAAATTGCTTTTGTTAGACCGCTGCGCAAATACGGTGTGATAAAAAATATTGCAATAATCTCCATTTTATTCTCTAGGGTCTCTGCTAAAAAAAAATATAATGTTTTGGGGTTCTAAGTAGTTTTCTAGCAAAAACAACTGATTTTAGCTTGTAAACACCAAATGTCAAAAATAGGCCTAGGCAAGTGGCTAGGATGCATGATGATGCTCCTTGGATGTTGGGCCCCTCTATATGGCTAGGCTGTGAAAAAGTCTCACACATGTGGTATTGCCATACTCAGGAGGAGTGGCAGAATGTATTTTGGGGTGTCATTTTTGCTATGTACATGCTATGTGTTAGGAATATCCTATAAATTGACAACTTTGTGTAAAAAAAAAAAGTTTTTATTTTTTCCCCACATTTTCCAAAAACTTGTGGAAAAAAAATGACTTGTTCAAAGGACCCATAATGCCTCATAGAATATACGTTGGAGTGTTTGCTTTCCAAAATGGGGTCATTTTGTGGACTTTTCCATTGTATTGGTGCTCTAGGGCCTTGAAAAGTGTGATAGGTAGTAAGAAAGTTTTATGTGTATTTATGCTCCTAAAACGCCTTATGGTGCTACATGGACGTGGAGTCTCTTTTTGTGGCCAGGCTGTGTAAAAGTCTCACACATGTGGTATCACCATACTCAGAAGGAGTAGCAGAATGAATTTTGGGGTGTCATTTTTGCTGTGTGCATGCTATGTGTTAGAAATAGCTTATAAATTGACAACGTTTTGGGAAAAAAAAGAAAAAAAATTTTTCTTCATTTTCCCAAGAATTGTGGGAAAAAATTATAACTTCAAAAAACTCACCATGCCTCTTACTAAATACCTTGGACTGTCTACTTTACAAAAAGGGGTCATTTGGGGGTATTTGTACTGTCCTGACATTTCAAGGCCTCAAGAAAGGAGATAGGCCATCAGTACATCTGGTGTGATCAATTTTCAGTAATTGGTACCATAGCTTCTAGACTCAATAACTTTCACACAGACTAAATAATATACACTAATTTGGGTTAAGTTTAACAGAGATATGTAGCAGTATAAATTTTGGCCCAAATGTATGAAGAAAAATTAAATTTTTGCAAAATTTTATAATAGAAACTAAAAAAAAAGTGTTTTTTGCAAAATTTTTGCTCTTTTTTTGCTTATATCACGAAAAAAAAAACCCAGTTGTGATCAAATACCACCAAAAGAAAGCTCTATTTGTGTGAAAAAAATGATAAAAATTTTGTTTGGTTACAGTGTAGCATGACTGAGCAATTGTCATTCAAAGTGTGAGAGTGCTGAAAGCTGAAAATTGGTCTGGGCAGGAAGGGGGTCTAACTGCTCTGTATGGAAGCGGTTAAAGTAAAATTAACAGAACTGCTTCCACTCTCTTCCATGTCCAGTATAACAATGCTAGGAATATGGCGGGGGCGATCTTATATACTGGGGGGCGTATTCACTAATGATTGGTCTAGGGACCCCCTAGTCACTCCAATCACATTCCTAGCATTCTCCTGCCCCCTCAATTGGCTTTTGCTAATGGTTCTGGTCCAATCACGGGCTTTTAAAGCCCATTTCCTGAAGCATTGCATTTTGGTCGATTCTGGTTGCTGAATTCCGAACTTTTTGGGCAAAAAGTTCTAAATTCGGCCGAACCTCGAACACCCAATGTTCGGGCCGAACCGATGGTGGACCCGAACCGTTCGATCATCCCTATTGAAGAATACCTGTGGGACTGGGATTGGTAACATTTGGAATTTGTATGATATTTTAGGAAGAATTGCCATCTTTATCATATTTATTCCCCCTATCCATGAATAGATCCTTGGGGTTAGTTTGTTCATCTCAGTTTTTATTTTGTTTAGCAAGGGGAGAAAATTTGCCTTATATAGTTTGTCTAGAGTGGGTGTTAATTTAATTCCCAAATAACGGAATTTTTGTAAAATCTTACCTGTAAAATTCCTTTCTCTGAGTCCTCCGACAGTCGCCGCCCACTTCATATTCATCACCGATGGGGTTATGTCCTCTATTCCGTAGGAGTAGCTAGGCAATAGAATATGTTAGTACAAAGACTTTTTACATATCCCACCCCCAGGGGGTGGTCCCCTCAGTACATAACCCTCCACTTCCTGTATCCAACTCAGTTTCAGTGGAATAGCAGTAGAGAGTACATCAAAACCCCAAAAGAGGGGCGGGGGCGGCGACTGTCGGAGGACTCAGAGAAAGGAATTTTACAGGTAAGATTTTACAAAACTTCCGTTTTCACTTACGTCCTCCGACAGTCGCCGCCCACTTCATATTCATCACCAATGGGGATGTCCCAAAGCAGTGTAAACATGAGGGGTGGGAAGAACGCAGCCGCGCCCAAGGCAACGCCGTCTCCCCATCAGAGAAAGGAACCTTACCAAAGGAAGGAAACCAGTTGGGCATAAGAACAAAACACTCGCTCAACAGGAGCAAGAAAACCCAGGGAAAAAACAAATGTCCCAAAAAGCCAAAGAACCCGTAACAAGGGCTCTAGGGAACTGCCGCACTAAGAACCTTGCGGCCAAAGCAAGCATCAGCCGATGCCTGAACATCTACTCTGTAGAATATCGTGAAAGTGTGTACGGTCGACCAAGTCGCCGCCTTACACACCTGGGCCACAGAGGCCCCATGACGACAGGCCCAAGACGTACTCAGAGATCTGGTAGAGTGCGCCTTCACAGGTACAGGGGAACTTTCCCCATCAAAGCATAGGCCTGATCAATGGTCTGTCTGATCCATTTGGCGATTGTAGAAGCCGACGCCGCCATGCCCTTCCGAGGACCTTCCGGAAGGACAAACAAGGCATCCGACTTGCGAAAAGACTCAGTCGATTTGAGATAGACTCTAATCGCCCGGACAACATCCAAGGAGTGAAGCAACACCTCCGTCGGATGCTTCGGCTTCGCGCAAAGCGAAGGTAGGACAAAGTCCTCATTGAGATGAAAGTCCGAAACCCTTTTTGGAAGAAAAGAAGGGTTAGGTCGCAAGACCACCTTGTCCAAATGCACAACCAGATACGGAGACTTGCAGGACAAGGCTGCCAGCCCCGACACTCGACGAGCCGAGGTGATAGCCACCAAAAAGGCGACCTTCTTGGATAACAAAGACAGCGAGATCTCCCTGATCCTTTCAAAAGGAGCACGCTGCAATACTGATAGAACTAGATTCAAGTCCCAAGGGGGAAGAGGGTCCCTCCTAGGAGGGATCAGATGACGTACCCCCTGCACAAAAGTGCTAACCAAAGAATCAGATGCCACAGGCCGTTGAAAAAGAACGGCCAAAGCAGACACCTGACCCTTGATCGTGGCCAGCGCCAGACGCTGGTCAACACCCGTCTGAAGGAAGGGCAACACCCTAGACACCGAATAAGTGTCAGGAGAGAAACCCCTGGATTCGCACCAGGCAAAATACGCCTTCCAAGAACGGTAATAAACCTTCCCCGAGGAAGACTTCCTCGCATTTATTAAGGTGTGAATGACCTCAGGGGAAAGACCCCTGTTCTTCAGGACCTCGGTTTCAACAGCCAGGCCGTCAAAGCCAGCGACTGTAAAGCAGGATGGAAGATCGGTCCTTGCGACAGAAGATCTTCTCAAAGAGGCAGACGCCACGGGGCGTCGATTGCCAGATTTACGAGGTCTGCGTACCAGGACCGGCGAGGCCAGTCCGGTGCCACAAGAATCACCGTGGTCGTTCCGCGAAGGAACCTGGACAGCAATTGAATCGGTGGGAACGCATACATCAGTTGGTACTGATGCCACGGGGCAACCGACGCGTCTGCCCGAGGATCGCGCGTCCTTGCCACGAACCGTGGTACTTTGTTGTTCAGACGAGACGCGAACAGGTCTACCTCCGGAAGACCCCACCTCGCGCACAACATCTGGAAGACAGCCGGGTGAAGGGACCATTCCCCCTGGTCCAGGGTCTGGCGGCTCAGATAATCCGCCTGCCAAATTTCCACCCCCGGAATGTGAACTGCCGATATTGCCGGGACATGCATCTCGGCCCAAGACAGAATCGCGGCCACTTCTCGAGCCGCCCGGGCACTCCTGGTGCCCCCTTGGTGATTGATGTAAGCCACCGCCGTGGCATTGTCCGTCTGCACCCGAACCGGGTAGCCGTGAAGATTGCCTGTCCAACGACGAAGACAGAGGAGTATCGCTCGCAGTTCCAGAACGTTGATAGGAAGGGAGGATTCCTCCGTCGACCAAACACCCTGGGCAGACAGAACGCCCAGAACACCACCCCAGCCCGACAGGCTGGCGTCCGTGGTGATCACCGTCCACGAAAGGGGACGAAAAGACTTGCCCCCCGATACTGAGGGGGATTGAAGCCACCACAGAAGATCCCTTCTGGTCTGAGAACTCAATGACATCTGGAGATCCAGAGACTGCGGACGCCCGTCCCACTTGGACAATATCTCCGCTTGGAGATCCCGTGTGTGAAACTGGGCGAAGGGAATCGCCTCGAAAGCCGAGACCATCAATCCCAGACACCGCATGCACGTCCAAATGGACGAAGATGGGACCTGACTGCCTCCTGAAGAGCTGCGAGTTTTCCTTCCGGCAGGAAGACCTTCGCCTGGACAGAGTCCAGAACATACCCAGGTAAGAAATCCGAACCGATGGGCACAATGTCGACTTTGGAAAATCGATCGTCCAACCAAACTCCTGCAGAGTCTGCAACGTGACGGACAGATCCTTCTCCAGACTCTGGCTGGTCGCAGACCGAACCAGAATATCGTCCAGATACCCCAGAACCGAAATGCCCTGGGCCCTCAACAAAGCCAGAACCGGTGCCAGCACTTTGGTGAACACCCTCGGAGCCGAGGCGAGACCAAAAGGCAACGCCACAAATTGGTAATGATCTTCCGCTATGGCGAATCGAAGGTACCTCTGGTGACCCTCGAAAATCGGGATGTGAAGATACGCATCCTTCAAGTCGATGGAAGCCATGAACTCCCCCGGAACCAGGGCAGCCACCACCGACCGCAGGGATTCCATGCGGAACTTGCGCACCCGCACAAAGCGGTTCAGCGCCTTCAAGTCCAGAATCGGACGCACCTTGCCCTCCTTCCTGGGCACGGTGAGCAGATTGGAATAGAACCCTCGAAATCTGTCCCGATGAGGCACCGGGACCACCACTCCCTGAGCCCTCAGGTCCTGCACCGCTAGATGCAGGTCCCGCAAACGCTCCGGGGATAACAGAAGACTTGAGGGAAAAAATCTGCTCTCCGGCCGAGAGAGAAACTCGATCTAGTAGCCAGATCGAACGATTTCCTGTGAAGAGGGTGAGGGCGCCCCTTCAGGCCGCACTGTTGTGGGCCGCAGAACCGGATTGGCCGGACTTTTGCTTACCTGCCCACGGCTACTTGCGGGAGCCTTGACCCTTGGACGGCTTGCCCCAAAGTGTGACCGAAAGGCACGAAAGGACCCCTGAGGGGGCCGAAAGAAAACATTCCGTTTTCCAGGAGCCGTCTTAGTCTTGTGGGATTGAGGTAAGAGCGTGCTCTTACCCCCCGTGACCCCTTTAATTAGGGCATCCAGGGATTCGCCAAAAAGGCGAGAACCATCAAAAGGCAGATTGGCCAAGGTCTTACGTGAAGATTGATCCACAGACCAACACTTCAACCAAACCAGGCGGCGAGATAACACCGCCACACTGTGTACACGTGCAGCCAACGGAACCATATCCAGGTCCGCATCACACAAATACATGACACCCTGGTGGATTTGATCCACCATATCCAAAGTCGCCTGGGGGGGCAGAATCAGCCACCAGGACACGCCTAAGCACCTGCGTCCAGCTCGCGACCGCCTGGGCCGCCATAAGTGAAGCAAATAAAGCTTTCAACATAGAACCCATAATAGAATAGGTACGACGGGCAAGGGACTCCATCCTCTTGTCCGTGGCATCCCGGAACACCGGGGTGTCTTTAGCAGGAATCGCAGTGGACTTGTTCAAAACTGCTAACGCATGGTCCACCGGAGGTGGGACACACCAACGCCCATCAGTAGCGGGCGTAAAAGGATAGCGCAGCTTAAACCTACTTGGTACAGCAAAAGGTTTGCGTATATTACGCCATCGTTCTTTCACAGCGCGCTGAAAATCATCAGTGCATGGAAACAACTGCGATGATTTGCGCCTTTTCTGCGTCCCATAAGCCGCCAAGGCAGCTGGAGGACATGTTTCCTCCTCCAAACGCAGAGTTTGCTTGATAGAAGCAACCAATTCATCCATGAGTGCAAGCTCTTCAGACGAGCCAGGGGGAGAATTATCAACCCCCTCTACCTCAGCCTCCATTTCTGACCCTATAAGGTCCAGGGAGGAACGAGACCCCGATAAGGCGATCTCTGCCACAGCAGCCCCAGTACCATTACCCTCTGAATCAGAGGTAATTGAAACTCTGGGCCTTTTAGAGGATTGAGCAGCCACCAGCATTTGCACCTGAGTCGCAAGGCTAGCCACAATCGCAGCCAAATCCCCCCCGGGGGGGGGAAACCGCAGTCCCCTGGCTTCCCACTAAATTGGCAGGAAACTAGCATTCCTGAGAATCCATGCCCCTGTAGTAGCAAAAATAAATGGGTGACCGCCCCTTTAAGAGAGCGCTGCGATCGTAGCCCACTCACACTAAGCACCCCACACAAGGGACCCCCACAGGGACAAGTATACCAAGGCAGGATACAGGGAATAGAGAGAAATGAACCTGGAGAGATCGGTGCTGCTGCTGCTGCCTGCGGTGCTCCTGAAGGAAAGGAAGTGCTGGCATACAGGGCGCTCTATTAAAGCCTATGGAGGCTACAAGAGAATGGCCGCCATGCATGTAAAACATGCGGCCGGAGCGATCGCAGCCAAAATGGCGCCGTTTTGGCGCCGAAACCGCCGCTCCCACACCCCATGAGGGTGAAGTAAAACACACCATCTGCCCAAAAAAGGAACATGGTAAACCGCCGCAGCGGCGCTGTAATGTGCCCCAAGCATGAGAAACTCAAGCCCCACAGCACACAGCCGTTCACACAGACAGAAAACTGACACAGAGTGCAGCCAGCCCCCCCTCCTGCAGCCCACAGCATGCAATGTGAGAGATAGGGAAAACGTAATAGTGTGAACACAGGGCAAGGTACACAGTCCCAGACTGACACCCCCCAGACAGACAGGTCCCCACATAAATGCACTTACCTCTTACATGGCGTGGGGGACCCGCACAGGCGAACAAACCGCTGCACATGAGGCAGGGAGAGTCGCATCCAGGACGCATCAGAAGGTGGGTTGAGAAACCGCACAGCGTCCGGTGAGGTAGCCACCTCACCTAGCATCCCTGCACGGAACAGGGATGGGTCGTTCAGATAACTCAGGAGCGATACCTGACTGAACGCTCGATGGCGGGCTGAGAAACCACTGACCCACAGCCTGCTACCAGGGGGGTCAGCCCGAGACGCAGCCCGCATGATCCTCTTCTTCCGAAGAACTAACTAACGCTGGTAAAATAACAGCTAACAAGAAAGAGAGAAAAAACTCAAATAAAATCCAAAGAAAGGAAAGAGAGCTGAGACAAGGTGCCCCAGCACAGAAACTTCCAGCTACTCCTGACAGCTAGACAAATGAAACTGGAAGTGAGTTGGATACAGGAAGTGGAGGGTTATGTACTGAGGGGACCACCCCCTGGGGGTGGGATATGTTAAAAGTCTTTGTACTAACATATTCTATTGCCTAGCTACTCCTACGGAATAGAGGACATAACCCCATTGGTGATGAATATGAAGTGGGCGGCGACTGTCGGAGGACGTAAGAGAAATTTTATTTTGTCCTTTCTCCATGTGAAATGAAATTAACGTTTTAACCTCTTTTTTCCTGCTTGCTTATGTTAATACTCAGTATCTCTGATTTTTTTTGATTCATTTTTAAATTTGATAATTCCCCATATTGTTTCAAAGTTTTAATTATATTTGGCAGCGTAATCCTTGGGTTGGAAATATAGAGCAGAACGTCGTCTGCGAAAGCAGAGACCTTGTGCTCCACATGTCCAACCTTCACCCCTCTAATATCTGGGCTCCCTCTGATCGTTGCTAACAGAGGTTCGAGGGAGAGTACAAACAACATTGGGGACAGGTGGCATCCTTGTCTTGTTCCACTGAACATTTCAAATGGCTCAGACAACGATCCATTAATTTTAACTTTAGCTGTCGGGTGATTATATAATGTTTTAATCCATGCCATCATTCTGGGTCCTATTCCCAACTCCTCTAGGGTACTTATCATAAACTCCCAGTTGACCCTGTCAAATGCTTTTTCAGCATCTATTGACAGTATCAAGCTCAGGGGGTCCTTTTTTGCCATTTGTTTCATCTAAAGGATTGTTCTTATCACGTTGTCTCGCCCGTCGCCCTGGTATGAAACCTACTTGGTCACTATGTACCCACTCCTTCATTAGACCCTTCATCCTTGTTGCTAGTATTTTTGTGAATAATTTTACGTCTACATTTAAGGGTGAAATAGGTCTATAGCTCGAGCATATTAATGGGTCCTTCTCTTCTTTTAAGATGACAGTGATTGATGCTAGAAGTGCTTCTTTGCTCATTTCAAACTGGGTACCTAATCCGTTCATGTAGTCTTTCAATCTCGGGACTAAAAACTCCCTATATTTTTTATAGTAGTTGATTGTAAACCCATCAGGGCCTGGGCTTTTTCCTGAGCTGGTTTCTTTTATGGCCCTCTCTATCTCCTGGTCTGTGATTGGTGACTCCAGAAGTATTAGTTTTTCCTCATCAACCCTTGTCATCTTGGCGTTTCTTAAATATTCTTTAATTTTTACACTCCTGTCCGGGTCATCTCCCTGTTTGTCCTCTCCTCTTACTGAATATAAATTTCCATAATATTTTTGGAATTCCGTTGCTATCCCAGGTGTTGTATGGATTATTTCCCCATTTTTGCTCTTTATCTTATCTATGAAATTCACGGCTTTCTTTTTTTTCAGGGCTCTTGCCAAATTTTTCCCAACTTTATTGCTCTCAATATATTTCTCTTTTGCGCTCATGTTAAATCCCTGTCTGATTTCCTGCTATAACAAATCCTTCAGTTCTTCTCTTTTTACCTCTAATAAATTATTAATGTCTCGGTCATGGGTCTTTTTAGGTTCTTGTTCTAGTTTGAAGACTTCAGCCATCAGTCTGTTCTTATTCTTATCTTTTACTCTCTCCTTTTTCCTTTGTACGCCTTTGGAAATGAATATACCCCGCATGTAGGCCTTATGTGCTTCCCATATAGAATTTTTCGATGATTCCTTATTTGGAAGTAAAGTTCCAACTCTCTCTACTTCTTTCCCCCACTTTTTATCCCTTAACAGTTCTTCGTTAATCTTCCATGCATCCATTTTTGGTTGTTCTCTACTCATTTTCATCTTAACTGTAAAGGGTGTGTGATCTGACCAGGTCCTGATCCCAATCTTCAAAATGAGGTTGAAGGATTGTAAGAGGTGCATGAAAGTCAGCCAGCCCCCAGTCTGATGTACTCACCCTCCAGTCTGTCACCAACCAAAAAAAAAAAAACCTGTCTCTTGGTACAAAGAACAGGGGTTTAGTTGACACACATTTGCAAACGCATGTGAAAGCTGCAGAGCCACTTCACGGCACCCTGTTATATCTGCAGTCCTACACTCTTAATTTAGTGTCCTCATACTGGAGGCACATGGCCGCTAGTGGGTGGATGGGGGGACAGGTGAGAGGGAGACAGCCCAACCTCCCCCAACCCATCCTCATCCACAACTGGCTGTTGTCTCAGACTCAAATAATTAGGTTTTTAACCATGGTGCAAACTGGAAAAGACCAGCTGAAAAGCATTACACCTCCATCCCCTTGGTGGATGCAGCATATAGATAGGAAGGGATTTTATGTATGGGGCATGGCCTGTAGAGCACACTGCCTTTGAAATCCCTAATTTCCTTTTGGGACTTTATGTGAGACAAGCAGGTCATGCTATTGGTCTCCATCCCTGTATACGGAAAACACTAAGGTCAAATCAAAACTGCATCCGCCAAAAACGCACGAAAATCGCACGGTGGGACTTTATATGAGGCACCAAGCTGGTGTTGCCCGGCGTCTCCATCCCTATAACAAAACACAAAATGAGGTTGAAGGATTGTAAGAGGTGCATGAAAGTCAGCCAGCCCCCAGTCTGATGTACTCACCCTCCAGTCTGTCACCAACCAAAAAAAAAACCGTGTCTCTTGGTACAAAGAACAGGGGTTTAGTTGACACACAGTTGCAAGTTGTGGATGAGGATGGGTTGGGGGAGGTTGGGCTGTCTCCCTCTCACCTGTTCCCCCATCCACCCATTAGCGGCCATGTGCCTCCAGTATGAGGACACTAAATTAAGAGTGTAGGACTGCAGATATAACAGGGTGCCGTGAAGTGGCTCTGCAGCTTTCACATGCGTTTGCAAATGTGTGTCAACTAAACCCCTGTTCTTTGTACCAAGAGACAGGTTTTTTTTTTTGGTTGGTGACAGACTGGAGGGTGAGTACATCAGACTGGGGGCTGGCTGACTTTCATGCACCTCTTACAATTCTTCAACCTCATTTTGTGTTTTGTTATAGGGATGGAGACGCCGGGCAACACCAGCTTGGGTCTCATATAAAGTCCCACCTAGTCCAATATGTTTAAGCAACCAGGGATGGAGACGCCTTGCTTACAGCTTGGTGCCTCATATAAAGTCCCACCGTGCGATTTTCGTGCGTTTTTGGTGGATGCAGTTTTGATTTGACCTTAGTGTTTTCCATATACAGGGATGGAGACCAATAGCATGACCTGCTTGTCTCACAAAGTCCCAAAAGGAAATTAGGGATTTCAAAGGCAGTGTGCTCTACAGGCCATGCCCCATACATAAAATCCCTTCCTATCTATATGCTGCATCCACCAAGGGGATGGAGGTGTAATGCTTTTCAGCTGGTCTTTTCCAGTTTGCACCATGGTTATAAACCTAATTATTTGAGTCTGAGACAAAAGCCAGTTGTGGATGAGGATGGGTTGGGGGAGATGGGCTGTCTCCCTCTCACCTGTTCCCCCATCCACCCATTAGCGGCCATGTGCCTCCAGTATGAGGACACTAAATTAAGAGTGTAGGACTAGAGATATAACAGGGTGCCGTGAAGTGGCTCTGCAGCTTTCACATGCGTTTGCAAATGTGTGTCAACTAAACCCCTGTTCTTTGTACCAAGAGACAGGTCTATTTGGTTGGTGACAGACTGGAGGGTGAGTACATCAGACTGGGGGCTGGCTGACTTTCATGCACCTCTTACAATCCTTCAACCTCATTTTGTGTTTTGTTATAGGGATGGAGACGCCGGGCAACACCAGCTTGGGTCTCATATAAAGTCCTACCTAGTCCAATATGTTTAATGTCTGATCCCAATCTTTGCCTCGATTACTCTTTCAATCCATCCATGTTCTATTAACACGTAGTCAATTCTCGAATATGTTCCATGTGCATTTGAGAAATAGGTAATATCCCTTGCTTTTGGATGGAGAATTCTCCAAATATCCGCCAATTGATTTTGAAATAATTTTTTCTTGATTTTCCTTGTCTGGTAGTATTTACTCCTTTTGTGATTGTGTAGTAGTATCTATTTTTGGATTGAGGCAAAGGTTGAGGTCTCCGGCCATTATCACCCCTCCCTTTTTTAAAGGTCATCAGTTTCCCCAATACCTTTCCCAAGAAGTCTACCTGTCCCTCATTGGGACTATATATATTAACTAGTGTGACTTCCTCCTCATATAGCTTCCCTTTCAGGAAGAGGAATCTTCCCTCTGGGTCTGCTAGCCTTTCTTCAAGAACAAATCTAACACCCTTGGATTTCTTCTTGAATGAGTCTGCATAGTACCAAATGGGATGGCTTCGGGAGTATGACCTGATATTGGATGCATGGGTTATGTGGGTCTCCTGTATAAATGTTATGTCTGCTTTAAGTAATTCATTTCCCCCAAAATTTTTTTCCTCTTGACTGGTGAGTTCAGTCCTCGCACATTATATGACATTAGATTAACTACCACTATTTCCTCTTTTTGTTCCCTCCTCTGTTTTCACTCCCCTTATCTTTCAACTGTAATCTTCTAAGGGCTGGTATTTCTATAAGGTTCGAGGAACTTTGTTGTTTAATCTGTTTCTTATAGGAGTCATTTATTGTTTTTTTTTAGTTTGCTTTTTCCTCCTTCCCTCCCTCTACCTCCCCCCCTCCCCTGATCCCGTCCCTCGGCATAGTGGGTACTAGCTATCTCACTTCCCTTAGCTAGGATAGTCGATTTACCTCCTCCCCATTTCAATCGTCTTTTCCCCGGGGTTGAGCTCTGTCTTTGCTCGCCTATCCCCTCCTTCTTCCCAATGTCTGGGTCGATGGTTGGTACACGCTAATGCCTACATGGAGCCATCCTCTTTAATCTCTTTCTAGTTTTACTCTCATTCTTCCTCCCACCCCCTCACTCGATTCTCCCCCCTATCCAGTCCTTTCTTGTTTTCTTTAGACTCTGATTTTTCTTCTGCTCCTGGTCGTCTTCTTCTGTTTCCTCCTCTGGGTTCTCCTGATCTGTCCACCCAGGTATATCCATTACTGGTATATTTAGAGTATCGCAGTATACCTGGATGTCTTCTGGGAATTTTAATAATACAGTCCTCCCTTCTTTCCGTGCCCCCAAACCCGTGGGGTGGCTCCAGAAGTATTGTATATTTTGTTTCTTTAAGACTTCCACTACTGGTTTTAAGATGCGTTTTCTGTTAAGTTTCCTGTGCAAGATCTGGGAATACCTGTAGGTCTGCTCCATCGTATCTCAATATAGGTCTATCTCTCATTTTTTCCCTGATCTGGGCTTTAAACTCATAATTATGGAATATTGCTATCACATCTCTTGTTTTCTCTCTTGGTATGTTTGCTGGCTTCCGTATTCTATGAACTCTTTCAAATTCTATTTCATCTGTGATTGCTTTGCCCAGAAGTGGATTAAATACACTCTCCAACATTTCTTCTATGTTTTCATCTTTTTCCTTCTCTGGTAGACCTCTAATCCGTAAGTTCTTCCTTCTGTTTCTATTCTCTTGATCTATTTTATATAGCATATTTCTCTGTTCTAACTGTATTTTCTTCATTTGGTCTTTTAACTTTTTCAACTTTTTCCTGTGAGCATCGATCCTCGTTTCTGTTTCCTCTACTCTGGTCAGGATATGTCCTAAATCTCCATGGAGGGTGGCCATTTCAGTTTTAATTGATCTCTCCAGGTTAGCAAACATTTCCACCATCTCAGATTTTGAAGGTGGATGGTCCTTTGTTCTTAGTTCCTCTTCTTTCCCCATTTCACTGTCCCCCAGTGTTTGTGTACTCTCTCTGGATAGATCCAGACTCTCCTCTCCACTTGCTCCTGCAGATTTTTGTCCTTTAGTTTTTTAACTTCCCTCTGTATTTTGTTTTGGTCTTACAACTGGTTGTTTTTCTGGTACCATGTTTTGTCCTTTCCCTTCCGGGGTCATATACATTTTAATAGACCCTGGGCTTGCCGTAACCTTTGCAGGTTTCCCTGTCCCTCTTGTCTGTTTGGTCTTCATTTTTGTCCTGGGGGTTCCTTTTTGTTGCCCCAACCAGGGCAGTCAGGGGTTAATATTTAGGTTAGGTCCTGCCACAGTTAAGTCAATTTCCAGGGAGAGTTAAATCTAGCACCTCCTGTGGAGGGAGATCTTGTGGGTTGTATTGTGTGATTTCCCTTAGATCTTTCTAATTTATTTTCAAATTTCCTTTCCAGGACAGATCATAATAAACACTGAAAAGCAGGGTTGGAGAGTAGAGGAGAGACAATTCTGACCGACTCCTTTTAGGTTCGATCCGGCAGTTTCCAAGTAGTGGGCTTACTCAGATAAAATTGCAATAGAACAACTAGGATGATACAACTAAGATCCCCAGGGGTTTCTTATATACTCAAGCCCCAAGCTCCTCTGGGCTAGTTAACAGATACACCAGGATTTTTCTCCGTCCAACTACTCATAAAAAATTAGCATCAGTGAGGTTTTTAGGACGCAAGCCCTAATTTCCAAGGGAACTAGGAAGTTTCCTACCCATTCACTTCGACTCCTCACACACACTGTCTTCACAGTTTTAACTATGTCAAAGATTTGATAATAGATTAAGGTGTCTAAAAGTAATTTAGAAAATTCGAAAGATTTAACACCACAGTACCAATGTCCCCAGATTACATTTTGAATGGAGCATATCTCTGAAATCACAGAGCTCCCGCTTAGGCGAGATGGATGAGGGCTTGGAAAACTAAAGAGTGGGACTTTAAACGGTACCAGTAAACATTAGATATTCACAAAGAGATAAAAAATATTAGAGCTTTATTCATTTTACATATAAAATCATCCGCTTAGCATAAGCTGGATGAGGAAGATAAAAGATGCAAAGAACAGAAAACAAAAAAGACCAAAAAACAGACGTAATTGGTAGGACAAGTCACATAGGTAGATATAACAATATACACAAGACCATATATAGATTATATGCAAGTGGCTGCTCTGGTGAACAATCCGGTTCTAGTCCACAGAGAAGCGCCCAAATGTCAAAGATTATTTTTTATTCATAGCGGTGGGGGATCCACAGTTAACTTTAATTGTGGTTGCTAAGGTTGTGTATCCCTCTCCTCTTCCACTGTCCACCCCTGTCTTGTTTTGGTTGCAATCTTTTTCCCTTTAGCCTCTGATTAAAGGGTTAATAATAGAATACTGCAGCCTCAAGTCCACAGATCTTTGATCAGGTACAGTCTGTCATGACATCATTGTGACATAAGACAAAAGTTCACCAACAGAGTGCCCATGATTGTAAATGCTTGCAGTATTACAGTCACACAAGGAGGGAGATGAGAAGAAAAAGAAAAGGGGGGGAGGGGCTTTCACCCTCTCACCACTTCCTTGCACTTTAGCCCCGTTTTGTCCCTTGCTGCTGGATGGGGTCTCGAGTCCCGACTTTGTTCCACCTCCTGTATTCCTTTCTGTTGTTAGCGCACACCGGACTAAGTGTCCCGGCTACTCCGGCTGCCTGCTCCATCACGTACAGCCAAGCCGCCTGCTCGCTCTGCATTCTGTACGCCCGTGTCTAGCTAAGCCTCCGCCCCCTCCGTCTCCGGGGCTCGGCTTCACCGCTCGTTCTCCAGCGGCAGCTTCTCCTAGATCGGGAAAGAGGTACTGGTGCAAGGCTCCACGGGAGGCTTGTCCTGGAAGCGGCAAAGCTGCAACTTCAAGTGTGACCGCACCCTCAAAATTATGTGTAAAACAAGTCGTGCTAAATGAGAAATGAACTAATAAAATGTCCAATAAATTTTCAAGTAAATGTTCAAGTGAATGTCCAAATAATCCCAAAATCAGGTGAATCAAATGGAGAAAACGTGACAATCCGGATTCCCCTTAGGTAATACGCTTACCAGAGCATATATTTTCAAAGGCCCAGGATCCAAATCCAAAACAACAATCTTGATGTTGTTCAAAAGATATCCTTTGATAGATCTCCAGGAATTTGGATGTGTATTCATAGAGAAAAATATAAAAGCGCCATAGCATAAAATTCCACAAACAAATGATGATGTCAAATCAACCAGTGATATTGGAATATGATAATGTGTAAAAAGAAGGATAGATCAGATCCACCACCAATATTAGTACTGCTTACCAGAAATAAAATAATATTGGCAAATATAGATAAAGAAAACCAAAGCCAGAAGGAATAGGATGTTCTATACCCAGGAGGAAGAGAACCATCAGATGAAATCCACCAATGAGAGGTCAGTCCCTTACCAGACTGAAAACAATGTATTCAATGTGAATGGGCTAACCTCCACCTCAGGACTCAGTATAACACACCTCCAGGCCTCTTACCAGAATAAACTTTAAATGAGCAATAACGTCCTAGATGGATAGGTGATGGAACTCCATATGATCACAGGAACATAAACCAGTAAGCCAGACTCCAACTTGCCAGGAATGGGAGAGTAGGTAATAAACTGCCAGAGAAGCTCAGTGTTGATTGGCCGCAAAACAAACAGAGGATAGAAACCGCCAGTTTGTAAAATTTTGTGAAAGTGTGCACAGACTACCAAGTCGCCGCTTTGCACACCTGAGCCACAGTAGCCTGATGGCGAAACGCCCAAGAGGCACTGACATCTCTAGTAGAATGTGCCCTTACAGGGAAAGGAGGAACCTGGCCCTTGATTGAATAGGCCTGAACAATCGTCTGCTTGATCTATTTAGAACAGGGTTCATACACATTTTTACCAATAAAATTCCATGACTTTTCCATGACTTCACGTAAATATTTATGACCTAATGTTTCATGAAATGTCTATGTATACATGTTAAATAACGCACGCATGCTCTGAAACTGGTTACCACCCCATCTCTTTAATCCAGGACACATAATTACACAGGTTCTGAGGCTAATATAATGCACCTAAGGTACCGAGTTTAATTACCACCTTAATCAGCCACAGAACCTGTGTAATTAATATGTGTCTTGTAGATGTAAATAACTGCGCTGGAGCAATAATAGTAGGAGCTGCAGCTTTAGTGGGAAACACTAGAGGCAAATATATGTTGGAAAGCTGCGCTAACAAATGATATAGCAAATATAAGAACAGTGGGAATTTGAATACAGTCCAAGTTCATAAAAGAGTATCCAGGTCAAGTGTAATAGTTCAAGGAAGCCTCCAACAGACTCCGAGTAAAAGAAAGTCCACCACCAGAGAGCACTCGGTCAACCGTTGTGAAGCATGCATAAGGGGTATGCGCTTACCAGAAGGATACAGGTTTTAAGCATGGGTATACACCAAATATCCTCAAAGCCAGCTCCAGCGTAAGTCACCTCTCCCACCGAATGCAATCAGGGATAAAAACAGCACCAGCTATCTCGTCCTCATCAAAGCCAAGCAAACATATGCAAGAGAAGAGTGGGGCCACAATAGTGTAGATGGTATATACAGTTTAATAGAAAACAAATGGAATAACACTCACAATATGTCAAAGGATAAAAAGCGTTGAGCAGGATCACAGCCGCCGCCGCCCGACTTCCGGCCGCACAGTAGTGACGTCAGCACGTCTTCCCTACGATCGTTTCGTCAAAACTGACGTCTTCCAGGGGATGCGGGCAGCGCGCTGAGTCACCACTATTAGTACCGTCAGAGGCATACGCCCCTACCGGAAGTCGGGGAAGCAGGCAGCGCCATATTAGAACATGGAAAGGCATTTGCGGAGAGAGCATTCAAACAGCGGCTGCAGCTCCTGATCACATATGAAGCCGCCATAGCTGTCTCTAATATTAATGAAGCTCAATCACCATTCCTGGAAACTGATAAATATAAAACAACTAACAAGCAAAAACACAAAAAATAGCATTAAAATCCAGCCGGAGTTGCCACCGCAGGGATCTGCTCTTGGATTGGATCTAAATTAATGAACTCAACCCGATATGGATAAAAACGGTGCAATGGCCACTAATATTAGCCAAATAACGGAATAGGCTATATAAAGGGTAAATGGGTAATAAATCGCCCAATCCGAGCTAAAACTGGCCCAATCAGAAAGCAATAAGAATATATACTAAGCCCACCATATGTTATAAGATCGCAGCGGGTATAAATATTAAAAATACTTATAATATAAAAATATTATAAAAATATGAAAAAGAATGTATAAAAACATGTAAAGGAAAAGGATTGAAATTTAGCCACAGAGCCTGAACGGGTGCAACTCCCACCAGGAACAGGATAAATCCAGTCAATAAAAAAGGTTCAGAACATTCAAAATGAGAAATAAGTACAACAAGAACAAGTCAAGAGTTATCGATAAAAGCATTAATGTCTGTGTCTACATTTAAACCAAAAGGAGTAAAGCATTTGTTCCTGTAGATCCAGGACATTTCTAACTTGGAGAGACCCCTAACAAAGGGCTCTCCTCTCCAGTGAGGGACAAATTTGTCGATCCCCATGAAAATGGTACCCTGGGGATCCTTGTTGTGCTTTAGTCGGTAGTGCTTGGATACAGAATGCTTAGTAAACCCTTTACGGATATTGGCTAAATGTTCATTACATCTAATGTATAGGGGTCTTTTAGTCCTCCCTATATACTGCAAGCCACAAGGGCATTGCAACAGATAAACCACCCCTGTCGTGGAGCAAGAGATAAACGGCTTAATCTCGAAGGTGATACCTGTACTCGTAGACAGAAATTCCTTGATGTTCCTCTTTTTATTTTTATTAACTGAACAGGTCTGGCAATGGTTGCACCTGTAATAGCCAGTAAGCTGGCTAAAAAAGGTCGGCTTAGGTCCAGGGGGATTCAAAACATTGGGAGCCAGCTTGTCCCTTAGAGTAGGGGCCCCTCTGAAAATAACCCTGGGTTGCTCTGGTAGCACATCGGACAAAAGGCGATCACTTTTAAGAATATGCCAATGTCTCCGAATGATGTTTTTTATATTCTTGTGCTGTGTTGAAAAGGTAGTAACAAAGGGAGCACTAAAGGAGGTGCTCGTGGTCTTTGAACGGGCTACTGTGGAAAGCATATCAGATCGGTCCATCCTTCTAACTTCCTCAAATGTGTTCCTGAGGAAAGTACTATCATAGCCCTTATCCATGAATCTACTAGTGAGGATTTTGGCCTGATTCTCAAAATCAATCATATTAGTACAGTTCCTCTTAATTCTCATATATTGTCCCTTCGGAACAGCACGCAACCAGGGAGCATGGTGGCAGCTGTCCGTGGGAATATATGAGTTGCGGTCAGTAATTTTAAAGTAAGTGTTGGTGACAAACTTGTCACCCGCACTCAAGATCGTTAAATCAAGGAAATTGATGGATTCTTGACTGGCCTCAAAACTCAAATTTATGCCTCTATCATTCTGGTTGAGTTCCACCATGAAGAGATCGAGATCTGCTTTGGACCCATTCCAAAGGAGGAGGACGTCATCAATGTACCTGGCCCAGAGCATAATCTGGGGCCTCTCACAACCAAAGATGACGTCCTCCTCCCACTGGGCCATAAATAAATTCGCCAGGGAGGGGGCATACTTAGCCCCCATTGCCACTCCTCTATCCTGGCGAAAATATTGGCCCTCAAACCAGAAATAGTTAGATCTGGTCGCGAACTGTAGGAGTTCCATAATGAATTGGACTTGACGCCCAGGAATCCCCGAGTCACGAACCAATGAATCATTCACAGCTCTAAGGCCCAGGTCATGGGGGATGACGGAGTATAGAGATGCTACATCTGCCGTCACCAGCCATAGACCTTCAACTGGAGCAAGAGAGGCTAATAAATTGATGACATGCCGCGTGTCCTTGATGTATGCGGGAGTCAGCTGTACCAAAGGCTGAAGGTACGAGTCAATATACTTACCCACCCGGGACGTCACAGAGTCAATGCCACTTACAATGGGACGCCCGGGGGGGAAGTGAGACTCTTGTGCACCTTCGGCAAATAATAGATTATCGGTGTCCTAGGACGCTTAGGTGTCAAAAAAGCTTTCTCTTTCTTGTTGATGATGTTAAGAGAAAAGCCTCTAGCAACTATCCCCTCCAGTTCTTTCTTGTATCGGGACATTGGGTCCCGAGGGAGAGGGGTATAAGTGTCTGCGTCACCAAGAATCCGATACATCTCAGCGAGATAATCGGACCTATCAAGCACCACTATACCCCCCCCCTTATCGGCAGGTCTTATGACTAGGTCCTTGTTTTGACACAAGGAGTCTAGGCCCTTGACAGAGTCCTGACTCATCCGATTTTTCCGCACATGGATGTCATTCAGATCTCGAATAACAACATCTCTGAAAACCCTCAACGGCGCAGCCAGGGTGCCCGGTGGGTTAAACAGAGATGCGTTCGAGAGACCTGAATGCTGAAAGCGAGCAGAAGCACTGCCACTAGCAGTAATAGGATTGCTCAACAGATATTTCTGTATATTGATTTTTCTCACAAACTTGTGTATATCCATGTATGTTTGAAATTTGTTTAAACATTTCGGTGGAGCAAATTTAAGGCCTTTGTCCAGTATATTTTTTTCTGATTCAGAAAGAACCTGGTGGCTAAGATTGAAAATTCCTGCCCCTCCTAGGTTCTCTTTCTGTCTCTTAGATTGTAGCCGCCTCCCCCCTCTGACTCCTCTGGGTTTTCTAACGGCCGTTTTAGCCCCTGTTTGGCCGGCGGAAAAACCCAACCAGGGTAGTCGGATTGTGAGGTCCCGGCTTGAGGTGACACCTCTGTGATTGCTGAGCTTCTCGAATCAGAGGGACCCTGAGAAGGGAGGGGACCAGAATTAGATTGATTCCCCAGAAGGTTGTCCCTTGGGTGCTGATTATCCCTCAAAGGAAAAAATTGATTGCTGGTGGGGATATCGTATTGATAATCAGACCTAGGTCCACTTGACGTGCCCGGTCCATTACGCCCAAAGCCATTGTCAGGGCCATTATGTGTCTTGGTTTAAAGGGATGAGGTGGTAACCCTACATGCAATCCTTTTCCCTTTGTTTCTGGACCTGAATGAATGAAAAGGGGGTAGGTGTAAACAGACAAGTCTATTTACATCAGCCTGGCCATAGACCTGCATGGACCTCGTGATCAGGCCTGCCTGAAAAAGAGACAAGACGACCCTGGTTGGAAAGGTTGTGTTAAAGAGCCCTAGGGGAAGAGTTGTTGGGGGGTGGTAAAAAAAAAAAAAAAAAAAAACAACAGCTTAGCTGCACATTTTTACTGCCCTCCAAATACAAGTGTAAACAAGGTCTAAGCAGAAGCATCTCACTATGTTTACAGTATGATCATTATGATGATCATAGTACAGTAGGTGCTATATGGCTGTACATTATATGCCGATTCTGTGGCTGTGTGTTATATACCGATTCTGTGTCTGTAGTGTATATACCGATACTGTGTCTGTACTGTATATGCTGATAAGTATCAGCATATGCAGCCATATACAGTAAAGCCACAGTATCAGAATACACAGCCATATACACTACAGCCACAGAATCAGTATATACACTACAGCCACAGAATCAGCATATACACTACAGCCACAGAATCAGCATATACACTACAACCACAGAATTAGTATATACACTACAACCACAGAATCAGTATATACAGTACAGCTACAGAATCAATTTAACAGTACAACCACAGAATCAGTGTATACACTACAACCACAGAATCAGTGTATACAGTACAGCTACAGAATCAGTATATACACTACAGCCACGGTATCAGATTATAAAGTACAGCCACGGTATCAGATTATAAAGTACAGCCACGGTATCAGATTATAAAGTACAGCCACGGTATCAGCATATACAGTGCAGCCATAGTATCAGAATACACAGCCATATAATCAGTATATACAGTACAGCCATATCATCAGAATATAACACATAGACACAGTATTAGTATATAAAGTACAGCCACAGAATCAATATATACAGCCATATACAGTAGGAACACTCTGTGGCTGTACTTTATATGGCTGTATATTTTGGTACTGAGGCTGTAATGTTGTGTAATCACTGTACCTTCCATGTCCTGCTGCCTGACTATGCATGCACGTGCACCCGCCGCTGGAATCCCACACCTGCTCCTGCAGCCACCTCTTACTCCTGCACAGACTCTTCAGAGTATCACTCTGCAAGGGAAAGGATGGTGGCTGCCGCGGCCGGCCAGATAATAACTTCAGAATCAGGACATGCGGTGCCCGCTTTATCCACCTGCGCGCTGAAATTAAAGAAAAAAATGCCCTCACGGCTCTCACCTCCTGGGCCCCTCAAACCTAGTAGTAGTGATGGTTCTGCGCTGCTCCTTCACAAGCCAATGTAAAGCTGCCCGCCTCCCCGCTGGGCTGATAGGGACCGAGCGCAGCACTGAAGGGGCGGTTCAGCAGCCCTGGCGCTGCCCCTGACTGCTATACGCCTACCTATAGGTAGCACCGGCCCTGCTCCTATGCAGATAGATGCTTACACCATGTAAAATGTCATGTCACTGTAGAGCTGCACGATTCTGGATGAAATGAGAATCACAATTTTTTTGCTTGGAATTAAGATCAAGATTCTCTGCGTAACATCATCTTTTACATTATAAAAAAAAAAAAAAAAAAATTGGGATAACTTTACGGTTTCATTTTTTTTTTTTTAATTCATTAAAGTGTATTAATTGCGTTTGAAAGACTGCTGCGCAAATACAGTGTGACATAAAATATTACAACAATCACCATTTTATTCTGTAGGGTCTCTGCTAAAAAAAAAATATATAAATGTTTGGGGGTTCCAAGTACTTTTCTAGAAAAAATACTTATTTTAACTTGCAAGCAACAAGTGTCAGAAAAAGGTTTAGTCTTTAAGAGGTTAAATTTCCCTCCTCCGGGCAGACTAGATGAAGGAAAAGATACATTGTATTCATTGTGTTTATACCGTAGTACTGAACTGGGATGTTAATAGACAGGAGGCTCTTTTTTTTTCTTTGAAAACTGATCTCTGCTCCCTCACAGCTATGTAAACAATCCAGCAAAGGTCATGTAAGATCGTCGGGGGGAGAATCGAGATCGCGATTTTTTTACTTTTAATCGTGCAGCTCTATGTCACTGTCAATAAAATAATTAAGCAGCTGCTCCACAGCAGTGGTGCCTTTCCCAATTCCATGACTTTTCCAAAACTTTGTGGGATTCAGTCATTTTCCAATACTTTCCCAGGCCTGGAAAGTGTCATGTCAAAATCCCATGACTTTTCCAGGAATTTCATGACCGTACGAACCCTGTTAGAAATAGTTGCCGCGGACGCAGCTGAACCCTTCCGAGGTCCCTCAGGAAGGACAAACAGGGAATCAGACTTCTGAAAAGATTCTGTAGCAGACCGGTAAACCCTGACCACATCCAAGAAATGTAAGACAAATTCCTTGGGATGCTTGGGTTTCGCACAAAGCGAAGGTAAGACATCATCTTTGTAGAGGTGGAAAGCAGATACCACCTTGGGAAGAAAAGATTGATTGGGACTCAAGACCACCTTGTCCCTATGAACAACCAGATAAAGGTGAGCGACAAGCCAGAGCCGCCAACTCCGGCACTCTGCGAGCAGAGGTGACAGCCACCAGAAAGGCAAATTTCTGTGACAACACAGGCAAAGGTATTTCTTTGATGTTCTCAAAGGGAGGCCGTTGCTAAACGGAAAAAAACAAATTTAGATCCAATGGAGGTAAGGGGGCCTTCCTCTGGGGAGCCAGATGACATGCCGACTGAATAAAAGTGCGAATCAAGGAATTAAGGGAAGGGGCGCTGAAAAAAATGGATTTTTGTAAAATCTTACCGTAAAATCCTTTTCTCTTAAGCTCATTGACAGACGTAGTCCTCCTTGATTACTATCAACTCGGGTTATACTGCCCTCTACAGGAGTAGGACTAGACAGGAAAGAAAACGTTCTGGCCACACCCTAGGGGCAGTCCCAGAGGGTACATCCTCTCACTTCCTGCTACAGCAAATCAGTTATGTCACAAAGCAGTGCTTAGAGAATTTAACCCAACCCAACTCAAAAACAGAGGGGCGGGTACTACGTCTGTCAATGAGCTTAAGAGAAAAGGATTTTACGGTAAGATTTTACAAAAATCCATTTTTCTCTGTCGCTCATTGACAGACGTAGTCCTCCTTGATTACTATCAACTCGGGACGTCCCAAAGCAGTGCCACAAATGAGGGGTGGGAAAATGGAAATCAAAATCCAATCTAGAAGGCCCAACTAGAAGTTTTAAAGGCTCATCAATCACAAGATGAGACTCAACTGAAATTCCAACGGAAAAAAACCCTCGAGGTAGACCACCGGTCTCCTCAAATTGCGGTCTGCAAAACCTTGCGGCCAAATGAGGCATCCGCCGATGCCATCACATCAACTTTATAAAATTTTGTAAAGGTATGCACCGACGACCAGGTAGCCGTCTTGCACACCTGGACCACTGACGCCTGATGGCGGTAGGCCCAGGAAGTACTGAGCGCTCGAGTGGAGTGCGCCTTAACAGGGAACAGAGGATTCCGACCCTTAATAGAATAAGCCTGTACCACCGTCTGCCTAATCCATTTGGAGATAGTCGCGGCAGATGCAGGCAACCCCTTTCTGGGGCCATCCGTGATCACAAAAAGTGAATCCGTCTTACGGAACGATTCCGTAGTCTTCAGGTATACCCTGATTGCCCGAACCACCTCCAAGGAATGCAACGCACATTCCCGAGGATGATTGGGTTTAGGACACAAGGAAGGTAGCACAATATCTTCATTCAGATGAAAGTCTGAAAACCACCTTAGGAAAAAAAGATGGCTTCGGATGGAGAACTACCTTATCCCTATGAATCCCCAGATATGGGGAATGACACAATAATGCAGCCAGTTCTGACACCCTGCGTGCAGAAGTGATAGCCACCAAGAAGGCCACCTTCTGGGATAAAGTAAGCAAGGGAATCTCCCTGATATTTTCAAAGGGAGGTTTCTGAAGAACCGACAACACCAAATTAAGATCCCAGGGTGGTAAGGGCGCGCGCACTGGCGAAGCCAAGTGCTGCACCCCCTGGATGAAATTCCGCACCAAGGAATGAGTAGCCAGAGGCTTCTGGAAGAAGATTTCTAACACTGAAACCTGACCCTTGATAGTGCTCAAGGATAGTTTCTGCTCAACCCTCTTTTGCAGAAAAAAACAAGATTCGGGTCACCGAATAGGTACGTAGGGGAAAACTCCTACGATTCACACCACGCAATATAAGCCTTCCATGTGCGATAATAGACTTTGCTGGAAGTCGCTTTCCTTGCTTTAATTAGAGTAGGAATAACTGAAGCTGACAATCCCTTGTCCTTCAGTACCTGGGTCTCAATGGCCAGGCCGTTAAAGCCAGCGACTGTAAAGCACGATGGAAGATCGGTCCTTGAGACCGCAGATCCTCCCTGAGAAGAAGTCTCCAAGGAGCGTCCGCGACTAGTCTTGCCCAAGTCGGCGTACCCGGCTTGACGAGGCCAGCCCGGAATTACCAGGATAACTGGAGTTCCCTCCACCTCTATCCTGCGGAGAAATCTCAGCAGTAACTTGAGAGGGGGGAAGACATACAGTAGCTGATACTTCCCCTACAGGGCGCTCAGCGCGTCTGCTGCGTCCACTAGAGAATCGCGGGCGCGAGCCCTGTTGAGCCAACCTGCCAACAGATCCATATCCGGGGTGCCCCAATGAAGGGACAGCTGGTGAAATACCTCTAGATGAAGAGACTATTCCTCTTGATCCAGAATCTGACGGCTGAAATAATCTGCCTGTCCACCCCCGTGATAAATATCGCGGAGAGAATTGGAACAACTGTTCCCCCAATAAGAATGTTGGCCACTTCTATGGCCGCCAGGGCACTCTTGGTGCCCCTTGGTGATCGACATAAGTCATGACCGTGGCATAGTCCGATTGGATCCGAACCGGGCTGCCCTGGAGCTGCTTGGTCCAGTAAATCAGACAAAGTCTGATCGCTCTCAGTTCCAACACATTATCGGTAACCTGAAATTTATCAGAAGAAATTACTTCCCCTGGCTGAGCATCGGAGACCGAAGCCACCAGACCAGAGCCTCCCTGGTCCGCTCGCTCAATCGGATCCGATTGTCCAGGAAATCGGGATTCCGATTCCATATGAGAAGAATCTCCTCTTTGGAGAATTCGGGTATGAGACTGGGCAAACGGTACTGCCTCTAAGGAGGCGACCATCAATCCCAGCCAGTTGACGGACAGCAACATCCGAATCATTGACTGAATCTTCTGGGGTTTCTCCGCATGGAGAAACACTCTTGCCAAGGATGTATCCAAAATTAGGCCCAGATAGTCCAGTCTCCTGGTGGGAACCAGGGATGATCTTTGGGAAAAGCAACGAAAACTCTGATGTCCTGCGAAGATGGGGATATGAAGATAGGCATCCTAAATGTCTATGGACGCCAGGAAATCCCCCTGATGCAGGGAGGCCACCACTGTATGGATGGGCTCCATCTTTTCCAAGACCAGAATTGGACGCACCTAGCCCTTTTTCATGGGCATTGTGAACAGGTTCAACTAGAACTCCTCCCAGGAATGGGAACTCTCACTGCTTGTTGCATCAAGCTGTCCCCCGCAAAGCTTTTTAAGCGACCCGGGGATGTCGAATATTGGAAGGGAAGAATCGCACCGGTGGAAGTGATCGAAACTCGATCTTGTATCCCGACCATATGACCTTGCGAGCCCCTTTATCCGGGATTCTGGAAAGCCCTGGATCCGGAAACCGGTGAAGACGTCCCCCCACCCTAGAGATGGGTGGGGCCCATTCTGTCAATCCAAGGAGATAACAGTGGCTTTATTTAGTCTGGAAATCGGTGAGTCCACTATTGGTGGTACCGTCCATTTTTGTAATGAGGGATTCCTCAAAATGATAGCGCCTAGCAATGCGTTTGGAAATAGCAGGGGCTCGTTTACGGACGACCCCATTTGGGCAAGGGAAACCCTTCACCATTTTGGTAGGCTTGCTAGTACCAAAAAAGGAATACGAGTCTCAGCTACCTCTGCCGGTGTAACCTCAAGATTTAGGGTTTCCCGGACAGACACAACTAGTGCTTCCACCAATCGCTTCTTGTGCTATGGCGGAGGCAGAAGCGTCCTCCTCACTGTCTGAGGAGACCATACCTGAGACAACAACCCCAGAAAAGGGACTGCAATGACCAGCTCAGAATCCGTATCTGAAGTATCAGATGACATAGGGGTAGGCGGGGGTCACTCTTCTTGACCCCCGTCCCTGACAGGCTACCTCCACCCGGGATACCAAAGACTCCAAAACTGCTGATAATGCATCAATCACAAGTGGGGTACTGGAGGGTCCTGCGGCCACCCTGAGGGGATCAGGTGGGGATACATGTGTGGCAGGGTTCATGTAACAAGACACTTGCCAGCAAACACAAAAAAATTAATTGCAAGAAAAAAACATTTTTTTTTTTTACTTAGACCCCCAGCGCAATAAATAGCGCCCCTCAGTCTACCTGCTTGGACCCCTCAGAAAGAGAGAGAGAGAGAGAGAGAGACCACAAGCTCACCTGATGCACAGAAGTTTCTTATCAACTTGCTTCCAGTACTCTCTGTTACAGACAGGAAGTCTTTGGCTTTCTTTCCCGGGCCAAGGAGGCGGCTCCGCCCCTTTACACGCCTTCCGGCGCCTCCCAATTACTCCACGAGGTGTTTGGTCACCTCAAACATGGCCGCCCCCATGCTGGAGACACGAGGCTACGCCAATATGGCGGCCTCGTGCGATCTGCAGGAAAATGGCGGCGGCCTGTGTAGGATAGCGGCGGCTTGCAAGCTAGCAGCGGCCTGCGGGAGGTGTGCATTCAGCCTGTGCGGCCTGCGGCTGCCATAGGCATTGGCCTGTGTACACACTATGACAGGTAGGATACCTCTATACCTCAATAGTAATGCCTTTTAGTAGTCTGCCACTGACTTCAGTCACCCTTACAGTCATATAGTGACTTTAGATAGTCAGCTACAAACCAAGCCTCCTGGTTTCTATTCACAAAATCACACTCAAATTGGGGGATCTGTGACCTGTTATAGGATAGAGGGGGACCCAGAAACTGAGTGTCCGACCATCCCAGAGAGGGGCCCGCGTCCACCAACAAACCCGACAGGGGGAGAGGGGGAACATTTTACTCACCATACCGGAAACCAGGCGGGCGCCAACTCCTGACAGAACCCCTCTCCACTGGGGTGGGGGGGCTGTCGACCAATGTGGACGCTGTGACTCTGCTGGTCATTGGCGTCCAGGCGAGACGTTTAACTCGCAGGGTCAGTCCCCGTCCAGTGGGACTATGTCGCGGCCGACCCAGCGCGGAGCTATGGCCTGCACGCGCTCGTAGGCTGAACTGGGGTGACCACTGGATCTCAACATCCAGCCTGTCGCCCAGTTTCAGTGTACTTGCTTGAAGATCTCACAGGAACACTGGAGAAAAAAAAAAGCTGTTTAAAAAAGTATTTCTAAAAAAAAATCCTGCCAGGACCGAAGATCCCAGCAAGGAATCTAGGTCCTTACTCCTAACTAGACAGAAAAAAAATGATTTGCTGTAGCAGGAAGTGAGAGGATATACCCTCTGGGACTGCCCCTAGGGTGTGGCCAGAACGTTTTCTTTCCTGTCTAGTCCTACTCCTGTAGAGGGCAGTATAACCCGAGTTGATAGTAATCAAGGAGGACTACGTCTGTCAATGAGGGACAGAGAAACAAGGGCTAAGGCCGACAACTGACCTTTAATCGTGGCCAGCGCTAAACGCTGAGCCACACCTTCCAGCAGGAAGGCCAAAACCTTGCCACCGAAAAGGAGCAGGGATGAAACCCTTGCGACTCGCACCAGGCAATATAAACCTTCCAGGTGCAATGGTAAATCTTCCTAGAGGTAGCTTTCCGAGCCTTCAATAAAAGGTAGGAATGACAGCACTCGGGAGACCCTTGTCACTCAAGACTTGGCTTTCAACAGCCATGCCGTCAAAGCCAGAGACTGGAAAGCAGGATGGAAGATTGGCCCTTGAGACAGGAGTTCGTCCCTCAGCGGAACCTGTGAGGGAGGCTCAACGACCATGCGTACGACATCTGCGTACCAAGACCGGCGAGGCCAGTCAGGGGCCACCAGAATTACCTGTACCCGCTCGATGCCAGCCTGCGGAGGAACCTGGATAGCAGTTGAATCGGAGGGAAGGCATAAATCAGCTGATACCGGTGCCATGGCACCACCAACGCGTCCATGGCGTCCGCCAGAGGATCGAGGGTTCTGGCCACAAATCTTCCCACCTTCTTGTTGAGATGAGAAACAGATGGACGTCCAGAGTCTCCCACCGGACACACAGGAGGCGAAACACCTCCGGATGCCGGGACCATCCCCCCTGATCCAGGGACTGGCGACTCAGATAGTCCACCTCCCAGTTTCCCACACCCGGAATGTGAACAGCCGAAATCGTCGGAACGTGCGTCTCGGCGCAAGACAAGATCTCGGCCACTTCCTTGGCCGAACCGGGCACTCTTGGTGTCCCCTTGGTGATTGATGTAAGCCACTGCCGTGGCGTTGTCCATCTGAACCTGATCCGGACAACCCCAAAGCTGAGTCGTCCAAGGGAACAAGCAGAGCTTGATTGCTTGGAGCTCCAAGACGTTTATCAGTAAGGTCTCCTCTGCCAACCACATCCGCTGGGCACAAAGCGTGTCCAGAACTCCACCCCAGCCCGACAGGCTGGCATCCGTGGTGAGCACCGTCCACAGCAGAGGTCGAAAGGTTTTGCCTTGTGTTAGAGTTGGTGACAGAAGCCACCACAAAAGGTCCGATCTTGCGAGGTGGCTCAGAGAAATCCTCCTGTCCAAAGACTGAGGCGTTCTGTCCCACCTGGCAAGAATCTCTGCAGAATTCTCGTCTGAAACCGAGCAAACAGGATGGCTTCGAAGGCCGAAACCATCAGACCCAGAGCCCACATACAGGTCTGTAAAGAGGAGAGATCATTGTCCCTGAGGGACCTGATCTCGCCCTGTAGGGTCCGGATTTTCTCTTCCGGGAGAAAGACTTTTGCCTGAGCGGAGTCTAGAACCATCCCCAGGTGAGGCGAACTGAAGGGATCAGAGCCGAATTCTGAAAGTTGATGGTCCACCCGAACTCTTGGAGCGTCTGAACCCTGACAGACAGCTCGTCAAGGTGGCACACGAGCTCGCCCTTAACAGGAGGTTGTCCAGATAACCGAGGACCGCAATCCCCCTTTAACGCAGCAAAGCCAGCACCGGAGCCAAAACTTTGGTGAATACCCTGGGAGCCGAAGTGAGACCGAAGGGTAACGCCACAAACTGATAATGCTCCTCTGCCACCGTGAAGCGGAGATACCGCTGATGACCTTCGTAGATAGGATGTGCAGATACGCATCCTTTAGATCAATGGATCCAGAAGGTCCCCCGGACTCAATGACGCCACCACCGACCGGTTGGATTCCATCCGGAACTTCTGTACCCTCACAAAGCGGTTCAGAGACTTTAAGTCCAGAATCGGACGCACTTTGCCCTCTCTCCTGGGCACCGTAAACAGATTGGAATAAAGACTGCGAAACCTGACCCGCGGAGGGACTGGCACAATGACTCCTTGGGTGAGAAGATCTTGCACCGCCCCCTTGAGATCTCTCAAACGATCGGGATTCAGATGGAGATTTGATGGAAAGAACCTGTCTACGGGCGAGATCGAAATTCGATCTTGTACCCTGAACGAATCAGTTTGTGAACCCTGAAAGCAATGCATACGTCCCCCCCTCCCCTGAAATGGGTGAGGGTGTCCCTTCAGGAAGAGGCGGACTGGGCCGCCGAACCAGCCGACCGGCCTTAGGCTTACCAGACCATGGTTTCTTGTGACCGCCTGAGGTCGTGGAGGATTTTCCTTTATCCTGTGCCCTGAAGGCACGAAAGGACCCACGATGAGCCCTAAAAGAAAGACCCCGCCTAGTTTTGGGGGATTTCCCCTTAGAGTCTTGGGGCAAAAAAGGTACTCTTATCCCCCGTAAGCCCCTTGATCAACTCATCCAGAGTGTCCCCAAAAAGACAACTACCCACATAAGGGACATCAGACACAGTCTTTATGGAAGCGTGGTCAGCCGACCAACTCTTCAGCCAAATAATGCGGCGGATCGCAACCCCAACCGCAGACAACTGTGCGGCCAAAGGAGCCGTGTCACACAGGTACATCACAGCCTGGGTCACTTCATCCACCATGTCATGGGCAGCCGGAGAGGCCAACTCCGCCACCAAAGTGCGCCAAAGCACCTTGGACCATTCTGTGACAGCTTGAGAGACCATCTCCGAAGCAAACACAGGTTTGAGCAGGGAGCCCGCCACCAAATACATGTGGCGGGAAAAGCATCACCACACGCCTATCTGCCGGATCCTTGAACACCGGGGAGTCCTCCACGGGCATCAAGGTGGATTTATTCCACCTAGAAACAGTGTGGTCCACCTTAGGTGACACCGTCCAACGATTGTCAACAGGATCCGCAAAGGGATAACGGTATTTGAACCACTTAGGCACCACCAGCATATGCTTGATGCAACGCCATTGATCGTTCAATTTTGTGAAACTCCTTGAGGCAGGGGAAAACCTGACCCGACTTCTGGGCTTTGCGGGACCCAAAGGAAACCCGCTTACCTGACTGGGAGGGCTCATCGTCAAGATTTAAAGTCTCCTTAATGGAGCCAATAAGTGCATCCACTGCGTCACGTTCTTGCGCCCCCATTGAGGAAGACTCTACCTCCTCCCCATCTGAATGCGAGGGCTGGGACGTTGTCCGTGACAACCAAATCAGGCTCAGAGTCAGAAGACTGAGAGGGCATTGACTGTTTTTGAGAAGTGCATTCAGAAATCAGCAGATCCACTTTGGACGCCAAAGTCGCAAGAGCAGCAGATAATGAGGCAGATGGAAGAGGATTCCTGAAGCACCAACCGGGTCTGCGGGGAATTTGCTAACCCGGGACTCCCATTTTTGCAAAACAAATTTTTTGGGAGGCTTGCCCTTTTAAAACGGCGGTTCCCACGGTCCCACACCGCAAAACTGCACCACCCGTGGTGACCCCTCAAAAACAACTATAGCCACAAGAAGAAACAGTTTTTGCAGGAAAATGCCCGAAAAAAGCTAAAATCACTCCACAGTGTACCTGCCAGACCGCTCACAAGCTGCTGCAGTGAAGAGAAAAGAGGAAGAGACCTCACGCACTAGAGGCCTATGCCCACCCTGAGCCACAGAATCATAGTGCCTGATAGAAACCTATGGGGGGGAAGCACTGGCAAGATGGCTGCTGCCCTTGCTAGGCAGTCGCCCACAGCAAAGATGGCGCCCGAAACGATGAGATAAAATGGCTTCTGCCCACACTAAGAGGCCTAAATAGCCTGCCCTCACCCAAAATGGCGGCCGAGCGAACGGTGCCAAACAAAGTAAAAAAAACCCAGGAGCTGGCCACCACTGGGAACCCTAGAGAACACCCCCGGGAATGCATTAAGCCCCCACACCCCCCATCCATAGCAGTGAACACCTCAGAGGGCCCCCAACAGGGGCAGGGAGGAGGGGGCCGCACCACACGGCCAGGAGGGGGGATACCACAGAGACCACCTTGTACTGCCATCCCCTAAGAGTGGGCCCACAGAACACCCCCACAGATTATAGTCCCAGGGACACAGGGGTGGTATCACTCACCAGTCCAGAGATCGCGGGCACCGCTCTGATACGGAACACCGAAGGGATGTTAGCAACTTACGGGCGTTCCGGAGTGGAGACATCCCGTCGAAGATGATCTCCGCAGGCTCATCCCAGTCCACAGGGGCACTGTCGTTGCGAGGCCTGGGCGCACCAATGACCTGCGACGCTCGGTGGCCTCCTGGGACTCCATAAGGATCTATATCATTCCAGTGAGAGGCCCAGCTCTGCTGTCGCTTGTAGTCCTCGAGGGAACCCCCTTACTAACTAGCGATAGTGAGTGAGGAAAATAAATAAAAGGCTATTTTCAAAGAAAAAAAAACACAAACAGACAGACACTAGGTCCCAGCTAGAAGACCTAAGCAAGGGGTTTTGGATCTAGGTTGGAAACTTGTAGTGGTTTCTGCCGCCGTCCCTGGAACGGTGATTCGAGTTTGTGGTGTCTCAGGTCAGGTTTGGGACTTTAAGGGCAGGAGTAAGTAGATTTGGTATGATAAAACAGTTTATTGGAAACATAAATAAAATATATGTACAAACATTAAATGGTGAATGGGCGAAGACACATTGAGTGAAGGTGAGAGAAGAAAGGTTGAAGGTGAGTTTAACATGTGAGTATTGGTGACATTGATTTTAGGGCAATCCTGCTCTGTTGTTCCTTGTATCAAAGGACAGGAACTGATTCAGAGGGGGTGCCCAATCGGTATTCGACGCGTTTCGGCCTTTTCAAGGCCTTTTTCAAGGATGCATCACCAATTCTATGGGTGACAAGATATAGCATAAGTAATACATCTGCATGATATACGTGATAGAATTTATGCAGTTTGTATAAATAAATCTTTTTTACATACATATTGAGTATCCACTTCATACGGTTGTACCTTCCCACTGTTATTCAGATGCTACGGGAACTTGGGCTGTTGTAGAATAAATTGAAATTAATGGTAAATCCGAGGTATTGTGTCAAAAGAGATGTAATTACTAAAATAATGGGTATTTACTTGGCTGGGCTTGACAATGGTCCAGGTGTCCAATGTGGTTCATGGTGTTAGGTCGTTTTCACATAGGATTCAAAACCTGGGGAGGTAGTTATATATAAATTTAAGAGTAATTCAATTTATTGAGGTGAGTATAAAGGTGACTTGTTGCAAACAAGCGGCAAAAAATAGTGAGCCGCTATCTATTTGGTAAGAGATTGTGAGGAAATCTCGTCCAAATAACTTACAGTTCGTTCAGGATAAGGTAAGGTCCGGTCCAACAGCGTGATGACTCCAGGTCAGTCTCTTCCCTCGGTTGGAGAGTGACTGAATACTATGGAGCGTTCCCTGGCCTTATAAAGGCAGTCAAGCATGCGCAGTCCGTGCAGCGTGACGCCGTGTGACGTTGTCCGTGACTCAGCCGTATCAGGTGCGCATGCGTCGCAGACTCTGCGCATCCCCAGGGGCCGTGCGGACGTGCCACGTAGGCCGCCGACACAGTTAGAGAAGCCGATTAATCCCAGGGCTGGGATTGGTGGGAGGTGTGAGACACCTGCCTTCGGTTCTGGTTGCCCCGATCTGAGAACAGAGTCGGGGCTTTCTGTGCCGGGAGCTTCTGAAGTGGTGGGAGGTTAGGACACATATTGGAAGTGGGTTCACAGTGATCGATAAGTATAATAAAAAAACTTATAACATGTAAATTAAGAAGAAAGTTCAAAAGGTAAAAGCACATCATCCATTGATGCAGTTACCTAAATATATCAAAGAATTCAAAATTATTATAAACAGCAGTTGAATTACAGAGGATGGGAGGAGGCATGTTTAGTGCCTGGGTGGTTTGGTCGGGTTGGTGGGGGGGAAAAAAGAAAAAGGACCCAGTTGGAATTTTTTTTTTTTTTATGTCGGGTAGGAATGTACATGTCTTATTTGGACAATTTTGGAACCATTCAGAATGTAAAAAGGGTTAAACATCCTAGGATGGGGGCATTCGACTGTGAACTTAAGTGTTGGTTCATGTTTAGATCATGAAAAGAGGAATAATTTTATTGCGGTTGTTTTAATTGGTTTTCCCTGATGAGAAGCCTTCGAGAAAAGGGCGAAAGCTCTGTGCCTCATTTAAGCCTGGTGGAGTAGTGGCTTTTTGTAGAGTGATCCATCGCATTTCTGATTGTAGGAGGGTCTTATTCCAGTCCCCTCCTCGTAGTGGTATGTGCATCCGATCGAGGGCCATGAATTTGATTTCTGGCATTTTGTATTTATGGTAGTTTTTCACATGTCTTCCAAGTGGTACATAGGGGTTGCCAAGGCGCATGGTTTGTAGGTGTTTATTGACCCGTTTATCAAATTCTTGTCGGGTCTTCCCAATATAAAAGGATCCGCATTCACAAGCCATCATATTTGGCCTTTGCCTTTGGTCTTGCAATTGCAAAAGTGTTTCGGTTTGAAGAGATCTCCATTTGGTAGAATAGTTTCTGTGGTTTGGCGGATGACATAGCACTGAGCACAGTTGCCACAGGGAAAGGTGCCCCTGGTTTTGCAGGGGTCTTTCCTGGATCCCTCTTTGTGTTCGCTGTGAACTAGGGCTTGCTGTAATGATCCTGCCTTTCTAAAGGTAATGGGTGGGTGTTTCCGGTAGTAAGCTGGAGATGCTTGGTTCCTCTTTCAGGATAGACCAATGTTTAGTAAGAATATTTCTAATTTGTTGGTGTTCATTCGTGAATCTTAGAATTATTTTGGTGCTTGATTCGTTACTCGCTTGTTCCTTCTTGTTTTTAAAGAGGAGTGTCTCTCTCTCTCTCTTTTTGGTTCGCACGGTTGAATGCCTTTCTTAGTGAGGTCTTAGTATAGCCTCTTTGGAGTAATCTCGTAGTTAGGGCATCTGCTTCCAATTTGAAATCGGCAGGATCCGTGCAATTTCTTTTCAACCTTAAGTACTGACTGTAGGGTATCAAATTTTTTAATGATTGTGGATGGAAACTTGCAGCATGTAGAATAGAATTACCTGCTGTGTCTTTCCTATATAGGGTGGTAGAGATTTTGCCAGATGGATCCTTATATATTAGGGTGTCCAGAAAGGGAACTTGGTATTTGCTGTAGGACATGGTGAAGAACATATTGTGTTCATTTTGGTTCATGTCTTTTAGTAGATCGTGTATCATGAAGACCTAGACCTACTCCTGACGCTAGGCAGCATAAAACTGAAGGACAGTAGTAACTGTCAGGACGGCCCCCTGGAGGTGCGCAAGTGTAGAAAGTTTTTTTTCGTTAACCTTTCAACTGCCTAGCTTACTCCTGCAGAGGGTGCCATTACCCACTCGTGAAGGCTTACTGAGCATCTGCAACTGTCAGAGGACGTAAGAGAAAAAGACAATTTTTGACACAAAACTGGTACTGAAAATGTTAATTTTTGTTTAATGCCCAATGGCTGGCTTGCTGGCACTCTGTGGTGGGTGTCTGGCTTGCTGGCACCCTGTGGTGAGTGGCTGGCTGGCACCCTGTGGTAGGTGGGTGGCAGGCACAGGGGCTGTGGGTCGCTGGCTGGTACGGTGCTGTGGCCATCTGGCACATTGTGGTGCGTGGCTGGCTGTCTGGCACTCTGTGGTGGGTGGCTGGCTGGTTGGCACCCTGTGGTGGGTGGGACAAGGGCTGTGGGTGGCTGGCTGGTACAGGGCCTGTGGCTGTCTGGCACCCTGTGGTAGGTGGCTGGCTGTCTGGCACTCTGTGGTGGGGGGCTGGCACCCTGTGGTGGGTGGGTGGCTGGCACAGGGCCTGTGGGTGGCTGGCTGGCTCACTTGTACATTGCCTGTGGCTGGCAGGTACAGGGCCTGTGGGTGGCTGGCTGGCTCACTTGTACATTGCCTGTGGCTGGCAGGTACAGGGCCTGTGGGTGGCTGGTACCGGGCTGCTGTGGGTGGGTGTATGACTGATACACTCCCACGGGACTAGTCCCGACTCCAGACGAGGCTGTCCAGGGCAAGGGTGGCGGCCTAAAAAGGCAGAATGACATCACAAAAATATCGGCCAGTTCCAGGGCCGATACCGATATATTGGGGGGGAAAAGTGCATATTGGCCTTAACAATATTTGGCTGATCCCTATTTCTAATGTCCTGGTGCTCTTTGGCCTCCAAAAACGTGTTGGTAGGCAGGAAATTAGTAATTTTAATTCGATCTTTATGTAATTTTATGTTTTTTTTAACCACTTTCAGACCGGCGGATTTTGCTGCTCAATGACCAGGCCACTTTTTTCAACTTGGCACTGCGTGACTAACTGAATTGCGCAGTCATGCAACGCTGTACCCAAACTAAATTTACGTCCTTTTTTCCCCACAAACAGAGCTTTCTTTTAGTCGTATTTGATCACCTCTGCGCTTTTTATTTTTTTGCGATAATAAAAAAGAGCAAAAAGTTTGAGAAAAAAAATGACATTTTCTACTTTGTCTTTTTAAAAAATATCCACTATACTAAATTTGTCATATTTTGCACAAAATATATTTAGCTACATGTTTTTGACAAAAAAAATCTTAATAAGCGTATTTTTATTGGTTTGCGCAAAAGTTGTAGCGTCTACAAACTATGGTGTATATACTGGAATTTATGCAGCTTTTACTTTCTGACTGCCTATCTCATTTCATGAATTGCTAAAATGGCAGGGCAGTACAAACTCCCTCAAATTACCACTTTTTGGAAAGTAGACATCCTAAGGAATGTCCTGAGAGACATGTTGAGCTCATTAAATATTAAATTTTTTTGTCACAGGTGTTTGAAAAATTACTAATAAAAAAAAAAAAAAACAGAATTTTTGTAAAATCTTACCTGTAAAATTCCTTTCTCTGAGTCCTCCGACAGTCGCCGCCTCCTCTAAGTCATCACTGTTGGGTATTGACTTCCGCTCCGCAGGAGCAGCTAGGCATAAAGACTTAGTCAAAAGAACAAAGGCATTTGCATATACACACCCATGGGGGCTGGCCCATCTGGTCAATACCCCCTGCAGTGACCACTCCCAACTCAGTTTGGTAGCATAGCAGTAGATAAGAACCCCAAAAGAGGGGCGGGGGCGGCGACTGTCGGAGGACTCAGAGAAAGGAATTTTACAGGTAAGATTTTACAAAAATTCAGTTTTCTCTTACATCCTCCGACAGTCGCCGCCTCCTCTAAGTCATCGCTGTTGGGATGTCCCAAAGCAGTATAGACATGAGGGGTGGGAGACGCAACCGTAGAAAAGGCAACGCAGTACCCACATCAGAGAAAGGAACCTTACATGCACAGTAAGAGAACCTCTGGGCAACAGAAAACAATGCTCAATAGGAGCAACAGCCCAGGAAAGCAAATACCAACAGCCAGAGACCCATAAAAAAAACAAGGGTCCTTCATGGCACTGCCGCACTGAGAACCTTGCGGCCAAAGGAGGCATCAGCTGATGCCAGAACATCTACCTTGTAGAATTTGGAAAAAGTGTGCACCGACGACCAAGTCGCAGCCTTGCACACCTGGGCCACCGAGGCCTGATGCCAATAGGCCCAGGACGCACTCACAGATCTGGTAGAGTGCGCCTTAACAGGGAAGGGTGGAACCCGTTCCTTCAAAGCATAAGCTTGTTCAATGGTCTGTCTGATCCATTTGGCAATAGTCGCTGCGGATGCAGCCATGCCCTTCCGAGGTCCCTCAGGAAGGACAAAGAGGTAATCCGTCTTCTGAAAAGATTCCGTAGACGACAGGTAAACCCTGATCGCATCCAAAGAATGCAGAGCAACCTCTTTAGGATGCTTAGGCTTCGTACAAAGCGAAGGTAGGACAATGTCCTCATTAATGTGGAACTCAGAGACCACCTTAGGAAGAAAGGAGGGATGCAGACGCAAAACCACCTTATCCCGGTGAATCACCAAGTATGGAGAACAGCAAGATAACGCTGCCAGTTCTGACACCCTGCGAGCCGAAGTGATCGCCACCAAAAAGGCAACCTTAGACAGCAGAGGCAACGATATATCCCGAATGTTTTCAAAGGGAGCACGCTGTAACACGGACAGAACCAAGTTCAAGTCCCATGGAGGTAAAGGTTCCTTCCTGGGAGGAGCCAAATGTCGCACACCTTGAAGGAAGGTGCGAACCAGAGAATGAGACGCCACAGGGCGTTGGAAAAGAATAGCCAGTGCGGACACCTGGCCCTTGATCATGGCCAGCGTCAGGCGCTGATCCACCCCAGACTGGAGGAAGGCCAAAACTCTCGACACCGAGTATGAACGAGGGGAGAACCCCCTGGACTCACACCAGGCGAAATAAGCCTTCCAGGTACGGTAATAGATTTTACCAGAGGAGGATTTTCGAGCCCTGACAAGGGTAGGAATGACCTCAGAGGGGAAACCCCTGTCCCTCAGGTGTCAACAGCCAGGCCGTTAAAGCCAGCGACTGTAAAGCAGGATGGAAGATTGGACCCTGAGACAGGAGATCTTCCCGCATTGGCAGCCGCCACGGAGGCGCCACTGCCAGGTGAACAACGTTGGCGTACCAGGACCGGCGTGGCCAGTCCGGCGCCACCAGAATCACCAGGTGCGGTTCCGAGACTAACCTGCGGAGGAACCTGGATAGCAACTGAATCGGAGGAAAGGCATACATCAGACGATACTGATGCCAAGGGGCCACTAACGCATCCGAGGCGTCCGCCAGCAGATCGCGCGTTCTTGCCACGAACCCTTCCACCTTTCGGTTTAGCCGAGATGCGAACAGATCCACGTCCGGGGATCCCCACTTCGCACACAGCATTTGGAAGACCTCTGGGTGTAGGGACCATTCCCCCTGGTCCAGGGTCTGGCGGCTCAGATAGTCAGCCTGCCAATTTTCCACACCCAGAATGTGAACTGCTGAGTTCGCCGAGACATGAGTCTCGGCCCAAACCAGAATGTCGGTCACCTCCAGGGCCGCCCGAGCACTCCTGGTGCCCCCTTGGTGGTTGATGTAAGCCATCGCGGTAGCACTGTCCGTCTGTACCCGGACAGGACGGCCCTGAAGACTGTCCGACCACTGGAAGAGACAGTTTTATCGCTCGCAATTCCAGCACATTTATCGGGAGGGAGGACTCCTCCTCCGACCGAGTGCCCTGGGCAGACAGGTTGCCCAGGACTCCACCCCAGCCCGACAGGCTGGCATCCGTAGTAATCACCATCCACACCAACGGACGGAAGGACTTGCCTTCTGCCACCGACGGGGACTGGAGCCACCACAGAAGAGCCAATCTGGTCGGACGACTCAATGAGACACTCAGAGCCAGGGACTGAGGCAGTCTGTCCCACCTGGCCAGGATCTCCGCGTGTGAAACTGAGCAAAGGGTATCACCTCGAAGGCCAACACCATCAACCCCAGGCCCCGCATACAGGTCCTGAGTGACGAGGACGGGTGGTCCCTGAGGGACCTGAGCTCGTCCTGCAAGGTCTGGAGCTTGTCCTCCGGCAGAACACCTTTGCCTGAGCAGAGTCCAGAATCAGTCCCATATAGGGAATAGGACGCACTTTGCCCCCCTTCCTGGGCACCGCGAACAGATTGGAGTAAAATCCCCGAAACCTGTCCCAATGAGGCACCGGGACAATCACCCCCTGAGCAAGAAGGTCCTACACCGCTTGATGCAGGACCTGCCGACGCCCAGGAGGCAAGCGAAGCTTTGAGGGAAAGAATCTGCCCGCCGGCCGGGAAAGGAATTCGATCTCGAATCCTGACCGAATGATTTCCTGAACCCACCTGTCCAAAATCCGGAGCAGCCAAGGTTGGAGGAAACCGCGCAAGCGTCCCCCCACCCCTGAAACGGGTGAGGGCGCCCCTTCAGGCAGAGTCGGACTGACCCGCCGAGCCGGCATTGCCGGACTCCTGCTTGCCCGCCCAGGGCTTCTTCTGGCTGCCCTGGGCCTTGAAGGGCTTGCCCTTAAATTGGTTCCAAAAGGTACGAAAGGACCCCTGAGCGGATCGAGACGCAGAACCCCGCTTGCCACGAAAGGACTTGTTCTTCGGGTTCTGGGGTAGCAAGGTGCTCTTGCCCCCCGTGACGCCTTTCACCAGGGTATCCAACGCCTCGCCAAAAAGGCGAGAACCAGCATATGGAAAATCAGCAACTGTTTTCCGCGAGGACTGGTCAGCCGACCAGCTCTTCAGCCATATCAGTCGCCGGTTAAGTACCGAGACACTAGACAGGCGTGCTACTAAAGGGGCCTCATTTAAGGCCGCATCACACAGATACATGATTCCTTGGTGAATTTGATCCACCATTTCCAGCCGGGCAGGCGGAACAGCATCAGACACGAGGTTGCTCCTAAGCACCTTAGTCCAATCAGCCACCGCCTGAGCCACCAAAACGGACGCGAAAACGGGTCTGAGCAACGAGCCCGCCACCGTATAAGAATGGCGGGCTAGAGACTCCAACCGCCGCTCCGTGGGATCCCGGAAAACCGTGGTATCCTCAGAAGGAACCAAGGTAGCCTTGTTTAACATGGCCACAGTGTGATCTACCTGTGGAGGCACACACCATCGTGATTCCGTAGCCGGTGCAAACGGATAAAGCTATTTGAACCGACTAGGCACCAGGAATGGACGTTTTAACGTGCGCTACATTTCATTAACAGTGTAATGAAACTCAGCTGGGCAGGGAAAAACCTGCGCCGACTTGCGGGTCCTGTGCGTCCCAAATGAGGACACAACGCCCGTAGGACAGGGCTCATCCTCCAAATGTAGTGTTTCCTTAACAGAAACAATTAATTCATCCATGGTTGCCCGCTCTTCAGGCGACCCCGGGGAAGAGGTATCAACCCCTTCCACCTCTGCCTTCCCCTCAGACCCCACCAGGTCCAAGGATGAGCGAGACCCTGAAAAGGGCACGCTCGCAGCAGCCATATCACCATCTGAATCACAGGAGAGAGACGATCTGGGCCTCTTTTTAGCAGCACGTTCAGCCATCAGCATTTCCATATTTGACACCAAGGTCGCCACTACAGAGGCCAAATCAGGTCTCAGAGGGGCCACAGGAGAACTGGGGACCGCCACCAGATCTGGGGGGAATTTGCTGTCCTGAGAATCCATTGCTCAAGGTGACAAAAAACAACAGTGCAATAACGTTAGTACTGTCCCTTTAAGATCGCTGCAGAGCGCGCAGCCCACCGCTTCAGCGACAGTGACAAAGACCCCCAAACAGGAGAGAAAAAAACTAAGCCAGAAATTACAATACAGAAAGATATTGACATCAATAACCTGCAGAGCCCCGCAGAGTGTTGCCACCAAGTCTCCTGCTTCAGAGGAAAAGGAAGCGCTGCTAGAGTAGGCTGAACTTATAGGCTGCATGACTTAGGGAAAATGGCTGCCCATTGAGGATTGCATGGAAGGCTCCGCCAAAATGGCCATCGGACATGCGGTCGGAACGATCGTTCGGCTACCGCAAAATGGCGGCGGATGGCGCCAAAAACAGCATGTAGATTGCCCATAGAGAAGCTAAACATGCCTGCCCATACCTAAAATGGCAGACCGTGCGGTTTTACCCCGCCGCGGCCGCCACACAGTCTGCACCCCCAACAAGCACCGAAGTGACACAGGGAAGGGGACCCCCAAAAACATACAGCACTGCAGCGCATGCACAAGCGATCCCTGCAGGGACCGCATCAGGGAGTCACACAGGTACAGACATGGGGGACACACAGCAAAACAGGACTGCCACCCCAGACAGAGGCACCACACAGAAGTACTTACCTGTACCAGATGGCGTGGGGTGTCTCTATGAACGGAAAGCTGCTGTCCTCATATGACAGGGAGTGCCGTTTGCCAGGGACATGACACTGCAGCATCGCAGATGTGTCCTGTGAGGTAGCCACCTCACGGCTGCATCCCTGCTGCGAACAGGGATGGGTCGTTCATAGTGCCAGGACGAACCACGGCTGAACGCTCGATGGCGGGCTGGGGGTTCATCTGACCCTCTGCCCTGGAAAACTAGGGCGGTCAGTCCGAATCCCAGCACCACAGAAATTCCATCTTCTTCCGAAGAATCGACTAAAACAAAAGCTGACAAAATAAACAGCTAGTAAAGTAAGAGAAAACTGACATTTTCAAAAGAAAATCAAATAAAAAAGATTAGATAGGCTGAGACTGTAGCCCCAGCACAGGGAAGCCTAACTACTCCTGACGCTAAAAACTGAGTTGGGAGTGGTCACTGCAGGGGGGTATTGACCAGATGGGACAGCCCCCATGGGTGTGTATATGCAAATGCATTTGTTCTTTTGACTAAGTCTTTATGCCTAGCTACTCCTGCGGAGCGGAAGTCAATACCCAACAGTGATGACTTAGAGGAGGCGGCGACTGTCGGAGGACGTAAGAGAAATATTTATTTTCTTTTCTCCAAAGTTGTCATTGAAATGATATATTGCTCACACATGCTATAAGTATATGTGTAATTACACCCCAAAATATATTCTGCACCTGAGTACAGGGATACCACATGTGTGAGACTTTTTAGGAGCCTAGCTATGTACGGGACCCCAAAAACAATCACCACCTTCAGAATTTCATAGGGCGTAAATTTCTCATTGCACTCACTACCTATCACGGTTTCGGAGGCCCTGAAATGTCAAGATATCACAAATACCCCCCAAATGATTCCATTTTGGAAAGTAGACACCCCAAGCTACTTGCTGAGAGGCATGGTGAGTCCATGGAATAATTTATATTTTGCCACAAGTTTTGGGATAATTAAATATTTTTTTTTTTTATATTTTATTTTTTTTTAACACAAAGTTGTCACTTAAAGAAATTGCTCACACATGACATGGGTATATGTGGAATGACACCCCAAAATACAATCTGCTGCTTCTCCTGAGTACAGGGATACCACATGTGAGACTTTTTGGGAGCCTAGCTGTGTACGGGACCCAAAAAACCAATCACCACCTTCAGGTTTTCTAATGGAGTAAATTGCTTATATTACTTCTTCACTACCTCTCAGTTGCGGAGGCTCTGAAATATCAAGATAGCACAAAACCCCTCCAAATTACCCCATTTTGGAAAGAAGACACCCCAAGCTATTTGCTGAGAGGCATGTTGAGTCCATGGAGTATTTTATATTTTACCACAAGTTTTGGCAACCAAAAAACTGCTAGTGCTAGCAGGGTTTAGGCCTGACTCTGCTAACGCAGCGGTTTTGTGTGTTGTGTTTTTTGGAAGTGACAGTAATCTATTGATTACTGCACTTGCCTGGGTGGGATGGGCTGGGCGGAGGGGCTAAACGCAGGTTCTGGCAGGTGTCGTTACCAATCCTGCTAACGCTGCGTTTTGGGAACCCTAAACTATTGGGGACGCTAGTATAGTTCTGATCAGATCAAAGATATTGATCTATTCAGATACTATACTAGTAATGGAGGTGTATGTGGTAATCAAGGGGTGAACTAATATTTCTAACTATGCGGTGGGGATCTGCGCTGTCCTAGACTGATGCTAACACCAACTAATGTCACCTGTGACACTAATAGTGATCAGAAAAAAAAAACAAAAACTGTACACTATAAAAGGGACACTGGGACAGGGCAATGAAGAGGTTAACTGGGGGTGATCAGGGGGTTAAATCTTTATGGGGGGGTGGCAGGTATCCTAAGCCTACTTGGGACAGAAACTAACTCGCTAGCGCTTACTGAAGTCACAATCACACTAATACAGAAAACCGCTATACACTGTATAAAGTGTGAGATGTGACGGGGTGAAGGGTTAACTGGGGGTGATCAGGGGGTAAATCTTTGTTGGGGGGGGGGGGGGGTGGCAGGTATCCTAAAAAAGAAAGAAAGAAAATGGCCTCTGCCCCCACCTATTACTGGCCTTCATAGCAAAGAACACATGGAAGGGCAACGCACATGAAACAAACAAAGATAAAATTCCCAGTTCAATTTGCCAACCAGTCTGCTTACCAACCAAATTGGCCTGTCTAACAGTTTGCGTCAATACAGGGGTTTAGTTAGCACACATTTGCAAACGCATGTGAAAGCTGCAGGGCCACGTCAAGGCTCCCTGTTACCTGCAGTCCTAACTCTAATGAATTTCTAAAGAGTCTCCACAGTGGGAGCACATGCAAGCTAATGGATAGATAGGGGGCAGGTGAGCCTGGAGGTGGCCTATCCCTCCTGAAAGGTAATTGGGGGCATAATGGAAGCCCAGCTGATAGTATTACAGCAAAGACACCCAGTATATCCACTCACCAGTACACATATACAACAAAGAAAATGGCCTCTGCCCCCACCTCTAATGAATTTTAAAGAGTCTCCACAGTGGGAGCACATGCAAGCTAATGGATAGATAGGGGGCAGGTGAGCCTGGAGGTGGCCCATCCCTCCTGAAAGGTAATTGGGGGCATAATGGAAGCCCACTGTGGAGACTCTTTAAAATTCATTAGAGTTAGGACTGCAGGTAACAGGGAGCCTTGATGTGGCCCTGCAGCTTTCACATGCGTTTGCAAATGTGTGCTAACTAAACCCCTGTATTGACGCAAACTGTTAGACAGGCCAATTTGGTTGGTAAGCAGACTGGTTGGCAAATTGAACTGGGAATTTTATCTTTGTTTCATGTGCGTTGCCCTTCCATGTGTTCTTTGCTATGAAGGCCAGTAATAGGTGGGGGCAGAGGCCATTTTCTTTGTTGTATATGTGTACTGGTGAGTGGACATACTGGGTGCCTTTGCTGTAATACTATCAGCTGGGCTTCCATTATGCCCCCAATTACCTTTCAGGAGGGATAGGCCACCTCCAGGCTCACCTGCCCCCTATCTATCAATTAGCTTGCATGTGCTCCCACAGTGGAGACTCTTTAAAATTCATTAGAGTTAGGACTGCAGGTAAAAGGGAGCCTTGACGTGGCCCTGCAGCTTTCACATGCGTTTGCAAATGTGTGCTAACTAAACCCCTGTATTGACGCAAACTGTTAGACAGGCTAATTTGGCTGGTAAGCAGACTGGTTGGCAAATTGAACTGGGAATTTTATCTTTGTTTGTTTCACAGGCAGGTATCCTAAGCCTAAAAGTAACGGTTGCAAGCGCTAAACCAAGCCACACTATTACAGAAATAAAGACAAATGCTATATACTGTCTATAGTGTGCAATGTGACAGGGGGTGTAGGGAGAAATATGCACCCTCACTGTACTAATGACACTGGCTGGGAAGGGGCAAAACATCTAGGGCAAAGGGTTAACAAATTTTTGGTGTAAACTGTGCCGCTGTAGGCGGAAGTGCAGAATCTCACACACACGCGTATATATATCTCGACACACACACACGCGATACTGCACAGGGGGACCCTCCTGTAGCAGTATATATACTATAGGGCAGTCAGTAAGTGGTTAAAGATGCATAAATGTTAGCCCACATTTGAATATAAACACTGTCTTGCCTTACCCCATTAGGGGTCCATGCTTTACTTGTCCCAGTGGACATACCCCTCAAAAATGGTTTTCAGGGTCTGGAAAACAGAGGTGGACCATGGCCCTGTATAGCATTCTTTAGCCAACTACAAGCGTTGCACTTTGTTTTAAGGTGAGCATCTAATTCATGATCCAATGCTCAAAGCAAACATTCCAGGCCAGCCCCACAAAGTTGGGTCTGGGGATACTGCCATCAAGATATAACATCAAGGAGTACAGATCAGTAATCTGCTAGATAGCCCATGGTAAAAAACAGTCAGATCTTGATAGTAGTGTCAGAAGAAAGGATTTTTATAAAACAGGAGTCTCACTTAGTGGTTATAAGAATGCATTAGGGGCAGCCTTAGCAAGTTTTTTGTTATCAATCACCAGAAGGTAACCTGCACATAACTAAGTCTATGAATACAAGTCCTTTGTCCTGTACGATTACGTTTTGTTACTGCACTTAGTGCCGTGCATTGATTCAAATTTTTATGTGAAATTATATAAAAGGCTTCAAAACCACTGCAAGCAGGGTTGGCAGTGCAGACCGTTAGTCTTTTAAGTGCCGGTTCACACTTATGTGCTTGTACTGCAAATGCGATGCGTTCTAAATAGTCTCCAATCGCATGCATTTACAAAATACATTGAATTCGTAACGGTCGTTCACATCTATGCGTTGCGATCCAGATACGAATGTGATGCGATGATAAAAAGGGTCTTGTGCGAGTTTACAGCGTTGCGTTGCGAATTTAGTCTCCATAGACATCAATGTAAATCGGTCTGGACTCGCATTATCAGTTCAGATATGTGCGAATTCTTATGTGCGAATTCTTATTTTTTGTTTGATTTTCCCCTCAGCTCCACCCCTCCTGAGCTTAATTAACATAATCAACGCAATAAAATTTTCATTACAATCGCGCTGGTACTATTGAAAAACACAAGGTAAACTCGCACTGCAAATTCGCATTGCAAGCGCAAGCGCATAAGTGTGAACCGGCACTCACTCTGCATGATCTCCAAGAAAAATAAATAAAATGAATACACAGAATATAAACATGTAATTTTTCCCCAAGTTTTATTGGAGCCTTCGATACAAAATGCACAACAAATGTCTGGCACAGCATTATATTTACAGAGCAAGCTTACTTTGCACAGTATAGAACCCTAAAAATGTAATAAAAACAAACTGAAGGAATCACTTTTATTAACATTGGTTGAAAAAAATAACCTATTCTTGTATGCACAAAGAAAACATGGAATTGACAAGGACAGCATTAGGCAAAGTTTGTCACACTTTTTGTTGAGGAGAAGAACAAACTTTACCAACTGTGTAGTGTGAGGGTCTACCTTAATCTATTAAAATTAGATCCAAGTACACTCACACTATACACATATGGTAAACTTTGTTGATCTTCTACATCAAATCTAACACAATTTGACTGTATGTAGCCAATTTAGGAGTGAATTATGATCATTCTAATGGAGTAGTCATATTAGAGCAGAATTTGCCGCAAAAAGCCACAATAAAATGAGAAAACAGATTTAAACCTAGACAAATATAGTAGGCTGTGCCTACACATGTCTTAGCGGAGTATGGACTTTTCATTGGCATGAATGGTTACTATGGTGCGCATGTACGGGGGGGGCTGTATGGCACTGAGCAAGTCGCACACCAAGATCTCTCACTTTAGTGGGACAGGTAGAATATGTAGCTTATTTGAGATTCTGGGGAGGACATTGGAGTTAACTTACCCTTTAAAAGAGAAGTGCAGTCATAGTTTAGTCCAGGGAAAGAAAGGCTTAGCAGAAGGGGACACTGCAAGCTGAGTGCAAATACTGTATACTGCCTTATCCTTTACAGAAAACCTGTAGTGTGAAAAATATAGTGGTTGCCATTATTGGCCTCTTTAAAATTGTGCACCTTTCAGTTGATTCAGTACTTTTTTAGGCATCGACCTGGTACAAGTATTCTGACCACAAAATTAACCTGGCTATGGACTGGATGAATTTCGGTTGAGTGTGTGGGTTCCGCCCTGCCTGACATATAAACATATAAACCTTGTGTGGATGGAGGATTTAAAAATTACATCAAAGTTCAGGGACTGCATACTTGTGCCTGGTCAGTAACCAAAAATGTATACAAAAGGAAGTAGTACTTTCAGAAGTCATCAATGGCGGACTCCAATTTTTCCCTCACCAGAGGTTTCCTTTATCAGATCCATGAAAATACAGCAAAATCATAGGAGAAATACTGGCTAAATTGGTCAGCAATGACACTGTGTGGAACTTTAAAGTCATTTCTAGCTTTCATAGTACAGCTTTACGTAATTATTGATATACAGTATAGAAAAACTAGTTTATGCTATACTAATTAGAACTATATTGAAAAACTGAATGCACAAAACGGCACAGCAAAGTAATAACTTACATTTAAGACTGACCACTCTCCTTTTGGTCACGTGTACCCAAATAAAACATAGGACTTAAAGTATTGCTTTAACATGCTTTGACTTCTTTTATCTGAGGAGTTCCTCCTAGTAAAAAATACCGTTTATCATGGGTTTTTTCTGAGTATTTAACCTGTCTTGTTACAAAGAAGAGCATTTAGCACTTGTTGACAGAACAAGCTTGTGTTTGTAAACCACCTTCCTCAAGACCAACATGATAAACGGATCATCTTGATTTCAGCATAGGGGTATTGTTTCCTGCTTTTGTGGCAACCTATTTAACTGAGAATCCAGCAGGTAACGTTCATGTAAAACAAGTGTCTATGTAAAGCCACAATAATAAGTATCTCCATCTATCAAGATGATCAACAGTGCTAAAGTCTAACACTACCTTGACTGTTCTGCCCATAAAGAATACTGACATCCATTTTTTACTCTGTCATTTGTTTTTATACCTTCTGCTCATAACATACACCTTACTAGAAGCAACATGTAGTTTTAAGTTTAGAAATGTGAACGTTATTACCAGTTTTCATCAGCATCTAACATCTCTGATAAGAGGTTCAGCATTTCTTAACTCTGCCTTGCAAGTACCACCAAAAGGACTTTTTTTTTTAATTATTTTATGTGGCCCTATTCGGGAGATTTCCCCATGTTTTTAGGCCCATAAATTGAGCATAATCTCTCCAACTACTGTCACCAGAGGTAAATACTGAAAATGCCATGTAGAGGGCACACGCTGCCTGCATTTAGGAAACATTGCTTGACATCAGCTGTTTGGAGATGGGGTATGAAATAGCATAAATATATTGAAATAAGCTAAACTCTGAGTTAGTGTATTGAACCATATAAATAATACACCTTAATTGTCTGCACAAAATTACAGGAAGGTAGTTTAACCACGGAAGATATTGTTAACGGACTAAATTGAACAGATGAGAAACTAGGACAGAAATCTAGCCAACACTGAATAACTCCTCTCCAGGTAACATGTCTTGCCTCCATAACACAACTTTCACACACCAAAATGCCAATATAGAAAAGTATTTAAAACTCTCAGCAGTCAAATGGGTTTGTTGCAAGACCGACAAACTGCTCCTTCTGCAAGGTAAGTATTCTTCCTGTATTAGTTGTCAGAGGCAGAATCATCACTTATTTGGTTGTTGGGCTCTGCAGCTTTTGATCCAGCCGTCGACCTGGATGAAACAAGTTAATAGCTGAATATGACATTTTCATTGATATTTACTAAAATTTTGTCAAAGTTGAAACTAATAAGCTTGGAATTTGGTATAAATACCATCTAGAGAAGTTATGTTAGGGATCATGGATTAGTTTAAGCAGCTAAGCCAAATTTGATTCAGAAAATTTGAAAAATACAAAAAGTAGAGTATATTTTAAAAAAATGACCAAAATGGTTTATGATTTCCCGTAAAATACATCCAGCTTTCAGACAGACTTCCTAAATCATTCATTCACAGATCATAAACACCAGAGCAAGAGACTTGTTCCTCTGCTTAAACACAAGAGCAGGCCTTTCTGGAACTTTTTGCTTACAAGTTAAAATTTGTATTTTTTGCTATTAGATTACTTAGAACCCCCAAACATATATTTTAGCAGAGACCCTAGAGCTTAAAATGGTGATCATTGATATATTTTATGTCACACCGTATTTGCGCAACGGTCTTACAAATGCACTTTTTTTTGGAAAAAACAAACTTGTTTTTTAAATTTTAAAAACATTTTAAGCTAGCTCATTTTTTTGTATAATGTGAAAGATGTGATGCTGAGTAAATCGATACCTAACATATACTTTAAAATTGCGCAAGTGCGTGGAATAGCGACAAACTATGGTACTTCAAAATCTCCATAGGCAACACTTAAAATTTTTTTCAGGTTACCTGTTTATAGTTACAAGGAGGGTCTAGTACCAAAATTATTGCTCTCGTGCGAACGATCGTGGCGATAGCTCACATGTGTGGTTTGAACACAGTTTACATATGTTGGCGCGACTTATGTATGCGTAAGCTTCTGCGTGCAAGCTCGGAGGGACGGGGCACTTTAATTTTTTTTTTTCTTATTTTACTTTTATTTTTAGGATCACTTTTATTTCTATTACAAGGAATGTACACATCCCTTGTAATATAAGTAGGCATGACAGGGCCTCTTTATTGTGAGATCTGGGGTAAAAAAAAAATGGATTTTTGTAAGAACTTACTGTAAAATCCTTTTCTCTGAAGTTCAACAGCCACAGCTCCATATCGTCATGACCACTGGGTTTTGCTCCTCCAATTAGGCAGAAAAAACAACAACTTTACCACGCCTATGGGGGCTGTCCCTTCAGGCATAACCCCACACACTCCGCTTCAGATTGCAGTTATGTTGCAAGCAGTGTTTAGAAGACAAAAAACCCCATACACTCAGAAGTAGAAGGGCAGGTGCTGCGTCTGTCGATGAACTTCAGAGAAAAGGATTTTACATTAAGTTCTTAAAAAATCCAGTTTTCTCTATCCATCATTGACAGACGCAGCTCCATATCTTCATTACCATTGGGACGTCCCAAAGCAGTATTGTCATGAGGGATGGAAGAACGCAAAGAACGTAATTCCCCAAAGGCTAATTTCAGCCAACCAGGTAAAAAGGAGCTCAACCAGGAAAAACATACACCCTCAAAGAGAACAAAAAAGATTCTCTTTAAACAGCAGCCTGCAAAACCTTAAGGCCAAAAGAGGCATCTGAAGATGGCAACACAACTACTTTGTAAGTATGCACGGACGACCAAGCTGCCGCCTTGCAAACTTGCATCACAGATGCTTGATGGCGAAAAGCCCAAGCAGCACTCCACGTCCTAGTAGAATGCGCCTGTACAGGGAAAGGAGGAACCTGACCCTTTAGTGAATAAGCCTGAACCACCGTCTGCCTGATCCATCTGGATATGGTCGCAGCAGACGCAGCCAACCCTGTGCAAGGTCCCTCGGTAAAGACAAAAAGAGCTGATTTTCTAAAAGACTCAGTGGCCTCCAGGTAAACCCTGATCGTCCGAACCACATCCAAAGAATGCAAGCAATTTCCTTAGAATGCTTAGGCTTGGGACAGAGTGAAGGTAACACAATGTCTTCATTCAAATGAAAATCAGAAACCATCTTAGGAAGAAAAGGCTGATTGGGTCGAAATACCTTCTTTTTCCTCTGTGGACCACCAGATATGGTGAGCAGCCAGACAACGCTGCCATTTCACATACTCTGCGAGCAGAAGTGATAACCACCAAAAAGGCAACCTTCTGAGACAATGAAAGCAGAGAACTCTCCCGAATGTTCTCAAAAGGAGGTTTTTGAATAACAGGTCATACCAAATTGAGATCCACGGAGCTTCCCCAGCACCCCGCCCCAGCCTGACAGGCTGGCGTCTGTGGTTATCACAGTTAAAAACAACGGGAGGAAGGACTTGGCCTGGCATAGTGCTGGTGACTGAAGCCACCACAACAGAGCAGACTGTGTTGTGGCTCAACCGAATCACAGTGTCCAAGGACTTAGGATCCTTGTTCCATTTGACAAGAATCTCCTTTTGCATAGGTCTTGTATGGAACTGAGCAAATGGAACCGCCTCAAAAGATTGATACCATCAGACCCAATACTCACATGCAGGTTCTCAGAGGGCAGATCTGTTCCCAGCAGCAACCGAATCACCTCCTGCAATTTTTTCAGCTTGTTCAGGGGAAGAAAGACCCTCGCCAAGGCAGAGTCCAGAGTCAGGCCGTGATAATCAAGTCTAGAGGAAGGTATCAGGGCGGATTTCTTGAATTTGATGGTCCACCTGAACGATTGCAGGGTTTGGACAGTGATCGTTAGGTCACCCATCAGGGCTGAATGAGAGTCCGCTCTCAATAGATATCGTCTTAAGTACCCCAGTATTGAAATCCCCTGTTGGCACAGCAATGCCAACACTGGAGCTAGTACCTTGGCAAAAACCCTGGGGGGGAGGCGAGACCAAAGGGTAATGCCACAAATTGATAATGCTCTTCTACTACTGCAAAGCAAAGAAACCGCTGGTGTCCAGCATAGATAGGGATGTGTAGATATGTGTCCTTGATATCTATTGAGGTCAAAAAATCTCCCTGGTGTAGTGACGCCAATCCTGAGAGGATGGATTCCATCCGAAACTTCAGTACCTGCAAAAAGCAGTTCGGGGCCTTGAGGTCCAGGATAGGACACACCTTGCCCTCCTTTCTGGGCATGGTGAACAGGTTTGAATAAAACCCTAGAAAGCTTTCCTTGCACTCCTTGCAACAGCAAATCATGTACCGCACCTCGCAAGTCCCTTAACCGATCTGGAGATAGGTGAAGATTGTATGGGAAAAAACTTGTCCGACGGTCGAGATCAGAATTAGATCTTGTACCCCGAGCGGATCAATTTGTGAACCCATTTGTCCTGAATCAGAGGTTCATGCTTCCGGAAAGAAGCAAAGACGTCAGAAACGGGTGAGAGCGCCCCTTCATGCAGATGAAGATTTGTCTGCAGATCCGGACAGACCGGCCTTTGATTTTCCCAACCATAGCTTCTTGGAACCCCCAAAAGACCTGAACGGTTTACCTTTTTCTTGCAACACGGAGGTACGAAAAAGCCGCTTATGAGCAGAGAAGGAAGGCCCCCCCCCCCCCTTAGAACATGGCGCCTTACCCTTAGAGGATTGCAGAAGAAGAGAACTCTTACCCCCGGTGAGACCTTTGATCAACTCATCCAGAGAGGATCCAAACAACCTTTCCCCTGCAAAGCCAGCTGCAGTCAGTGCAAAACTCCTAGAAAAAAAAGCTAGACAGTGGATTGAAGTCAGTGAACTACTCACTCACTGCTGCAATGATTTTAAATCACTACTGCAGTGCAGTCACTGCAGTAGGGATTTAAAATTATCGCAGCAGTGAGTACTACTGCAGCAGTAGTCCACTGACTCCCCACTGTCTAGCTTTTTTTCTAGCAGTTTTGCACTGACTGCAGTTAGTGATTTAAAATTATTGCAGTGAGTGCACTACTGCAGAAGTAGTCTACTGACTCCTCTAATCCACTGTCTAGCTGTTTGTTGTTGTCTAGCTTTTTTCTAGCAGTTTAATTTGCACTGACTGCAGTAGTGTTTTAAAATCATTGCAGTGAGTGCACCACTGCAGCGGTAGTCCACTGGCTCCAATCCACTGTCTAGCTTTTTTCTAGCAGTTTTGCACTGACTGCACTGCAGTAGTGATTTAAAAATTTTGCAGTGAGTTAGTGCACTACTGCAGCAGTTTATGCATCATTCACAATCAGATGATGTGAAATTGATGTCCCTGCAAGTGCGGTGTTCCTATCAGTTTTCATGCAGTCAAGGTGTGAAGAACGAGCCCTTAATGTTAAAAATATTAATAAACATTAACATGTTCAGTAACAGATGTGTCGAAAATTGTTTATTCTGCAAAAAACTTTAAATGTTCAAAATATCGGCCGATAACGATATGTAATGGGCAAAATATCGGTATCGGCAACGAAAAACCGATATCGGTTGATCCCTAATATAGAGTACCAAAAGCAGTAACCCCGAGCCATACTCGGGATTACCCCACAATAAAACTCACCTTCCCCTGCAAACTCCCGCCGCCCCCCCATCCATCCTCCGAGCGTTGCGACGCAGGAGGCTGGAACTGGCGGCAAATTCAAAAATGTAAATACACCAAACGACATGATACAAAGTTGTGATGAATTTGATGAAACTACTCATTCTGCACCAAAACTAAAAAAATTTGGGAAGTATATCAAATGATTCTTTAGAATTTCCAATGTGCCAGAGAGACCTCAGAATTGTTGCTGTTGTCACTTTCTGTACCCAATGACAAATTAACCCACGAATCGCAATGCTCAGTTCTTCAAGTAACTGTTTCGCTGTCGCTATTTTCCAGTTCATCTAAGCACTTTTGCGCAAAAAGAACGCTTTTTGGACGCCATGGTCGTTCTCAATTTTCCAGGCAAAAAAAAAACCTGGAAAAGCACAGGCAGGGCACTGGAAAAGACACCAGGTGAAATACTGTGGTGAAATGGCATGATACAATGTAATCGGTTAGGATAACAGCTTTGTATCATGTCATTTGGTGTATTTACATTTTTGAAATTGCCGCCGGTTCCACCCCCCTACGTCACGACGCTCGCAGGGAAGGGAACCGGAAGACAGGTGCCGGCATCGGCCGAGCACACAGCAGGAGGATGGCTGGAGGAAGGCGGGGGAATCGCAGGGGAAGGTGAGTTTTATTGTGGGGTAATCCCGAGTGTGGCTCGCGGTTACCGCTTTTGGTACTCTATATTAACTCCGAGCCACACTCAGGAATACCGCTAGGGAGGTTATTATAATTTATAATTTCGTGTTTCAAACTTTATCATACCCGGGATGTCTACTAGACTCTTGTTTGAACAGATTTAAGTGGGTTATTCCTAAGAATTACAGGCCAAAAATATAAAACATATTTCCATGCCAAACAATATACCGCTTTTAGCACAAAAATTCTGACATAATCAGGCAGCAAGGGAGGTTAAAAGACGCCAATCGCAGTCTCACCGCTATCTTAGCGGGCTACCAAACCCCAGGCTAGTACAATCTAACAGCAGAGTGTACAAGGAAAAACCCACAGGGAACCCCAGAAAAACATTACCGAACTGCTCAGAACACTGCCAGCATGCTCTGTGAAACTAATCTGCACAGGAAAAAGGAAAGAACAGCCTGTGTCTTTGCTAGAATTAAAGTGCCATGCCGCTCGCCTGTCCAGCGATCGTGAACCACAAGAAAATGGCCGCCCCGATGCATTCCTATGGGAAACAGAAAATGTCTGCCCATGTAATACGATGGGAAAAATAATACATTGATCCACAGCAAAATGGTGGCCCCCACGGCACACCATGCGGTCTCTCCAGGACCCTCAAAAGGGGTCTCCGAACACTAGGCATCGGAGGGTCCCCAGGAAGGGACCCCACCAGGAGCAGCCACCCATCATCAAAAAGGTGCCACAGCGGCCGCAATATATCCACCCCCCAAGGTAGGAACCTGCACAGGGTAGGGGGGAAAAAAAAAACGGAGGGGTTGGGGCCTAATCCTACCGAGAGGCCAGGGGAACCGAGGGAGCCCCGGGGGTCCAACCATTCCAGGGATAGGGCCCACGTCCGCCCTGAGACCGCTAGAGGTTTTGGGGGGAAAAATTACTTACCATACCACTATACCAGTGGGCGCCACTCTTAAACAGATCACCTCCTACCCGGGATGGGGGTGCTGTCAGCCAGGGGGTACTCAGGGCATTTCAGGTTGATCGCGTCCTGGCGAGATGGTTCACTCGCAGGCTCGTCCCCATCCGTCGGGGCACTTTCGTGGCGAGGCCCAGTTCTGGACTATAACCTGCTTGCGCTCGCTGGCTAGGCTGGGAGACCTTACCACTTAAGCCCCGGAAGTTTTACCCCCTTCCTGACCAGGGCCTATTTTGCGATTCGGCACTGCGTGACTTTAACTGACAATTGCGCGGTCGTGCGACGCTGTACCTAAACTAATTTGACGTCCTTTTTTTCTCACAAACAGAGCTTTCTTTTGGTGGTATTTGATCACCTGTGCGATTTTTTGATCATGCGCTATAAACAAAAAAAGAGCATCAATTTTGCAAAAATAACAATATTTTTCAAATTTTTTTAATATGAAATTCCCCCAAAAAAATGTAAAAATCACAATTTTTTAACATTTTCGGCCAATTTGTTTTATGCTATATGTTTGGTAAAAAAAAAAAAAAAAAATCGCAAAAAGCGTATTTTGATTGGTTTGCGCAAAAGTTATCGCGTTTACTAACAAAGGGAAAGATTTTTGTCATTTTTGTTTTTTAACGCGTAATGGCGGCGATCTGCGATTTTTTTTGCGGTACTGCGACATTGCGGCGGACAGATCGGACCCTTGACTGACATTTTTGGGGTTACCAGTGACATTACTGCAGTAATCAGTGCCATACACGGTTACTGCAAAATGACACTGGTAGTGAAGGGGTTAACTTTATTTGAGAGGGAGGGGCTGTGTGTGTCCCTAGGGGCGTGATTCTAACTGTGATTGGCTGTGGCTTGAGCTGTAGAAACAGTGATCAATGGTCCTACATAGTAGAACCGTGTGATCACTTTTTCTACACAGGGGAGAATGACAGGCGGCTTGTTTACACTAGCCGCCTGAATTTCTCCCTCTGCAGCGACGATCGCAGAGTGACCGGCGGACATCGGGTCCGCGCCGTGGGGGCGCACGCTCGCTCCCTAGACCCTCACAGGCTAGCGACGTAGATCTACGTCACTTTGCCTGTGAGGGGCTGACTGCCGACGTAAATAGTCGTGCGGCAGTCGGCAAGTGGTTAAGGATCCAGTCTGAAACCACAGGCTGGTCACAAAAATAAAAATTCCCTATTTACAGCTAAGACTGAAGTCCCAGCAGGGAGCTAGGTCCTATTCCTAAACTAGGCAGAAACAAACTGCAATCTTAAGCAGAGTGTTATGCCTGCAGGGATAGCCCCACAGGCGTGGTAAAGTTTTTTCTTCCTGCCTAGTGCCTATTCCTAAATGGAGGAGCATAACCCAATGGTAATGGAAATATGGATTTGAGAAGTAATTTTACCTTTAAGAGATGAAAACAATCATCAACAAGTGATCTCAGGAGGTGACTCCGGTCCTCTGAGGGCATAGCGGGGGCTATCTTGCCCTCACTCAGCTTCCAGCCCAGCCACAGGACAGATGGGATTAGCTCTGGGCTAACTGGCAGGTCCGGATAAGCCCAGAGACGACTAGGAAGTGGCAGGAGGGGGGCACCTCTCCCGCCACTTCTAAAAGGAATCCCATAGCGAATCTGCTGCCGGGATCAATTTTACCGGGGCTATGGCAGCTAGCTGTTGCCATACCAGCAGTATTTAACTGCTTGCTGACTGCCCGCAACATATATACTGCGGCAGGCTGGCTTGGCTGCATGAATCGCCGTACCTGTACGGCGATCCGTGGGGAGCGATCCTGGGGGCGCGCCCCTGTTCGCCAGCGGGGAGTTGATTCACGAGGCCAGTGGCTGCAATTGCCGCCGGGCACCCGTGATTGCTCCTTGTGGAAAGAGAACGGCGGTTTGCTGTTGTAAACACACCTGTGTTCCTTCTATTTAGGATCACAGGTCTCTGTGTGTGTATCCACAAGTCCATCCCCCCTCACAGTTAGAAAACACCCCCTAGGCATACATTTAACCCTTTGATCGCCCCCTTCCCTGCCAGTGTCATTATTACAGTAACAGTGCATATTTTTAGCACTGATTACTGTAGTAATGTCACTGATCCCCCCCAAAATGTCAGTTAGGGGTCCAATCAGTCCGCCGCAATGAAAAAAAAAAAAATTCGCTGATCGCCGCCATTACTACTAAAAAATTACGACAAATCTTTCCCCTAGTTTGTAGACGCGATAACCTTTTGCGCAAACCAATCAAAATATGCTTACTGGGATTTAATTTTACCAAAAATGTGTAGCAGAATACAAATTGGCCTGGAATAAAACAGGTGATTCAATACCCCCAAAAAGCTTGATTTGTGGGGGAAAAAACACATCAATTTTATTTGGATACAGTGTGGCACGACCACGCAATTGCCCGTTAAAGTAACGCAGTGCCGAATCACAAAAAATGGCCTGGTCGTTAAGGAAAATCTTTTGTCCAGAATAGGCTTGTGACGGTATCAGATTTTCATGCTGCGATTAATTGATTAAGGTTTTGCCACGGTATACGGTATTATCACGGTATTCTATTGTTAAATTTAAATTATTAAATTTCCACCTCACTTTAATTTCATTGCTGAATTTAGGGGCTTTGGTTCACTTATGCACATTATTATATAGTCAGTCAGTACAGACTCTGTGAACCAGGCCTAAAATAGGTCATCAAGCAGTGTCTGGCCTAACTGGTGATAACTGGTCCTGGCGCTCGGCTCCGATCCGATGGCCTGGTCATTAAGAGGGCAAATCCTTGTGGTCAAGAAGTGGTTAAACCTGAAGGAGGTGTTGTTTATAAATTACTTTACTATTGCTTTAGGCCTGGTTCACATGTATGCGGGTTGGTGGTTCACATGTATGCGGGTTGGTGGCCCACATTTGCACAGGCATAGCAGCCCATTGATTTGAACGGGCTGCTATGCCCTCATTTTCCGCAGAAAAAAGGTGCATGCAGCATTTTTTTAAAAATTCAGTGGCCTTGAAATCCATCCTGCTTTTGCACCATGCGACTAACCTGCAGTTCCTGCTCTGGCAAGCTTTCTGCATTTTTTGTATACGTGGGCACGGCATTTAAAAACAGTTTGCGTGTGCAGCAACGGCAGGTAAGTCGCATGGTGCAAAAGAAGGATGGATTTCATGGCCACTGCATTTTTTTAAATTCTTCATGCACCTTTTTTCAGCTGAAAACGCAGGCATAGCAGCTCAAGCCCATTCACATCAATGGGCTGCTATGCCTGTGCAAATGTGGGCCCCCAACCCGCATACACGTGAACCAGGCCTAAAGCAATAGTAAAGTCATTAATTGGTTAAACCTGCAGGAGGACCGGTGTTTTTATCTATTAATGACTTTACTATTGCTTTAGGCCTGGTTCACATGTATGCGGGTTGGGGGCCCACATTTGCACAGGCATAGCAGCCCATTGATGTGAATGGGCTTGAGCTGCTATGCCTGCGTTTTCAGCTGAAAAAAGGTGCATGCAGAATTTAAAAAAATGCAGTGGCCATGAAATCCATCCTTCTTTTGCACCATGCGACTTACCTGCCGTTGCTGCACGCGCAAACTGTTTTTAAATGCCGTGCCCACGTATACAAAAAATGCAGAAAGCTTGCCAGAGCAGGAACTGCAGGTTAGTCGCATGGTGCAAAAGCAGGATGGATTTCAAGGCCACTGAATTTTAAAAAAATGCTGCATGCACCTTTTTTCTGCGGAAAATGAGGGCATAGCAGCCCGTTCAAATCAATGGGCTGCTATGCCTGTGCAAATGTGGGCCGCCAACCCGCATACATGTGAACCACCAACCCGCATACATGTGAACCAGGCCTAAAGCAATAGTAAAGTCATTAATAGATAAAAACACCGGTCCTCCTGCAGGTTTAACCACTTCTGGATCGCAAGGATTTGCCCCTTTAAAGACCAGGCCATCGGATCAGAGCGCCAGGACCAGTCATCACCAGGTAGGCCAGACACTCCTTGATGGCTATATAATAATGTAATGTGGGCTGCTATGCGTGTGTGTGTGTATTATATATATATATATATATATATATATATATATATATATATATATATATATATATATTAGAGCTGCACGATTCTGGCCAAAATGAGAATCACGATTTTTTAGCCTGGAATAAAAATCACGATTCTCTCACGATTCTCTGTGTAACAAAAAAAAAAAAAATTGGGATAACTTTACTGTTACGTTTTTTTTTTTTTTTTTATTCATTAAAGTCTATTAATTGCGTTTGAAAGACTGCTGCGCAAATACAGTGTGACATAAAATATTACAACAATCGCCATTTTTTTTCTGTAGGGTCTCTGCTAAAAAAATATATAAAATGTTTGGGGGTTCTAAGTACTTTTCTAGCAAAAAAAAAAAAACTGATTTTAACTTGCAAGCAACAAGTGTCAGAAAAAGGTCCAGTCTTTAAGAGGTTAAACTTCCTTTCTCCCTGGCAGAGGGAAGGAAAAGATACAAATGTAATCATTTTTATAGTTACTGGGAGACTTAATGCTGAAAGGCTTAGCTGTGTGAGTGAATGAGTCATCCAGCTCACTGAAATGTATCAATTCACAAGTCAGACCCAGGAGCAGAGAAACTCGGTATTTTAAAAATGCCACAACAACAATACTGTGGCTATGCAATACCGCGATATATCGAATTACCGAAAACCGGCATATGTCTAGTCCAGAAGTGGTTAATGTCAAAGTAATGACGTTAATATACTGTGGGCGGCTGGCAAATGGTTAACTTATGCCAACTGGTCATCTCCCTGATCTTATATTGGTTGTGGATAGAATTCCTAAACATCCAAACTTTCTCCTGTTCATTCTCATCCAATACCCTCAATTATCTGCTCACAATATCTTATTTGTCCCTTTCACCTCTATCTCAGTTCATTTCTGGACGTCACGCACAAACCATGTATTCTAAAGACAACATTTGTAGCAGACGATGGGAAGTTCAAAACCTCACCTACCAGCTGCCTTGTCTCTCTCAGACCCTGGTGGGGAGATGGATGAGAGTTCTGCTGTGGCCAGGGGGTTTACTCATTCTGGATTTGCCAAATTTATTATGAAAATGTAATTATAGGTGTACGGTCCTTGGGGTGAAGCCAAGCTAAGAAAGTATTACAGGGGATTTTCTCTTAAATAGTTAAGACCATTTGGTACAGTGACGAAAGGGTCATGTCACATGTAAATAAAGGTGCAATCCTACAACACTATTCTGTTTTAGGTAACTGAAGCCTGACAAAGCAATGTATCACCATTATCTACTAAAAACATAATCAGCTTTGTACAAAAGTGCAATAATATACTAATAATTGAATAAGACGGGCGATACTTGTTCATGCCTGTGTGCGTTAATGCTTTGAATGGCCTCAAAACACTGCGATGCATATGACTTCACATACATGCATTGCAGTGTGCGGAGCGCATATACAGCACATTAGCACGAGTATAGGTATGAATCCAGCCTAAACCCATTTAGCTGGTATTTACCGTTTTGTGGTCTTGTCCTCTTTGCCATCATTTTCCTCACCACTGTCTTCATTCTGTTGTGCTTCGTCCTGTGCTTCCCGGCCACCATTAACTGCTTTTGTATCTGCAAACATATTGAAAACAATACATATAGGATGATAGCTATGTTTCTGCACCAAAATAATGATATTTCTGACATACTGTAAAATGGATTTCTCCGATGTTCATTGACTGACACAGCATCAGATCTTCATAACCGTTGGGTTATCCTGCCCCCCTACAGAAGTAGGACACTAGGCAGAAGAAAAGTCTGGCTACGCCCATGGGCAGTCAAAGGGGGTATACTTCGCACCTCTGCTATAGGCACCCAGTTTAGTTACAAGCAGTATCAAAAGAATTACAACTCCACAGAGGGGTGGGTGCTGTGTCCGTTGTTAATAATCATCAGAGAAATGGATTTTACGGTAAGTCAAAAATCCCATTTTCTCTTTCGATCATTGACTGACAGCTTCAGATCTTCATAAGCATTGGGACGTCCCAAAGCAGTGTTAAACATGAGGGGTGGGAACAGCAACAAAAAATTCATAAGGCTAAACCGTAGCCAACCAGGCAACAGGAACTCAACCAAAACTACTGGAGCCCACCTGAGAAAAACAATACACCCTCAGAGGATCAGGTCCCCTCAACAGCAGCCTGCAAAACCTTGCGGCCAAAAAGTATCCGCAGATGCCAACACATCCACTTTATAAAACCTTGTTAAAGCGTGCACCGAAGACCAGGTGGCCACCTTGCAAAGCTACAACACTGACGCCTGATGACGGAAGGCTCAGAAGGCACTAAGCGTCCTAGTAGAGTGCGCCTTAAAAGGGAAAGGGGGAACCTGACCGTTGATGGAATAGGCCTGAATCACCATCTGTCTGATCCATCTGCAAATGGTCGCAGAGGAAGCGGACAACCCTTTAAGAGGCCCATCTGTGAGCACTAACGCCCCTTTCACACACTCCGTGCGGGGAATCGAACCACCGGGGGATCGGACAGCTGTGTCTCCGCGCTGTGTGCGGAGACACAGCTGTCAGGTCCCCATGCATCTCTATGGGGGAAATCGGATGGGAACGGACCGTCGGTCCGTTCTCATCCGATCCACTGGACGGATGGAAAATAGGGTTTCCATCCGTCCAGATTTGACGGATCGGATGTCAGCAGACATGTCTCCGCTGACATCCGATGCCCCATAGGGATGCATGGGGGGACCGTTCCGATCCACCAAAAAAACAGACAGGCGGATCTGAACGGTCCGCCTGTGTGAAAGGGGCCTAAGAGTCTGACTTCCTGAAAGACTCCGTAGCTGCCAGGTACACGCTAATTGCCCAGACCACATTCAAGGCATGCAAGGCAACGTCCTTCCGCTGTTTAGGCCTGAGACACAGGGTAGGTAACAATGTTTTCATTCAAATCAAAATCAGAGACAACCAGGGGCAAAGAATCACCTTATCTCTGTGAATCACCAGATAATATGGACAGGATAACGCCACTAGTACCGACACCCTGCGCGCAGAGGTGAAGGCCACCTTTCTGCGACAGCGTAAGCAGAGGAATCTTCCAAAGATTCTCGAAGGTAGGCTTCTGGAGGGCCGAAAGCACCAAACTGAGGTCCCAAGGTGGCAACGGAGACCACACTGGAGGAACCAAAATGTCGGACGCCCTGAAGAAAGGTACGCACCAGGGATTGTATGGCCCAAGGTTGTTTGAAGACCACCGCCATAGTCGCCACCAGGCCCTTGATGGTACCCAAGGCCAATCTCTGTTCAAACCCCCGCTGAAGGAAGGTCAAGATCTGAGCCACCGAGATGGAGCGAGGATTAACCCCAAGACGTCTTCCACGTTTGATAGGAAATCTACTTCTAGAAAGATCTACTAACAGTGTAGGAATCACCAACTCCGATACCTCTATCCTTCAGCACCTGACGTTCAACAGCCAAGCCGTCAAAGCCAGCGACTGTAAAGCAGGATTGAAAATCAGTCCTCGGGACAGCAGATCCTCCCTCAGAGGAAGCTTCCAAGGAACGTCAGTAACCAGCCGCACCAGATCGGCGTACCAAGCCCGGCGAGGCCAGTCCGGAGCTACTAAGATGACCGGAATCCCTTCTGCCTCGATCCTGCGTAGACGTCTTGGCAGAAGCTTGAGAGAAGGGAAGGCGTAAATCAGACGATACTGACCCCACTGGGCCACCAGCGCGTCTGCCAGAAAAACCCTTGACCAAGCCACAAACTTCTGCACCTGTTGAGCTGAGACGCCAACAGATCCGCCTTGGGGGTGCCCCACTGGAGACATAACTGAGGAAACATCTCTGGAGACCACACCCCTTGGTCCAAAGGCTGTAGACAGAGGGCTGGATCGAACCTTAGAATGCCAGCTACCTCCAGAGCCGACAGGGCACTTGTGCCCCCTTGGTTATTGACGCAAGCCACGGCCATGGCACTGTCCGATTGAATGCGCACTGGACATTCCTGAAGACGATTCGTCCAATGGTCCAGACACAGTCTGATCGCTCGGAGTTCCAAGACAGTGATCGGTAGTCTGGACTCTTCCAGCGTACAGATCCTGAGCAGAATGCTTGCCGAGGACCCCATCCCCAGCCGGACAGGCTGGCATCCTCTGGTGACCACTGTCCAATACAAGGGGAGGAAGGATTTGCCCAGCCGAAGCACCCGAGAACGAACCCACCATATCAGACTCCTTTGTTCCCCGACTAAGCCGGATCTGATTGTCCAGAGACTGCAGAGTCTTGTCTCATTTGGTCAGAATCTCCCTTTGCAGGGACTTCATATGCAACTGTGCAAACGGAACCGCTTCAAAAAGGCAGACACCATCAGGCCCCGCACCTGCATGCAAGTCTGGAGGGATGACCATCTGTTGGAGTCCAGAGTCAGGCCCAGATAGTCCAGCTTTGTGAATGGAACCAGGGCAGACTTCTGAAAATTCAGAAACCAGGCGAACTCCCGCAGAGTTCGTATTGTGATCTCCAGGTTTTTTCCACCAGAGCAGGAGACTCCGCTCGCACAAGGAGATCGTCCAAGTAGCCCAGTACTGTGATCCTCCGTTGGCGTAGCAAAGCTAGCACCGGGGCTAAAACTTTCGTGAAGTCATGAGTAGCAGAGGCGATACCAAAGTGTAATGCCACAAACTAATAATGCTCCGCTCCAATCCAACGGCAAAGCAGGGGAAGCACTGGTGACTGGCACATATTGGAATATGAAAGGTAAGCATCCATAATGTCGATAGAGGCGAGGAAAGACTCCATTCTGAACTTGCGCGGCCGGCAAAGAAGTTCAGTGCCTTGAGGTCCAGGATTGGACGCACTTTGCCTTCCTTCCTGGGAACTGTTACAGGTTTGAATAAAAATCCTAAAAACATTCCGATGTTGGAACCAGGACAATCACCCCTTGAAGAAATAGGTCTGGTACCGCCCTAAAAAAAGACCCTGTAAGCGGTCTGAGGTCAGGGGCAAGTTGAAGGAAAGAACCTTGCCGGGGGACAAGAGTGAAACTATCGTGTAACCGGACCACATGACTGGACCCACTTGTCTTGCACCAGGGAAGTCCATGGGTCCGGAAACCAGCGAAGATGTTTCCCCCACCCGCGATACGGGTAAGGGTGCACCTTCATGCCGAAGGAGCCTTGCCCGCGGGTCTGGAGAAGCCTGCTCTCGGGTTACCAGACCAGATTCGTTTGGACCCTCCAGAGGAGGCCATAAAAGGCTTCGAGCCCTTGTGTCAGTCGACTCTGAGGGACGAAAACTTCCTATGAGCGGAAAAAAATGCCCCACGTCCACGAGGTTCATTGCTCTTCGTAGCCTGCGGAAGAACGGTACTCTGCCCCCCTGTGAGACCTTATCATCCAGGGTAGCTCCAAACAGGCGATCTCCTTAAAGGGAAGATCAGTCAAGGCCTTTTTAGAAGTCTGGTCCGCAGACCAGCATTTGAGCCAAAAGACACGCCGAAGGACCACTGCCAAAACAGAGTCAAGCCACAAGGGAGACCGCATACAAAGAAGCATCACAGATAAACTGCAGCCCCAGGACCAGCTGGTCCACCAGCTCAGCAAAGGTAGGGGGGAGCTGTTTTTCCTCCAGGTCACGGCGTAAAAGCTTAGCCCACTCGGTTCGTTTGCGACACCAGGGCAATGGTGAATACCGGCCTTAGTGCCGAACCAGCCAGAGTGTACATATTGCCGGCCACAGCCTCCGCCTTCCTGTCAGCCGGATCCTTAAACCCCAGCAATTACCCTTGAAGTAACAAGTCTTGCACTGCCCCATAGAGATCCCCTAAGCGATCCGTGGACAAGTGCAGGTTGGAAGGGAAGAACCTTTCCTGAGGGTACGATCGAAACTCGATCTTGTAGCCAGGGCGAATGACTTAGTGGACCCACTTTTCCTGGATCAGGGAGGTCCACGGATTGGGAAACCAGCGAAGACGTCCCCCCCCCCCCCAATCCAGATACGGGTGAGGGCGCCCCTTCATGCGGAGGAAGTCTTGTCCGCAGGTCTGGCAGAAACTACTCAGGGCTTGCTGGACCAAGACCTCATAGGACCCCCGGTTGAGGCCCTGAAGGACTTTGATCCATTGTCTTGAGACCCTGAGGGAAGAAAAGGCTTTTTGTGAGCCGAAAAGAAAGGCCCCCGTCTGCGACGGGACTCCTTACCCTTGGAAGCCTGAGGAAGAAGAGTACTCTTTCCCCCTGTGAGGCCTTTGATGATGTCATCCAAGGAAGCTCCAAACAGCCGATCTCCCACAAATGGAAGTTCGGCTAAGGCCTTCTTAGAAGCCTGGTCTGCAGACCAGCATTTTAGCCAGATAATACGCTGCCGGACCACCGCTGAGAAAGTCTAGAATTTAACGGAGCGGCATCAAAAAAGGTCTCAACAAACTGTATGTTGCCCTTGGACCAACTGATCCACCAGTTCCGCAAAGGCAGGGGGGGCTGCTCCCCCTTCAGATCCCGGCGTAGAAGTTTTGCCCACTCTGTCATAACTTGCAACACCAGGGCAATAGTAAATATCAGTCTAAGTGCCGAACCAGCCACAGTGAACATATGGCAGGTCAAGGACTCTGACATTTGTAGCCGGATCTGTGAAGACGGGGGACTGTTCAACCGGGATTATGGTGGCTTTAGTCAACCTGGAAACCAGGGAGTCCACTACAGGAGGTAGTCCATTTTTAGGGAGGGAATCCTCAGGGGTATCGCATTGCAAATGTGTGTTTTGGGCACCCCACTTTTGTGACAATATTGTCAAAAAAGGTGGGAAAGGGGGGGAACACATTCTCCGTTTTTGAGGACTTTTGGGTGCCAAAGGTGACCCGCGCCTCCAATGCTGCATTAGTTGCATCCTCCATCTTTAAGGTTTTCTGCACTGATATAATCAGTGCATCCACTAGCGCCTTTTCATGTGCGGCTAGAGTAGCAGAGGAATCATCCCCACTATCTGAGCAGGCGGGGTGCGTGGACGCAGACCCTGAAGGGTAACTCGCATCATTTAGCGTGTTAAGATTTTGCTTTTTTTTTTTAACCACCCATTAGTGAGCTTAGGCAATAGGTGGGTGGCGCTGGCCTGTCCTCTCTTCCAGGGTTGCAATGTGCGGCGTGGTGCCTCCTCCTTAGTCCTGCTTTGAGCTATGGGCGGGGTAAGCCTGTCCTCGCATCGGCGCCACGCCCACTCACCTGGCTCAGGTGCTAGGACGAGCTTTTTCCATCCGGCGTTTTTGGGGGTGGGGGTTTGGCGTGCACCCACTTCCGTTACACCTACCGGAAGTTGGGTATTTATTCCGCCGCCTCCCCTCCATATGTTCAGTGTTGGTGTGACGCTGGCGGTGACCCATTTTGTTTTCCCAGGGCCACCTGTGACTACTTATGATAGCACTATACACGTAAGAATCCTATTATGATATATATTTACTGGTCTCATATTTTTCACCTTATCACACACTTTTTTTTTCTCTCACTTGGTGCATTTTGGTGTTCTTCACTTTCTTGCTTTTTATTTCACTTTGCTCCTTCCTCTTGGTCGATTTGGATCCTTTATTCTTTGGTTCCTAGAGGTCCTTTGAAGACACATACACTCTCTTTTATAGATCAGTGTGGGCTACACATGTGATTATACTGCCTGGATTGCACCTTGGATACCCGACCTGTCCTCTGGCTACCTTCCTGACCATGGGTTCTCCTGCCACAGCCCCGGGATAGAGGTTTATCCCCAGCCCCTCCCATTCCCCTTAGTTCCTTGAGCCGACTGGTAAGTACTAAGGTTCTTGGTTACTTTAACCTTTTTTAGGGAATATATTATCTTACAATTTTTATACATATTCCATTTACACCCCTAGATACTTTCTTGCATTGTACTCCTGATGAAGTGGGCCTTTGATCCACGAAATGCATTGAGTCTTATGATGTCAAGACAAGCTATCCGTGTCACTCATGTATCCAATTGTTATTATGTATTAGTTCAATATGAACGGTTTTCTTATTAATCATGAATTTTACACATCAGCTTTTTCCATTTTTAGGTTTTTAAAGCTACTAATATTATGTACTCTGATTATGGAATGTTCAATATATTTTACAGTAAAATTGGAATAATTATGTATTTTATGTATTATGTAATACGAGTGACCTGCCTCATTTAAAGTCCCATGAACACGCTAGTTTTGTTTGTATACACATTAGGGATGGAGGCATGCCACTGTGAATGCTACAGGGCCACAATAGTTTTCCTATGTTGAATCATCCTCACTATTTGAGCACGCGGGGTGCGTGGGCGCAGACCCCGAAGGATAACTCACATCCGCGGCGGCCGAATCAGATTCTGGATCTAAGGAGACAAAAGGAAACAGGTGAAGGCGGGGGGACGCTTTTTGCTAGCCTGTTTGCCCAGGACTAAATCTACCCTTGGACACCAAGGACTCCAAGACCGCCATCAGTGCAGTCAGTTGTTGAGACCAGGAGGGCCTGACAGCCTCAGAGGGGATCAGGTGGTGAAATATGCGCCAGGGACTCCATGAGTTGAGAGAGGAACCCACACAAAAATGGTGTAGGGATAACCTATCGTGCTGTGGCACCAAAAGGTTCAGCACAGAGCACTACCGCTGCAATAGCAGAGAGGGAGAGAAAACCCCACAAAAAGGACTCACTACCACCGGTCAGGTACTCTCAGCACCATACTGCACACTCTGCGGCGATCAGGAAAAGGAATGTCCAGGGATCAGCACTAGCGGCTGAGAGGGTCCCACCACCGAATCACCGCCCATCTGGCTCCAAAGACATGGCCGCCGCTATTTTCAATGGGAAACCACAAGAAAATGGCCGCTGATCTGTAGCATGAAAAGCTACATGAAAATGGTGGCACCACACAACTCCAGGGGACCTCAGCAGCACAAAAACACAATCCCAACAGGAAGGGTGCCTCGATAGGCGCCCATACCAGGAAAACGATCGGTCGGTGGCGGCACGCTACCACACCACCCTCATCTCCAGGTCGACCTAAAAAGGTTTGTCTATCCCGGAGGGGGAGGTGCGGTAAGGGCCTGCAACAGACCACCGAGACAGGGGCCAGGAGGAAAAGCTGCGACTCCGCAGAAGCCAGTTCATATTCGCTTTCGCAAAACATTTAACTCGCAGGCCAGCCCCCGTCCAGTGGGGCTATGTCGTGGCCGACCCAGCACGGTGCTGTGGTGTACACGCGCTCGCTGGTCGGACTAGGGGACCCCAAGGATCTAGATTATCCAGTTTGTCGTCAAGTCCTACACTTTATTATTTTGTTCCTGTGTGATCTATAATCAAGAGGAAAAAAATCCATTTAAAAGGAAAAAATTGCCAGAACCAGAGATCCTAGCAAGGAATTCGGTCCTTACACCTGACTAGACGTGGTGAAGATGACTAGCTGAAGTTCAAACCGAGCATTAGAATGAGGAAGAAAGAGGATGTATGTACGTGTGTATATCTATATATATATATATATATATATATATTTAAATGGCCATGTAAATTAACCCCAATCTGCTTACACTGCAGAGAGGAGACTGGAGTTTGACACCAAGTTAAAATTGCCTGCTTCAGACTGCTGCATATGGAAATCATCACTGCCAAACTCACCTGAGCTTGGTTCTTTCTCTGGCTTCTTGTGAGGTCCTCTCTTTCCTGCATCCTTTGACTTATTGGCTTCCTCTTGCTGTCTTTGTTCTGCTAAAGACTTATTAAGAACCTGCGTTATTACAGAGTCTCCTTCTCCAACAAGGAACATATTCTTGAACTTGTTGTAAAGCATAGATGCCTTCTCCATTACAACCTGACTGGCTTTGAACCGACGAATCTATCGAGAAATAAAAAACATATTAAAGATTTTTTTACTTCTAAAAACTGGACTTTTGACTTACCGTAAAATCCTTCTCTTAAGTTAATTGACGGACGCAGTCCTCTGATCCATATCAGTAGAGTTATACTGCCCCCTACAGGAGTAGGACACTTGGCAGAAAAAAAGTTCTGGCCACCTCCACCCGGGACCCAAATGCTTTCAGAACCGCCGAAAATGCATTGGGCAGTGGAGATTCAGAAGGCCCTGCGGCCTCCGTGAGGGGGGTCAGGTGGGGACACATGGTCTGCAGAGTCCATACTGAACCAGAAGGACCCACCAGCAAAATTTGCAAAAAAATAACAAAACGTTTACTCACCGTACCGGGAACACAGGCGGGCACCATCTCCTGACAGGACCACTCTCCGCCGAAGTGGGAGGGCCTAGACCCTGTGTGACACTGCGAGGCGTTTAACTCGCAGGGCAAGTTCCCCTCCAGTGGGACTATGTGGCGGCCGACCCAGCACAGAGCTAAGGTCTGCACGCGCTTGCTGGCCAGCTGGGGTGGCCACTGGATCTAGATCAGTGTTTCTCAACTCCGGTCCTCAGGGCACACTAACAGGTCAGATTTTAAGTATTACCTCGGGGGGATGCAGACTAGAATACTGCAAGCACTGAGCAACAAATTATATCACCTGTGATGTATTTCAGTATTCTTGCAAACATGGCCTGTTAGTGTGCCCTGAGGACCGGAGTTGAGAAACACTGATCTAGATTATCCAGCCCGTCGGCCAGATCCTGCATAGTTGCTTAAAGATCTCACAGGAAAAAAATCCGGAGAAAAAGCTAGCTAATAAAAAACCATCTACATTAAAAAAAAATACTTTTTAGGCCAGGACCAAAGATCCCAGCAAAGAACTAGGTCCTTACTCCTGACTAGACAGATTAAAGCTTACATCCTATGCAGGAAGAGAGGGGGGTGTACCCTCCGGGACTGCCCATAGGCGTAGCCAGAACTTTTTTTCTGCCTAGTGTCCTGTAGGGGGCAGTATAACCCTACTGATATGATCAAAGAACTGCGTCCGTCAATGAACGATAGAGAAAATTTGCCAGAACCAAACATCCCAGCAAGGAAATAGGTCCTTACTCCTGACTAGGCAGAAAAAAAAACTGAATGGCTATAGCAGAGAGAGTATACCCAATGGGACTGTCCATGGGTATAGCCAAAAATCTTTTATTTTCTGCCTAGTTTCCTACTCCTGTAGGGGGCAATATAACTCAGTTATGAATACAGGAGCTGTGTCTGTCAATGAACGAAAGAGAAAATTGGATTACAAAAGAGCAATAAAAAAATAAATTGGATTTTTGTCTTACCGTAAAATCCTTTTCTCTGATGTTTGACAGACAACGCTCCATATAGTCTTTGACCCTTGGGTTATGCTGCCCCTATAGGATAAGGGCACTAAGTGCAAAATAATTGACTACGCCTATGGGGCAGTCCTAGGGGGTATACTTCCACTTTCTGCTATAGGACTTCAGTTTTGTAAACAAGCAGCGTCAGAAGAATACATAACCCGACTCAGAGGGGTGGGTGCTGTGTTAGTCAATGAACATCAGAGAAAAGCATTTTAAGGTAAGTTGTTTTTCTCTTTCCTTCATTGACGGACACAGCTCCATATCTTTGACCCTTGGGACGTCCCAAAGCAGTGTCAACATGAGGGGAGGGAAAACACACAGCAATAAACATATTTCCTAAAAATGATAACTGTAGCCAACCAGGTAACAGGAGCTCAACCAGGAACAACTGGAGCTCACCTGGCAAAAAAATTCACCCTCAAGAGGCTTAAGCCTCTCCAACGGCAGCCTGCAAATCTTGCGGCCAAAAGCAGCATCGGCAGATGCGAATACATCAACCTTGTAAAATTTTGTGGAGGTGTGCACAGACGACCAGATGGCCACCTTGCAAACCTGGACCACTGACTCCTGATGACGGAAGGCCCAGGAGGCACTAATTGCCCTCATATGCGCCGTAACAGGGAAAGGAGGAACCCGACTCTTAATGGAGTAGGCCTGCACCACCATCTGCCTGATCCATCTGGAAATGGTCGCAGCAGATGCGGCCTGCTGCTTTACGAGATCCATAAGGACAAACAAGGAATCCGATTTCTGAAGCGACTCAGTCCCTGCCAGGTACACCGTGATCGCCCGAACTACATCTAAGGAATGTAAGGCATTCTCCTAAGGGTGCTTAGGCTTAAGACACAAGGCAGGCAACACAATGTCTTCATTTAAGTGTAAACCAGAGATGACCTTAGGAAGGAACGACTGGAAGGGGACGTAGCCACCACTTTGTCCCTGTGAACCACCAGGTAAGGTGACCGACAGGACAAAGCAGCCAGCTCCGACACCCTGCGTGCAGAAGTAATAGCCACCAAAAAGGCAACCTTCTGTGTCAAAGTAGGCAGAGGGAGATCACAAATATTTTAAAAAGGTGGTTTCTGAAGAACCGACAGTACCAGATCGTGTTCCCACGGAGGCAACGGAGACCTTACCGGGGGAGCCTGGTGGCGTACCCCCTGAACGAAAGTGTGAACCAAGGAATTTGTGGCCAACGGGCACTGGAAGAAAATTGGAAGTGTAAAAAGGGTGCAATGATAAATATGTATATATAAGCTATATATATAATACCTAATTTAGAGAGTAAAATGAAGAAATAAAATAGTCTGGTGATAAAAACCACAAGCATAACAACCTGTAATACAATATACCAATAAGTGTGACAGAAGTGATATCTACAAAAATTTAAATTAAAAGATGGTGACTCCGAAATACCTTCAAAAGGGTACGTGAACAGCCAATATGACTAATAACACAAGTGTCACAATAAACCAAAATGATTAATTGTAGTGTTACCCACAAACAAAAATGAGCGTGAGACGCCCCCCAAAAAAAGGGGGGTATAGTGCAAGTCCTGTGAATGGTGTCCCAAATTAAATGTCCCAAAAGTTTCTGAATGAACGAAAAACACTGATATCTTAAAATGGTGAAATTGCCCTCCTATCTCAGTTGATGCCCATCTAGGGAGGAAACGCCGCACATTGTGTTATTGGTCATATTGGCTGTTCACATACCCTTTTGAAGGTATTTCGCAGTCACCATCTTTTAATTTCAATTTTGTAGATATCACTTCTGTCACACTTATTGGTATATTGTATTATCACAGGTTGTTATGCTTGTGGTCTTTATCACTTCACGTCGGAAGACAATTGCCAGGGCGGAAATCTGGCTCTTGATGGTGCCCAGGGCCAAATGTTGATCTACACCTCTTTGGAGAAACTCCTAGAGACGAAACACTGAAAAGGAACGGGGGGAAACCCCTGGAAACTCACACCAAGTAATGTACACCCTCCAGACAATGATAAATCTTCCTAGAAGTAGATTCTCTAGCTTTTAACAGTGTAGGAATCACCGATTCCGACTAGAAATCGACTGATTACCGGCAAAGCCGATATATCGAAGGCCGTTATGCACTTTCCCCGATATATATCGAAATCGGCCTCTGAAGTTGCCGACATTGCAGATATTTTGTGACGTCATTGCGTATGTTGCGATGCACACGCTCTGCCTTCTAAGACCGCCTCCCACACCTGCGCGGTACATACGTGACGTCATTTCACCGTGCACTGCACAGGTTCTGCCTTCTAAAACCGCCTCCCATGCCTGGGACAGCCTCATGTGCAGCCAGCTGCAGTCCGGTCACGGTGTTCATGGTGCCAGCCACAGCCACCCACCCACAGGCCCTGGCCTCAGCCACCCACCACAGGGTGCAAGCCGCCAGCCATTCGACCCAGAAAAGGGTGCCAGGCCAGCAGCCAGCCACCCACCCCACAACAGGGTACCAGCAGCCAGCCACCCACCCCACAACAGGGTGCCAGCAAACCAGCCACCCACCACCAGTGTTCCAGCCATCCACAACAGGGTGACCCCAAGCCAGCCACCCACAACAGGGTGACCCCAAGCCAGCCACCCACAACAGGGTGAACCCAAGCCAGCCACCCACAACAGGGTGAACCCAAGCCAGCCACCCACAACAGGGTGAACCCAAGCCAGCCACGCACCACAGTGTTCCAGCAAGCAAGCAAGCCACGCACCAGTGTTCCAGCAAGCAAGCAAGCCACCCACCACAGTGTTCCAGCAAGCAAGCAAGCCACCCACCACAGTGTTCCAGCAAGCAAGCAAGCCACCCACCAGTGTTCCAGCAAGCAAGCAAGCCAACCACCAGTGTTCCAGCAAGCAAGCAAGCCAACCACCAGTGTTCCAGCAAGCAAGCCACCCACCACAGTGTTCCAGCAAGCAAGCCACCCACCAGTGTTCCAGCAAGCAAGCAAGCCACCCACCACAGTGTTCCAGCAAGCAAGCAAGCCACCAGAGTGTTCCAGCAAGCAAGCAAGCCACCACAGTGTTCCAGCAAGCAAGCCACCACAGTGTTCCAGCAAGCAAGCCACCACAGTGTTCCAGCAAGCAAGCCACCACAGTGTTCCAGCAAGCAAGCCACCACAGTGTTCCAGCAAGCAAGCCACCACAGTGTTCCAGCAAGCAAGCAAGCCACCCACCACAGTGTTCCAGCAAGCAAGCAAGCCACCCACCACAGTGCTCCAGCAAGCAAGCAAGCCACCCACCACAGCGTTCCAGCAAGCAAGCCACCCACCACAGCGTTCAAGCAAGCAAGCCACCCACCACAGTGTTCCAGCAAGCAAGCCACCCACCACAGTGTTCCAGCAAGCAAGCCACCCACCACAGTGTTCCAGCAAGCAAGCCACCCACCACAGTGTTCCAGCAAGCAAGCCACCCACCACAGTGTTCCCAGCAAGCAAGCCACCCACCACAGTGTTCCAGCAAGCAAGCCACCCACCACAGTGTTCCAGAAAGCAATCAACCCACAACAAGGTGACACCAAGCCAGCCACCCACCACAGTGTTACAGCAAGCTAGCCAGCCAGCCACCAGTGTTCCAGCAAGCCAGCCAGCCAGCCAGCCAGCCACCCACCCACTACAGTGTTCCAGCAAGCCAGCCAGACCGCTACTCACCAGTGTTCCAGCAAGCCAGCCACCCACAATAGGGTGACACTCAAGCCAGCCACCCACCACAGTGCTCCAGCAAGCAAGCCACCCACAACAGGGCGACACCAAGCCACCCACACTCCCAGATGTCAGCCACTGACCCACAACAGGGTGACAGCAGCCAGCCACCCCACAAAAGGGTGACACCAAGCCACCCACACTGCCAGGCTTCAGCCACCACTGACCCACAACAGGGTGCCAGCAAGCCACCCACACTGCCAGGCGTCAGCCACCGACCCACAACAGGGTGCCAGGCCACCCAGCCACCCACACTGCCAGGCGCCAGCCACCGACCCACAGCAGGGCAACAGCAGCCAGCCACCCCACAACAGGGTGCCAGCAAGCAAACCACCCACACTGCCAGGCGTCAGCCACTGACCAACAGGGTGCCAGCTACCCTAAGACCGCCTCCCACGCCTCGGACAGCCTTGTGTGCAGCCAGCTGCAGTCCCGTCAGTGTTCACGGTGCCAGCCACAGCCATCCACCCACAGGCCCTGGCCTCAGCCACCCACCACAGGGTGCCAGCCGCCAGCCATCAGACCCAGAACAGGGTTCCAGGCCAGCAGCCACCCACCCCACCACAGGGTTCCAGCAAGCCAGCCACCCACCACAGGGCGACACCCAGCCAGCCACCCACCACAGGGCGACACCCAGCCAGCCACCCACCACAGGGCGACACCCAGCCAGCCACCCACCACAGGGCGACACCCAGCCAGCCACCCACCACAGGGCGACACCCAGCCAGCCAGCCACCCACCACAGGGCGACACCCAGCCAGCCAGCCACCCACAACAGGACGACACCCAGCCTGCCAGCCACCCACAACAGGGCAACACCCAGCCAGCCAGCCACCCACAACAGGGCGACACCCAGCCAGCCACCCACAACAGGGCGACACCCAGCCAGCCACCCACAACAGGGCGACACCCAGCCAGCCACCCACAACAGGGCGACACCAAGCCAGCCACCCACAACAGGGCGACACCAAGCCAGCCACCCAGAACAGGGCGACACCAAGCCAGCCACCCACAGTCCCTGGCCTCAGCCACCCACCACAGGGTGCAAGCCGGCAGCCAGTCGACCCAGAAAAGGGTGCCAGGCCAGCAGCCAGCCACCCACCCCACAACAGGGTACCAGCAGCCAGCCACCCACCCCACAACAGGGTGCCAGCAAACCAGCCACCCACCACCAGTGTTCCAGCCACCCACAACAGGGTGACCCCAAGCCAGCCACCCAAAACAGGGTGAACCCAAGCCAGCCACGCACCACAGTGTTCCAGCAAGCAAGCCACCCACCACAGTGTTCCAGCAAGCAAGCCACCCACCACAGTGTTCCAGCAAGCAAGCAAGCCACCCACCACAGTGTTCCAGCAAGCAAGCCACCCACCACAGTGTTCCAGCAAGCAAGCCACCCACCACAGTGTTCCAGCAAGCAAGCAAGCAAGCCACCCACCACAGTGTTCCAGCAAGCAAGCAAGCCACCCACCACAGTGTTCCAGCAAGCAAGCCACCCACCACAGTGTTCCAGCAAGCAAGCAAGCAAGCAAGCCACCCACCACAGTGTTCCAGCAAGCAAGCAAGCCACCCACCACAGTGTTCCAGCAAGCAAGCAAGCCACCCACCACAGTGTTCCAGCAAGCAAGCAAGCCACCCACCACAGTGTTCCAGCAAGCAAGCAAGCCACCCACCACAGTGTTCCAGCAAGCAAGCCACCCACCAGTGTTCCAGCAAGCAAGCCACCCACCACAGTGTTCCAGCAAGCAAGCAAGCCACCCACCACAGTGTTCCAGCAAGCAAGCAAGCCACCCACCACAGTGTTCCAGCAAGCAAGCAAGCCACCCACCACAGTGTTCCAGCAAGCAAGCCACCCACCAGTGTTCCAGCAAGCAAGCCACCCACCACAGTGTTCCAGCCAACAAGCCACCCACCACAGTGTTCCAGCCAACAAGCCACCCACCACAGTGTTCCAGCCAACAAGCCACCCACCACAGTGTTCCAGCAAGCAAGCCACCCACCACAGTGTTCCCAGCAAGCAAGCCACCCACCACAGTGTTCCCGCAAGCAAGCCACCCACCCACCAGTGTTCCAGCAAGCAAGCCACCCACCAGTGTTCCAGCAAGCAAGCCACCCACCACAGTGTTCCAGAAAGCAAGCAACCCACAACAAGGTGACACCAAGCCAGCCACCCACCACAGTGTTCCAGCAAGCCAGCCAGCCACCACAGTGTTCCAGCAAGCCAGCCAGCCACCCACTACAGTGTTCCAGCAAGCCAGCCAGACCGCCACCCACCACAGTGTTCCAGCAAGCCAGCCACCCACAACAGGGTGACACTCAAGCCAGCCACCCACCACAGTGTTCCAGCAAGCAAGCCACCCACAACAGGGCGACACCAAGCCACCCACACTCCCTGGTGTCAGCCACCGACCCACAACAGGGTGACAGCAGCCAGCCACCCCACAAAAGGGTGACACCAAGCCACCCACACTGCCAGGCTTCAGCCACCACCGACCCACAACAGGGTGCCAGCAAGCCACCCACACTGCCAGGCTTCAGCCACCACCGACCCACAACAGGGTGCCAGCAAGCCACCCACACTGCCAGGTGCCAGCCACCGACCCACAGCAGGGCGACAGCAGCCAGCCACCCCACAACAGGGTGCCAGCAAGAAAACCACCCACACTGCCAGGCGTCAGCCACTGACCAACAGGGTGCCAGCTACCCATCACAGTGTTCACGGTGCCAGCCACAGCCATCCACCCACAGGCACTGGCCTCAGCCACCCACCACAGGGTGCCAGCCGCCAGCCATCAGACCCAGAACAGGGTTCCAGGCCAGCAGCCACCCACCCCACCACAGGGCGACCCCAAGCCAGCCACCCACCACAGGGCGACACCAAGCCAGCCACCCACAACAGGGCGACACCAAGCCAGCCACCCACAACAGGGCGACACCAAGCCAGCCACTCACAACAGGGCGACACCAAGCCAGCCACCCACAACCCGGGCGACACCAAGCCAGCCACCCACAACCGGAGCGACACCAAGCCAGCCACCCACAACCGGAGCGACACCAAGCCAGCCACCCACAACCGGAGCGACACCAAGCCAGCCACCCACAACCGGAGCGACACCAAGCCAGCCACCCACAACCGGAGCGACACCAAGCCAGCCACCCACAACCGGAGCGACACCAAGCCAGCCACCCACAACCGGAGCGACACCAAGCCAGCCACCCACAACAGGGCGACACCCAGCCAGCCACCCACAACAGGGCGACACCCAGCCAGCCACCCACAACAGGGCGAAACCCACCCAGCCAGCCACCCACAACAGGGCGACACCCAGCCAGCCAGCCACCCACAACAGGGCGACACCCAGCCAGCCAGCCACCCACAACAGGGCGACACCCAGCCAGCCAGCCACCCACAACAGGGCGACACCCAGCCAGCCAGCCACCCACAACAGGGCGACACCCAGCCAGCCAGCCACCCACAACAGGGCGACACCCAGCCAGCCAGCCACCCACAACAGGGCGACACCCAGCCAGCCAGCCACCCACAACAGGGCGACACCCAGCCAGCCAGCCACCCACAACAGGGCGACACCCAGCCAGCCACCCACAACAGGGCGACACCCAGCCAGCCACCCACAACAGGGCGACACCCAGCCAGCCACCCACAACAGGGCGACACCCAGCCAGCCACCCACAACAGGGCGACACCCAGCCAGCCACCTACAACAGGGCGACACCCAGCCAGCCACCCACAACAGGGCGACACCAAGCCAGCCACCCACAACAGGGCGACACCAAGCAAGCCACCCACAACAGGGCGACACCAAGCAAGCCACCCACAACAGGGCGACACCAAGCCAGCCACCCACAACCGGAGCGACACCAAGCCAGCCACCCACAACAGGGCGACACCAAGCCAGCCACCCACAACAGGGCGACACCAAGCCAGCCACCCACAACAGGGCGACACCAAGCCAGCCACCCACAACAGGGCGACACCAAGCCAGCCACCCACAACAGGGCGACACCAAGCCAGCCACCCACAACAGGGCGACACCAAGCCAGCCACCCACACTGCCAGGCGTCAGCCCCTGACCCAAAACAGGGTGCCAGCAACTCAGCAAGCCACCCACACTGCCAGGGGTCAGCCACGACCTACAACAGGGTGCAAGGCCATCCAGCCACCCAATGCTGCAAAAAGTGGTCACCGCCTCCACCTATAACTAGTCTTAGTGGTAAGGAGCACTGGAAGGGCGGTCGCAGATCAAAAAAACTAAGAGATTTCCAGTCACAACTTACCAACCAGCCAGCGACCATCTATCCCATTAAATGCATGTGCTCTCATTGTAGAGACTCTTTAAATTGTAGAGTTAGGGACTGCAGATCACAGGGTGCCTTGTCGGGGCCTGCAGCTTACGCATGTATTTGCAAGTGTGTGCAACCAAACCCCTGTTTTGAACGCATACTGTTGGCATGTCAATTTAGTAGGTCACTGGCTGGTTGGTAAGTTGTGACTGGAAATCTCTTCGTTTTTTTGATCTGCGTCCACCCTTCCAGTGCTCCTTACCACTAAAGCCAGTTATAGGTGGAGGCAGTGACCACTTTTTGCATTATTGATATCTATATTGAGCCAGGCAACGCACTGACACCTTTGCCGCCATTGAGCGATGTGCTGGGTGTTCAGTGTGACCCTGTGCCTTTAAGGAGGGGTTGGCTCATTGTAGAGACTCTTTAAAAATTGTAGAGTTAGGGGCTGCAGATCACAGGGTGCCTTGTCGGGGCCTGCAGCTTACGCATGCATTTGCAAATGTGTGCAACCAAAGCCCTGTTTTTAACGCATACTGTTAGACAGGTCAATTCGGTTGGTCGCTGGCTGGTTGGTAAGTTGTGACTGGAAATCTCTTCCGTTTTTTTGATGGACATCCAGCCACCCACACTGCCAGGCGTCAGCCACCGACCCACAACAGGGTGCAAGCCACCCACACTGCCTGGCGTCAGCCACCGACCCACAACAGGGTGTCAGCAACTTATCAAGCCACCCACACTGCCTGGCGTCAGCCACCGACCGACCCACAACAGGGTGTCGGCCAGCCATTTAACTTTTTTGTCTCTTTCAAATTGCAATGGAGATGGATGAGGACAGCAGTAAAAGTAAAAGTGTGGTCTGGGACTATTTCTCGTCTCAACCATCTCCAGGAAAAGCAGCATTGTGCAACACATGCACAAATATAAGCATGGGATCAGTAATTGCAAAAAAAAAAAAAAAAATACGTCAACTCTTCGGGCCCATCTAAGAGTTCATCATAATCAATTATATCATGCAGCACAGAAAAAACAAAATGAATATCAATGTGATTTAGAAATACCTTCTCCACTATTTCAGGCAACAATAACAGATCTGTTTCTAAAAAAACCGGTATAACTGTCTAGATTCAGGTGGAATGGAAACTGCTGGACAGAGTAATCACAGATGATCGTCACTGATAACCAGCCATTTACAATGGTGTCTGACTCCGGATTTAAGCGGTTGATGTCCATACTTAAGCCAAGCTACGCACTGAAGAGTGAGAAGTATTATCGAACCGAAATGCTGGGAAAGATTCACCAAAATTTCGTTGAGAAAGTAAAGGCTATGCTGCAACCAGAGAATGCTGGCAACTCACTCTCATTCACGACTGACTGCTGGTCGTCAGGAAAGAGTCAGAGTCACTAATGATTCTTACATGCCACTTCATTGACAGAGGATGGACAAAAAGGCAATTGGTGTTGAATACAAAAGTGATGCAATGATCCCACACTGAGTACAGTAGAGAAATGTTTCTAGGCATGCTTAAAGACTGGGGAATTAACAAAGACCGAGTGATGATTGTGCTATTTCGAGACAGTGGACCAAACATGCGTAAAGGAATGAGGCTTGTTGATATGTCAGACATCAGTGTCATGCCACACAACACCCTCCAACTTTCAAATGATGGTCTGTCAAGCCAAAGAGCTTTGATATATGTTTTGAGAAGCATGAGGAGATTAAAAATGTTGTGCTTGCAAGTCTTTTGAATTCTCGATACAAGAACCATGCTTTCTCTTCTGATGTTGTATTGGCTAAGGCAAAACAATGGCTGACCGAAGATATTCAACAGGAGGTTCCTGCCGAAAAGACAAGTCTAGAACACCATTTTTATTATCGAAAGAGCAGCATGCTGCAAAAACTGAGAAATGTTCAAAAATATGTCAACAGAAGAGATCATCTTTATCGTGGTCAAATTGATCAGGACATTTTCAGTGTTTTATTGGGGCCTCATGCGGAGGATTCAGTTTCTTCTGAATCTGCAATTATGAGCCTGGATGATGAACTTCATCTCTATTTGAAGGAAGCGGTAATTGACAGAAGAAGTGATCCTCTTCAGTGGTGGAAAGGAAATGAGGCACGCTACAAAAGACTTCCCATGTTAGAAGATACCTCTCTCTCTCTGCTTCTCTGTACTCCTCTCCTCCTGAGCATGTTGATGAAGTGGGAGCATTATATAAACACAACAGAAGCCGTTTAACAGGTGACCATGGACATGCTGAAATGTTCTGCTTTCTGAAGTATAATATTGTTCTACTTAACTGGGATTATTGAAAAGTGTAGTAGTAGTGTCCACTCCAATCCACTGTCTAGCTTTTTTAAGCAGTTTTGCACTGACTGCAGTAGTTGCAGTGAGTGCAATACTGCAGCGGTAGTCCACTGACTCCAGTGCAATCCACTAACTAGCTGTTGCCTAGCTTTTTTTCTAGCAGTTTTGCACTGACTGCAGTAGTTGCAGTTAGTGCCCTACTGCAGCGGTAGTCCACCGACTCCAATCCACTGTCTAGCTTTTTTTCTAGCAGTTTTGCACTGACTGCACTGCAGTAGTGATTTAAAATTATTGCAGTGAGTGCACTACTGCAGCCGTTTATTATGCATTAATGCACAATCAGATGATGTTAAACTGATGTCCCTGCAAGTGCACTTTTCCTATCAGTTTTCATGTAGTTAAAGGTGTGAAGAACAAGTACTTAATGTTAAAAATAATTAAGGTTAACATGTTCAGTAACCGATTTGTGTCGAAATTTGTGTTTAATTTGCAAAATTTGAAATGTACCAAAATATCGGCCGATACCAATATGCGATCGCCAAAATATCAGTATCGGCAACGAAAAAAACGATATCGGTCGATCACCAATTCCGACAACCCTCTGTCCTTCAGCACCTGGCTTTCAATAGCCAAGCTGTTGAAACACCGGGTGGAGAGATCATGCTCCCTGATCCAGCGCCTGCTAATTTTCCACCCCTGGAATATGTATAGCAGAGAGGGCTGAACAAAGAATTATACCCACCTTAGAATGCTGGCCACTTCTCTGGCCGCTAGGGCACTTTTGGTGCCCCCTTGATGATTGACATATGCCACAACCGTGGTGTTGTCCGATTGAATCCTTGCCGGCCATCCCTGAAGACGATCCATCCACAGGGACAGGCAAAGCCTGATCGCCCGAATTTCCAGGATATTCTGCTTACCAGAGACCAATTGGAATAGGCTTAGAACATCAAGGCAGAAGGAGCAGCCAAATTCAAACAGCCAAGATATGCCTGAGGAGATATCCAGGATGGAACCTACGGTTGGAAACCTTTTCAGCAAAAGGATACCGGTGTTTAAAGCGTTTTGGCACCACTAACACTTGCTTAACACGCCGCCATTGGTCATTCACAATATCGTGAAAAGTGTCGGGACAAGGGAAAACCCTGTCAGCTTTTGGAGACTTCTGGGAGCCAAAATGCCACCCGAGTCCCTGCCAGCGTGGGCTCATCAGCCAATTTTAAAGTATCCTGCACTGAAATAATCAGGGCTTCAACCAAAGCGCATTCCCGTGCTGCAGCTGAAGACGAAAGGTCCTCTTCACCATCGGACTGCGAGGACAGCGACCCCTCAGGAATGGGAGCATCCAGGGCAACCACATCAGCTTCTGAATCAGAGAACACCTCCGCAGATGGAGAAGGCAGCGGCCGTTTATAGCTATCAACCTTTTTCATGACTAAATCAACTTTAGTCACCAGGCTTTCCAGGGCAGCTGAAATTGCGGCCAACCACTGCGATCCGGACTGTGTGGGAGTCGCACAGGGTGGGTCTGAGGGTGAAATTCCAGTTTGGGACTCCATAGTGCAAACTGCACAAAAACGGAGTACTATAGCCTTAACAACGCCGATCGAGGTATCCACCACCGAACGCAGTAGTCTGCAGGGAGCCCCTTTAAACCAAACTGATAGCAGAAAGTACAAGGATATGCCCACCCACAGGGACCCTCGATACTTTACACCTCAGAGACACAGCCTCCTGAATTTTCCCTAGCATGGAGAGAGAAGCAGGAAGTGACCTCGGCTCAGCAGCAGGAGAGGTCAACGACCACACAAGTGATGTCACCTGATAGGGACACACTGCCAAATATAGCACCAGGGCTACACATAGATGGATGCCCATACAAAACAATGGGAAGCAGCAGGGAAAATGGCTGCCCCATACAAGTCTATGGGGAAAGAATTCCATTGCCCACACCTAAGATGGCCACGCCCACAGCACACCATGCGGCGAGGGACCGACACATGAAGGCCTCAGGAACCACAACAGGGACCAGCAAGCCCAAGGTACCATGTCACCCCCCAAGCGCCAGAGCACTCCAGACACACAGCCTCCACAGTGACAGGGAGGGGGAAGGTGTGACACAGACCGGGCAGACCTGGGGGATCTCTTGGGAGGCACAATCCCATTATGCCCAGGGGAGGGCCCACATCCCCCCCAAGGCCAACAGGGGCAAGGGGGCACAGGTACTCACCATACTATGGACTGGGTAGGCTCCGCTATGAGCAGACTGCCTCTCACCTGAAGTGGGGGTGCTGCCAGCCAAGGTGTACGCTGCAATTGAGGGAGTTCCAGGTCGTTGCGTCCCGGCGAGGCATCCGCTCGCAGGCTCTTTTTCCTCTGGACAAGGGGACAACACCATCGTGGCTAGGCCTAGGTCAGAACGATAACCTGCTCACGCTCATAGGCCAGACTTGGGGGGGGGGGGGGGACCATAAAGATCTAGATTATCCAGTACGAAGCCCCAGCCGGCATCGTTGCTTGTAGATCACCAGGAAATTCTTCCCTGAACACTAGCTAGCAAGTGAGTAAAGAGAAATAAAAGAAAATATTCTGAAAAGAATAAAAAACGGAGACCGGAGTCCCAGCAGGAAACCTAGGTCTACTCTTTTTCTAGGCAGAAAACAAACTGATGTGCTGGGTTGTGCAGTGGGGGTTTATGCCTGGAGGGACAGCCCCCTTGGCGTGTGTATTCAAATTTTCCCGCCAAGACTACTCCTGATGGGAGGAGCATAAACCCACTCAGCTCATGGAGAGGAGGCTGCGTCTGCCGATGGACGATAAAGTATTTTTCACACAGAAATGTTGGCTTACTGAAAAGTATATCCATGTACAGTATAGTATTATACTTAATAGTTGGTCAGGGCTCCTTTTGCATTAATTACTGCATCAATGCGGTGACCAGCTTTATGGAAATGCGGATTTCATTTTCAGCAGAATTTGCCACCTGCCCACACTGCCAAAAGAACCAATACCTGGCTTAATGATCATGGTATCCCTGTGCTTGTTTGGCCAGCAAATTGGACTGACCTAAACCCCATAGAGAATCTGTGGGGTATTGTCGAGAGGAAGATGAGACATCAGACCCCCGCAATGCAGAAAAGCTGAAGGCTGCTATCAAAGCAACCTGGGCTTCCATAACACCTCAGCAATGCCACGGGCTGATCACCTCCATACCACGCCAATTTGATGCAGTTATTCATGCAAAAGGAGCCCCGACCAAGTATTGGTATAGTGTGTACTATACCATACATCTTCAGTAAGCCAACATTTCTGTATAAAAATTCCTTTTTTTATTGGTCTGAAGTAATATTCTAATATACTAAATTGTGGGTTTTTCACTAGCTGTAAGCCCAAATCATCAAACTACAAAAAAAAAAAAAAAAAAAAAAAAAAATTATTGAAATATATCACTCTAACGCATCTATGTGAAATAAATTAACTTTTTGATGATATTCTATTTTTTGAGATGCAAACTGTATTTGTATGTAGCCTGGAGGACAACTTTTATAAACATAGACATGTATGCATCCCTGCTGCCTCCAAGTGTGCGAATGCTGTTCAAGGTCTAAAACCAAGCCTGGCTTTGTAACAATGTATTAGGTTTACTCTTCAGATAATTTATTCAAATATCATTAATGAATGAAACTTCTCATACAAAAACCGAAAACATGAAGAGACAGTCTTACCCTTTTCAGAGTAGTGATCATATCGGTGTGTTTCTGAGCGTGTTGCATGGTGATCTGGAGAGAAGTCAGCTCATCCAAAGCGATAATACATCTGTTTACATCCTGTAAAAAGACCCAAAATACTCAGTTTACATCCTGTAAAAAGACCCAAAATACTCAAGAAAAGTGAGAAACACACATAGCTTTAGGAAATAACAGTAGTAATAATAGTGGAAAATCGTTATATAAAACCCCATACAGATATTTCTCTACTAGCACACCTGGCATTATAATTATCCACACCAGGCCATGGGTTAACAAGGTCTGCCAGATATACATTCCACTCCCTAACAAGTCATTTCAAATACATTCTGGCACAATGTATCATAAAGAAAATGGTAATCGCGTTTGAATACTGTCCTTAGGAGTCGTCAAATAGAGGTAGCAAAGTCCACAAATGTCTGGTCTCTAGCTGACCAATCCGATCTTTTTGCTAAAACTTATGGGCCAATTTCACCCTCAGGAACATGGTACAACCATGTTAAAGGTGTAGCAAGTTCCATCTCCTGTCCCCCCCCCCCCTTACCCTGTGACAGCGGGTGGGGAATCCTCACCAGCCGCTAAAACATTTAAAATCGGCACAGCAGCCACATTATTCATTCACAGCAATCTGTGAATTAAGAGACTACAAATCTCATAGTTTTTTTTTTTAATGTTTTTATTGAATTTTCAACATAAAAAAAACAGATGAGCAATATTATACAGACAATGTGGCAAATGAACAAAATCAATCATATCCTAGACACTGTCAGTAGCTCTGAAGGAACATGCATGAGTTGAGTGGACTTCGACTGAGGTAAGCATTAGTAGACAATGCAAACAAGTCCCCTTTTGTCCCCAACCCATCAACTCTAAGGCATTGTCTCATTTTTAGTCTTTAAAACGAAGTGAGACCATAAAGGGAACATCAAAGAAGTTGTGTTGGGAAAGACCAACCTAAAGAAGGAAAGAAGAAGAAACAATAAGAAATAATGTAAGGAAATTTCAGATTGTAGTGATTAAATTACTTCAGGTCAAATGTAAGTAGAGTATATGCTGCTCGTTACCCGACGGTACCACCATGCTCAATGTAGGCCCACCTATGTGGCCTACAACAGTCCAGCTCAGGGGTCCACTTCCAGATATTCAATCCACAGGCTCCAAACCTTTTAAAAAAACTGCACTTTGTCATTGAGTATGGCTGAGAGGCATTCATTGATGATCATCCAAGATAATTTTGCCTTAATCAATTCAAAGGGTATGGCAGCCAACTTCCACGACCTTGCAATCACTATTCTTGCTGCCACAAATATAAATCTAATTAGCAACTTGGCATGTTTTGGGGCACCCCCCACCACATCTCCCAACAACGCTTGCTTTGGGGATTTTTGTAAGTTTACCTGGGTCAGGGTCCAGGAGTAGACAAAATTGTACGCCCTGATCCAGTATCGTCTCACCTTGGGGCAATTGCCACCAAATGTGGAACACTGTTCCTTTCTGACCACATCCCCAGAAACAGAATGGAGAGGCCACCGAGACATAGGCAGCCAGTCTGGCCGGGAACATGTACCACCGTAAAAGAACCTTATAATTCACCTCAATAATGGAGGTATTAATCACGGCCCTGGAAGCGTTACACGATAATTTATGCCAGTCCTCCAACTCCAAGGATTCATTCAGGTCCACTTCCTATTTCTCCATGTAACTCCGTTTCTTTGTCTCAGATGTCGTAATAATAATATATATATTTCCGATATATGACCTCTTAGTTTGTCAAATTTTTCACATAAATACTCCATTCATGAATATGGTGTGCTAGCTGGGAGTCCTTGTAATGTTCAGACCCCGGCATTTGAAATTTATCAATCAGCGCTTGTTTGGTATACATCCCCCTATGATCACACATCAGGGATGCGCTATAGGCCAAATCCCATAGTTTTTAACGGACTATAAGCATGCTGATACATTCACCCTCACTCCAGTTTACAAACTGCATTGCTTTCGGAAGAAATAATAAATGCAATTTTTTTTCTGTAAAAATACGTGCATGTATTATTTTTTCCTAAAAGATGAACTTCCTTTAATGTAGAGGATTCCACCGAATACTACATTTTTTATACTAAGCACCATCAATCTTTACAGAAAAGCTAAAATCCTTTAACTCAAGTATGTTGAAGGTGTTGTCCACAAAAAATAAAACATTCAGTTTTGAAATGAAGGAATAGACCGAGACCCCTTTGTCTTATTTGGCAAAAAAAAAGTATTGGAAACCTGTAAGAGTATTTAATAATAAATATCTTGCGCTCGTACTTATGTCAGAATATTTATACTGCTCTGAATATAGCAGTGTATTTATTTATGGTTAATAAGCAAAGATCTGTGAAAAAGGAGAGTCTTCACCTATTGCCATAAATCAATGTCGTGAATTCTTTTTAATTGATTAATTTCTTTTTAAAAGCATATACCAATCTTAGTGAGTACAGTCTACAGTGTGGAATGTATATAAAAATATTTATTCGCCAGACATGTAAACACAATATATGATCAACCAGGAAGTGACATAAAAATAACTCCACATAAAAATACTAACTTCAAATAATCAATGCAATGTGATGTTTAGCTCAATAATGAAAGTGAAAGTAAAACAAAGTGAAACCAAAACGAAAGCAAGATTACCATTTCTTCCCAGGTATAGTATAAGCCATAAATTAATGTTCTATATAAATAGACTACAATGGTCTGCGAATCACAGGGCCCAAAGTCATTCCACTGCAGAAGGAATGAGAATAAGCCTTGCAAAACGGAAGACTTAAAATTGCAAATAATGCATGAAATCTGATATTAATAAAAATGTATAAAAACAAAAATCAGCTTTTTAGAGAAAAATCTACTATGGCTTATACGGCTGGGATTGTAATCTCATTACCCTTAAATATGCAATATAAAACATATAAGGAAGGAATAAACAATTGTTGAATAAAATCAAATAATACAGCAAGGCATAATTACCACACTTAAGATGGTGTTACCAGAGTCCTAAGATGGATGCCTTTCTTAAGATGGTGGATTCCCTTCAAGTTTCAGATGAATGATAGACCAGGGAGTATGTCTGGATGAGTCTTTCGAAAGATGTAATAGCGTGTGTGGTGTAAGTGTGAGGTGTGTTGTCAGTAGTGTAATGTGTGTCCTATCTCTCATCTGGGTTGGTCTTTTATATGGTAAGAACAAAGAGCTATAAAAATTACCATAAGTAAAACCCAGAGGGATGAAACATTATCCCTATTGGATGGGATATTCTATACCTAAACTGATGAGGTCAGAGACACACCTCTTTTGATAATTAACCCAAAACTTGGTTAATAAAGTTAAATGATTTCTCTATATGTGAGATTAATCATATAACACAACATAAAACTTTGTCTAGACTCCCAGTACATACATAAATGTCCACCTGTATCTCCATAATTCACCTGAGCAAGTAATGCCATTCCAATAATTATATTATTTAACACAATATAATATTTTTATATTGGAATATCTAAAATTATCTCAAGACTGCACCTGGTATTTCGCCTCCAGAGGGCAGTATTGTACCGTTCATTAGATTTTGTATTTAATATAATTAAAACAATTTGTTATCTGATGACCTATTGACCTGTCGGCTAGTGAAAAGCAATTACTTATTTGGATTCTGACATAACTGTCAGGCATCCAGACTAGGATAGGAAGATCTATAGTGTCATAAAAACTTACACCAGACCTACACACAAACTTCTCTGAAATGAGGTAATTAGTAACGAGATACACATGTCTTTACACTTATTAGAAAAGTATACTTATATATATATGTATATTATATATCTAATATTATATAAGTATCAAGTTCACACTTCTATATTAATAAGAATACAATGTATTATCGTTAATATACATCTTACATATGATGATGTTTTCTATAAAAACTTATGTGGTTTATCTTAAATGTCTGCTAGAATATACTGGGGTATTGTCCATTGTTATATACAGATAAGATTACAGGCCAGACTAGCCATGAGTGACTAGTACGATGTCTCGCCAATTGATTCTTATCTGATGAAATGTATGTATTACCTTATTTACGATCACATAGATACAAAGATCTCTGTTGAAACTATAAGACCCTATTGTTGAAATTCTATGCTCTCTTGTAAGCTTGTGAGAGACATTTTGCAACAAGACATATATGAACCTTCTTTCACCTTAAAAACAAGATGGATCCTGTCCTGTTCAGAATCTCTTACATGCATAATACAAAATATACATGGCTTTTAAAATCATTTTTCTTTTTACCTATTATTATTTTAATCAACCCCCAATAACCCCGACAAACCATAATATAGTATTACAACATGATATCAGAGCTTAAGGCTGGGTTAACACTGGTGCATTGAGGGAAGCACAGCGATACCTCTGTGGGTTTCCGCATTGAATTGGACTCGCGGACAGTTTACACTGCTCTCTGCGAGTGTCGATATAAAGTTAATGACACCCCCTAATCGGTTCGCAGAAGGCAGTGTGAACTGTGGAATCGGATCGCATGTGTCTGAACACCCATGTGATCCGATTCTAGAGCAGACCAAAAAAAGGGGCCTGTATTGTTTGGTGCAAATGCAATCTCAGCCATACAAACTGTATTGTGTGGCTGAATTTGCATCGCACAAACATCGCATGTGATGTGCACAGCAATGGGTTACGAATCACATGCGATGTCTGGCATCGCAGCAGTGTGAACCCAGCCTAAGTGCACCTCGTCAAATAGATATATGTACTTCCTGTAACCTCCCCATGCACTTTACTGAATTGGGGGGACACACCCCCCTGGAATATATGCCCAACTCTAAAGAAAACTTCAGCAAAATCAGATGAACTGTATTTATGGGCATAGCCCATCTTATCAGTTACTAGCCATTAAATTGAAGACTGAAGGAACTTCCTTAACCAATCATCTAACATCCTTACAGGCTATATATAGGATTTTTGTACTCCTTGTAAAAACATTTTCTTTGAGTCTATTGAGGGACACAGGAAGTCAACTTCAGGATATACTGCCACCTCCAGGAGGACTTGATAGTGGCAAGCAAAACTGTAGACCAGCCTAGAATAGCCCCTGCCACTACCAGGATTCTTAATTTTTGTAGCAAAACCGTACCAAAAGCATGATCATAATCAGATTTTACAGTGAGGATAGAGAGTACAAAAATCCTATTTTCCTTCTTGCTAATGGAGAGGGAGAGGAATTCAACTTCAAAATGACCAAAAAAAACAGTCCAACTGAGGGGAGTGAACAAAACAGCAACCGTTAACAGGCTGAGAAAAAAAAAACAAAAACACAACAGTACTGGGGACTTCCCGTAGTGCAAACAGCCACCTGAAGAACCTTGTGCTTAAAAGAGTTGTCCACCTTTGTATAACTTAAGAGAATCCGTGATTAGAAGACCAGGTGTTAGCCGTGGAAATCTGGAAAACTGATGCTTAATGCTGACAAGTCTAAGAAGCACTCACAGATCTAGTAGTGTGCTTTGACAGGAAAGGATTGAACTTGATCCTGGAGACCTCAAGCTTGAATGAGGTTTTGCACAAGTCACAAAGATGGTGGAATAAAAAGCAGGTGCAACCTTATGGGGCCCATCTGGAAGTGGATGACAAAAGACTCACAGCCCAAAAGTACACGCAGACAACGAATCGAAAACAGAGTTAGGTACCTGGTAACTCTAAGAAGTCTTCCAGGGCAGCATCTGAGAGATAGGCTCCTCCCTCCTGAAACAGAAAACTCAATAGTCCACCATTATAAAAATGTCAGCCATACCTTCTGCCTCAGTAATATCAAAGCACCGAAGGAACCCTCAGTAAGCTTATCAATTCGCAAACCCCTTATTTATCGTTTAGGCTGGGAACGAGTTCTGCCCTGGGAGACTTCTAAGAAAAAATGTTACCAGGTACCTAACTCAGTTTTCGCCATTCTTCCAGGGCAACATCTGACAGGCTGTACCAAGCAATACTTACTAGGGAGAGAAAAAAAAGTCTTGAGCACCTTGCGGCCAAATGCCTGGTCCTAACTGGACAGCTGGTCGATGCGGTAATGCCTTGCAAAGGTATTGAAGCTCAACCATGTCGCTGCCCTGCAGATCTGCTCTGGTGTTGCCTCGGCTCTTTCTGCGCTTGATAATGCCCAAGCTCTGGTTGAGTGGGCCATGACTCCGCTCAGCGGGGCAAGATTTAGTGCTTTGTAGGCTGTCTGAATTGCAAGCTTTATCCATCTGGCTATTGTACCTTGATGCCATCTTTCCTTTGTTAACTCCTGCATGGAGGATAAATACTGTGATGGTTCTTCGCCACTCTTTAGTTCTCTCGAGGTAAGCTATTAGGACTTTTCTTACATCTAGCTTGTTGCAAGTGACTCTTTCCTTGCTATCCATTGAATCTGGAAGGGAAGGAATAACCACGTCCTGAGTTCTGTGAAAAGTTGAAGACACTTTTGGTAGGAAGGCTGGGTCTGGTGTGAGAATAATTTTATCTGTCAAAATTAAACAGTAAAGTTCCATCATGGATATAGCCTGTGTTTCGCTGACTCTTCTTGTTGACACAAGTGCCACCAGGAGTACTGTTTTTAAGTGTAAGGTATTTATCCGAACATACATTCAGTGGTTCAAATAAAAAACTAAGATAGTTGGAATAGTTCCCTTATCTGTTTTTTTTGTTCTCGTATCAGAAGACAAACTTTCTCTTCACTTTTTCGTAGATGGCTCTAGTCACAGGTTTTCTGCTGTCTGCTGTAAGACCATGTAAGACAGACCTTGCTCTGTAACCTCACCCTTTCAGGAACCAGGCTGAGAGCTTCATGACCTTGCGCTTCCAGTGGTGATTGGCCCTTGCAGCATGGTTCAGCATGTCTGGAAGTGTTAGATGAGGCTAAATGCTGAGGTTTTTTTTTTTTTTTTTAAGTGACCGAACCATGGTCTCTGAGGTCAATGGGGTGCAATAAGTATCACTGTAGTCTTTTCTTCCTTGACCTTTTGTACCAACCTTGGTATTAGGGCAGTAGGAGGGAATGAATAACAGATGGGGAACCCAGCTTTGGCTGAACGCATCCACTCCAATGTTCCCAAAGAAGCTGTTCTGTCTGATCTGTAACAGTCACGGTGACTGCGCACACGATGCAAATCACAGCGCCAGCCACCTGATGGCTCAACAGCCCAGGCGATGCAACAAGCACACGTGACAGCCACCAATCCAGGCATTCCAGGAATGACCTAAATCGATGGGATTTGTTCCGCTTTAGGTCCCTTCCGCCCTTGTGGGACCTAAAAGTCGTGCGATTTTGACTGGACTTAAGCAAAGCCTGTGTAATCTTGAGGTCTATAGACCTTAACGCACCAAAGTTGGGCCAAAGTAGTGCGGGGACTAACTTGAAGTCGCACAGATATGAATGATACTCACTGGAAATAGAGTACGACCCGTCATGCGCCTTGCAGTCCCAAGTCACCCGACAAGCCACACAAGTGTGAAAAGGGCCCCATGATTCACTTCTGCTAAGGGGCTATATAAAAAGATACATATTGACTAGTGCAATGACAACCCAATCCAGGTATAAGGTCTGAGTGATAGCAAATAATGATAGGCTGAAACACGAACACTGAACATACAATATGCTGCAGATTATCATGTGAATGACCTGGCTGCCTCTGCACCCTGGCCCGGGATAGACTATTGTATAAAACAGACACTATGATATAATGTAGTGGCCCCACATCATTAGCATAGACACACCATCTTTTATAGTGCCATAACCTGAGAACCATCTCGACTGTAGGGATGTCTGCATATGCGCAAATGCTTTTGAGGAGATACAGTCAGGCCCGTAAATATTGGGACATCGACACAATTATAATCTTTTTGGCTCTATAATGGATTTGAAATAAAACAAGATGTGCTTTAACTGCATACTTTCAGCTTTAATTTGAGGGTATTTACATCCAAATCAGGTGAAAGGTGTAGGAATTACAACAGTTCGCAAATGTGCCTCCCACTTTTTAAGGGACCAAAAGTAAATGGGACAATTTGCTGCACAGCTGTTCCATGGCCAGGTGTGTGTTATTCCCTCATTATCCCATTGACAAGGAGCAGATAAAAAGGTCCAGAGTTAATTTCAAGTGTGCTATTTGCATTTGGAATCTGTTGCTGTCAACTCTCAATATGAGATCCAAAGAGATGTCACTATTAGTGAAGCAAGCCATCATTAGGCTGAAAAAAACAAAACAAACCCATCAGAGAGAGCAAAAACATTAGGTGTGGCCAAATCAACTGTTTGGAACATCCTTAAAAAGAAAGAACGCACCGGTGAGCTCAGCAACACCAAAACACCTGGAAGACCACGGAAAACAACTGTGGTGGATGACCGGAGAATTCTTTCCCTGGTGAAGAAAACACCCTTCACAACAGTTGGCCAGATCAAGAACACTCTCCAGGAGGTAGGTGTATGTGTTTCAAAGTCAACAATCAAGAGAAGACTTTACCAGAGTTAATACAGAGGGTTCACCACAAGATGTAAACCATTGGTGAGCCTCAAAAACAGGAAGGCCAGATTAGAGTTTGCCAAACATCTAAAAAAGCCTTCACAGTTCTGGAACAACATCCTATGGACAGATGAGACCAAGATCAACCTGTACCAGAGTGATGGGAAGAGAAGAGTGTGGAGAAGGAAAGGAACTGCTTATGATCCAAAGCATACCCCCTCATCAATGAAGCATGGTGGTGGCAGTGTCATGGCGTGGGCATGTATGGCTGCCAATGGAACTGGTTCTCTTGTATTTATTGATGATGTGACTGCTGACAAAAGCAGCAGGATGAATTCTGAAGTGTTTCGGGCAATATTATCTGCTCATATTCAGCCAAATGCTTCGGATCTCATTGGGCGGCGCTTCACAGTGCAGATGGACAATGACCCGAAGCATAATGCGAAAGCAACCAAAGAGGTTTTTAGGGGAAGAAGTGGAATTTTATGCAATGGCCAAGTCAATCACCTGACCTGAATCCGATTGAGCATGCATTTCACTTGCTGAAGACAAAACTGAAGGGAAAATACCCCAAGAACAAGCAGGAACTGAAGACAGTTGCAGTAGAGGTCTGGCAGAGCATCCCCAGGGATGAAACCCAGCGTCTGGTGATGTCTATGCGTTCCAGACTTCAGGCTGTAATTGACTGCAAAGGATTTGCAACCAAGTATTAAAAAGTGAAAGTTGGATTTTGGATTGTTAATCTGTCCCATTACTTTTGGTCCCTTAAAAAGTGTGAGGCACATATACAAACTGTTGTAATTCCTACACCATTCGCCTGATTTGGATGCAAATACCCTCAAATTAAAGCTGAAAGTCTGCAGTTAAAAGCATATATTGTTTGTTTTATTTAACCACTTTACCACTAGAGCATTTTGCTGTCTTACGTCTGGGCCACTTTTTGCGATTCGGCGCTGTGCGAATTTAACTGACAATTGCGCGGTCGTGCGACGCCGTACCCAAACGAAATTGACGTCCTTTTTTTCCCACAAACAGAGCTTTCTTTTGGTGGTATTTGATCACCTGTGCGATTTTTTGATCATGCGCTATAATCAAAAAAAGAGCGTTTATTTTGAAAAAAATAACAATATTTTTTATATGAAATTCCCCCCAAAAAAGATGTAAAAACCAATTTTTTTTTAATTTTTGGCCAATTTGTTTTCTGCTACCCATGTTTGGAAAAAAAAAAAAAAAAAAAAAAAAAAAATCGCAATAAGCGTATTTTGATTGGTTTGCGCAAAAGTTATTGCGTTTACTAACAAAGGGAAAGATTTATGTCATTTTTGGTGTTTTTTTTTAACGAGTAATGGCGGCGATCTGCGATTTTTTTTGCGGGACTGCGACATTGCGGCGGACAGATCGGACCCTTGACTGACATTTTTGACACTTTTGGGGGTACCAGTGACATTACTGCAGTAATCAGTGCTATAAATATGCACTGTTACTGTAAAAATGACACTGGCAGGGAAGGGGTTAATTTTATTGGAGAGGGAGGGGTTAATGTATGCCTGGTGCTTACTGACGTGTGGGGGGGAGGTGACTGTGTGAGACAGGGACAGATCGGATGTCCAGCTATGCTGAACACTCCGATCTGTCACTGAGGAGATCCGCCTGCTTGTGTTTACACAGGCGGGCGGATCTCCACACTAGATCCCCGACGATCGGGGGCAGAGCAGCGGCGATCGCCGCTGCTCCTCCCCTGGCCCGACTCCCGCTGTGAATGAAAACAGCGGGAGCGCGCCTCCGGCGCCGCGCGAGCGCCGCCTACAGGGGAGGAGTCTGGCGACGTAGGTCTACGTCGTCAGACGGGATCGTGGTACTTTGCCGCAGTACTATTCCAGTACTCAGTGGTAAAGTGGTTAAATTCCATTGTGTTGGTGTATAGAGCCAAAAAGAATACAATTGCGTCCATGTCCCAATATTTATGGACCTGACTAAGTGATATACCATATTCCCTTGAAGCTAGAGGACCGGAATCATGTCCTATAAGCTACCAGTGTCAGGCCCAGGGAATGTGTCTGGTAATGCCTAAATGTGTGGGATAGGATTGTAAAAATGGAAGAGAATCTGCGCTCGGACAGCAAAATAAATGATGAGGATCAATGAAGATATGTGTGAAGGCAGCCAACTAAATGATAGATTACAAATCACATAAGCATAATAAGAAGTGTAGTAGCGCCAAACACTAAATCTGAAAACAATGAATTATCAATGTGGAGTGTCCACAAAAAGTCCCAACAGTCCAAAAAAGATGAAAATAGTGGAGACCAATTCCCAGTTTCAGAACCGTGCGGATGAAAAGAAGCCAACACCCAAGCGTGGAGATATGCCAACTGCTTACCAGATGTTAAGTGGATATAGGCGATGAACTGAACTCAAATTGGGCCATCAATCACAGACAGTGCCAACGGTATAATCTCATCAACTCCCAATGCCTCAACAAATCATGGTTACAGGGCAATGAAGGCTCAAATCGTACCACCAGATAGAATCTAAGATCTCAGCAATATCCAATTCACCTCAAAAGAAAGGGGCAGGACATAGTGCAGACTGTGCAAACTCTAGTTTAATAGGTATGTAAAAATATACTCCCACATAGGTGGATGTATATAGGCATAATAAATAAAACCGCGGTAATGGTGGCGTGCTGCTCGTTTTCCGGATCACCTGACGCGTGTCGTCAAGGAAATGACATCATCAGAGTTGGACCGGATACAAACGGCAGCACGCATAAAAGAGAACAAACCGGAAATGACGTAGGCGGATGTGAACCGCAAGTGCGTTCCACTTGATCATCAGCCAGAACCGGAAGTGACGCACGCGGAAACATCCGTCAATGCGTTCCATCGGGTTCTGAACCACGGCCGGATATAGCCTAAAAAAGCTATGGTGAGTCTCAACGGCCCAAAATATGGAAGCGGTTGTATACTCCACTACCAAGATATAAATAATCTGGACATCCGGTACTGATAAATAAAAAAGGAAAAAAAGATCTTCCAGCATGAATAAAACAGAGATCAAGTGGGAGGCACATTATAAACAGAACCATTGCACAATATGCAATATCCCATATGCAATATAATAACTAGAAAAGAGAAAATGAAGGAGAGAAAACCAATATCTCTCTGATCATAAAAAACTCTAAAAAAATATGACATTATACATCATTAACACTGGGTATAAAATTAACCTAATCAAGGCCACATAAATATCCCATAAGTGATAAAACTTATCACAAACTATAAAGAATAGGGCGGAGGATATTGATGCTACCATAGACGGATATATAGTAACAGCATCGTATGTCCACACCGTCCTGAACTCCATAACACATATCATATACACATATAAATGACATGTACTAAACCTATAAAATAGATAATGATAAAATAAGATAAAATAGAATACATCACTAAAAGATCCTCAAAAATAATATCCAGATGATTAGCTGTTATTAATATAGCAATTCACATCCCACTCGACGTTCAGCCCCCATGGAGAGTAAGTCCTCATATTGAAAATCCACCGAGTTTCAAGCCGGGAAATTTCTCGGTGGACATGGCTCCCTCTCCAATGGGGGGTGAACTTGTCGATCCCCCAGATCTTGGTACCCACAGGGTTTTTATCGTGGCAAAAGGTAACCGTTCAGGTTTATTAAGGACATTTGGGGCAATCTGGAGACGCAAAGGCTCTACACCCCTGAACACTACTGGTGGAACTTCAGGTAATTGGGGGCCCAATTATCAGAAAGGGTTTTCCTAACCACAGCGTTTCGAGGCATTATGCCAATTGCCACGATAAAAACCCTGTGGGTACCAAGATCTGGGGGATCGACAAGTTCACCCCCCATTGGAGAGGGAGCCATGTCCACCGAGAAATTTCCCAGCTTGAAACTCGGTGGATTTTCAATATGAGGACTTACTCTCCATGGGGGCTGAACGTCGAGTGGGATGTGAATTGCTATATTAATAACAGCTAATCATCTGGATATTATTTTTGAGGATCTTTTAGTGATGTATTCTATTTTATCTTATTTTATCATTATCTATTTTATAGGTTTAGTACATGTCATTTATATGTGTATATGATATGTGTTATGGAGTTCAGGACGGTGTGGACATACGATGCTGTTACTATATATCCGTCTATGGTAGCATCAATATCCTCCGCCCTATTCTTTATAGTTTGTGATAAGTTTTATCACTTATGGGATATTTATGTGGCCTTGATTAGGTTAATTTTATACCCAGTGTTAATGATGTATAATGTCATATTTTTTTAGAGTTTTTTTATGATCAGAGAGATATTGGTTTTCTCTCCTTCATTTTCTCTTTTCTAGTTGTTATATTGCATATGGGATATTGCATATTGTGCAATGGTTCTGTTTATAATGTGCCTCCCACTTGATCTCGGTTTTATTCATGCTGGTAGATCTTTTTTTCCTTCTTTTTTATTTATCAGTACCGGATGTCCAGATTATTTATATCTTGGTAGTGGAGTATACAACCGCTTCCATATTTTGGGCCGTTGAGACTCACCATAGCTTTTTTAGGCTATATCCGGCCGTGGTTCAGAACCCGATGGAACGCATTGACGGATGTTTCCGCGTGCGTCACTTCCGGTTCTGGCTGATGATCAAGTGGAACGCACTTGCGGTTCACATCTGCCTACGTCATTTCCGGTTTGTTCTCTTTTATGCGTGCTGCCGTTTGTATCCGGTCCACCTCTGATGAGGTCATTTCCTTGATGACACGCGTCAGGTGATCCGGAAAACGAGCAGCACGCCACCATTACCGCGGTTTTATTTATTATGCCTATATACATCCACCTATGTGGGAGTATATTTTTACATACCTATTAAACTAGAGTTTGTACAGTCTGCCCCTTTCTTTTGAGGTGAATTGGATATTGCTGAGATCTTAGATTCTATCTGGTGGTACGATTTGAGCCTTCATTGCCCTGTAACCATGATTCGTTGAGGCATTGGGAATTGATGAGATTATACCGTTGGCACGGTCTGTGATTGATGGCCCAATTGGAGTTCAGTTCATCGCCTATATCCACTTAACATCTGGTAAGCAGTTGGCATATCTCCACGCTTGGGTGTTGGCTTCTTTTCATCCGCACGGTTCTGAAACTGGGAATTGGTCTCCACTATTTTCATCTTTTTTGGACTGTTGGGACTTTTTGTGGACACTCCACATTGATAATTCATTGTTATCAGATTTAGTGTTTGGCGCTACTACACTTCTTATTGTGGGATAGGATTGTCTGCTGGATGAAGCTCGGTCTCCTGGGCAATCCATAAACATGGACAGATACAACTCAGTCAGGCTCCTGCCCAGAGGCCTGATCGCCAAATCAGGCACGCGCGTGCACACACGTTGTCTATGTATAAAGACAACCATGTTGCCAACTGCATATAGTCGGAGTTAAACCAGTGTGTGTGTGTGTGTAATAAAAGCTTCCCTAATCATGGCCAATATACAGCTTGGGCCCAAGCATAAAGTAGACTATCAGTAGTAGCAGAGTCACAGATATTTGGCTAAAGCCTTGATCTGGGACAAGGAGAACTTCGGTACTGAACATCTAGTCGCGAAAGTTCAATAGTCTACTTCATGTCCATGTTCAAACAATATCATAAATGTAGACAAAATAACATATTGCCGAACCATCAGAGAAGTTTTAGCAGCCAAAACTCTTGGGCCCTCCATGTTTAATTGCCATCTGAATATATTCAAAGGGATGCAGTAGAAAAAGCTGAACCCCCATGTCATTATATAAAACACCTAAGGATAAAGAGTTCTGTATAGTGCACAGTCATATGGAAACTTTTGGGAAAAAAAAACTGCTTCTAAAAGAAGGCTTATTAGAAACAAAGCCTAGATGGAGCAACGGTTTATGAAATGCAATGTCACAGATGCAAATTTCCCATGAAATGTTAATTTGCAAAACAAAGGAAATCTAGTTGAACAACAGTCACCAGAGATCCTGCCCCCAATATATCTACTTTAAGTATGTTTAAGATAGACATAAAATACTAGCATACTGCAGAACCCAGAGGACAGTCATTTCCATTCAACTAAGACACCTGCAATGCAGGTTTATGCCATCAAGCAGTTTGCAGAATCCCGGACTTTGGTAAAAACTTGCTCTCTGGCTACCATGTGTTATATATCTATCCAGAGGAAGTACTGGGGGACTTCAGGTCAAAAGCGTGAAGGTGAGTGCACCAAGTGGTGTGTATCGTGGATACTAGCAACCCATGATAGGTACAGCTTCCACTCCTCCCTGACCATGGCCAAATTTTTAGTTGGCATGAGTCACTCATAGCGAGAAGTACACTGAAGTAACCTGAATAGCTCACTCAGGTGAGAAGCAACCAAAGTCTCTCAATACCTGAGGTCTTAGGCTGGCCACACATTATACAATCCCTAATTGGATACAATTGAAAGTGTTGACCTCACATCACACGGTTTTTGGCAAATCCAAAGCAAAAATTGCACAAGACAAGTGAACATGCATGTCCAGCCTCCAGGTCAGGCCTGGTAGTAAATTAAATCTGCTGACATCCTGAGCCTGAGAATGTGGCCAGAGCAGTCAGAAGTGCACCACCTGCCTGTGATAACGAGCAGTGATTAGGCACAGGTTTGTCTAAGCAGCCCTTGCATAGAGGGCTATCCAGGATCCAGTCAATTCTTTGCTGCAGGATCCACACCAAAATCAAGCACAAAGAACTGATTGCATCCAGACTGAAGGGAGAGGAAGGTGTCTGACTTCTTTTACAGAGGAGACTACTAAAAAAAAAATGGGGCGAACGATCGTCCGATTTTCCTCGTTGTTTCACAGCAAATCGGAACCAATGAACGAAAATTAGTACGAAAATTCTCGCACGACAAAGGTTTTTTTTTTTTTGTTGTTTGTTATGGATCATGCACAGTCTTTCTTTTCTGATTTTTCTTGTACAAAAATCGTATGAAAACGGTACACAGTAAAGCGAAAATCGTTAGTTTTCCCTGAACGAGAAACATTTTGGAGTTTGCCACTTTGCAGGAACTAGTCTAGAAGATCCGCTGGCTCCAGGCATGGTTGGGGGGGGGGGGGGAGAATACCACTGGCATCCTGAAAGCTGGCGGGATGGTTGCAAACCCCTCAGCAGGTGGGGTGAAACCTCAGGCAGGGGCCCAGCTTGCCCCAATGTGCTGCCCCTGAACTATACTGCCCAAGGCTCACTGAGCTGGATGGGAGGCTGGTCAGGGAGCCTCCTGCAATTTAGAACAGATTGAAAATAAACAGATGCAGCTCCTGTGGGTCCAGAGGAAACACAATCAAAGTGAGGCAGAAGGTATGACTGACATTTTTATAATGGTGGACTATTGGGTTTCCTGTTTCAGGAGGGAGGAGCCGATCTCTCAGATACTGCCCAGGAAGATGACTTACATTTACTTTTGGTGAACAGGTCTCTGAAAAACATCATCAAGGATCAGCAGAACATCACCCTTCTCTTTCCCAAAAAACAGGTGAGGACGTTTCAGGGCAGAAAAAGGTATAGATTAGGATGCACTGATACCACAGGGCATCTAGTGCTTTTATAATGGAGTATCCCTGTACCTGAAGACAAACCTGTCCGATTTGCTGTTGAACATAGAGGTCCACATCCTGTGTCCCCCTCCCTGCAACACAGGTTCTGGCACTGCTGGCTGTAAAGTCTGCCTGCTAATTTGACGCAAGACTTCTGGCTCATTCCTGATGACTGTTGTAAGCTACCGCTGTATCGGATGATACCACAGTAAGATGGCCCAATGATGCAGAAATAGTCAAATCGACTGAAGTTTCCAGGACATGAATCAGGAGACTAGACTCCACTGAAAACCAAGTCTATTGCACAAAGTCACCAAGACTCCTCGCCAGCCTGACAGGCTGTTTATTGTGAGGATCCTGCAAAAGGCAGGAAGGAAGAACTTCCGACTCAAGAGTCGAATTCCTAAACCACCAGGCCAGGGATAACCTGGTCCTCTGACAAATTGGCTCTGTCCAGAGTCTGGATCTACTTGTCCCATGCGGACAGACTGTTCGGTTGTAGAGTTCTGGAGCGAAACTTCAATTGAACTGTCTAGATTACAAGACTACAAATCAGACCTAGGACTCATGCAAAGGCGGAACGTTGGAATGTTTTAGGCCTGTTGGAGTAAGACATTTCTCCTGTGGAAGGAAAACTATGGCCTGACCCGTGTGTAGGTGGCAGTGTGTTTTAGGTGTGTGTGGGGGGGGGGGGGGGGGGGGGAACAGAGAAAAGAGTTTTACGGTAAGTTCTTAGAAAAACTCTGAGTCGATAGTCGCAGCCCCTCATTAAGCCTTCACGAGTGGGTAATGGTGCCCTACGCAGGAGCAAGCTAGGCAGTTTGAAAGGTTAATAAAAAACTTTCTAAACTTATGGCGCTTTTCCACTGCATGGAACCGTACCGGTTCGGCACGCTTTTGTGCTTTTCCACTGCGGTACCGCATGGTATAGGGTCGGAACGGTTCGGTACGGTACGGTATAGGTTTGCTTTTCCACTGCATGGAACCGAACGGTACGGTACGGCTCTGAAAAAACAGTACCTACTTGATTGTGGTTCCAACAGGTACCAAATCCCACAATCCTTTGCATGCAGTCACTACTAGCCACTGATTGGTCAGAGAATCACACCCTCACACCCACCCCCGTTGTTATCCCACCCACTTAACTTTAGTACTACTTTAGTGGAAAAGACAAACCTATACTGTACCGTACCGAACCGTTCCGACACTATACCATGCGGTACCGCAGTGGAAAAGCAAACCGGGCCAAGCAGGGCCGAGTAGAGCCGAGCCGGTACTTGCAGTGGAAAAGTGCCATTAGACACCTCCAGGGGGCCATGCCTCAGCCATTATCCTGACACAGTTACAACTATCCTTCAGTTTTTAGCAAGCAGTACAGGAAGGCAACAACCCAAAATTCCAAAGGGGCGGGGGCTGCAACTGTCGGGATGACTCTTACGTCCTCTGACAGTCGCAGCCGCTCAGTAAGCCTTCACGAGTGGGACATCCCAAAGCAGTGCAGGTGTGAAGACGCAACCTACCGAAAAGGCAACGTATCAACCAGGCCAGAAAAAAAAAACAGGGCAACAAAAGCTCAAACAGTAGCTAACCCACAATGGGAAAAAAGCCCCACCAGGAAGAGACCAAAAAAAAAAAAAAAGAAAAAACACGTCTCTTCAAACAACCGCTGCACTCAAAACCTGGCGCCCAAAGGAAGCATCAGAGGATGCCATCACATCAAGGTTGTAAAATCTTGTGAAAGTGTGCACAGACGACAAGTTCGCTGCTTTGCACACATGAGCCACAGAAGCCTGATGGCAAAACGTCCAAGAGGCACGGACAGCTCTAGTAGAATGAGCCCTGACAGGGAAAGGAAGAACCTGACCCTTGATTGAATAGGCCCGAACAATCGTCTGTCTGATCCATTAAGAAATGGTTGGCGCGGACGCAGCCGAACCCGTCCGAGGTCCCTTAGGAAGGACAAACAGGGAATCAGACTTCAGAAAAGACTCCGTGGTGGACAGGTAAACCCTGACCACATCCAAGGAATATAATGCAAATTCCTTGGGTTGCTTGGGTTTCGCACAAAGCCAAGGCAAGACAACATCTTAGTTGAGGTGGAAGGCAAACACCACCATGGGAAGAAAAGATGGATTGGGTCTCAAGACCACTTTGTCCTTATGAACAACCAGATAAGGTGAGCAGCAAGACAGAGCCGCCAACTCAGACACTCTGCGAGCAGAGGGGACAGCCACCAGAAAGTCAACTTTCTAGGACAACACAGGAAGAGGTATTTCTCTGATGTTCTCAAAGGGAGGCCGTTGCAAAACAGGCAAAACCAAGTTCAGGTCCCATGGAGGCAAAAGAGCCTTCCTCAGGGAGCCAGATGTCGCACCCCTTGAATAAAGGTGCGAATCAAGGAATTAGTCGCCAAGGGACGCTGGAAAAAAATGGCCAAGGCCGACAACTGACCTTTAATCGTGGCCAGCGCCAAACTCTGATCCACACCTTCCTGCAGGAAGGCCAAATCCCTCGCCACCGAAAAGGAGCGGGGATGAAACTCTTGCGACTCGCACCAGGCAATATACACCTTCCAAGTGCGATAGTACATTTTTCTAGAGGTAGCTTTCTGAGCCTTCAATAAGGTAGGAAATGACAGCACTCGGGAGACCCTTGTCTCTCAAGACTTAGATTTCAATAGCCACGCCGTCAAAGCCAGAGACTGTAAGGCAGGATGGAAGATCGGCCCTTGAGACAGTAGATAGTCTCTCAGCTCAGCAGGAGCCGCCAGGAAGGCTCGATGACCATCTGCGCGATGTCTGCGTACCAAGACCGACGCGGCCAGTCTGGGGGCCACCAGAATGACCTGCACCTGTTCTGACGCCAACCTGCGGAGGAACCCGGATAACAGTTGAATTGGAGGGAAGGCATAAATCAGCCGATACCGGTGCTAGGGCACCACCAGCGCGTCCGTCAGAGGGTCGCGGGTTCTGGCCACGAACCTTCCCACCTTGTTGTTGAGACAAGACGCGAACAGATCTTCGTCCGGAGTCCCCCACCGGGCACACAGGAGGCAAAACACCTCCGGATGCAGGGATCATTCCCCCTGGTCCAGGGTCTGGCGACTCTGGCGACACTTCCTTGGTGCCCCCTTGGCGATTGAGGTAAGCCGCCGCGGCGTTGACCGTCTGAACGCGTACCGGGCAACCCTGAAGACGAGTTGTCCAATGGAACAAGGAGAGCTTGATCACTTGGAGCTCCAAGACGTTGATCGGTAAGGAGGCCTCCTCCACCGACTACGACCCCTGGGCACAAAGTGAGCCCAGAACTCCACCCCAGCCCGATAGGCTGGCATCCGTGGTAAACACCATCCACAGCAGAGGCTGAAAGGACTTGCCCTGTGACAGAGTTGGCGACAGGAGCCACCACATAAGATAGAATCTTGCGAGGAGGCTCAGAGAAATCCTCCTGTCCAACGACTGAGGTGTTATGTCCCACCTGGCAAGAATCTCTGCTTGCAGAAATCTCGTGTGAAATTAAGAAAATGGGACGGCCTCGAAGAAAGACCTTTGCCTGAGCGGAGTCCAGGACCACCCCCAGGTAATTGAGGCGAACAGAAGGGGTCAGAGCCGACTTCTGAAACTTAATGGTCCACCCGAACTCCTGGAGCGTCTGAACCGTGACCGACAGGTCGCTCGTCAAGGTGGCACACGAGTTCGCCCTTAACAGGAGGTCGTCCAGATAACCGAGGACTGCAATCCCCTTTAAACGCAGCAAAGCCAGCACCGGAGCTAAAACCAAATACCCTAGGAGCCGAAGCGAGGCCGACAGGTAACACCACAAATTGATAATGCTTTTCCGCCACTGCGAAGCGGAGATACCGATGATGACCTTCGTAGATAGGAAAGTGTAGATACGCATCCTTTAAGTCGATGGAGGCCAAGAAATCCCCTGGACTCAACGATGCCACCACCGACCGGATGGATTCCATCCGGAACTTCTGCACCCTCACAAAGTAGTTCAGAGACTTTAGGTCCAGGATCAGACGCACTTTGCCCTCTTTTCTGGGCACCGTGAACAGATTGGAATAAAAACCGCAAAACCTGTCCCGCGGAGGGACTAGCACAAACACTCCTTGGGTGAGAAGATCTTGCACCGCCCCCTTGAGATCTCTCAAACGATTGGGAGTCAGATGGAAAGAACCTGTCTGCCGGGCAAGAGCGAAACTCGATCTTGTACCCTGAACGAATCAGTTTGTGAACCCACCTGTCCTGAATTCCGGACAACCAGGGTTCCTGAAAGTAACGCAGCCATCCCCCCACCCCGGAAACGGGTGAGGGTGTCCCTTCAGGAAGAGGCAGACTGGGCTGCCGAACCATCCTTGGGCTTGCCAGACCATGGTTTCTTGTGACCACCTAAGGTCATGGAGGATTTTCCTTTATCCTGTGACCCAAAGGCAGGGAAGGACCCACGATGAGCCTTGAAAGAAGGACCCCGCCTAGCGCGGGGGGATTTCCCCTTAGAGGCTTGGGGCAAAAGGGTACTCTTACCCCCTGTAAGTCCCTTGATCAACTTATCCAGAGTGTCCCCAAAAAGGCGACTACCCACATAAGGGACATCAGACACAGTTTTGCAAGCGTGGTCAGCCGACCAATTCTTCAGCCAAATAATGCGGCGGATCGCAACCACAACCGCACACAACCGTAGGACCAAAGGAGCCTCGTCCAAGGCCGCATCACACAGGTACATCACGGCCTGGGTCACTTGATCCACTATGTCAAGGGCAGTCGGAGAGGCCAACTCCGCCAACCTGGACCGCCGAAGCACCCTGAACCATGCCGTGACAGCTCCGCCACCGAGAGACCATCACCGAAGCAAACACCGGTTTGAGCAAGGAGCCCGCCACCAAGTACATGTGGTGGGAAAGCGTCTCCACGCGCCTATCTGTCGGATCCTTGAACACTGGGGAGTCCTCCACTGGCATCAAGGTGGATTTATATTCAACCTAGAAACACGGGAGACCATCACCGAAGCAAACACCGGTTTGAACAGGGAGCCCGCCACCAAGTACATGTGGCGGGAAAGCGTCTCCATGCGCCTATCTGTCGGATCCTTTAACACTGGGGAGTCCTTCACTGGCATCAAGGTGGATTTATTCAACCTAGAAACAGTGTGGTCCACCTCAGGTGACACCGTCCAATGTTTGTCTACAGAATCCGCAAAAGGCTAACGGTATTTAAACCGCATAGGCACCACCAGCATATGTTTGATGCAACGCCATTGATTTTTCACTGTTTCGTGAAACTCCTCGGGGCAGTGGAAAACCTGACCTGACCTCTGGGCTTTGCGGAACCCGAAGGCAGCGCGCTTTTACCTGACTGGGAGGGCTCATCGTCAAGATTTAAAGTCGCCTTGACGGAGCTAATAAGTGCATCCACTGCTGCGCGTTCTCGCGCCGCCATTGAGGAAGACTCTTCCTCCTCCCGATCGGAATGTGAGGACTGGGACCCCTCAGGGGGGACATTGTCCGTGGCAACCAAATCAGGCCCAGAGTCAGAAGACAGAGGGCATCGGCCGTTTTTGAGAAGTGCGTTCAGATATCAGCAGATCCACTTTGGACGCCAAAGTCGCAAGAGCAGCAGATGAGGCCATGGAAGAAGATTAAGGGGTTCCTGAAGAACCAACCAGGTCTGCGGGGAATTTGCTATCCTGGGACTCTATTTCTGCAGAAATTTTTTTTTGGGACGCTGACCCTTTAAAAACGGCGGTTCCCGCGGTCCCCCACCGCAAAACTTCACCGCCCGTGGAGACCCCTCAAAAACAGCTATAGCCACAGAAAAATGCCTGAAAAAACAGTTAAAATCACCCCACAGTGTCACAGTGTATTTGCCAACCACACGCTGCTGAAGTGAAGATAAGAGAAAAGAGGAAGTGACCTCACGCACTAGAGGCCTATGCCCGCCCTGAGCCACAGAATCATGGTGCCTGATAGAAACCTATGGGAGGAAGCACTGGCAAATGGTCGCCGCCCTTACTAGGCGGTCGCCCACAGCATAGATGGCGCCCAAACGATGAGTTAAAATGGCTGCTGCCCACACAAAGAGGCCAAGCAGCCTGCCCTCACCCAAAATGGCGGCTGCGTGAACGGCGCCAAATAAAGTAAAAAGCACAGGCACTGGCCACCACAGGGAACCCCAGAAAGTACCCCGGGATGCAGCAAGCCCCCACACCCCCCAGCCATAGGGGAGTTCACCGCAGGTTGCCCCAAGCAGGGGCAGGGAGGAAGGGGGCCGCACCAACCGGCCAGCAAGGGGATCCCACAGAAGCCACCTTGTACTGCCATCCCCCAAGAGTGGGCCCACAGATAGTAGTCCCAGGGACACAAGGGTAAGATCACTCAACAGTGTAGAGAACGCGGGCACCGCTTTGATACGGGACACCCCCCACCCTGAACGGGGGTGCCGTCAGCCAGGAAGGATGCTAGCAACTTACGGGCGTTCCGGAGTTGAGACATCCCGGTGAAGACGGGTCTCTGCAGGCTCGTCCCCGTCCCTAAGGGGCACTGTTGTTTGCGAGGCCTGGGCGCACCAATGACCTGTGACGCTCGTTGGCAGGCCGGGACTCCATAAGAATCTATCATCCAGTGCGGGGCCCAGCTCTGCTGTCGCTTGAAGTCCTCCAGGAATTCCCCTGACTAACTAGCGATAGTGAGTGAAGAAAATAAAATAAAGCTATTTTTAAAGAAAAAAAACAGTTAACCACTTTACTACCAGTCACGTAACCTCTACGTCGGCTGACTTTAAGTGGTTATACCGGGATGATGCCTCTAGCTAGAGGCATCATCCCGGTACCGTTGTTTGAAGCCGACGGTCGGCTTTCCGTCGGTAACGATCGATGCGGCTCGGGAGCCGCTCGATCGTTACCCGGGGGGGCGGGAGGGGACGTCCGCCGCCTTCCGCGGCTTTGCTCGGGGCTACCGTCCCACCGGGAGCCCCGAGCACCCAGCCGGCACGTCCGCCGGCTGGATGGAGTCCCGATGAATGCCGGAAACGGCATCGATCGGGTCTCCGATGACGTAACCCGGAGGCGGCGTCCATGACGTCACTTCCGGGTTACTGTGCTGCAAAAGGCGGCAGATTTGAAAAACGGCTGTATGCAAAAATGCCGTTTTCGGCGTTTTGCATACAGGGAAGTGTAGTGGAGGGGTCTAGGGTCTTTTAGACCCTCGATCCCTCCATAAAGTGTACCTGTCACGACATATTGCTGTCACCAGGGATGTTTACATTGCTTGTGACAGCAATAAAAGTGATCAGATTTTTTGTTTTTTAAAAAAACCTGTAATAAAGTTTAAAAAAAAAGAAAAAATAAATAGGAAAAAAAAAAAAAAAAAAAAAATTAGCCGTCCCCGTCACCGTTAGCTCGCGCACAAAAAAAAACGTATACGCAAGTCGAGCCGCAAATGAAATCGCTGTTCAAACCACACATGTGAGGTATCGCCGCGATCGCCAGAGCGTGGGCAATAATTAAAAAAAAAGAGCTACACTCTAACTCTAAACTGGTAACCGTTAAATAAATTTAAAGCGTCGCAGATTGAGATCTCTATTGACCGTAGTTTGTCGCCATCCCACGGGGGGGCGCAATTTTAAACCGTAACATGTTTGGTATCTATTTACTCGGCGTGACATCATCTTTCACAATATACAAAAAAAATGGGCTAACTTTACTGTTTAGTATTTTTTAAATGCAGTGAAATGTGATTTTTCAAATTTTTTCCAAAAAAATGGCGTTTTAAAGACCGCTGCGCAAATACCGCGTGACAAAAAATTTTGCAATGACCGACATTTTATTCTCCAGAGTCTTTGCTAAAAAAATATATATAATGTTTGGGGGTTCTAAGTAGTTTTCTAGGAAAAAATACTGGTTTTAACTTGTGAACAAAAAGTGTCCGAAATAGGGCTGGGGCTAAAGTGGTTAAGAAAAAAAAACAAAGAAACAGACACTAGGTCCCAGCTGAGAAGACCTGCCTACTCATGACGCTAGGCAGCATAAAACTGGAGGACAGTAGTAACTGTCAGGATAATGGCTGAGGGAAGGCCCCCTGGAGGTGTGTCTAAGTGTAGAAAGTTTTTTATTAACCTTTTAAAGTGCCTAGCTTGCTCCTGCAGAGGTCGCCATTATCCACTCGTGAAGGCTTAATGAGGGGCTGCGACTGTCTGAGGACGTGAGAGAAAAAAAGTTTTATATTTCGTTTAAATTGGAGTGGTAGCCCATTTCACACAGGCCAGATTCCGTCCAAGAGGACCTGCCTGCTCAGCGGAGGATCTTCTCCGTTAAATCCCCACTGAGCAGGCGGATGACAGGTCCATGTTCGCTCCGCAGGGTGGACATGGACACAGTCCACCGCATGCCCATTTCCATCTGATCCAAACTGCCGGATGGATAGCGAACATATCCCCATCCATGTGTTTTTAGCGGACCCATGTCCGCTGACATCCGCCACCCTATAAAGAACAATGGGTGGCCCAACCAGGTCTACCTAAACAGGCTGACCCGATGGTCCACTGGTGTGAAAGGGGCCTTAGTGTCTGTGTTTAGGTAGGACAAAAAAGAATAATAAAACAAACACGTGTTCTATTGTTCCTTGGTCCTAATATGGGTACAAATAATGCACACATGTGATATAACAGTGATGGTCAGGAGTAGGAGAATTTATTTAGCAATTTTTGTTGGTGGTGGATTATAAAGATATGAGGCTAAAGTTGAAAAAAAAAAAAAAAAAAAATCGAACTAAATTATTTGGTGCAGGGGAGGTGGGGGGGATTATGGCGTGGGGTTGTTTTTCAGCGGTTGGGCTTGGCCCTTAGTTCTAGTGAGAGAAATTCTTAAGGCATCAGCATACCGAGACATTTTGGACAATTTCATGCTCCCAACTTTGTGGGAACAGCTTCCTGTTCCAATATGACTGCACACAACAAGGTCCATAAAGACATGGATGTGCGAGTTTGGGGTGGAGGAACTTGACTGGCCTCAACAGTGTCCTGACCTCAACCCGATATAACACACCTGGGCTCTTGAGAAAGTCACCTGATTGTGATGCAACGCGTCGAGAAGGAGCCGGGTGACATCACTTCTGGTTACCGGCCGAGACCGGAAGGAACACAGCGGAACGCTTCCTGCATCCAGGGACCTTTGTCTCTGTTCCTCTACTGTTTGCTGCTAACCTTACTGTAAGTTTTTACTATTGTTGGAATAAATTGTTACATACATACTAATGTTCCAACCCAAAATCAATTCTATTCCTTGAGAGATAATCTACACTCAAGAGATAGACAGATGTATAATCAAACTGACCCTAAACCCTCCCCTATGAGTAATCCTCATGAAAATAGGACGCTAGAAATAGAGGAACAACCCTCACAAAGCCAGGCCAATCAAGGATATCCTGGGTGGGGTTTTCACAAGGCCAAACAAGGCCAAAAACGTCCGTTAGAACCGTTAGAGGAACCAGAGGAGGTAGGAGGGTACAATCTAAGAAAGAAAAGACATAAGCGATATTGGTATATTTCATCTTAGTCATACAGTCTTAAATGACTCTGAGAAATTTTTTTTGGATAAAGGTCTTAAATTTGCACCCCCTAAATGTCTAAACAAATTTCAAACATACATGGACAAACAAATTTTTCAGGAAAGTCATTAAGCGTTACATGTTGAGTAATCCGGTGAAAGAGAATCGGATTATCTCTACCGAGGACAAACACTCAGGATTGACGAACGCATCTTTATTCAATCCTCCAGGAACATTGGCACCATCCCTGAAAGTTTTCAGGGATGTTGCCTTGCGAGATTTGAATAATATGCAAGTCCAAAAATATAGAATGAAAAAAAGATATGGAAGCTGGACTGGATTCTTTATGCAATAATAAAGATCTAGTAATTAGGCCAGTGGACAGAGGGGGGGGGGGGGGGGGGGGGGTATAGTTGTGCTTGACAGATGCGACTATATGTCAGAAATGCAGCGTATTTTGGACGACAGGCACACCACACCAATACCCCTCTATCATTTGATCCACTATTTCAGTATAAAAGAGAACTTGAGGGGTTGGTTGCAGAGGGTTCCCGCCTTAACATTCTCAATAAAAAAGAAAAGGCCTTTTTGGTGCCGAAGTGCCCCAGGACTCCCATCATTTATTATTTACCAAAGATACACAAGAGTCTGACTTCCCCCCCGGGTCGCCCCATAGTCAGTGGCATTGATTCTGTGACGTCCCGGGTGGGGAAGCACATGGACTCTTTTTTACAACCTTTGGTTCAGCTTACGCCATCATTTATCAAGGATACAAGACATGTGATCAACACATTGTCTAGTCTTGCTCCTGAGGATGGTCTATGGATGGTGACAGCTGATGTCACATCCCTCTACACCATTATTCCCCATGAGTTGGGATTTGAGGCGGTGAAGCGGTTTCTTGATAGAAATTCAGGGATCCCTGATGTACAAATTGAATTCATCATGAAACTCTTTGAGTTCGCCACGAGATCAAATTATTTTTGGTTCAATAATCAGTTCTATCGCCAGGACAAAGGGGTTGCTATGGGGGCTAAATATGCCCCCAGTCTGGCTAACCTGTTCATGGCCCAATGGGAGGACGACGTCATCTATGCCTACGACAGACCTCAGGTGCTGCTTTGGGCTAGATACATCGATGACGTCCTCCTCCTATGGAATGGGACTAGAACAGATCGAGGCTTTCATGAAATTTCTGAACTGCAATAATAGAGGTATTTTTCTCAATTTTGAAGCCAGTCAAAATACTATCAACTTCCTTGACTTAACTATATTCATTAAGAATGACAAGTTTGTTACCACCACATACTTTAAGCGAACTGATAAAAACGCATATATCCCTATGGACAGTTGCCATCATGACCCCTGGTTAAAGGGAGTCCCCAAGGGACAATATATGAGGCTTAAAAGAAATTGTACTCAGCAGGAGGATTTTGTTTCTCAATCATAAGTCCTTACGAAAAGATTTTTGGATAAAGGGTATGACAAGGTTTTTCTGTCAGATACCTTTGGGAAAGTTGACTGTATGAATAGATCTGACCTGTTGCAAACTAAGGTCAGGTCGAGAAATAATGATTCCTCTTTTGCCCTGCCTTTTGTCATTACTTTTTCCACTCAGTCAAGGAGCGTTAACCACTTGCCGACCGCCGCAAGTACATATACTGCGGCGGTCAGCCCCTGCCAGGCAAAGTGACGTACCGGTACGTCATTAGCCTGTCACTGGCTTGTGAGCCAATAGCGGGCCCGCCCCGGCTCGTTCCCTAACAAGTCAGTGTGTGTGACCGGCGGACCCGATGTCCGCCGGTCACTCGCGATCGTTCGCCGGGAAGGGAGAAAGGCAGGCGGCTAATGTAAACAAGCCGCCTGTCATTCTCCCCTGTGTAAAAATGGAGATCAGACGGTTCTACTATATAGGACCATTGATCTCTGTTTTTACACTAGTAGCCATGTCCCATCACAGTTAGAAACACGCCCCTAGGACACACTTAACCCCTCCCTCTCCAATACAGTTAACCCCTTCCCTGCCAGTGTCATTTTTACAGTAACAGTGCATATGTATAGCACTGATTACTGCAGTAATGTCACTGGTAACCCCAAAAGTGTAAAAAATGTCAGTCAAGGGTCCGATCTGTCCACCGCAATGTCGCAGTCCCGCAAAAAAAAAAAAAATCGCAGATCGCCGCCATTACTCGTTAAAAAAAAAAAAAAAAAAAAAACACCAGAAATGACAAAAATCTTTCCCTTTGTTAGTAAACGCTATAACTTTTGCGCAAACCAATCAAAATACGCTTTTTGCAATTTTTTTTTTACCAAACATATGTAGCATAAAACAAATTGGCCGAAAATGTTAAAAAAATTTTGATTTTTACATTTTTTTGGGGAATTTCATATAAAAAAATGTGAAAAATGGATTTTTGTAAAATCCTTTTCTCTTAGCTCATTGACAGACGTAGTCCTCGGTGATTCAGCACCTTCGGGTTATGCTGCCCTCCACAGGAGTAGGACTAGACAGGAAATAAAATGCTCTGGCCACACCCTAGGGGCAGTCCCCGAGGGTATATCCTCTCTCTCTCTGCCACAGCAAATCAGTTATGTCACAAAGCAGTGTTTAGAGAATTTAACCCAACCCAACTCCAAAACAGAGGGGCGGGTACTACGTCTGTCAATGAGCTAAGAGAAAAGGATTTTACGGTAAGATTTTACAAAAATCCATTTTTCTCTATCGCTCATTGACAGACGTAGTCCTCGGTGATTCAGCACCTTCGGGATGTCCCAAAGCAGTACCACAAATGAGGGGTGGGAAAAATGGAAATTAAATCCAATCTAGAAGGCCCAACCGGTGCCAACTAGAAGTTTTACAATGCTCATCCTCAATGATGAGACTCAACAAAAAAAATTTTCAACAGAAAAAATCCTCGAGGTAGACCTCCGGTCTCCTCAAATTACGGCCTGCAAAACCTTGCGGCCAAATGAGGCATCCGCCGATGCCATCACATCAATTATATAAAATTTTGTAAAGGTATGTACCGACGACCAGGTGGCCGCCTTACATACCTGGACCACTGACGCCTGATGGCGGAAGGCCCAGGAAGTACTGAGCGCTCGAGTGGAGTGCGCCCTAACAGGTTAACGGAGGACTCCGACCCTTAATAGAATAAGCCTGTACCACCGTCTGTCTAATCATTTGGCGATAGTCGCGGCAGATTCAGGCAACCCCTTTCTGGGGCCATCCGTGATCACAAAAAGTGAATCCGTCTTACGGAACGATTCCGTAGCCTTCAGGTATACCCTGATTGCCCGAACCACATCCAAGGAATGCAACGCATGTTCCTGATGATGATTGGGCTGAGGACGCAAGGAAGGTAGTACAATATCTTCATTCAGATGAAAATCTGAAACAACCTTAGGAAGAAAGGATGGCTTAGGATGAAGTACTACCTTATCCCTATGAATCACCAAGTATAGGGACTGGCATGATAAAGCAGCCAGTTCTGACACCCTGCGTGCAGAAGTGATAGCCACCAGGAAGGCCACCTTCTGGGATAAAGTAAGCAAGGGAATCTCCCTGATGTTTTCAAAGGGAGGTTTCTGTAGAACCGACAAAACCAAAATTAAGATCCCAGGGCGGTAAGGGCGCGCGGACTAGTGGAGCCAGGTGCCGCACCCCCTGGATGAAATTCCGCACCAAGGACTTGGTAGCTAAAGGTTTCTGAAAGAAGATTGCTAATGCTGAAACTTGACCTTTGATGGTGCTCAAGGCTAGTTTCTGCTCAACCCCTTTCTGCAGAAAGGCCAATATTCGGGTCACCGAATAGGTACGTGGAGGAATCCCTAAAGATTCGCACCACGCGATATAAGTCTTCCATGTGCGATAATAGACCTTGCTGGAAGTCGCTTTCCTTGCTTTAATAAGGGTAGGAATAACTGAAGCTGACAACCCTCTGTCCTTCAGTACCTGGGTCTCAATGGCCAGGCCATTAAAACCAGCGACTGTAAAGCATGATGGAAGATTGGTCCTTGAGACCGCAGACACTCCATGAGACGAAGTTCCCACGGAACGTCCGCGACTAGCATGTCCAAGTCGGCCAGGCCGGCTTGACGGGGCCAGCCTAGAATTTCTAGGACCACTGGCGCTGACTGGATCTGAACCAGGCGTCCCTAGAGCTATCTGGCCCCGACCATCCGAGAAAGTCTGGTCGTTTTCTGTTCCCACACATTTATCAGACACCTGATTCCTATCAGGAACGGTGATCTTTCCTGGTTGAACCTCAGGGACCGAAGTCACCTGGCTAGAGGCTTCTTGGTCTGTCTGGTCAACCAGATCCGATTCCTGTGGGGAATTGAGACTAATCTTTGGAAAAGGTAAAGGAAAAGATCTGTTCAGGGAACGGTAACTACCGCTCCCTGTAGTACTTAAATGTTGGAAGGGAAGAATCGCACCGGTAGCAGTAGTCGATGCTCGATCTAATGTCCTGAATACCGGTGAAAACGTCCCCCCACCCTCAAACCGGGTGGGGGCGCACCTTCAGGCTGTGTAATCCTTTGCTTTGGGTTTGGCTGAGTTGGTCCTCTGTTTGTCCGACCAGCCCTTCTTGAACCCTCCTGGAGGAGTCTTGCCTTTCCCGCTTGTTCCAGCCGGGCCTGCGAACCCTTTATGGGCGGTAAAGAAAGGTCCTCGCTTGTTACGAGGTCCCTTAGCTTTAGCAGCCTGTGGCAAGAAAGTGCTCTTGCCCCCAGTGGCGTCCTTAATGATCTCATCTAGGTTGGCCCCAAATAGGCGATTCCCCTGAAAGGGGAGATTCGTCAAAGTCTTTTTGGAACCTAGGTCTGCTGACCAGCATTTTAACCACAGCACACGTCTGAGGATTACCGCTGACATAGATGCATGCCCTAATAGGGGGGTAGCATCCAAGGCTGCATCACAGACAAACTGTAGCCCTTGTATAATCTGTTCCATCAAATCAGATGTTCCCTGGGGGATCTCTTTCCCCCTCGGGTCTTGGCGTACCAATCTCGCCCATTCCGTTAGTGTCTGGGAAACTAGACCAATAACAATTACTGGTCTAAATGCTGACCCTATCAGGGAGAAGATAGTGCGGGACTCCGCTTCCACCTTTCGATCCACCGGATCCTTAAAGGACGAAATGTCCTCCACTGGGATAACCGTGGCTTTATTCAGCCTGGAAATAGGTGGATCCACCACTGGTGGTACCGTCCATTTCTTAATGAGGGATTCCTCAAACGGATAGCGTCTAGCAATACGCTTGGAAATAGTAAAGGTACGCTTAGAACGCTCCCATTCTTCTAAAATTTTATTACCAAAACACTTGGGTACAGGAAAAACCTTCACCATTTTGATGGGCTTGTTAGTACCAAAGGGAATCTCAGTTTCAGTTGCCTCTGCCGGTAAAACCTCAAGTCTTAAGGTTTCCCGCACCGCCACAACTAGTGCGTCCACCAATGCTTCTTCCTGAATTATGGCGGAAGAATGAACGTCCTTCCTCACTGTCTGAGGGAACTTTAGACAACAGCCCTTGCAGAGGGGCCTGCAGCTGCAGTGATCATCTCTGAATCTGAGTCAGAGGTGTCAGATGATATAGGGGTAGGCGGGGGTCGCTTTCTTGACCCCCGTCCCTGACAGGCCGTCTCCACCCGAGCCACCAAAGACTCCAAAACTGATGTAAATGCGTCTATACTCTGTGCACCGACGGGTCCCGTGGTCCCCTCGAGGGAAACAGGTGGGGGTGCTTGTGTGGCAGGGTCCATGATAATTCCAGTTACTACCCGGAAAATTCAATCCAAAAATAAAACTTTTTTTTTTTTTTTTAGACCCCCAGCGCCGCAAAGCCCCTCAGTGTTAGCTGCTCAGGGACCCCTATCGAGTGAGAGAGAGAGAGATAGACCCCCAGGCTCACCACTTGATGCTCAGAGTTTTCCACTGCACTTGTCTCAGCACTGTCTCGATCGACAGGAAGTCTCTTGGCTGGCTGCCCGGGAAGAAAGGAGGCGGCTCCGCCCCTCCGTACGCCTTCCGGCGCCTCCCCTAGCTCCACGAGGTGTTTGGGTCACCTCAAACATGGCCGCCCCCATGCTGGAGACACGAGGCTACGCCAAATTGCGGCCTCGTGCGATCTAGCAAACAATGGCGGCGGTTGTACCGAATAGCGGCGTGACTGCAGAGCATCACAACACCTTCTCTGCATGGGGATTTAGCCTGGTTGGCGGTACCGGACCCTGGCGGACCGCATGGCCGTCGGAAAGCCTGCTATTGCTGGAGACCTGACTTGGAAAGCAGTCTGACTGGTAGGATACTTATATTATCACAGTAAGATGCCCATACTGCCACCGATTACAATCTTTTAACATATTTACAATTAGATTGTCAGCTCCCAAACCAAGCCTCCTGGCTTTTTGCACATAAAAATCACACTCAAAGTAGGGGGATCTGTGCCATGTTATAGGATAGAGGGGAACTCATCCTTACCATACAGAGAGGGGCCCGCGTTCACCACAAGACCCGCCAGGGGAAAGGGGGAACCATACTACTCACCATACCGGAACCAGGCGGGCACCAACTCCTGACAGTACCCCTCTCCACCGGGGCGGGAGGGCTGTCGACCAATACAGACGCCGTGACTCATGGTCCTTGGCGTTTCAGACGTTTAACTCGCAGGGTCAGTCCCCGTCCAGTGGGACTATGTCGCGGCCGTCCCAGCGCGGAGCTATGGCCTGCACGCGCTCGTAGGCTGAACTGGGGTGACCACCGGATCTCAACATCCAGCCCGTCGCCCAGTTCAGCTTTCTTGCTTGAAGATCTCACAGGAACACTGGAGAAAAAAAGTTGTCTAAAAAATATCTTTAAGAAAAAAATCCTGCCAGGACCGAAGATCCCAGCAAGGTATCTAGGTCCTTACTCCTGACTAGACAGAAAAAAACTGATTTGCTGTGGCAGAGAGAGAGAGGAAATACCCTCGGGGACTGCCCCTAGGGTGTGGCCAGAGCATTTTATTTCCTGTCTAGTCCTACTCCTGTGGAGGGCAGCATAACCCGAAGGTGCTGAATCACCGAGGACTACGTCTGTCAATGAGCGATAGAGAAAAATAGTTATTTTTGCAAAATTGACGCTTTTTTTTGTTTATAGCGCATGATCAGAAAAATCGCACAGGTGATCAAATACCACCAAAAGAAATCTCTGTTTGTGGGAAAAAAAGGACGTCAAATTAGTTTAGGTACTGCGTTGCACGACCCCGCAATTGTCAGTTAAAGTCACGCAGTTAAAAAAAAAAAAAAAAAAATCGCAAAAAACCCCCTGGTCAGGAAGGGGGTAAAATCATCCGGGGCTTAAGTGGTTAAAAAGATAATGGAAAAACACTGGCACATTTTGAAAAACGATAGAATACTTGGTAGTACCCTCCCAGATAAACCAAAAGTTGTTTAGGGGTGTTCCGACACTTCGCAACATACTGGCTCCTAATGTCAGGGTTCATACACATTTTCACCAATGAAATTCCATGACTTTTCCATGACTTCACGTAAATATTCATGACCTAATGTTTCATGAAATGTCTATGTATACGTGTTAAATAAGAAGAAAATCTATGTCACACCCAGCATGTGTCACACCCAGCACACCCAAAATGCAGCACAGTAATCTTTTAAGGCCCAAGCGACAGTCATGAGGTGCAGGCAGACTGGTATGGATGGCACAGATCTGATGGTGCACAAATGCGGCACTTACTTTTGGGAGAAACAACAGTGGTGCTCCTGCTTGCCCAAATAAAGCTGTTCAGGTGGCAGTGAGTCATGAGCGCAAACCTTTAGACTGAGCGGGGGGGACGTCAATGCAGAGTGACCAGCGTGCCCCCAATCAATTGCAGAGTGCCACAGCAATGCCCCAATCAATTGCAGAGTGCCACAGCAATGCCCCCAATAAATTGCAGAGTGCCACAGCAATGCCCCCAATAAATTGCAGAGTGCCACAGCAATGCCCCCAATAAATTGCAGAGTGCCCACAGCAATGCCCCCAATAAATTGCAGAGTGCCCACAGCAATGCCCCCAATAAATTGCAGAGTGGCACAGCAATGCCCCCAATACATTGCAGAGTGCCCACAGCAATGCCCCCAATAAATTGCAGAGTGCCACAGCAATGCCCCCAATAAATTGCAGAGTGCCCACAGCAATGCCCCCAATCAATTGCAGAGTGGCACAGCAATGCCCCCAATCAATTGCAGAGTGGCACAGCAATGCCCCCAATCAATTGCAGAGTGGCACAGCAATGCCCCCAATCAATTGCAGAGTGGCACAGCAATGCCCCCAATCAATTGCAGAGTGGCACAGCAATGCCCCCAATCAATTGCAGAGTGGCACAGCAATGCCCCCAATAAATTGCAGAGTGCCCACAGCAATGCCCCCAATAAATTGCAGAGTGCCCACAGCAATGCCCCCAATAAATTGCAGAGTGGCACAGCAATGCCCCCAATAAATTGCAGAGTGCCCACAGCAATGCCCCCAATCAATTGCAGAGTGCCCACAGCAATGCCCCCAATAAATTGCAGAGTGGCACAGCAATGCCCCCAATAAATTGCAGAGTGCCCACAGCATTGCACCCAAAAAATGCAGAGTGCCCACAGCAATGCCCCAAATAAATTGCAGAGTGCCACAGCAATGCCCCCAATAAATGCAGAGTGCCCACAGCATTGCCCCCAATAAATTGCAGAGTGCCGACAGCAATGCCCCCAATCAATGCAGAGATGCCAGCTTCTCTCCTGCGTTAACATGCTGGTGGAGCAGGAAGTCGGCATTGCGGCCCCGGTAAGGGATGTGCTGCATTACGAGCAAGTAAACAGCTTCCGACCTCCTGAGTGGATCTTCTGGTGTTTGACCAGCCGTGACATGGCCCCCCCGCGACCCCGTGCACTTACCTCACGGACAGTCACAGTCACTCTTCAGTCCCCGGCTTCCCGCGTCTCCGTCCTCCCGAGTCCCGGCGCCTCCTCCTCGGCCAATGGCATGAAGTTGGCCTTTCGGCCAATCAGGAAGCGGGAGGACCCGCTCCCTGATTGGCCAGGAGGAGGATCCGCATGACAATAGCGAATTTTCATTCGCTATTGTCACACAATGGGAGTGCTCTCGGGGTGCACGCTCTGCTCCCTTGCCGCCCCGTCTGCGGCTGCGCAGTCTAACTAGGTGCTTGCGCGGGACGTAATTTACACTGCGCGTCCGCGCACCTTAAAGGGAACACTGCCAATGACAGGCAGCAGGGAGGGCCGGGCCGCGGTTTGCCTGTATGTGACTGGCCAGCAGCAGCAAACCAATCACAGGCAGCGGCCCGCCCTCCAGTGACGCTTCCGCCGCCTGTGATTGGTTTGCTGCTGCTGGCCAGTCACATACAGGCAAACCGCGGCCCGGCCCTCCCCGCTGCCAGCGATTGGTGCTTGGTGTATGATCTACTCCTCGGCTGCTGCTGACCCGGAAATGTGCACAAGCATAAAATAAAATAATTATACATTAATTCGCAATAAAAAAGTTTTAAGCATCCGCTCCCCCCGCCGCTGCTCCCCCCCCCCCCCCCCCCCGCTCCTCCCCAGATTTCCATGACTTTTCCAAAACATTTGTAAAATCGTACTTTTCCATGACCTTTCCAGGCCTGGAAAGTGTCATCTCAGAATTCCATAACTTTTCCAGGTTTTTAATGACCGTACGAACCCTGTAATGTTCTTAACCCTCCTATCGCCAAACCTAGTTTTTTTGGCAATTTTCTGGGCTATTACAGATGCAATAGGTGTCAGGTTTGTCGTATCAAATGCAAATTGAGGAACATTAGAGAATTTACATCTACCTGCACTGGACAGGTACATTCCGTCACACATTTCATAACATGTTCCAGTACAGGGGTCGTCTATTGCAGTGCCCATGTGGCCTGCAATATATAGGACGGACTAAGCGCCCCTTCTCAGTTCGTGTTAACAAACATGTGGCTAATATCAAAAAGGGCTTCAAAAACCACTCAGTATCCAAAGACTACCTTTTTAAACATAATAAGGATCCATCTAACACTATCTTTATGGGCATAGACAAATTTGGCCCCACTGGCGGGGGGGAACCCCTTGTCAGAGGTCTATCTAGATTGGAAATGTGGATACTTATGTTAACGCTTTTATAGATAACTCTTGATGTGTTAAATGTTTGGGGTCCATTTGTCTTTAGCGATTATTCATTATTGGTTATACCTGATTTAAGTCATTTCTATATGAGCCATGGCATTTGAAAGTTGGGCTCACCTTTAATATTAATTTTTAATAATTTTGATAATTTATTGATGATGACCATTTTATTTATACCGTATAAACATATTTGACTCTGGTTGGGAGATAGTATATGATGACTTATCTCCCACCACTGCTCAATTTTATTATGTTCTATATGAACAAGTTTAAGAATTAAATTTAAAAAAATATAAAATGATTTTTTAAATGTATGAATATGTTTTTTATATAATTAGATTTTTCATATATTATGGATTACAGTGAGTCAGTCAGTCATCTGATTGTTTTATTATTTTTAGTGTATATTGATATATATGGTCAACAATTATAGCCATTTTATATTTATATATATATGTGTAGGTTGCATCTCCACTCAAAAAGGAGTGCCGACCGATATTTGCCATTGCAAATATAGTATTTTTTACTGTTTCTGTGATGGGCCAGTAATAGTACTAATCTAGGTAATTCACAAATGTCTCGATAGTGTTTAAGTTATCTGTCCTAGTTTAAGATATACAGTATTTTAATATTGTTACATTGGACTGGCGCCAGTTCCAGTATTAAAGATGGCGCCCGCTGTTTAATGGCGTGGCTCAAACGAGGGCGTTACCTACCACTCTCGTATTATTTAAGTGGTGGAATCAGCACGCCGCTCGTACCCCCAGGAAGACGTCATCTGCGACAAAACGCGTCCGGATCGGCGTGCTGACGTCACCACGCAACAACCTGGAAGGACGGGCGATAGTGTTTTTGTTTGCCGGCTATCTGATACAAGCTAGAAAAAAAGATTGAGTGCCAAGTACCCAATCACCCAGCGCTTATACAATTATGCGGCAATATTTCATATGCATAAGATATAAAAACCATAAATTCCAAAAGCTGCTGCCTAAAATGTAATAGCATTTAAAAAGAGGTGCATACCACTAAACGATAAACAGCGCTAGTTATCAAACTCTATATATAAAAATAAAGCTCTCCTTATATACAGTACATGTATAGGATCATCCAGCAAAGTCCAGTTTAGAGAAAGTCCATCACCCTGGCAGTGTTCTGATAGGGCTATGAGAAAAAGGTGTAAACTTAAAGCAGATACCGGTCAGCTTCCACCACACCATGTGCTCCACCCAAAGGCAATACTCTTACCAGATAGCAGAATATCTCAAGCCCATCATGGTTGATGTGAACCACATATCTACATTAGACTCAGCATACAATGAAATCAGACCCGATAGCAAAATCCTCCAACTCAGTCATGTGTGTCAGGAAAAATAAAAAGTGTACATATATCGTTCAGATAAAATTACACCTTTATTTATAATCCTTCTCCCATTACACTCACATGAACATAGAATAAAAACAGCATATCGTTCTGAAGGCAATCCGAGGCCTGCCAGCCGCTTACCGGACTCCCGCGAGCTCTTTGGCGTCCCGGAAGTTGCCGATCTTCGTGCTGGACAGCGTCTCGTTGCCAAGGTGACCGCGCAAGCCACCGCCCTAACGCGTTTCGTCAGAGACTTCTACGGAGCGTTTTTTTATCCCGTAAATGTGAGTGTACTTCTCTATTATTAAACTGTGTTTTTACAATATTACGCTATGGAGGCTTTTGTGTTCCACATGTCATTTTTGAAGATATCGCTGTGGGCATGTAACGTATGAAGGTGACATATCCACACACAGACCTTCCCTGCAATTGGTTCTGATCCACTCATTTGCCAATCTGAATAAGATTGATGGTTTCAGGCGTGTTTCTTACGATCTCTGGTAAGCGCATGTGTGTCTGTGTACTGAGCACCGTGGACTACAACTCTATTCCTATCGGTGGAGGATATTCGCTGTATTTCACCATTTTTGCAGAGATTTGGGACTTTTCTTGTGGTGTTTACTGCATTTGCACTTTATTCAATTTTCTATCTTGCCTGATTTGGGATTTATTTTCAATTATTCATTGTGCACTGTCACTTATATATACTATACTTTTTCTGTGTTTTGTTCACTCATTTGCACTGTTCATTTGTAGCGCAGCTTTATCTTTTTACATACATGCTACACTATGGAGGCATTCATTATTTCATGAGCGGAGGGGCGTATGAACAGAGTGATTCCTAAAGGGGACTCAGCCACCTATCCCGATACTAGCTGATATCCGGGGACCACCTGCTGGACAGTTCACTATTACCAGGAGCTAGTGCCTTACTGTGATTTAATTATAATATTGAGGTGAGCGGCCATTGCACTTATTGTGTGTTCACAGACGCACTGGTCCGTGTTAGCTGGGATCCTCACTGGAAATTGTTGCACTTTTGACTGGTTAATAAGCACTTTGTCACTTTTATATGTTATATGGTTCACTATATTTAATTCTGAATTTTTCTACACTGGAGCATTCTGTTTATGGACACTTGTTTATGCACTATGGACACTTTAGGATTTTTTTGGATATACCCTACTTTTATTTTTTCAGTTTAATTTATGAATGTGCATGTATGTGAATCAATTTTTGGATTGCATCTATATCCTAATATTTTTATGCACTTTTGCTATATGGGATGTATTTTTCACGTGTCACTATCATTGATTCACCATTATTATTATACACTTTATTTTTAATGTGATGTACTGATATTATGCGATTCATGATTGTTTATCAAGTTTACTAATACTTATACACATTTTATGCTTTTGGTCACATTATTATTTGAGGACCCGTTTAGAATAGCGCCTATCCATTACTTTTATTTCATAAACACAATTTTTAAATTTTATCCATTATCTATCATTTAATCTGTTCTAAAAAACAGAGTATATTACACCTGGATACACTAATTAGTTGTAATGATATGTACAGATATGCCAACATGTCAAAGTTGTCAAATTGGGTTTGGAGTTTGTTTTAACCTGGTCACGAAGGGGTTAAAATTACTGCTTGTGTATTTCACTTTCGGAATGAGAGAAAAAAACAAAAACACATTCAGTTGCTGACCGCAATACTATATTCTATACACACACCCACACACAGTAGCTCATAAAAATTGATTTTTGTAAAATCTTACCGTAAAATCCTTTTCTCTTAAGCTCATTGACAGACGTAGCCCTCTTTGATTAATATCAACTCGGGTTATACTGCCCCCTACAGGAGTAGGACTAGACAGGAAAGAAAACGTTCTGGCCACACCCTAGGGGCAGTCCCAGAGGGTATATCCTCTCACTTCCTGCTACAGCAAATCAGTTATGTCACAAAGCAGTGTTTAGAGAATTTAACCCAACCCAACTCAAAAACAGAGGGGTGGGTACTACGTCTGTCAATGAGCTTAAGAGAAAAGGATTTTACGGTAAGATTTTACAAAAATCCATTTTTCTCTGTCGCTCATTGACAGACGTAGTCCTCCTTGATTAATATCAACTCGGGACGTCCCAAAGCAGTGCCACAAATGAGGGGTGGGATAACAGAAATCAAAATCCAGAAGGCCCAACCGGAGCCAACCAGAAGCATCAAGGACTCATCGAGCAAAAATATGAGACCTAAGTGAAAAAACCCAACAAACCCTCGAGGTAGACCAACGGTCTCCTCAAATTGCGGCCTGCAAAACCTTGCGGCCAAATGAGGCATCCGACGATGCCATCACATCAACTTTATAAAATTTTCTAAAGGTATGAACCGACGATCAAGTAATCGCCTTGAAAACCTGGACCCCTGACGCCTGATGGTGGAAGGCCCAGGAAACACTAAGCGCCCGAATAGAGTGCGCCTTAATAGGGAACGGAGGATTCCGACCCTTAAATAAAATAAGCCTGTACCACCGTCTATCTAATCCATTTGGAGATAGTCGCGGCAGACGCAGGCAACCCCTTTCTGGGGCCATCCGTGATCCCAAAAAGTGAATCCGTTTTACGGAACGATTCCGTAGTCTTCAGGTATACCCTGATTGCCCGAACTACATCCAAGGAATGCAACGCACATTCCTGAGGATGATTGGGCTTAGGACCCAAGGAAGGTAGCACAATATCTTCATTCAGATGAAACTCTGAAACCACCTTAGGAAGAAAGGATGGCTTCGGATGAAGAACTACCTTATCCCTATGAACCACTAGATATGGGGAATGGCATGATAGCGCAGCCAGTTCTGACACCCTGCGTGCAGAAGTGATAGCCACCAAGAAAGCCACCTTCTGGGATAATGTAAGCAAGGGAATCTCCCTGATATTTTCAAAGGGAGGTTTCTGCAGAACCGACAAAACCAAATTAAGATCCCAGGGCGGTAAGGGCGCGCGGACTGGCGGAGCCATGTGCCGCACCCCCTGGATGAAATTCCACACCAAGGAATGAGTAGCCAAAGGCTTCTGAAAGAAGATTGCTAATGCTGAAACCTGACCCTTGATAGTGCTCAAGGATAGTTTCTGCTCAACCCCCTTTTGCAGAAAAGCCAAGATTCGGGTCACCGAATAGGTACGTGGGGGAAATCCCAAAGATTCACACCACGCAATATAAGTCTTCCATGTGCGATAATAGACTTTGCTGGAAGTCGCTTTCCTTGCTTTAATTAGAGTAGGAATAACTGAAGCTGACACCCTCTGTCCTTCAGTACCTGGGTCTCAATGGCCAGGCCATTAAAACCAGCGACTGTAAAGCACGATGGAAGATCGGTCCTTGAGACCGCAGATCCTCCCTGAGAGGAAGTCTCCAAGGAGCGTTCGCGACTAGCATGTCCAAGTCGGCCTGACCGGCTTGACGAGGCTAGCCTAGAATTTCCAGGATAACTGGAGTTTCCTCCATCTCTATCCTGCGGAGAAATCTCAGCAGCAATCTGAGAGGAAGGAAGACATATAGTAGCTGACACTGCCTTTACAGGCCGTTCATCGCGTCTACTGCGTCCGCTAGAGGATCGCGGGTGCGCGTTACCAACCTCCGCGCCTTCCTGTTGAGCCGATATGCCAACAGATCCACCTCCGGGATGCTCTGATGAAGACACAGATGGTGAAATCCTTGGTGATCGACCTAAGTCATCACCCTGATATTGTCTGACTGGATCCGAACCAGGCTGCCCTAGAGCTGCTTGGTCCAGGCAATCCGACAAAGTCTGATCGCTCTCTGTTCCCACACATTTATCAGAAACTTGATTCCTATCAGGAGTGATGATTTCTCCTGGTTGAGCATTAGAGACCGAAGTCACCAGACTAGAGGCTCCTTGGTCCGCTTGCTCAACCGGATCCGATTCCTGGAGGGAACTGAGAATGATCTTTGGAAAAGGTAAAGAAAATGACCTGTTCAGGGAACGGGAACTACCGCTCCCTGTAGCACCTAAATGTTGGAAGGGAAGAATCGCACCAGTAGCAGTGATCGACACTCGATCTTGTATCCTGATCGTATGATCTCCTGAACCCCTTAGTCCGGGATTCAGGAAAGCCCTAGATCTGAACACCGGTGAAGACGTCCCCCCACCCCTAAGCCGGGTGGGGGCGCACCTTCAGGCTGTATTAGCCTTAACTTCAGGTTTGGCTGAGTCAGCCTTTTGTTTGCCCGACCAGCGCCTCTTGAACCCTCCTAGAGGGGCTTTGCCTTTCCCGCTCGCCCCAGCGGAGCGAACGAACCCTTTATGAGCGGCAAAGAAAGGTCCACGCTTGTTATGAGGTCCTTTAGCTTTAGCATCCTGCGGCAAAAAAGTGCTCTTGCCCCCAGTGACATCCTTAATGATCTCATCTAGGGTGGCCCCAAATAGGCGATTCCCCTGAAAGGGGAGATTCGCAAAGGCTTTTTTGGAACCTAGATCCGCCGACCAGCATTTTAACCACAGCACACGTCTGAGGACTACCGCTGACATTGATGCATTCCCTAACAAGGGGGTGGCATCCAGGGCTGCGTCACAGACGAACTGCAGTCCTTGTATAATTTGTTCCATCAAATCAGATGCTGCCTGGGGGATACCTTTCCCCAGGCTTTAGGTCATGGCGTAACAATTTTGCCCATTCCGTTAATGTTTGTGAAACGAAACCAATGACAATCACTGGTCTAAAGGCTGACCCTATCAGGGAAAAAATAGTGCGGGACTCCGCTTCCATCTTCCGATCCACCGGATCCTTAAAGGACGGAGCGTCCTCCAACGGGATAACAGTGGCTTTATTCAGTCTGGAAATAGGTGGATCCACCACTGGTGGTACCGTCCATTTCTTAATGAGGGATTCCTCAAAACGGATAGCGTCTAGCAATGCGCTTGGAAACAGTAAGGGTACGTTTTGGATGATCCCATTCCTCTTTAATTTTATTACCAAAACATTTGGGTAAGGGAAAAACCTTCGCCGTCTTGGTAGGTTTACTAGTACCAAAGGGAGTTTCCATCTCGGTTACCTCTGCCGGTAAAACCTCAAGCCTTAAGGTTTCCCGGATCGACACAACTAGTGCGTCCACCAATGCTTCTTCTTGTGCTATGGCAGAGGTAGAACCGTCCCCCTCACTATCTGAGGGAACTTTACCTGAGACAACAGCCCCTGCAGAGGAACCTGCAGCTGCAATGACCATCTCAGAATCTGAAGTATCAGATGAAATAGGGGTAGGCGGGGGTCGCTTTCTTGACCCCCGTCCCTGACAGGCCATCTCCACCCGGGATACCAAAGACTCCAAAACTGCTGTAAATGCATCAATATTCTGTGAACTGGAGGGTCCTGCGGCCACCTCAAGGGGATCAGGTGGGAGTACCTGTGTGGCAGGGTCCATGATTATTCCAGACACTTGCCGGAAAAAAATAATTTGCAAAAAAAAAAATAATTTTTTTTTTCCTTTAGACCCCCAGCGCCACAGCGCCCCTCAGTGTTACCTGCTTAGGACCCCTACAGAGAGAGAGAGAGAGAGAGAGACCCCAAGGCTCACCACTTGATGCTTAGAAGTTTCAATACAACCTGTTCCAGCACTGTCTATTACAGACAGGAAGTCTTTGGCTTGCTTTCCCGGGTGAAAGGAGGCGGCTCCGCCCCTTTACACGCCTTCCGGCGCCTCCCCATAGCTCCTCGAGGTGTTTGGTCACCTCAAACATGGCCGCCCCCATGCTGGAGACACGAGGCTACACCAATATGGCGGCCTCGTGCCATCTGCAAGACAAAGGCGGCGGCCTGTGTAGGGATAGCGGCGGCTAGCAGCGGCCTGCGGGATGTATGTATTCGGCCTGGCGGCCTGCGCGAGTGCCTCGGCCCCACAAACTTCACCATGAATGGTGATAAGCCTGGCCGGCGGTACAGGACCCTGGCGGGCCGCATGCGATCCGTGGGCCATCGGGAGGCTGTGCAGCCCGTGGAAGTGACCGGTTGCTGGAGGAATGGCGATCTGGACTGCAGTAACTCGGGCATAGGCATCGGCCTGTGTACACACTCTGACAGGTAGGAAACCTTTTACTTCAATAGTAATGCCTTTTAGTACTGCCACTGACTTCAGTCACCCTTACAGTCTTACAATGACTTTAGATAGTCAGCTCCCAAACCAAGCCTCCTGGTTTCTATTCACAAAAAAATCACACTCAAATTGGGGGATCTGTGACCTGTTATAGGATAGAGGGGGGACCCAGAAACTGAGTGTCCGACCATCCCAGAGAGGGGCCCGCGTCCACCAACAAACCCGACAGGGGGAGAGGGGGAACATTCTACTCACCATACCGGAACCAGGCGGGCACCAACTCCTGACAGAACCCCTCTCCACCGGGGTGGGTGGGGCTGTCGACCAATACAGCGCAGAGCTATGGCCTGCACGCGCTCGTAGGCTGAACTGGGGTGACCACTGGATCTCAACATCCAGCCCGTCGCCGAGTTCCAGCGTGCTTGCTTGAAGATCTCACAGGAACACTGGAGAAAAAAGCTGTCTAAAAAAAAAATCTTTCTAAGAAAAAAATCCTGCCAGGACCGAAGATCCTAGCAAGGCTATCTAGGTCCTTACTCCTAACTAGACAGAAAAAAACTGATTTGCTGTATCAGGAAGTGAGAGGATATACCCTCTGGGACTGCCCCTAGGGTGTGGCCAGAACGTTTTCTTTCCTGTCTAGTCCTACTCCTGAAGAGGGCAGTATAATCCAAATTGATATCAAGGAGGACTACGTCTGTCAATGAGCGACAGAGAAAAGTGAGTACACCCCTCACATTTTTGTAAACATTTTATTATATCTTTTCATGTGACAACACTGAAGAAATGGCACTTTGCTACAATGTAAAGTAGTGAGTGTACAGCTTGTATAACAGTGTAAATTTGCTTTCCCCTCAAAATAACTCAAAACAGCCATTATTGTCTAAACCACTGGCAACAAAAGTGAGTACACTCCTAAGGGAAAATGTCCAAATTGGGCCCAATTAGCCATTTTACCTCCTCAGTGTCATGTGACTCGTTAGTGTTACAAGGTCTCAGGTGTGAATGGGGAGCAGGTGTGTTAAATTTGGTGTTATTGCTCTAACGCTTTCATACTGGTCACTGGGAGTTCAACATGGCATCTGATGGCAAAGAACTCTGAGGATCTGGAAAAAAACAAAACAATTTTTGTAAAATCTTACCGTAAAATTCCTTTCTCTGAGTCCTCCGACAGTCGCCGCCCACTCATACAGTCTTCACTAATGGGGTATTGACTTCATCTCCACTGGAGTAACTAGACATAAGACTTGTTAAAAAACAAAGCATTTACATAGACACACCTATGGGGGCTGTCCCACTGGTCCAATACCCCCCTGCAATCAGCCATCCCAACTCAGTTTGGTAGCAAGCAGTTAAGTGTATAAGAACCCCAATAGAGGGGCGGGGGCGGCGACTGTCGGAGGACTCCGAGAAAGGAATTTTACGGTAAGATTTTACAAAAATTCAGTTTTCTCTTACGTCCTCCGACAGTCACCGCCCACTCATACAGTCTTCACTAATGGGGATGTCCCAAAGCAGTGTAGACATGAGGGGTAGGAAACGCAACCGTCAGAAAGGCAACGCAGTACCCACAACAGAGAAAAGAACCTTACGTGAACCGAAAAGTGATCCTCTGGGTAACAAAAAAGCTCAACAGGAGCAACAACTCAGGAAAGCAAATAACCAAGGGGATAAACAACCCCAACAGCCAGGGACCCGCAATAAAACCAAGGTCCCCTTACAGTACTGCCGCACAGAGAACTTTGCGGCCAAAGGAGGCATCCGCTGATGCCAGAACATCAATTTTGTAGAATTTGGAAAAAGTGTGTACTGACGACCAAGTCGCAGACTTACACACCTGGGCCACCGAAGCCTGATGCCGGAAGGCCCATGACGCACTCACCGCTCTGGTAGAGTGCACTTTGACAGGGAAGGGCGGAACCCGTTCCTTCAACGAATAGGCCTGTACAATTGTCTGTCTGATCCATTTTGAAATGGTCGCCGCAGACGCAGCCATACCCTTCCGAGGTCCCTCAGGAAGGACAAAGAGTCCGATTTCCGAAAGGATTCAGTCGACAGGTAAACCCTTAACGCCCTGACAACGTCCAAGGAATGCAAAGAAACCTCCTTAGGATCCACACAGAGCGAAGGCAAAACAGTGTCCTCATTAAGGTGAAAATCAGAAACCACCTTAGGGAGAAAGGACGGTTAGGTCGCAAGACCACCTTATCCCTATGAACCACCAGGTAAGGGGAGCGGCAAGACAAAGCCGTCAACTCCGACACCCTGCGAGCAGAAGTGATCGCCACAAGAAAGGCAACCTTTTTAGACAGCAGAGTCAACGAGATGTCCCTGATGTTTTCAAACAGGGAACGTTGCAACACGGACAGAACCAAGTTCAAGGGCTCCCTCTGAGGAGGGGCCAAGTGACGCACACCTTGAATGAAGGTGCAAATCAAGGAATCAGATTCCACAGGGCGCTGGAAAAAGATAGCCAGAGCTGATACCTGGCCCTTAATCGTGGCCAACGCAAGGCACTGGTCCACACCAGACAGAAGGAAAGCCAACACGCTTGCCACCGAGTATGAACAAGGAGAGAAGCCCCTGGACTCACACCAGGCAAAATAAGCTTTCCATGTACGGTAATAAATCTTACCAGACGAGGCCTTTCTAGCCTTCATTAAGGTAGGAATGACCTTTGAAGAGAGACCCCTGTCTCTCAGGACCTGGCTTTAAACAGCCATGCCGTTAAAGCCAGCGACTGGAAAACAGGATGGAAGATCGGTCCCTGAGACAGTAGATCTTCTCGCATTGGCAGCCGCCAAGGAGGCTCGGGGGCCAGGTGAACGATGTCCGAGGTTCCGAGGCCAACCTGCGAAGGAACCTGGACAACAGCTGAATCTGAGGAAAGGCATATAGACGATACTGATGCCAAGGCACCCCCAACGCATCTGAAGCGTCTGCCCGAGGATCGCGCTTTCTTGCCACCTTGTTGTTCAGTCGGGACACGAACAGATCCACATCTGGGGATCCCCATTTCGCACACAGCAGGTGAAACGCCTCTGGGTGCAAGGACCGCTCCCCCTGGTCCAGTGTCTGGCGGCTCAGATAATAGGCCTGCCAATTCTCCACACCTGGAATGTGAACTGCCGAGATCGCCGGGACATGAGTCTCGGCCCAAGTCAGAATTCCGGTCACTTCCTGGGCCGCCCGGGCACTCCTGGTGCCCCCTTGGTTATTGATGTAAGCCACCGCGGTGGCATTGTCCGTCTGCACCCGTACAGGGTGGCCCTGAAGATGATCCGACCATTGGAGCAGGCACAGCCTGATCGCTCTTAATTCCAATATGTTTATGGGGAGGGAGGATTCCTCCACCGACCAAGTGCCCTGACAGGCTGGCATCCGTGGTAATCACATTCCACAGCAAGGGCCGGAAGGATTTTCCTTCCGCCACCGCTGGGGACTGGAGCCACCACAAAAGATCCAATCTGGTTGGGCGACTCACAGACACTCTCAGGTCCAAGGACTGAGGCAGTCTGTCCCATCTGGCCAGGACCTTCGCTTGGAGAGACCGCGTGTGAAACTGTGCAAATGGTATCGCTTCGAAGGCCAACACCATCAATCCCAGGGACCGCATGCAGGTCCTGAGTGACGAGGATTCGTTGTCCCTGAGGGACCTGACCTCGATCTGCAGGGTTTGGAGCTTGTCCTCTGGCAGAAACACCTTTGCTTGAGCAGAGTCCAGAACCATTCCCAAATATGGGAGACGAACCGAAGGAGACAAGGTCGACTTCTGAACGTTGATGGTCCATCCGAACTCCTGGAGCGTCTGAACTGTAGTGGACAGATCGCGCAGCAGGCTCTGACTGGCACTCGATCTTAACAGGAGATCGTCCAGATATCCCAAGACCGCAATGCCCTGTGCCCTCAACAGGCCCAGAACAGGAGCCAGCACTTTGGTAAACACCCTTGGAGCCGAAGCGAGACCGAAAGGTAACGCCACAAACTGATAATGGTCCTCCGCGATAGCGAAACGGAGGTACCGCTGATGACCCTCAAAAATGGGGATGTGTAGATACGCATCCTTCACGTCGATAGAGGCCAGGAATTCTCCTGGACACAGGGAGGCTACCACCGAGCGGAGCGATTCCATGCGGAACTTTCGAACGTGCACAAAGCGGTTCAGAGCTTTTAAGTCCAGAATCGTACGCACCTTGCCCTCCTTTCTGGGCACAGTGAACAAATTCGAGTAAAACCCCCGAAATCTGTCCCGATGAGGCAACAGGACGATTACCCCCTGGGTGAGGAGATCCTGCACCGCCTGATGCAGGTCTTGTAACCGCCCTGGGGTCAAATGAAGATTTGAGGGAAAGAATCTGTCCGCCGGCCGGGAAAGGAATTCGATCTTGTATCCTGATCAAATGATTTCCTGAACCCACCTGTCCAGGATTCGGAGCAGCCAAGGTTGGAGGAAACCGCGCAAACGTCCCCCCACCCCTAAAACGGGTGAGGGCGCCCCTTCAGGCAGAGGCGGACTGGGTCGCCGCACAAGTCTGGGCGGTTTTTGGTTTGCCCGCCCAGGGCTTTCTCTGGCCACTTTGGCCCTTGAAAGGTTTCCCCTTGTTCTGTGCCTTGAAGGCACAAAAGGACCCCTGATTTGGTTTGAAGGAAGGGCCCCGCTTACGGCGGAAAAACTTACCCTTAGGATTCTGGGGCAGCAGAGTGCTCTTGCCCCCAGTGACCCCTTTAACCAGTTCGTCCAGGGATTCCCCAAAAAGGCGAGACCCCGCATAGGGAATGTCAGCCACCGTTTTTTAACCATATCAGACAACGGTTATTCACGGCGACACTAGACAGGCGCGCAGCCAATGGGGCCTCATTCAAAGCCGCATCGCACATATAACCCCTTGATAAATCTGGTCCACCATCTCCAATGTAGAAGGGGGGGCAGAATCAGCCACGAGAGTGCGTCTAAGCACCTTCGTCCAATCCGCCACAGCCTGAGCCACCATGGCTGTGTGTTGAGTTATTTTAAGGGGACAGAAAATCTACACTGTTATACAAGCTGTACACTCACTACTTTACATTGTAGCAAAGTGTAATTTTTTTTGGTGTTACATGAAGATATAAAATATTTACATAAATGTGAGTGTACTAATATTTATATATATATATATATATATATATATATATATATATATATATATATATATATATATATATATATATATATATATATACAGTGGGTACGGAAAGTATTCAGACCCCCTTAAATTTTTCACTCTGTTATATTGCAGCCATTTGCTAAAATCATTTAAGTTCATTCTTCTTCCTCATGAATGTACACACAGCACCCCATACTGACAGAAAAACACAGAATTGTTGACATTGTTGCAGATTTATTAAAAAAGAAAAACTGAAATATCACATGGTCCTAAGTATTCAGACCCTTTGCTGTGACACTCATATTTAACTCAGGTGCTTTCCATTTCTTCTGATCATCCTTGAGATGGTTCTACACCTTCATTTGAGTCCAGCTGTGTTTGATTATACTGATTGGACTTGATTAGGAAAGCCACACACCTGTCTATATAAGACCTTCCATATCACAATGCATGTCAGAGCAAATGAGAATCATGAGGTCAAGGGAACTGCCTGAAGAGCTCAGAGACAGAATTGTGGCAAGGCACAGATCTGGCCAAGGTTACAAAAAGATTTCTGCTGCACTTAAGGTTCCTAAGAGCACAGTGGCCTCCATAATCCTCAAATGGAAGACGTTTGGGACGACCAGAACCCTTCCTAGAGCTGGCCGTCCGGCCAAACTGAGCTATCGGGGGAGAAGAGCCTTGGTGAGAGAGGTAAAGAAGAACCCAAAGATCACTGTGGCTGAGCTCCAGAGATGCAGTCAGGAGATGGGAGAAAGTTGTAGAAAGTCAACCATCACTGCAGCCCTCCACCAGTCGGGGCTTTATGGCAGAGTGGCCCGACGGAAGCCTCTCCTCAGTGTAAGACACATGAAAGCCCGCATGGAGTTTGCTAAAAAAAACACCTGAAGGACTTCAAGATGGTGAGAAATAAGATTCTCTGGTCTGATGAGACCAAAATAAAACTTTTTGGCCTTAATTCTAAGCGGTATGTGTGGAGAAAACCAGGCACTGCTCATCACCTGTCCAATACAGTCCCAACAGTGAAGCATGGTGGTGGCAGCATCATGCTGTGGGGGTGTTTTTCAGCTGCAGGGACAGGACGACTGGTTGCAATCGAGGGAAAGATGAATGCGGCCAAGTACAGGGATATCCTGGACAAAAACCTTCTCCAGAGTGCTCTGGACCTCAGACTGGGCCGAAGGTTTACCTTCCAACAAGACAACGACCCTAAGCACACAGCTAACATAACGAAGGAGTGGCTTCACAACAACTCCGTGACTGTTCTTGAATGGCCCAGCCAGAGCCCTGACTTAAACCCAATTGAGCATCTCTGGAGAGACCTAAAAATGGCTGTCCACCAACATTTACCATCCAACCTGACAGAACTGGAGAGGATCTGCAAGGAGGAATGGCAGAGGATCCCCAAATCCAGGCGTGAAAGACTTGTTGCATCTTTCCCAAAAAGACTCCTGGCTGTATTAGATCAAAAGGGGGCTTCTACTAAATACTGAGCAAAGGGTCTGAATACTTAGGACCATGTGATATTTCAGTTTTTCTTTTTTAATAAATCTGCAACAATGTCAACAATTCTGTGTTTTTCTGTCAGTATGGGGAGCTATGTGTACATTCATGAGGAAGAAGAATGAACTTAAATGATTTTAGCAAATGGCTGCAATATAACAAAGAGTGAAAAATTTAAGGGGGTCTGAATACTTTCCATACCCACTGTATATATATATATACACACACACACACATACATACTGCGGCTTGCAAGTGGTTTACCGGAGTTATACTGTAGCTAAATCCCCAGTTTTTTTTTTATTTTTGTCCAGCCGGTGATGGTCTCTCTTGTGAAAATGGTCAAAGCAGATAACTAGTCCCCTGGATTGCTTTCAGGTTGTCTCCCCCCCCCCCCCCCCCCACCCGCCAGTGTTTCTTGGGCTTACTGTTTTTACCAGCGAGCCCAGAAAACAATCCAACGGTTCATGCAGCTGAACATAGGGGTGAACGGACCAGATCGTCTCTAAATCAACTCTATGATCTAAGAGGGCCAGAGGGACACCATGAGATCACTACAGGTTTAGGGTGGACGTAAACAATTTTTTTTCCCTTTAAAGCAAAAGGTTAATTTTCTTTTTTTTTTTGTTTTAAACTTTTGCTTTTAAAGGTAGAGGAGAAATTTGGGGTCCAATAGACCCCAGATCTCTCCATAAAGAGGGTCTGTCATCCCTTATTTCTATTACAAGGGATCTTTACTGTCCTTGTAATAGGGCTGAACGATAGTCGATGTGATATCAACTATCGGGCTGTGGGCGATAGTCACATCGCCAAAGATACGATAGTAAGGCATAGGCATTAGGCAGGGAGAAGTCGGGACTGGGGAGGACTCTGTGGTTGTAGCAGAACACAGCCCGACATCCGTCCCACACGTTCAGTCTGCCTGCAGCTAGCCTAGTTCTCCTGACTGAGCGGTGAGCAGCGCGCCATGAGCAGCTGCACAGCTAACCAATCACGCGTGCCTGCACACCTGATTGGTTCGCTGTGCAGCTACTCATGGCGTGATTGGTTCGCTGTGCCGGTCAAGAGAACTAGCTGCAGGGCGGCAGACTGAACGTGTGGGACTGGACAGATGTCAAGTCAGGCTGTGTTCTTCTACCTCCTGCCACCACTGTGAGTCCCGACTGTGCCTAATCCACACTGACTGTCACTGTCAATCCCTACAACATTAACCCTGGCCTGCCCTGGCTGTATGGCGCAATCTGCAATTACAATCCGAAGGCTGCGCTGCTGCAATACTTCAACGATTTCCTCTTAATATCGCAATATATATCGTAGAAAAAAAAATATTGCAATGTACTTTTTTTCCAATAATCGTGCAGCCCTACCTTGTAATAGGAATAAAAGTTATCAGAAAAAAAAAAAAAAAGGACAGTAAGTGAAATGAAAATAAAAATTTTAAGCACCCCCATCCCTTCCTACTTGCACGCAGAAGCATACGCATATGGTGTTCGCTCCATATGTTAAGTATCGCCGCAAAGGTTCGCGTGAAAGCTATAATTCTAGCACTAGACGTCCCTTAACTCTAAACAGGAACCTGTAAAAAATCCTTAAAGCGTCTGTGGAGATTTTTTTAAGTTTCGTAGTTTCTCTCTATTCCGAAAGCGTGCGCACTTTTAAAGCATGACGTTAGGTTTCTATTTACTCTGCGTATCATCTTATATATTTTACCAAACAATTGGGTTATATATATATATATATATTATAAAAATAAAAATTCAGCGCTTAAAATCAAATGGATGGGTAAGCAGCTGTACACCAGGATAGGTCAAACCTACCAAAACCTATAATATGCAGTAAAAGAAAATAAAGTGCAGCGCTATAAAATTACAAATAGTGCATAAAATCATTCACATTAAAATGTATAAAATGCACAATAAAAAGCATGTGGATCATAAATCATAAAGTCCCTAAAAGCTGATTTCCAAAGTGAAAAACAGGAATATTTAAAACGACACTGCAAACGTGACTCCTCCACCACAGATAATACAGCCTCTCACCTCCTGTATTCGACCACTAGGGGTCACAACACTTTGTATCAGTAAGCCAGAGGCAGCCAGAAGATCTGTATATCCAGGATCCAACGGGTTCACAGAAACTCATGTATGGCAATCCGGAAAAGATAAATAAAACGATCTAATGCTCTCCGCTTAATTAAGGACATTTATTAAAGTAAAAAATAAAGCATCACTCACAAGCAAGGCACTGTCACAGTGCCAGATGAAAGCGAAAGTGCAGACATGTGTTCCAGGATCTCAGAGAGCTGCGGGTGACATCAGACTCCTTCCCCCGTATGCATTACGTCAATAAGCATGACTTCCTCAGCAGGGGTAAGGAGGGAGACTGCACCCGCTCATTATAAAGGCGTCTCATAGCAACCAGAAGCCAGGTCATTACAAAACAGGAAGTGAAGGGGAATGGAAATCCTCCACCCCCTTCAACCAAGGACCAGCCCAACTTCCTGTAGACACAGGAAATAAGAATAACAGAGCTGAACAGCAGTGGTCAGAGGAAATAAACAACACGGATTAACCCCTGAAGCTCCGCTGCAGCTCACCATCAGTGACTAAATAAATTATGGCAATATAATTGGAAATGCCCGAATAATTCACTGCCTAACAGACAGTCGAGCAAAATATTAAATATTAAAATAAATATCCAATTTAAAACCAATATAAAATCGGAATATGACAACAACCGCAGCTCTCCGATTGGAACATCATGCAGATTAAAAACATATACATATAAAACCTGCGCATAGAGAAATACATATATGTATAAATATAAATATAAAACATACAATATGCATGACCTACATGATACATGCAATAAAATTCCAAAAGAAAAACTGAATAATAAATAAAACAGATCTATTAACTATTAGAGATAAAACAATTCAAATCAAAATCGGCATTTAAACCTCCTGGTGACAGCACATGGGTCCGATAAATCCAGAAGGATTCTCTGCGACTCAATTGTCGCACGAAATTCCCACCCCTCCAATGATGGGCTGTTTTTTCAATGCCCCAAAATTTTAAACTGGTAGGGTTGCAATTGTGGTGTTTCTTAAAGTGTCTCGGCACGCTATGATTAGTCTTTCCTTTCCTGATCTTACTCATATGCTCACCTATGCGTACATGGAGCGGTCTAGTAGTTCTACCCACACCCACACTGGAGCATATAAACTACACCCCGTGTGGTGCAGGTGACAAAATCTTTTATTACGTGGGTCTCATGAGTGGCAGTAGCAATAAACTCCTTTCTCCTTTTTAGATTTGCTTTAGAAGTCTTGCAAGCGGCACATCTGCCACAAGCGTAAAACCCCTTTAAATCTGGGAACAACCTGTTCTCAGCTCTAGACGGGGGGTCAACAACCCCAGGTGCTAAGCGATCCCTGAGAGTCGGAGCCCTCCTATAGATGAACTTAGGTCGTTCTGGAAGGGCGGGGCCTAAAATACGATCGCTTTTTAATATGGGCCAATGTTTAGCTACAATGCCCTCAAACTTTTTAAACTGGACATTATAGTCCAGAACCAGACTGAATTCATTATTGGCAGGTGTCCTTTGCGTTCCAGCAAGAACTACCTCCCTATTCACTGAGCTGACCTTCACTATTTCATTATCAATAAGTGCCGGATCATAACCCTTCTCAAGAAACCTCTTAGCAAGTACTTGCGACTGAGACCGGAAATCCTCTTCCGAGGAGCAGTTGCGCTTAATGCGCATGAATTGCCCTCTCGGGATATTACATAGCCAAAGATGGTGATGGCAGCTGTTCTTAGGTATGTAGGAGTTCCGGTCCGTCGGCTTGAAATAGGTGCGAGTTTTTAGGGCTCCATTTTCCTTAAATATCTCCAGATCCAAAAACGCCCGATCGTTAATGGCATTGAGTCTGTGACGGCCAGACTTGGTCAGTACATCGACTGTTTCCTCCAACCGATAGTAGTTGGCACCACTGCATACTTAAAAGACACTAAGCATGCGATACAAGTGTTGTCTGACTTACCTGACATTTCGGATAGTATATTAGTGACCGCAGATGTGGGGTCACTATATACTATCATTAATCACGAGGATGCCCTGACCTCTGTGAAATGGGCCCTATCCAAGTCTGAATTACCTTCTAGGCATTGTAAATTCCTGCTGGAGTGTCTCGACTTCTGCCTGCTGAAAAATTACTTCTGGTATGACCAGAGGTATTTCTTACAGACAAAGGGAGTAGCTATGGGGGCACGGTTTGCTCCCAGTGTGGCTAATATCTTTATGTCACACTGGGAGGAGGAAGCCATTTTTGCTAACCGTCCCCCCCAGTTAAGCTGCTATCGTCGTTATATAGACGATCTGGTCTTGGTATGGAAGGGTGATATGTCCAGTTTGGAATGTTTTATGCAGAGGCTTGATGCCAATACCAAAAACATTAAGTTAACATGGAATGTTAGCGACTCAAAAATCGTGTTTTTGGATCTGGAGATATTTAAGGAAAATGGAGCCCTAAAAACTCGCACCTATTTCAAGCCGACGGACCGGAACTCCTACATACCTAAGAACAGCTGCCATCACCATCTGTGGCTATGTAATATCCCGAGAGGGCAATTCATGCGCATTAAGCGCAACTGCTCCTCGGAAGAGGATTTCCGGTCTCAGTCGCAAGTACTTGCTAAGAGGTTTCTTGAGAAGGGTTATGATCCGGCACTTATTGATAATGAAATAGTGAAGGTCAGCTCAGTGAATAGGGAGGTAGTTCTTGCTGGAACACAAAGGACACCTGCCAATAATGAATTCAGTCTGGTTCTGGACTATAATGTCCAGTTTAAAAAGTTTGAGGGCATTGTAGCTAAACATTGGCCCATATTAAAAAGCGATCGTATTTTAGGCCCCGCCCTTCCAGAACGACCTAAGTTCATCTATAGGAGGGCTCCGACTCTCAGGGATCGCTTAGCACCTGGGGTTGTTGACCCCCCGTCTAGAGCTGAGAACAGGTTGTTCCCAGATTTAAAGGGGTTTTACGCTTGAGGCAGATGTGCCGCTTGCAAGACTTCTAACGCAAATCTAAAAAGGAGAAAGGAGTTTATTGCTACTGCCACTCATGAGACCCACGTAATAAAAGATTTTGTCACCTGCACCACACGGGGTGTAGTTTATATGCTCCAGTGTGGGTGTGGGTTGCAATACGTGGGTAGAACTACTAGACCGCTCCATGTATGCATAGGTGAGCATATGAGTAAGATCAGGAAAGGAAAGACTAATCATAGCGTGCCGAGACACTTTAAGAAACACCACAATTGCAACCCTACCAGTTTAAAATTTTGGGGCATTGAAAAAACAGCCCATCATTGGAGGGGTGGGAATTTCGTGCGACAATTGAGTCGCAGAGAATCCTTCTGGATTTATCGGACCCATGTGCTGTCACCAGGAGGTTTAAATGCCGATTTTGATTTGAATTGTTTTATCTCTAATAGTTAATAGATCTGTTTTATTTATTATTCAGTTTTTCTTTTGGAATTTTATTGCATGTATCATGTAGGTCATGCATATTGTATGTTTTATATTTATATTTATACATATATGTATTTCTCTATGCGCAGGTTTTATATGTATATGTTTTTAATCTGCATGATGTTCCAATCGGAGAGCTGCGGTTGTTGTCATATTCCGATTTTATATTGGTTTTAAATTGGATATTTATTTTAATATTTAATATTTTGCTCGACTGTCTATGTTAGGCAGTGAATTGTTCGGGCATTTCCAATTATATTGCCATAATTTATTTAGTCACTGATGGTGAGCTGCAGCGGAGCTTCAGGGGTTAATCCGTATTGTTTATTTCCTCTGACCACTGCTGTTCAGCTCTGTTATTCTTATTTCCTGTGTCTACAGGAAGTTGGGCTGGTCCTTGGTTGAAGGGGGTGGAGGATTTCCATTCCCCTTCACTTCCTGTTTTGTAATGACCTGGCTTCTGGTTGCTATGAGACGCCTTTATAATGAGCGGGTGCAGTCTCCCTCCTTACCCCTGCTGAGGAAGTCATGCTTATTGACGTAATGCATCCGGGGGAAGGAGTCTGATGTCACCCGCAGCTCTCTGAGATCCTGGAACACATGTCTGCACTTTCGCTTTCATCTGGCACTGTGACAGTGCCTTGCTTGTGAGTGATGCTTTATTTTTTACTTTAATAAATGTCCTTAATTAAGCGGAGAGCATTAGATCGTTTTATTTACCTTTTCCGGATTGCCATACATGAGTTTCTGTGAACCTGTTGGATCCTGGATATACAGATCTTCTGGCTGCCTCTGGCTTACTGATACAAAGTGTTGTGACCCATAGTGGTCGAATACAGGAGGTGAGAGGCTGTATTATCTGTGGTGGAGGAGTCACGTTTGCAGTGTCGTTTTAAATATTCCTGTTTTTCACTTTGGAAATCAGCTTTTAAGGACTTTATGATCCACATGCTTTTTATTGTGCATTTTATACATTTTAATGTGAATGATTTTATGCACTATTTGTAATTTTATAGCGCTGCACTTTATTTTCTTTTACTATATATATATATATTGAAATTCATTAAAGTGTATTTCTTCTAAAAAAGTTGCGTTTGAAAAAACGCTGTGCAAATAACGTGACACAAAAAATTGCAACAATCCATTTTATGGTCTAGGGTCACTGCTAAAAAAATATAAAAAGATTTGTTGCTAATTTTCTAACAAAAAAAAATAAAAAAACTGATCTTACTAAGTAAAAGTGGGATTTTTGACTTATCGTAAAATCCATTTCTCTTATGTTTGTTGACTGATACAGCTTCTTTCATTCTTGACCATTTGGTTATACTGCCCCCTACAGGAGTAGGACATTAGGCAGAAATACAACGAATTCTGGGTACATCCATGGGCAGTTTCGTGGGGGGGGGGGGGGGGGGTATACTTCCTCTCTCTGCTATAGTCACTCAGTTTTGTTACAAGCAGTGTCAGGAGAATTATAACTCGACAGAGGGGTGTGGGTGCTGTGTCCATCAAACATCAGAGAAATGGATTTTACGGTAAGTCAAAAAGCACATTTTCTCTTTCATTCATTGATAGACACAGCTCCTGTCCTTAAAGCGGAGTTCCGGGCACAGAAAACATTTTTCAGTGAACATACCCCCGGGACAGTCAGGGCTAGTACATTCCACAATGGCTAGCCTCTGATCTGTCCCGGTTCGCACTTACCTGCAAGAAGAAATACTCACTTATAAAATTTCTTCCACAGCGTTGCCATCTCTCTTGTGGGCAGCTGAAGCCGGCGCGGTCCTCTTCTGCGTCTTCTTCCGCATCCTCTTCTCCCAGAATGTGCCTGCACTGGCCCCTCTCGTCACTTCCGGTGCGGCGCCGCATTCCTCCACAGCTTCTGGGCATGCCCCGGAAGTGACGAGCGGGGCCGGTGCCGTCGCATTGATTCCTGGGAGCGATGGCGTTCAGCTCCCAGGAATCATCGCAAGACAGGAAGTGACTGCGGAGCCGCGGCTCAGAGGGAGGAAGTACACTGAGGTGAGTATTTTAGATCTTCAATTACAAGGTGAGTAAAAAAAAAAAACCCTAACTATCCAATTCCTTTTCAGGTGAAGGAGAACTAGCGGACGGGCACAAAAAAAAAAAAAAAGATCGATTTTGTGCCCGGAACTCCGCTTTAACCATTGAGACATCCAAAAGCAGTGTCAAACATGAGGGCTGGGAAACAGCAAAAAAGGGTAAACAGTAGCCAATCAGGTGACAGGGTCTCAACCAAAACAACTAGAGGCAACCAGAAAAAAAAAACAATACACCCTCAAAGAGGATCAAGTCCTCTTAAACATCAGCCTGCAAAACCTTGCAGCCAAAGGAAACATGCACAGTTGCCAACACATCCACTGTATAAAACTTTGTAAAAGTGTGCACCAACGACCAAGTGGCCGCCTTGCAAACCTGCATCACTGACGCTTGAGGACAGAAGGCCCAGGAGGTACTAAGTGCCCTAGTAGAGTGCGCCTTGACAAGGAAAGGAGGAACCTAGATCCCCCCCCCACCCCTCTGTCTGATCCATCTGGAAACGGTTGCAGAGGAAATGAACAACTCTTTGCGAGGTCCATCCGTGAGCACAAATAGAGAGTCTGACTTCCTGAAAGACTCCGTAGCTGCCAGGTACACCCCAATTACCTAGACCACATCCAAAGCATTTAGGGCAATTTCTTTCAGATGTTTAGGCCTGGGACACAGAAGGCAACACAACGTCTTCATTTAAATGAAAGTCAGAGACCACCTTAGGAAGGAAAGATGGACAGGGTTGAAGCATCACCTTATCCTTGTAAATCACCAAATAAGGTTGAGCGACAGGATAACACTGCCTGTTCCGACACAGTGTGCGCAGAAGTGATAGCCACCACAAAAGGTCGCCTTCTGGGACAGTGTAAGCAAGGGAATCTCCCGAATATTTTTAACGCAATGATTCTGTAGAGCTGAAAGCAACAAATTAGGATCCCAAGGCAGCAACAGAGCCCGCACTGCAGGGACCAAATATCGGACACCCTAAAGAAAGGTACGCACCAGGAAGTGTGTGGCCAAAAGTAGTTGGAAAAAGACCGCCATGACAGAGACCTGGCCCTTGATGGTACTCAAAGCCAAATTCTGTTCAACCCCCCGTTGAAGGAAGGTTAAGATATGAGCCACAGAGAAGGAGCGAGGATGAACCCCAAAAGACTCAGACCACACTATGTACGTCTTCTACGTACGATGATAGATCTTCCTAGAGGAAGATTTTCTAGGTTTCAACCATGTAGGAATCCCCGACTCAACAGCCAAGCCATCAAAGCCACAGTCTGTAAAGTAGGATGGAAGATTGGCTCTTGGGACAGCAGATCCTCCCTGAGAGGAAGCTTCCAAGGAATGTCGGCGACCAGCCGCACTAGATCGACGTACCAGGCCCAGCGAGGCCAGTCCTGTGCTACTAAGATGACCAAAATCCCTTCTGCCTCGGTCCAGTGCATCTGTGGAGTCTGCCAGAGGATTGCTTGACCAAGCCATAAACCTCTGCACCTTTCTGTCGAGCCGTGACACCAACAGATCCACCTCGGGGGGTGCCCCACTGGAGACACAGCTGATGAAAACCCTCCAGATGAAGGGACCACTCCCCTTGGTCCAACGCCTGCCAACTGAGGTAATTCACCTGCCAATTTTCCACCACGGGAATGTGTATGTCAGAGAGGGCTGGAACGAATCATTCTGCCCACCTTAGAATGCCAGCTACCTCCAGAGCCGACAGGGCATTTCCTGTGCCCCCGTGGTGATTGACATAAGCCACGGCCGTGGCATTGTCGGATTGAATGTTCACTGGGCATCCCTGAAGACGATCCGTCCAATGACTCAGACACAGGCTGATCGCTCGGAGTTCCAGGACATTGATCGGTAGTCTGGACTCTTCCATCGTCCAGATCCCCTTAGCAGAATGCTTGCCGAGGACGCCTCCCCCGCCAGACAGGCTGGCACTCGTGGTGATCACTGTCCAATACAAAAGGGAGGAAGGATTTTCCCAGCTGAAGAGTGAAGCCACCATATCAGGGACTCCTTTGTTTGCCGAATCTGATTGTCCAGAGACTGCAGAGTCTTGTCCCATTTGGTCAGAATCTCCCTTTGCAGGGACTTCGTACGGAGCTGTGCAAAGGAAGCGCCTCGAAGGTACAGCAGATACCAACAGGCCCAGCACCCGCATGCAAGTCCGGAAGGATGACCATTTGATGGACAGCAGGTGGCGAATTATAGCCTGCAATTTCTGAAGTTCGTCCAGAGGAAAGAGCACTCTGGCTACGGCCGAATACAGAGTCAGGCCCAAATAGCCCAGCTTCATGGACGGAACCAGGGCAGATTTATGAATATTCAGAATCCAGCCGAACTTCCACAAACTTCATATTGTGATCTCCAGGTTCTCCAACAGAGCAGAGGGAGACTCTGCTTGCAGAAGGAGATCGTCCAAGTAGCCCAGTACCGCGATCCCCCGTTGGCGTATTAAGGCTAGCACCGGAGCCAAGACAGTTGTAAAGACCCGAGGAGCGGAAGGCGAGACCAAAAGGTGACGCCACAAACGGATAATCCTCCTCTCCCACAGCAAAGCGGAGAAAACGCTGGTGACTGGCACATATTGGAATGTGAAGATATCTATAGAGATGAGGAAATTCCCCTGATGCAGAGATGCCACCACCGTTCGAATGGACTCAATTTTGAACTTTTGTACCCGCACAAAGGAGTTAAGCGACTTAAGGTCCAGGATTGGACGCACTTTGCCTTCCTTCCTTCCTGGGGATCGTGAACTGGTTTGAGTAAAAAACTTGAAAACATTCCTAAGTCAGAACCGGGACAATCACCCCTTGAAGACCGGTCTGGTACCGCCCCCCTACAGACCCTGTAACCGGTCTGGGGACAGGGGCAGGTTGGAAGGAAAAAACCTTGCCGGGGAACAAGAGCGAAACTCGATCTTGTAGCCAGGCCAAATGACTTTGTGGACCCACTTATCTTGCACCAGAGAGAAGTCCACGGGTCCGGAAACCAGCTAAGACGTCCCCTCACCCCCGATACTGGGGAGGACACACCTTCATGCTTAAGGAGCCCGCTCTTGGCTTACCAGACCAGGTTAGTTTGGATCATTAAAGGTCGGGGACTCTTACACCGGAATCAAGGTTGCCTTGTTTAATCTGGAAACCGGAGGGTCCACCACCGGTGGCACAGTCCACATCTTAAGGAGGGACTCCTCATAGGTGTAACTAGTAAAGTGCTTAGGAACCCCACGGGGACGCTCTGGTCATCTCACTCTTTAGCGACAATTTTGTCAAAATAGGCAAATTAAAGGAAACAACTTTGTCGCTCTGGTTGGCTTGTGGGGGCCAAAAGGTACCTGCGCCTCCGTCGCAGCTTCAGCTGCGGCCTTTATCTTTAGGGTCTCACGCACAAATACAATCAGCACATCCACCAACCCCTTTTCGTGCGTGGTCACAGATGAGGAGGAATAATCCTCACTATCAGAGGATCCCAGGCGCGTGGTCGTAGACAGCAGGGTGACCCACGACTGCCGAATCAGATTCAGGATTTGAGGAGACCGATGAGGCAGGGGCGCTTTTCTCAAGCCCGGCACACGCAAGCTGCCTCCACCCAGGACGCAAGGGACTCCAGGCCCGCCTTGAGTGCATGGATGGATGGTTGAGACCCAGAGGGCCCCACAGCCTCAGAGAGGGGATCAAGTGGGGAAACGTACTCCAAAGACTCCATGAGTCACTCCACAAAAAAAGTGTAATACACTGCTAAGGAACAACCCCCACCGCGCTGGCAGCACCACCCGGTCGCCAAGCACATGGCACAGAGCTAGCTTCAGCAGAGAGGGAGAGGACCCCACCACACTCAACCACCCGCTGACACAGGCCTCTGCAACCACCAGAAGAATCTGCACTACACACGTGGCGATCGGGAAGCTAAATGATGCAGGAGTTTGCACCAGGGAATAAGGAGGGGCTCCCACCGCCGAAAACGCCACCCACAGTGCTCCGCTGCTATTTGTATTGGTTAACCACAAGAAAATAGCCGAACTACAAACACAGCTGCAGTGTATAGAAACACAGACTACAACAAAATGGTGGCACCATGAGGCATATAGGAACCAGGCAGAACCCCCCCCCCCACACACACACACACAATTGATCGTACGGCCGCCGCCCATTGTCCAGTCTGGCAGTTGATAATAGACCTCACAAGAAAAATCCAGGAGGAAAAAATTGTCTATCCAAAAAATGTTGCCAGGACCAAAGATCCCAGCAAGGAACTAGGTCCTTACTCCTGACTAGGCAAAGAAAAACGGAGTTACTATAGCAGAGCGGAGTTACTATAGCAGAGCGGAGTTACTATAGCAGAGCGGGAGTATACCCCCTGGGACTGCCCATGGTTGTAGCCATAATTTTTTTCTGCCTAGTGGTGTTCTCCTGTAGGGGGCAGTAAAACCCAAATGGACAAGAATAACAGGAGCTGTGTACGTCAGTAAACGAATGAGAAAAGTGATTTTTTTAGTAAAACAAAGTGCCAGAAGGACTTGGTCCTCAAGTGCTTATAAAGATTATAAGTTTTATAATTTTTCCTAAACAAAAAGCTTCAGATCCACTTACAACCCTAAACCCTCTTGGAACCAGAAATACACAATTCAGCATTTCCCAGTATTTCTCATAACATTAGCAGTTTACTTGCTGCTTTAAGTTGTCTGTAAAGTGGATTACTTAGTGGACAAAGAAATCACAACCTATAACATATTTGAAACCTTCCACTACAAACCTGGTGGTCAAGCTTTAAAGATGACTTTATTTCTGCATGTATTCTTTGAAGCCTAGCATCAATGGAGGTTTCTATATATTGAAAAAATAAATAAAAAGTAAATAAAGTCAAGCTATTAAAAAAAATAAAAAATAAATCACAAAAAAGATTACAATTCAGTTATAAATGTGTTCATTTAAAAAAAACAAAAAAAAAACAAACCTTTTTTCTTGTCAAATTTCCTAACATCTGCTTTTTTAGTCTCTTCCTTAATGTGGCTGCAAAAAAACAAAAAAACAATGGGTTAAAACGCTTTTCTTTTTGATTATTGCAAAACCTGATTTCTACATACTAAAGTGTGGCAATGTTGCTCCTAATGGCTCGTACACGTGATCTGAAAATCGTACGAAAAAAAATGGATTTCTGACTTACCGTAAAATCCCTCTCTCAAGTTCATTGACAAACACAGTTCTCTCTGATTCATATCAGTAGGGTTATACTGCCCCCTACAGGAGTAGGACACTAGGCAGAAAAAAAAAGTTCTGGCAATGCCTATGGGCAGTCCCGGAGGGTACACCCTCTCTCTTCCTGCATAGGATGTCAGTTTTGTAGCAAAGCAGTGGCAGAAAGTAACACCAACCCAACTCAAAATAGAGGGGCGGGTACTGCGTCCGTCAATGAACTTAAAAGTATTTTACGGTAAGTCAAAAATCCAATTTTCTCCATTGTTTATTGACGGACGCAGTTCTCTCTGACTCATATCAGTAGGTAAGTCGTAAAGCAGTGCCATAAAATGAGGGGTGGGAGCAGCATAATAGAACAAGTCTCCAAGGCTAAACAGCCGACCAGGCAACCTAGGACTCATCAGAACAAAAGATGAGGACCACCTGAAACAAACAGTAAACACCCTCAAGGAAGGCCAAAGCCCTCCAAACAGCAGCCAGCAAAAAGCCTTGCGGCCAAAAAGAGGCATCTGCAGATGCCAGCACATCTGCCTTATAAAACGTGGTAAAGGTGGAACAAATGACCAGGTAGTCGACTTGCAACCTGAAGCACAGATGCCTGTATGGCGAAAAGCCCAGGAAGCACTAGGCACCCAAGTAGAAAGGGCCGAACAAGGGAAAGGTAGGACCTGACCCTTAATTGAAAAAGCCTGCACCACTGACTGTCCGATCCACCTGGAAACAGTTGCAGCAGACGCAGGCAGCCCTGTTCCTGGGCCATCCGTGAGCATAGAGAGCGAACCTGACTTACGGGAAGACTCCGTAGTCGCCAAGTACACCTCGAGTGCCCGAACTCTAACCAGAGTATGCAGCGCACATTCCTTAGGATGAGGGGGCATAGGACACAAGATGGCAATACAATGTCCTCGTGCAAGTGAACACTAGAAACCACCTTCCGTGGGAAGGACGGATCCAGACGAAGTACCACCTGGACCCACGAACCAACATATAGGGAGGACAAATCAAGGCCCCCAGTTGGTTATAGAGGTCGCACCGGAAGAACCAAGCTTCGCACCCCCTGGAAGAAGATACGCAGCAGGGAACGGGCGGCCAATGGCCTTTGGAAGAAAAATACCAAAGCTGAAACCTGACCCTTGACAGTACTCAAGGCCAACTTTTGATCAACTCCCCGTTGAAGGAAGACAAGATCCGGCCACCAAGTAAGAGCGAGGGGAAACCCAAGGAGACACCACACAATACACAACTTTCTCATATGATGAAAAAAATCATCCTAGAAGACACTTGCCACGCTTTACGCAAGGTGGGAATCACTGAAGCAGACAATCCTCTGTCCTTCAACACCCGGCTTTCAACAGTCAAGCCGGCAAGCCAGCGACCGTAGAGCCGGACGGGAGATTGGCCCCGGAGAGAATAAACCCTCCCTTAGAGGAAATCCCTAAGGAGTGTCAGCGACAAGCCTGATCAGGTCAGCGTACCAAGCCCGGTGAGGCCAGTCCGGAGCCACGAGAATGACCGAAATCCCTTCCGCCACGATCCTGCAAAGGATTCTTGGCAGCAACCCGAGAGGAGGAAAGCAGCTGATACTGACCTTGGCCCATCTGTGAGCACTCTCACACGACCATGCCGGCGTCAGCCTTGCGCAGGTGACCATGCCAAACTTCTCAGCATCGTTCATGTTGAACCTAGCGAATGTTCTTGCCTATGACAGAACCCATGGTGCCACTGGGGGGGGGGGGGGGGTTACAACAGGATAGATGGTCTGACCATCCAAGGGAGGGGGCCCGCGTCCACCCCAAAATCCACCAGGGAAGAGGGGGGGGGGGGGCGTTTACTCACCATACCAGGAACACAGGCGGGCTCCATCTCCTGACCAGACCCCACACCACAGAAGTTGGGGGGGGGGGGGCGGCTATCGGCCAAATAGGAACGCTGCGACATAAGCCTAGACTCTGTCGTGTGCGTTCTGGCGAGATGTTTAACTCGCAGGGCCAGTCCACGTCCAGTGGGACTATGTCGGGGCTGACCCAGCGCGGAGCTAGGGCCTGCACGCGCTCGCTGGCTAGACTGGGGTGACCATTGGCTATAGGGATCCAGCCCGTCGCCCAGCCTTGAAGATCTCACAGGAAAAAATTCCCAAGAACAAAGGCTAGCTAAAAAAAGAAAAAAAAAAAAAAAAAAAAGAAAAAAAAAAAAGACAAAAAAATACTTTTTATGCCAGGACCACAGATCCCAGCAAGGAACTAGGTCCTTACTCCTGACTAGGCAATTGAAAACGGACAGCCTATGCAGGAAGAGAGAGGATGTACCCTCCGGTACTGCCCATAGGCGTAGCCAGAACTTTTTTTCTGCCTAGTGTCATACTCCTGTAGGGGGCAGTATAACCCTACTGATATGAATCAGAGAACTGCGTCCGTCAATGAACGATAGAGAAACCTGGATTGACTTACCGTAAAATCCTTTTCTCTTAGGTTCACTGACGGACGCAGTAAGATTATACTGCCCCTACAGGAGTAGGACACTAGGCAGAAAGAATTTCTGGCTACGCCTATGGGCAGTCCCTGGGGGTATACCCTCTCTCTCTTCCTGCATAGGATGTCAGTTTTGTATCAAAGCAGTGTCAGAGAAAACACACCAAGCTACACAAAAAAAATAGAGGGCGGGTACTGCATCCGTCAATGAACCTAAGAGAAAAGGATTTTACGGTAAGTCAAAAATCCAGTTCTCTCTATCGTTCATTGACAGGCGCAGTCCTTTGATGCATATCAGTAGGGACGTCCCAAAGCAGTACCCAAATGAGGGGTTGGAACAGCAGAACAAAAAAAAAAAACAGTCCCCAAGGCCGACATGCCCAACCAGGCAACACAGGACTCATCAGAACAAGATGAGGTCCACCTTGAAAAACCAAACAGGAACACCCTCAAGGAAGGCCAAGAGGCCCTCTAAAACAGCAGCCTGCAAAACTTTGCGGCCAAAGGAAGAATCCACAGATGCCAGCACATCCACCTTCTAAAATTTGGTAATGGTGTGAACCGACGACCAGGTTGCCGCCTTGCACACCTGAAGCACAGATGCCTGATGGCGAAAAGCCCAGGAAGCACTAAGCGCCAGAGTAGATTGAGCCTTGACAGGGAAAGGAGGAACCGGACCCTTAATGGAATAAGCCATGCACACTGTCTGATTTATCTGGATATAGTCGCAGCAGATGCAGGCAGCCCTTTCTTAGGGCCATCCGTGAGCACAAAGTCAGATTTTCGAAAAGACTCAGTAAACACCAAATATACCTTAATCGCCCAAACAACATGCAGGGTATGCATAGCAAATGCCTTAGGATATGTAGACTTAGGACACAAAGAGGGTAACACAATGTCCTCATTTAGGTGAAAACTGGAAACTACCTTCGGCAGGAAGGACGGATCCGGCCGAAGTACCACCTTATCCCTGTGAACTACCAGGTAGGGAGAACGACAGGAAAGCAACGCCAGTTTCGACACCCTGCGCGCAGAAGTGATGGCCACCAAGAAGGCTACCTTCTGAGACAAGGTAAGCAGGAGAATCTCCCAAATATTCTAGAAGGAAGGCCTCTGGAGAACCGACAGCACCAAATTAAGGTCCCATGGAGTTAGCGGAGGTCGCACCCCCTGGAAGAAGCTACGCACCAGGGAATGGGTGGCCAATGGCCTCTGGAAGAAAATAGGCAAGGCCGACACCTGACCCTTGATAGTACTCAAGGCCAACTTTTCATCAACTCCCATTGAAGGAAAGTAAGATCCGAGCCACCGAATAGGAACAAGGGTGGGTCCCAAAGGAATCGCACCACGCAATGTACAACTTCCACACACAATGATAAATCTTCCTAGAAGTCATTTCTCACTTTTAGCAGAGTGGAAAACACTGAAGCAGACAATCCCGTCCTTCAGCACCTGGCTTTCAGCAGCCAAGCCGTCAAAGCCAGCGACTGTAAAGCAGGATGGAAGATTGGCCCCTGAGACAGCAGATCCTCCCTGAGAGGAAGTCTCCATGGGGCGTCTGCGACAAGCCTGACCAGGTCGGCGTACCAAGCACGGCAAGGCCAGTCTGAGGCCACAAGAATGACTGGAATCCCTTTCGCCTCTATCCTGCGAAGGAGTCTTGGCAGCAACTTGAGAGGAGGAAAGGCATACATCAGCTGGTACTGGCCCCAGGGGGCCACCAGTGCGTCTGCCAGAGGGTCCCGAAAGCGGGCCACAAACCTCTGTACCTTCCCGTTGATGCGGAACGCCAATAGATCCATGTCCAGAGTGCCCCAACGAAGGCACAACTGCTGAAACACATCCGGATGCAGGGACCACACCCCTGCATTTAAGGCCTGCGGCTGAGGTAACCCGCCTGCCAATTTTCCACTCCTGGCATGTGGACAGCGGAGAGAGCTGGAACATGGCGCTCTGCCCAACGTAGAATACCTGCTACTTCAAGGGCTGCAGGGGCACTCTTGGTGCCACCTTGGTGATTGACATAAGCCACGCCCATGGCATTGTCCGATTGAATGCCCTCCAGACGTTCGGTCCAGTGCGCCAGGCAAAGCTGAATCGCTCTCAGCTCCAGGACATTGATCGGCAATCGAGATTCCTCCAGGGACCAGACTCCCTGACCCAAGTCCTGATTGAGGACTCCCAGGACCGATATCCCCCGCTCCCGTAACAGCACCAGGACCGGGGCCAACACCTTTGTGAAGACCTGGGGTGCAGAGGCGAGACCAATACAGACCTGATCACGGATATAGAAATACGGGACAACTTAGGAAACAGTGACCCTAGGTCAATAAGTTTCAGTATTAATTACAGTAATAGGAAACACAAGGGTAATATAAGGACACTGAATTTCAAAAGAGCCAATTTCTCTGTTAGAAAATATCAAATGGGATAGAACCCTGGGAACAAAGAACACAGAGGAAAAATGGGAGTGCTTCAAGAGCATACTTAAAGGGATTGGCCAGTGCATTCCAAAGGGAAATAAATTAGAAAGAGCAAAACTAAACCCTGGGTGGCTAAACTCCAACATAAAAATGCATATTAATACTAAAGAAAAGGCCTTCAAAAAATACAAGGCGGAGGGGTCATTGGAAGCATTCAAGCATTAAAAGAGTGCAATAAGAAATGTAAAGGTGAAATCAAGGCGTCTAAAATAGAACACGAGAGACATATAGCGGAAGAGAGCAAAAAGAACCCCAAGAAATTCTTTAAGTATATAAACATTAAGAAAGCGAAGCCAGAACACATTGGCCCCAGAAAAGACGATGAAGGAAATTTGGCCACAGAGGACAGAGAAAAGGCGAGTGTTAAATAATTTCTTCTCTTCAGTCTTAACAAAAGAATCGGGGGGCTACACTAACCCAGCTTCGATCTAAGGAATGTAGGTATGGACCATTGGGTGAGTACCTGGATAGAGAACTGGCTCCAGGGGAAGAGTCCAGAGGGTGGTGATAAATGGGTAGTACTCGGATTGGGCGGGTGTGGAAAGTGGGGTCCCCCAAGGTTCTGTCCTGGGACCAATCCTATTTAATTTATTCATAAATGATCTAGAGAAGGAGATATCTAGTACAATCTCAGTATTTGCGGATGATACTAAACTAAGCATGCCAATATCTTCGATGCAGGATGTGGAAACTTTACAAGTGGACCTGAACAAAATAATGGGGTGGGCAACTACATGGCAGATCAGGTTTAATGTTCAAAAATGTGAAGTAATGCACTCGGGCATCAGAAACACGAAAGCAAGCTACTCACTGGGGGGGGGGGGGGGGGAACCTCTGGGTGAGTCTAGGATGGAAAAGGACCTGGGGGTACTGGTGGACAACGGGCTTGGCAGTGGCATGCAATGCCAAGTGGCTGCAAGCAAAGCCAACAGAATACTGGCATGTATAAAAAAGGGGATTCACTCCAGAAATAGAGATTATTCTCCCACTCTACAAGACTCTGGTTCGGCCACATCTGGAGTATGCTGTCCAGTTCTGGGCACCGGTCCTCAGGAAGGATGTGCTGGAAGGGCAACAAAAATAATTAGGGGAATGGAGGACATCAGCTATGAGGAAAGACTACAAGCACTGAACTTATTCTCTCTGGAGAAGAGACGATTGAGGGGGGATAGGATATCAATGTACAAATACTGTACTGGTGAGGACCCTAGCATAAGGAACAAACTTTTTAGGGAAAGGGAATACAATAAGACATGTGGCCACTCACTAAAATTAGAGGAAAAACGGTTTAACCTTAAAATACGTAAGGGGTTCATCACGGTCAGAGCAGTAAGGATGTGGAATTCTCTTCCACAAGCAGTGGTATCATCGATAGTTTCAAAAAACTATTAGATGGGCACCTAAAAGACCACAACATACAGGGGTATTCAATGTACGGTTAACAGCAAACACACACACACCATAGGTTGAACTGGATGTACTGATGTCTTTTTTCAACCTCACAAACTATGTAACTATGACCAAAGGGTAACGCTACAAACTGATAGTGTTCCTCTCCCACCGCAAAACGGAGAAACCGTTGGTGAGCGGCACAGATTGGTATGTGAAGGTAGGCATCCTTGATGTCTATTGAAGCCAGAAAATCCCCCTGATGTAGGGAGGCCACCACCGTGCAAATAGTTTCCATCTTGAACTTTTGAGCGCGCACGAACACATTCAGTGCCTTTAGGTCCATGATCGGACGCACCTTGGCCTCTTCTTCGGAACAGTGAACAGGTTGGAATAAAACCCGTGAAAGTGTTCTGCGAGCGGAACCGACCCCATCACTCCTTGCTTTAACAGGTTCTGCACTGCCCCATAGAGCGCTCGCAAGCGATCCAGGGATAGGTGGACATTGGAAGGGAAAAAACCTGACCGGAGGAATGGATCGAAACTCGATCTTGTATCCGGACTGCACAACCTCCTGGACCCATTTGTCTGGGATCCGGGCCAGCCACAAGTCCGAGAACCGGCAAAGGCGTCCCCCAACCCCAGTCACGGGGTGAGGATGCACCTTCAGGCCCAGGGGGCCTCATCCACAGGCCTGACGGAATCGGACTTCTGTCTCCCAAGCGAGGGGCGCTTGGGTACCGCCGGAGGGAGCCTTGAAGGCTTTGCCTTATCGGCTGCCCCTGAAAATACTTATGGTGACCCGAAAAGGATGGACCCCGCCTACACCGAGGGTCCCTACCCTTGGAAGCCTGTGGAAGAAAAGTACTCTTTACCCACCGTAAGACCTTTAATAATGTCGTCTAGGGTAGCCCCAAACAGACGGTCCCCCTTAAAGGCCGAGTCAGACTCAGAATCCGAGACATAAGAGGCGGCAGGGGTCGTTTCTTCACACTCCGCCCTCTAAAGGCCACCTCCACCCGGGACACAAATCATTCCAGGACCGCTGAAATCGCATCGGTATACAGTTGAGATCCGGAGGGCCTTGCGGCCTGCGTGAGGGGGTCAGTGGGGACACATGGTCTGAGGGGTCCATGTTGCACTAATAGAACCTGCCAGCAAACTGAGAAATTACAGAATTTTTTTTTAATGTGAAAAGAACGACCCCATAGCGCTACAGCGCCCCCCCCCCAGAGGTCAGACACATGCTAAGGACCCCCACAGAGAGAGAGACTATGTCCCCAGCAACTCACTGTCCCTAGAATGCAGCAATTTGATCAAGAAGGTCTGCACGTGTCAGCGGCGGCTCAGGAAAAGAAAGGTAGCCAGGAAGCTGCCCTGGGTGAAGAGAGGGGCTCCTCCCACCAAAAAACGCCTCTAGGCACACCCACATGCCATCACACCAAAGAAATCCACCTCAAAATGTCCGAGGACGGGTGTACCAAGATGGCCGCCGCCATAGAAATAGACAAGGCTACAGGGAAATGGCGCCGCCATGCGGGAACGCGGCAAACAGGACCCAGAGGGGAACCCCTCGCCAGAACATCTAACACCATCCAGCTGGCGCCCCCCCTGGGAACCCACTGAAGCCCCCTCCCCCCAACCGGTCGAGCGACGCGGACAGCGCACTCTCGGGCCCCCATGTGGCCTGCAAAAGTAGGCCCAACAGTCCCACACGTGGGGGGGAGGGGGGTCACCACAGGACAGAGAGAACCCAGGAGTATGAGGGGCCGACCATCCCAGGGAGGTGGCCCGCGCCCACCCCAAAATCCACCAGGGAAGGGGGAACATTTACTCACCATACCAGGAACACAGGCGGGCTCCATCTCCTGACCAGACCACACGCCACAGAAGTGTGGGGGCTGTCGGCCAAATCGGAACATTGCAACATAGGCCTAGACCCTGTCGTGTGCGACCTAGCGAGACGTTTAAATCGCAGGGCCAGTCCCCGTCCAGTGGGACTATGTCGCGGCCAACCCAGCGAGGAGTTAAGGCCTGAACGCGCTGGTTGGCCAGACTGGGGTGACCACTGGATCTAGATATTAAGCCCCTTGCCCAGTCCGGCATAGTTGCTTGAAGATCTCACAGGAAAAAAATTCCGGACAAAAAGCTAGCTAAAAAAAAAACTAAATAAAAAATTACTTTAATGCCAGGACCAAAGATCCCAGCAAGGAACTAGGTCTTCAATCCTGACTAGGCAGATTAAAACGGACATCCTATGCAGGAAGAGAGAGGGTATACCACCAGGGACTTCCCATAGACGTAGCCAGAAATTCTTTCTGCCTAGTGTCCTACTCCTGTAGGGGGCGATATAACCCTACTGATATGCATCAGAGGACTGCGTCCATCAATGAACGATAGAGAAATACAGCTTTCGAAGCAATCGTACGATAATCTTTTTGTTAGTACAGAGCTTTTGAGAGACAATCGTGACAGTTCATCCGATACTATCCAATCAGACAAAAAGTACAAAATTGTAAGATTTTCGTTTAATCAGTACAGATGTTTTCCGAAAATTTTTTGTAAGAACTTACCGTAAAATTATTTTCTCTGAGTCCTCTGACAGACGCAGCCTCTTCCAAGTCTCATCACTATTGGGTAATGGCGCCATCTGCAGGAGCAGGCTAGGTAGTGAAACTTCAATAAAAAGCTTTAACTAGACACACCTTTAGGGGCTGTCCCTCTAGACATTACTCTCAGACACTTAGAGCTTACTAATCAGTTTCGCAGCAAGCAGTACAGTAAGACAACCTCAAAATAGAGGGGCAGGGGCTGCGTCTGTCAGAGGACTCAGAAAATAATTTTACCGTAAGTTCTCACAAAAATTATATTTTCTCTTACGTCCTCTGACAGACGCAGCCTCTTCCAAGTTTCATCACTATTGGGATGTCCCAAAGCAGTGCAGGTGTAAGGGGTGGGAAAAGACGCAACCAACAGAACGGTAACGTGCCAACAAGGTCAGAACAAAACGTTCAAAAGGAGCTAACCCCAGAACAACAAATTCACCCCAAGTAGAGAAAACATGTCTTCAACAAACCGCAGCGCTCAAAACTTTGTGGCCAAAGGAAGCATCCGAGGATGCCATCACGTCAATCTTGTAGAATTTGGTAAAAGTGTGCACAGAAGACCAGGTCGCTGCTTTACACACCTGAGCCACAGAAGCCTGATGGCGAAAAGCCCAAGAGGCACTCACGGCTCTAGTAGAATGTGCCCTCACAGAGAAAAGAGGCACCTGACCCTTGAGTGAATAGGCCTGAACAATAGTCGGTCTGATCCATTTTTTAAATAGTTGCAGCGGACGCAGCTGAACCCTTCCAAGGTCCCTTAGGATGGACAAACAGGGAATCAGACTTTCGAAAGGACTCTGTGGTTGACAGGTAAACCCTGATCTCCCGAATCACATCCAATGAATGCAAGGCAAATTCCTTGGGATGCTTAGGCTTCGCACAAAGCGAAGGCAAAACAATATCTTCATTGAGGTGGAAGGCAGACACCACCTTGAGGAGAAAGGATTGGTTGGGTCGCAGAACGACCAGGTAAGGCGAACGGCAGGACAGAGCCACCAATTCAGACACACTGCGAGCAGAAATGATAGCCACCAGGAAAGCAACTTTCTGGAACACAGGCCGAGGTACAAAACCATATTCAAATCCCACGGAGGCAAAGGAGCCCTCCGTGGAGGAGCCGGATGACGCACCCCTTGAATAATGGTGCAAATCACGGAATTATTCGCCAAGGGACGCTGGAAGAAAATGGGCAAGGCCGACACCTGACCTTTAATCGTGCCCAACGCCAAGCGCAGTTCCACACCTTTCTGCAAGGCTAGGACCCTCACCACCGAGAAGGAGCGAGGATGCAACCCTTGCGACTCACACCAGGCAATGTACGCCTTCCAGGTACGATGATAAAACTTCCTGGAGGTAGCCTTCTGAGCTCTCAGCAAGGTAGGAATGACAGCATCAGAGAGACTCCTGTCTCTCAACACCTGGCCTTCAACCGCCAAGCCGTCAAAGCCAGAGACCGTAAAGCAGGGTGGAAGATCGGCCCTTGAGACAGCAGATCTCTCAGAATTAGCAGCTAGGGAGGCCATACGACCAGCTCGACGAGGTATGCGTACCAAGACCGACGAGGCCAGTCTGGGGCCACCAGAATCACTAGCACCTGTTCCAACGCCAACCAGCGGAGGAACCTGGACAACAGTTGAATCAGGGAAAGGCATAAATCAGCTGATACTGGTGCCAAGACACCACCAATGCGTCCGTGGCGTCTGTCAGAGGATCTCAAGCTCTGGCCACGAACCTTTACACCTTTTTGAGATGAGACACAAACAGATCCACTCCCGAGTCCCTCACCAGGCGCACAGGAGACGAAATGCCTCCGGATGCAGGGACCATTACCCCTGATCCAAGGACTGACGACTCAAGATAGTCCGCCTGCCAGTTCTCCACTCCAGGAATGTGAACAGCAGAGATAGCTGGAACTTGCGCCTTGGCCCAAGACAGAATCTCTGCCACTCTCCACAAATTGAAAGTGCTCCTCTGCCACTGCGAAGCGGAGCTACTGCTGATGACCTTCGTAAATAGGGATGTGCAGATACGCATCCTATTCGATGGAGGCCAGAAAATCTCCTTGACTTAAAGACGCCACCACCGACCAGATGGATTCCATCCGGAACTTCTGCACCCGCACAAAACTGTTCAGGGACTTAAGGTCCAGAATCAGAAGAACCTTGCCCTCCTTTCCTGGGCACTGTGAACAGGTTTGAATAAAACCCATGAAATCTCTCCTGCTGTGGAACCAGGACAATAACGCCATGAGCAAGATGATCTTGCCCCTTTGAGAGCCGACAGGCGATCGGGAGACAAATGGAGATTTGATGGAAATAACCTGTCTGCGGGGCAAGATCAAAATTCGATCTTGTACCCTGAACGAATCAGTTTGTGAACCCATTTGTCCTGAATTAGGGACAACCAGGGCCCCTGAAAGTTACGCAGACGTCCCCCCCACCCCTGATCCGGGTGAGGGCATCCCTTCATGCAGAAGAGGACTGGGCCGCAGCACCGGACTGACCGGCCTTGGGCTTCCCAGACCAGGGCTTCTTGTTACCGCTAGGCCTTGAAGGATTTTCCCCTTTCCTGCGCCTCTGAGGCACGAAAAGGAGCCCCCCGATGAGCCTTGAAGGACCCCGCTGTGTGCGAGATGACTTACCCTTAGGGTATTAGAGTACTCTTACCCCCTGTGAGACCCTTGACAATCTCATCAAGGAGTCCCCAAAAAGGCGTTCCCCCAAATAAGGGATATCAGACACTGTCTTTTTTGAGGCATGGTCTGCCGACCAGCTCTTCAGCAACACCATGCGGCGGAGTGCAATCCCCACCGCAAACAGTCTTGCGACCAGAGGAGATACACCATGGCCTGGGCCATTTGGTCCGTAAGTTGAATGAGATTCGGAGGAACCGACTCAGCCACCAGGTTGCGAATAAGCACCTTAATCAATTCCGTAACCAGCACGGAAGCGAACACCAGCTTGAGGAGTGAGCCCGCCACCAAGTACATGTGGCGGGAAGTGACTCCATGCGTCTATCCATCTCCGACTCCTATCCATCGGGTCTTTAGACACCGGGGAATCCTTCACAGGAGCCACCATGGATTTATTCAACCTGGAAACAGCGTGGTCCACTTTTGGTGACACCGTCCAACAATAGAAAACAAGGTCCGCAAAGGGATAACGGTCTTGGAAACGATTAGGCACCGCCAGCACGTGCTTAATGTGACGCCACTGTTCATTCACGATATCGTGAAACTCCTCGGGACAGGGGAAAACCTGACCCAACTTCTGGGCTTTGCGGGACCTGAAGGAAACCCGCTTACCTGACAGGGTGGGCTCATCATTAATGTTCAAAGTCTCCCTAACGGAGCGAACAAGTGCTTCAACCAAAGTATGTTCCCGCGCTGCAGCGGAGGACTCCTCCCCGTCTGAGTGTCAGGGACCCCTCAGGGGGCAATTTTCGTGGAAACCCTGTCAGGCTCTGAATCAGAAGACAGAGGGCATCAGCCGTTTTTGAACATTGCCATGTGACATCATGAGATCAACTTTGGATGTCAAAGTTTCAATGGCTGCAGATAAAGAAGCTAGGGAAGGTGATCTGGATGTCCCAGATGCACAAACAAGATCTAGGGTGAAATTGTCACCCTGGGACTCCATTTGGCAGAATTACAAAAAAAGGAACACTGGCCCTTTAAAATCGGTGATCTCGGTCCGCGCCGCAATCCCGCACTGCCGCCGGAGACCCCCTGTATATTGTCAGAACAACTGAGCAAGCAAAGTGTCTTGAGGAACAATGCCCAAGGCAGTAAAAACCCATTATAGTGTTAGAGAGATAAAAACAGACCGCTCTCCTCGCTTCTCCTGCAGCAACTGAAAATATGGATGGAGGAAATGACCTAAGCCACTACAGGCCGAACCGCACCCTGAGCCACACAAAACATGGATGCCAATAGAAGTCTATAGGGAAAATCACAGGGAAAATGGCTGCTGCCCTCACAATGCGGCTGCCCACATCCAAGATGGCGCCGAAAACGGTGCCAAAGCCACATGTATGCAAGAAAATGGCTGCTGCCCTAACTCTGATGCAGCCAGGCATGCCCTCACCCAAAATGGCAGCCGAAAAACGGCGCCTAAGTCAGGAGCCCAGGGGCCCTGGCCACCATGGGAATCCACAATAGGAAGCCCCCATGACAAGGTAATAACCCTACACCCCCCCCGTCTCACGCAGCGGGCGCCGTTAGAGCGTCCCCAGAAGGAGCAGGGAGGCAGGATCCGTCCAGACCGGCCAGGGGGGACACCACAGAGATCGCAGCCCTGACATCCCCAGGAGTAGGCCCACATCGCGCCCCCCCCCCCCCCCCCAGAGAACTGTCCCAGGGACACGGGGGGTAGCATCACTCACCATACCATGGACACCGCTCCGATACGTCTCACCTATCACCCTGAAAGGGGGTGCCGTCAGCCAAGAGGGGACGCTGCAACCCAGGGCGTTCCAGGGAGTCCCGACGGCGAAAAAAATTCCTTGTCCCCATCCGTCGGGGCACCATCATGGCAGGGCCTGGGCAGACCACAACCTGCGCACGCTCGTAGGCCAGGCTGCGGTACCATAAGGATCTATAATATCCAGTGCGAAGCCCAGCCCGACTGTCGCCTGTAGTTCTCCAGGAGGTTCCCCCTGACTAGCTAGCGATAGTGAGTGAGGAAAATAAAAAACATTTTTCAAAGAAAATGTAAAAGACTGAGACAGGATACCCTGCTGGGACTCAGAGGTCCTACTCCTGAGCTAGGCAGCAAGAAACTGATTAGTAAGCTCTAAGTGTCTGAGGGTAATGTAGAGGGACAGCCCCTAAAGGTGTGTCTAGTTAAAGCTTTTTATTGTTTCACTACGTAGCCTGCTCCTGCAGATGGTGCCATTACGTAAGAGAAATACAACACAAATTGACTACAACATATAACATCACTTTTCATTTTTTTACTCTTTCGTACGAGGATTTTCATAACTTTAGTAACCTCTCCATTTATCAATATGCCGCTAGAATGCAAAAAAAAAAAAAAAAAAAAACTTGACATGACGTCCGATTTTCAGGTCACATGTACGGGTCATAAATGAGTACCTCCACTTTCGTGGAGAAACTTTGTAACATTGTAATTGAATATTAAACATCTTTCCTTTTAAATCTGCAGCGCTGTAATTTTCTGTAAAATACAATGCAAAATAGTAACAAGGAGGCAGTCTACACAGAACACCCTTGTAATTTCCTGCTAATGTGTTTGGCTTACCTATTTTCCCAAAAGTCTGCACTAAGATACAAGTCAGATTCTGGCCATCCCAGCAACAAAAATGTCATTTTTTTGTGATATGCTCCCAAAGAGAAATCACGTCTAAAAAGGGATGCCAGAAAAATCCCAGGAAAAAGGCTATGGAACTCCATGTCCCAGCAGGGAACCAGGTTCTTACTCCAAAACACTAGGCAAAACAATTGGTTGTCAATATAAGAGAGGATTTAAAGTGGTTCTAAAGCCTAAAAATGTCCTACCTTAATGCATTCATCGCATTAAGATAAAAACTGGATTTTTGACTTACTGTAAAATCCTTTTCTCTTAAGTTCATTGACGGACGCAGTTCTCTGATCTATATCAGATCAGAGAACTGACCCCTGTCCTTCAGGATCTGGCTTTCAACAGCCATGCCGTTAAAGCCAGCGACTGTAAAGCAGGATGGAAGATCGGTCCCCGAGACAGTAGATCTTCTCGCATTGGCAGCCGCCAAGGAGGTTCGACTGCTAGGTGAACGATAACCGCGTACCAGGACCGGCGTGGCCAGTCCAGTGCCACCAGAATCACCAAGTTCGGTTCCGAGGCCAACCTGCGAAGGAACCTGGACAACAGCTGAATCGGAGGAAAGGCATATATCAGATGATACTGATGCCAAGGCACCACTAGCACATCCGAGGCTTCTGCCCGAGGATTGCGCGTTCTTGCCACGAACCTTTCCACCTTGTTGTTTAGTCGTGACGCGAACAGATCCACATCTGGGGATCCCCATTTCGCACACAGCAATCGAAAAAACACCTCTGGGTGAAGGGACCATTCCCCCTGGTCCAGGGTCTGGCTGCTCAGATAATCGGCCTGCCAATTCTCCACACCCGGAATGTGAACTGCCGAAATCGCTGGGACGCGAGTCTCGGCCCACGTCAGAATTTTGGTCACTTCCTGGGCCGCCCGGGCACTCCTGGTGCCCCCTTGGTGATTGATGTAAGCCACCGCAGTGGCATTGTCCGTCTGCACCCGCACAGGACGACCCTGAAGACGATCCGACCATTGGAGCAGGCACAGCCTGATCGCTCTCAATTCCAGTATGTTTATGGGGAGGGAAGATTCCTCCACCGACCAAGTGCCCTGGGCAGACAGGTTGCCCAGGACACCACCCCAGCCTGAAAGGCTGGCGTCAGTGGTAATGACTGTACACAGCAACGGCCGGAAGGATTTCCCCTCCGCCACCGCCGGGGACTGGAGCCACCACAACAGATCCAATCTTGTTTGGCGACTCAGAGACACTCTCTGTTCCAAGGACTGAGGCAGCCTGTCCCATCTGGCCAGGATCTCCGCCTAGAGAGACCGTGTGTGAAACTGTGCAAATGGTATCGCCTCGAAGGCCGACACCATCAATCCCAGGGACCGCATACAGGTCCTGAGTGACGAGGATTCATTGTCCCTGACCTCGTCCTGCAGGGTCCGGAGCTTGTCCTCTGGCAGACACACCTTTGCCTGAGCAGAGTCCAGAACCATTCCCAAATATGGGAGGCGAACCGAAGGAGACAAGGTCGACTTCTGAAAGTTGATGGTCCATCCAAACTCCTGGAGCGTCTGAACTGTAGTGGACAGATCGCGCAGCAGGCTCTGACTGGCACTCGATCTCAACAGGAGATCGTCCAGATATCCCAAGACCGCAATGCCCTGTGCCCTCAACAGGCCCAGAACAGGAGCCAGCACTTTGGTAAAACACCCTTGGAGCCGAAGCAAGACCGAAAGGTAACGCCACAAACTGATAATGGTCCTCCGATGACCCTCGAAAATGGGGATGTGTAAATACGCATCCTTCAGATCGATAGAGGCCAGGAATTCTCCTGGACTCAGGGAGGCCACCACCGAGCGAAGCGATTCCATGCGGAACTTTCGCAACACGCACAAAGCGGTTCAGAGCTTTTAAGTCCAGAATCGGACGCGCCTTGCCCTCATTTCTGGGCACAGTGAACAGATTCGAGTAAAACCCCCGAAACCTGTCCCGATGAGGCACCGGGACGATTACCCCCTGGGCGAGAAGATCCTGTACCGCTCGATGCAGGTCTTGTAACCGCCCTGGGGTCAAATGAAGATGTGAGGGAAAGAATCTGTCCGCCGGCCGTGAAAGGAATTCAATCTTGTACCCCGATCGAATGATTTCCTGAACCCACCTGTCCGAAATTCGGAGCAGCCAAGGTTGGAGGACACCGCGCAAACGTCCCCCCACCCCTGAAATGGGTGAGGGCGCCCCTTCAGGCAGAGGCGGACTGAGCTGCTGCACCGGCGTGGCCAGATTTTGTTTTGCCCGCCCAGGGCTTTCTCTGGCCATTAAAAGGTTTCCCCTTGTTCTGTGTCTTGAAGGCACGAAAGGACCCCTGATTTGGTTTAAAGGAAGGGCCCCGCTTACCGCAGAAAAACTTACCCTTAGGGTTCTGGGGCAACAGAGTGCTCTTGCCCCCAGTGACCCCTTTCACCAATTCATCCAGGGATTCACCAAAAAGACGAGACCCCGCATAGGGGATGTCAGCTACCGTTTTCCTTGAAGTCTGGTCAGCCGACCAGCTTTTCAACCATATCAGGCGACGGTTAAGCACCGCAATACTAGACAGGCGCGCAGCTAATGGGGCCTCATTCAAGGCCGCATCGCACAAATACATGACCCCCTGATAAATCTGGTCCACCATCTCCACGGTAGCAGGGGGGGGGGGGGGGCAGAATCAGCCATGAGTGTGCATCTAAGCATCTTCGTCCAATCTGCCACGGCCTGAGCTGCCATGACAGAGGCAAAAATAGGTTTCAGCATGGAACCGGCCACCATGTAAGCATGGCGGGCAAGTGATTCCATCCTCCTATCCGTAGGATCCCTAGATACCGGGTGATCTTCGGTGGGAACCAGAGTAGCCTTGTTCAATCTGGGCACAGTGTGATCCACTTGAGGAGCCACACACCAGCGCGAATCTGTAGGAGACGCGAAAGGGTAAAGTAGTTGAAACCTCTTTGGCACCACAAAAGTGCGTTTTAAACTGCGCCATTGCTCATTCACTGTAGCATGGAACTCAGCGGGGCAAGGGAAGACCTGCGCCGCCTTGCGGGTCCTGTGCGTACCAGAAGAGGACACAATGCCCGGAGGATTGGGCTCATTCTCTAAATGGAGTGTTTCTTTAATGGCAGAAATCAGCGCATCCATAGCTGCGCGTTCCTCGGGCGTCCCAGGGGGGGAATCATCAACCCCTGCAACCTCTGCCTCCCCCTCAGACAGAGAAGAGCGAGACCCTGAAAGGGGCACGCCACCCACGGCAACCAAGTCAGATTCAGAATCAGAAGAAAAGGAAATTCTAGGCCTTTTTCTATCCGCTCGTTCAGTCATCAGAATATCCACCTTTTACACCAAAGACGCCACTGCAGCAGACAAAGTAGTCAGGGTAGAAGATTCAGAGGAACCTGAATCACCCACCAAAGCTGGAGAGAATTTGCTGTCCTGAGATTCCATGTCAAAAGAAAGTTTTTTTTTTTTTTTTTTGAAAAGTACTGGCCCCTTAAGCGCACCGCGGACCCCCACAGCGCACCGCTACACTAACTGTGAACACAGACCCCTAAGCAGGATAAACTGATAGCCAGAAGGATTGCACAAGGAAAAAATGACAGACAGACCCCACAGGAGTGTTACCACCACAGCCGAGTTCTTCTGAGAGAAAGGAGGAAGTGATGTCACCGCAATAGACTGAACTGAGACTTTAGGCTAAGGAAAAATGGTTGCCAATAGAAAGTAATGGGAGGCTTCGGTAAAATGGCCGCCGACATGTGCTCGGAACGAATGTTTGGCCACACACACGATGGCGCCGCAAGGCGCCAAAAACACCATATACATGCTGTATAAGCGCCCATAGTGAAGCCAGACATGCTGCCCACACCTAAAATGGCGGACCAGCGGTGTTTAACCCCGCAGCGGTCGCCACACGTGTCTGTACCTCCAAAGCACACTAAAGTGACACAGGAGAGGGACCCCAGAAAACCACACAGCGCACCGACTGACAGAAAACCCCCGCAGGGATCGGGATCAGGGAGCCCCAAAAACGCACAGACATGAGGGGATAACACAGACACACTGGACTGCCAGCCCCAGACAGAGGCCCCACACAGAATGAAATTACCTGTACCCGATGTAGTAGGGTGCCTCTCATCGACGGGAAACCGCCTACCCTCAGATGGCAGGGGTGCCGTCAGACAAAAACGCAGGACGCCAAATAGTGCACGGATAACCGTGGAAGAGGCGTCCGGGTGAGGTAGCCACCTCACAGGCTGCATCCCTGAGGACAGGGATGGGTCGTTTGCGAGGCAAGGGCGAACACATAGCCTTCTAAACACTCGATGGCAGGCTGGGATTCCATCTGACCCTCTGTCCTAGAGAACCAGGACGACCAGTCCGACTCCCATCTCCGCAAACGCCGTCTTCATCCGAAGATCCGACTAACGCTGACAAAATAAACAGCTAGTAATGCAAAGAAAAATGACATTTGCAGAAAATAAAAATCATAAAATAGAAGATGGCTGAGACTGTAGCCCCAGCACAGGGAAGCCTATCTACTCCTTAACTAGGCAGAAGACAAACTGAGTTGGGATGGCTGATTGCAGGGGGGTAGTGGATCAGTGGGACAGCCCCCATGGGTGTGTATGTATATGCTTTGTTTTTAACAAGTCTTCTGCCTAGTTACTCCTGTGGAGATGAAGTCAATACCCCATTGGTGATGACTGTATAAGTGGGCGGCGACCGTCGGAGGACGTAAGAGAAATCCAGTTTTCTCTATCGTTCATTGACGGACGCAGTTCTCTGATCCATATCAGTAGGGACATCCCAAAGCAGTGACATAAAATGAGGGGTGGAAATAGCAGAAAAGAACCACAAGGCTAATCAACATAACTGACCAAGCAACATAGGACTCATCAGAACAAAAGATGAGGCCCACCTGAAACAAACAGTAAACACCCTCAAGGCAGGCCAAAAGCCCTCCAGACAGCAGCCAGCATAAACTTTGCTGGCTGTCAAAAAGAGGCATCTGCAGATGCCAGCACATCCACCTCATAAAATTTGGTAAAGGTGTGAACAGATGGACCAGGTAGCCCTCTTGCAACCTGAAGCACAAATGCCTGTATGTCGAAGCGCCCAGGAAGCACCAGGCGCCCGAGTAGAATGTGCCAAAACAGGGAAAGGTAGGACCTGACCCTTAATTAAATAAACCTGCACCACCGACTGTCCGATCCATCTGGAAATAGTCGCAGCAGACGCAGGCAGCCCTGTTCTTGGGCCATCTGTGAGTACAGAGAGTGAACCTGAGTTACGAAAAGACTCAGAAGTCGCCAAGTACACATTGAGTGCCCAAACTCTATCCAGAGTATGCAAAGCACATTCCTTAGGATGTGGGGGCTTAGGACACAAGATGGTAATACAATGTCCTCATGCAGGTGAACACTAGAAACCACCTTCGGAGGGAAGGGCGGATCCGAACAAAGTACCACATGGCCCCATGAACCAACATATAAGGAGAACGACAAGACAATGTCGCCAGTGCAGACACCCTGCGCGCAGAGTGACAGCAACCAAGAAGGCCACCTTCTGTAATAAGGTTGGCTGGGGAAACCCTCAATACTCGCAAACAGAGGGTCTTGAAGAACAGACTGCACCAAATCAAGGTCACCATTAGGTGACGAAGGTCGCAGCGGAAGAACCAAGTGTCACACCCCCTGGAAGAAGGTATGCACCAGGGAACGAGTGGCCAACAGCATTTGGAAGAAAATTGCCAAAGCTGAAACCTGACCCTTGACAGTACTCAAAGCCAACTTTTGATCAACTCCCCGTTGAAGGAAGCCAAGATCCGGGCCACAAAGGAGGGAGACTCACATCACGCAATATACAACTTTTTCGTATGATGAAAAAAATCATCCTAGAAGACGCTGCCCACACTATAAGCAGGGTGGGAATCACTGAAGCAGATAATCCTCTGTCCTTCAACACCTGGCTTTCAACAGCCAAGCCACCGACCATAAAGCCGGATGGGAGACTGGCCCTTGAGACAATAAATACTCCCTGAGGGGAATTCTCCAAGGAGCGTCAGCGGCTAGCTTGACCAGGTTAGCATACCAAGCTCGGCGAGGCCAGTCCGGAGCCACGAGAATGACCGAAATCCCCTCCGCCACGATCCTGCGAAGGATTCTTGGCAGCGACTTGAGGGGAGGAAAGGAAGGCAGCAGCGGATACTGACTGTTATATTCTCCATGTTGTGAGAGACACAGGACGCTGATCTGGAACAACGGTTGTTTATTCAGTACTCTCTGTACACTCCAACATGCATTACAGGACAGCTCGGTATATCAATGCATCTCTTACATGTGTCTAAGATGGCCACTCTGCCCCTTGTCATCACTCCTGGGTGGAGCCAGCCTTAAAGTTGTACATGTGAAACCCTTCAGGTATAAAACCTTCCATCCATCCCTAAAAAAAAACAACAAAAAAAAAAAAAACAACAAAACGAGAACAGGCATAAAACAGAAACTAATAATTGTCCCATACAGTCCTCCAACACAGTCATGCTTTATTTTTCCCAAATGGTTATCAAAGACTTGTGGGAATCGCTGTTTCAGGGATTCCACCCATCCCTCTATCTCCTGATGGGATGGTCACGGTGTTGCAGGGGTTTATGGCGATGTCTGGCATGCCAAAGTGAGCAATCCAGTCTCTCCCAAAGAGAGGGGGTCCCCCATGTTCTAGGATATATAATGGCATTCTCTTCATCTGACCCTTGTAGGATACCTGTACTTTCACGTACCCCAGTGGGTGTAGTATCTGCTTTGAGTATGTCTGCAGTTTGATTGGTGTTGGACGGACAGTTGTTCGGATCAGAAGTTTTCTCCATTGTTTTTGGGTGATAACTGAAACTGCCGCTCCTGTGTCTACATCCATCTTGAGTTTCTTTCCTTCCACGGTTACCTCTACAGTCATTGCTGAGGGTGCTGAATGCATACGATGTATGTCCAATCTGTGGAGCACTTCCTCATTCTCGGATTCCGATGACTATTTACATCTTCCCACCATATATGCCTTTGTCCTGGTGTTCAGAGGTTGTTTATTTCGCACCTTCTTGCTACGGCAGACTCGTTTCAGATGGCCTGCCTTTCCACAATTATGACAGAACTGATCCTTAAACCGGCAGATTTTGTGATCCTGGTCTGTATTCCCACAACGGTAGCAAGCTGACTCCCGGCTTGGTGAGGGTCTATATTTCCAGTTTGCTGCTGTTGGCTTGACAGCTGTTCTGAAAACTTCCTCTTTAACCTCTTCCCTTCTGCTCTGGGGGTTCATTTGCACCAAAATACTGTTCCAGTCTCTCAACCCAGGAACTCCAGGATGTCGGTTCTCCATCAAATTCACTTAATGTCCCGATCAATGACATTTTCCTGCTGGGCTCTGTGGGTGTTTGTATCCAGGTGACAATCCAGAGTTTTTTTTCTTCTCTTTTCTAACACGGATAGTAACCTTGTAAATCCCATCCTCGTCACCACTGTTATATTCTCCGTGTTGTGAGAGACACAGGACTGATCTGGAACAACAGTTGTTTATTCAGTACTTTCTGTACACTCCAACATGCATTACAGGACAGCTCGGTATAACAATGCATCTCTTACATGTGTCTAAGATGGCCACTCTGCCCCTTGACCCTTGTCCTCACTCCTGGGTGGAGCCAGCCTTAAAGTAACAGTACATGTGAAACCCTTTAGGTATAACACTGACCTTGACCCATCCATGAGCACTCTCACATGACCATGCTGGCGTCAGCCTTGCGCAGGTGACCATGCCAAACTTCTCAGCATCTGTCTTGTTGAACCTAGCGAATGTTCTTGCCTATGACAGAACCCATGGTGATACCATTGCACCCGCCAGAGGGTTCCTGGAGCGGGCCACAACCCTGCACTATCCTGTAGATGCGACATCAACAGGTCCACGTCCAGAGTGCCTCCAACGAAGACAAAACTGCTGGAACACCTCCGGATGAATGGACCATTCCCCTGCATCCAAGGCCTGTTGACTGAGGCAATACGCCTGCCAATTTTTCCACACCTGGAAAGGGAACAGCAGAGAGCAGGAACAAGGCACTCTTGCCCAAGGAAGAATGGTCACTTCCAAGTCCGCAAGGACACCCTTGGTGCCCCCTTGGTGAATGACATAAGGCACGGTCGAGGCGTAGGCGACTGAACGTGCATCGGATAGCTGCAGGTGCCCGATCCAGTGAACTAGGCAAAGCCAGATCACTCTCAGCTCCAGGACAGTAATCAGTAACCTGATTAAAAAAATCGGACAAATTTCCTGCCCTAAATAGTAATACCAATCTGGCAGCTTTTGTCATGTTGGTATCCCAAGACATTGAGAAAATCAAACTTTCTCCTCAGACTCAAGCTTCTAATCTCAGTCTAGAAGAAAACCAGGCACTTACTGCCCTCACCAAACAATTACAATTGACTATTAAGCCCTCCGACAAGGGGGGCAATATAGTCGTTATGCATAACCAACAATACGCCAATATGTGCTGGAAAATTCTCAATAACTCAACCTGGTATCACAAAATATCCAGAACAACCATTGATAAGTATTTTGCAGAATTCTATGCCTTGGTGGACAATGGTTACCTAACGGGTTGCATAGATAAAACCACTTGGGATTATTTGAGAATCAAATTCCCTACTATTCCTACCTTTTATAGTCTGCCTAAAGTCCACAAAAATAAAAACGACCCGCCTGGACGACCTATCGTCTCGGGTAGGGGCAGTATATCAGAAAACTTAAGCAGGTATGTGGACAGCAAACTGTATCCATTCGTGCAAACTCTTCCTTCCTTTGTAAAGGATACCATACACCTCCTTCAATTGTTGGAGGGCATGTCGATCCCTGCGGATGCCCTGCTGGTGGCCATAGATGTTGAAGCACTTTACAGCTCCATCCCCCACCAGCAGGGTATCCGCACGGTCGCACATGCCCTCACACAATCCAACTCAGATTCCCCAGCTACACAAAAATTTATTCTACAATCACTTGAATACATTCTTACTCGTAATGTATTCTCTTTTGATGGTTCCCATTTCCTCCAGGTACAGGGCGTTGCGATGGGGACATGTTGTGCCCCATCGTACGCCAACCTGTACCTGGGGGAATGGGAACGCTCTTTCCTCTCTGAGGAACAACATTTGAAATACACTCAGCACATATTGGCTTGGCATAGGTACATTGACGATGTACTCATTGTCTGGACAGGCAATGAGGAATTACTTCTAGACTGTGTTCATTCCATGAACAGAAACAATTTTAACCTCTCATTCACCCTTAGTTACAATAGCAATTCCATTGACTTCCTGGACATCACAATCAATAAAAATCAATTAGGAAACATTACTACCACACTATTTAGAAAACCCACTGCCGCCAATACAGTACTTTACGCAACTAGTGCTCATCCAGCTCCTTTAATAAAGTCTATCCCCTACGGGCAATATTTGCGACTTAGACGCAATTGCTCTGAAGACCACATTTTCAAGTTGGAAGCAGATAAACTTAGAACAAGATTGACCTCTAGAGGCTACACACAAACTTGCCTCAAAAAGGCCTATCGTAGGGCCAAATCGCAACAACGACAAGACCTCATATTCAAAAAATCGATCAAAACTTCACGTGACAACAATCAGATCCAACATCAGGCACGTATTATAACCTCGTACACGAAACAACATGACAGAGTTTATAATGTCCTTAACAAATACTGGCACTTACTCACATGTGATCCACACCTTAATCCCTTTGTTACTGACCAACCGGCGATAACTTATCGCAAGACCCGTTCACTCAAGGACAAGTTAGTTAAAAGTGAATACACAGGTGAATTTCGCCAAGATCCATGTAAACGCCTAGGAACTTTTAAGTGTGGAGGGTGCAATATATGCCAATACATCTGTACAGACCCCAATATAATTTTGCCTAATGGTTCCCCATATAGACCTCTACATTTTTCCAATTGTCAAACGATAGGAGTAGTCTATCTCCTCCTCTGCTGCTGTGGGTGCTTTTATGTCGGGAAGACAAAAAATGAATTCCATAAACGAGCTCAACGACATATTACATGTATGCGCCAACGCAATCCTGATCTCCCTCTTGGGAGACATGTCCTGACCACACACAGCGGTATTTTCCCACGCTGTTTTTTTGTCATCCTTGACCGTGTGCACCCCAGCAGCAGAGGAGGAGATTGGGACAAAACTCTTTTACAGAGGGAATCCAGATGGATCCACAACCTTAGAGCTACCATCCCCCCAGGACTTAACGAAAACATCAGTTTCAAGCCCTTCCTTGAAGGGTTCTCATCAGGGGGATGGGATCCATAATCTATCTGTGGTTAAACGATAACACTACGCGGTAATGCTCTTCTGTGCAATATCTGCTTCATTTTAAAATTACCAAAAGTACATATATGCCCATTACATTTTGGACACTATTTCCCCCTTTTTCCTCCCCCTTGAGGACATCATCCTATGACAATATCCTGGGGTAATGTCTTTAAATATAATTCATGCCTCATTTGAAAATCACCTCAACACATCCAATACCCATAATATATGGGATAGGTTTTCTTTTTTCCTTCCCATTTATATATATAGAACAAATTAATTTTTCCACATCACACAATATACAAGCACCACTTTGTGGTCACTCAATATACCCTCCTTGCAGTAGCTTTTTTGCTCCGATTTTTTGAGTGCTATTTCAAAGTATTCAATATTAATCCACATTTTTCTTTTATATTTGCCTTTTCTTCATGTAAATATGTGGCCATTCAATACACCTTTCCTGCAGTGGTTTCTTGCTCCTGTCCCTATTAAATGCTATTGCAAAATATCCATTATTAATCGATATCCGTCTTTTCATTTTTGTATCTTTATGTAAACATAGAGTTTGCCTTGTTTATATGTCTATAGTCTTGGTTTTGTCCCCTCAGCTGCAGCTTAGTGTCAGTGACACTGTATGCTCCCCGTACAGATTCTCCCCCCGGCGCACATGGGGGCGTTCCCCCGCCCCGTCACCGGTCACCTGATCCCGCCTTTGGCGGAGATTCAGACCCGGACATTGTGCGTCGGCGTGCCCGGAACACACGCCGCGGCCAACCCTGTGTGGGCGGCGTCTGTGCGCTCCAGACACGGGGGACCTCTATTGGTCCGCACTCGCCTTGGGAGGAGACTGGACGCAGGCTCCGGCGCATGCGCCGGCGTACTTAATGGCGGACCGCGCTCTATTCAGAGCGCGCCGCCATTACTCTTATGCACAGACCTATACAGGTAAGTTACTTTCTCCCTGGATTTTCTAAAACTGCTCATAGGACCCGCTTTTGTCACAATACTTTGGCTAATATTTATTCCTGGTATTTGGGCACCCTTTGAGACCTTTACTGGGACTATTTTCCCTTTACTTAGCTATTTCTATCTCTGATTCCTAGGATATCTGTTCTCCGCCATTGAACTCTGGCTAATATTCATTCCGATACCTGGGCACCCTTTGATACTCCTACTAGTACCACTTTCTCTCTTATTCAGTAACTTCTATTCCAGACTACATACTGCTTCCATATTCCTCCTCACTACTCAGTTTTTTCCCTACTTAGTCTTTTCCTTTTCTCCTACCAACTGCAGTACTCACGTTGAGAAACGAGACCTTTTTCTATTTTTGTATTTACTCCCTATCTATTTACCCTTTGATATCCCTCATGATTTCAGGCTTGACATATTCCATGTCAACAGGGATGCATGGCTGGACACGTCCCAGCATCATAAATCCATCGGGGGACATATCTATTCTACTACTATTTTACAGGTATCCTGTACCCATAATATCCTGTCCTACTTTCCCTTTTATTTTCCATGATAGACAGACTTCATTGAATTTTTCTTCTATATCTTTTCATAACTTTCTAGATGACCTGTGCGTTTCTGACCTCACTCTGGAGATCCTCGTGGGATTTTCTGTCCGTGGAGCTCCTTTCTCACCGTCATTTGCCATACCACTGTGTATTTGGCTTACAAATATTGAAATCTCCCCTGGAAACCCATACAAATATTAACATATTGCTTTAGTCTATCCTGTATAGACCTAATTTGATTAGCATATACTCTTTGCGGCCATAGTCAATTGAAGGCCTTTTTCTCATCCACCAAGGCCCATCCTTTTGGTCTCACGTCCTGGATTTCACAGAGGTCTTACATATCTGGTACGTAATTATAGAGGCATTTTTTGCCCCCCCTCTTTGTTACATCTAAATACGACAAACACTATGTATAATGAATTTTGTGTTACATCGCTCTTAACATTGTTTAATACATGTTAAATTTAACCTTATACTCATTTTTTTGTATTATACTCATTGTTACCTTTTATGCTCCTAGTCTGAGCTCTGGTGTTTTGTGGACCATTGAGAAAGGCATTTGGACCGAAACGCGTCTAGTCCGATCCAGACACCTCAGACCCTTCTGGTTCCAAGACGTATCTATGACCTTGTTTTTATTATATACTTGATATGTGATTATGTATAATTTATCTTTATTATATGTGGAATAAAATTTATATATTTTCATACTCAAGTCCTGATTCTTGCCGTTGAAAGTCCCAATCCTCAGGGGTTATTGTTGTTCCATATTCATCAGGGATGTTGGCAAGATCCCAGGTTTAAAACACAGAATTCGAATTTATCTTTTCTAATCAGTAACCTGGATCCTCTAGGGACCATACTCCCGAACCAGAGAACCTGCCGAGGACTCCACCCCACCCGGACAGGCTTGCATCCGCGGTGACAATTGTCCAGTAAAAAGGGGAGGAAGGAGTCCAGATCAAGACTCCCTGGTCACCCTGCTCAGCCGAATCCGCAAGTCCAGAGAGTTTGGATTCTAGTCCCATTCAAGAAGGATTGCCTTCTGGGGGATCCCGAGAGGGAGTGAGTGAAAGGGACCGTCTGAAAGACAACACCACCAGCCCCAGAACTAGCATGCAGGTCCGAAGGAACGACCATGTGCGGGACAGTAACAGTCGAAAGGCAGTCTGAAGTTCCAAGAGATTTATTCCACAGAGAAAGAAGCACCCTGACTGAGGACGAGTCCAAAGTCAGGCCCAGATAGTCCAGTGTCATGGAAGGGACCAGGGATGGTTTCTGTAGTTTCAGAACCCACCTGACTCCTCCAGAGTTCTCATGGTGACTTCCAACTTAGTTGACAGCACCATAGGGGACTCCACAGGGAGAAGCAGATCGGTCAGGAGACCAGGACCGATACGCCCTGCTACCGCAACAGCACCAGGACCAGAGGCAACACCTGTGCGAAGACCTGAGTAGTAGAAGTGAGACCAAGGGATAACGGCACAACCCGATAGAGATTCTTCCCCACGGCAAAAAAACAGAGAACCCGTACGTGTCCCGAACATAACGGGATGTGAAGGTAGGCAGCTTGATGTCTATGGAGACCAGGCATCCCTCTGATGTAGGAAAGCCACCATCGTGGGAACCGATACCATCTTGAATTATTGAACCGCACGAAACCATCAAAAAGGTCCAGTAGGTCCAACTTGTTGAAACCAGAACTTCCCCACAGAGCGCCTGCAAGCGATCCGAGGACAGCCGTACATTGGAAGGGAAAACCTCACCTGAAAAAAAACGGATCGAAACTCGACCTTGCAACTTGATTGCATGATGTCCTGAACCAAACTGGCTGGGATCTGGGCCAGCCGCAGGTCCGAGAACCAGCAAGGACGCACCCCCACCCCCTAGATGGGTAAGGATACACCTTCAGGCTGAGTAGGCCTATTCCACAGGTCTGGAAAAAAAAACAATCTCTTGTTCGCCAGACCAGGGTCGTTTGGAACCAGCCGAGGAAGACTTCGCCACATCGACTGTCCCCGAGGGAAGAAAAAACAGTTTGTGAGCCGAAAGGGAGGAACCCTGTCTGCGACAGAAGCCCGTACCCTTGTTAGCCTGTGGAAGAAAAGCACTCTGCTCCCCGTGAGACCCGGGGCGAGCGGCCGCTAATAGATATAACTATGTGATCCTTCCTGTCAGCTCAGCGGGACTGTGTGTGAATGAGATCTGATCTGACACCGGGCGGGGGGAGCGGCCGCTAATAACTATGTGAGAGCTTCACTTCCTTGTCAGGCATGTATCTCCGCTGACAAGGAAGTGAAGCTCTCACATAGTTATATCTATTAACGGCCGCTCGCCCCGCCCTCCCGCCTGGTATGTCCCTTCATTAATATGCAGAGATCATAGTAGATCATAGTAGTAGGGACATCATTGAGAGGCGGGCGGCTGGCCAGAGGCGGGACTTTTAAAACCTGCCCTGCGCCCTCCTCCTTCCTCACGGCGGCCATATTAATTTCCGCACTGTTAACCCATTATCGGCCGAAATGAGAAGGAAAAGGCTAATTTTCGGCCGATAATTTCGGTGGCCGAAATTTCAGTGCATCCCTACTTCCAGTGCTGTCAATCAAAGCCAGTGATGAGGGCGCGGGGCCGAGTCCTGCTGTCTGTCAATGGAAGCAACAGCGAGCTCCGGAACGAGCACACACAAGTGCCCCCATAGGAAGAGGCCTACTTGCATGTTTGTGTAGATAAGCCAATTCTCTGCCTGTCAATGTAAAAAAAAGTTAAGGAGTGAGGCCTCCAGCTAAATGACCTTAGGTAAGGAGGTAGAACCCAAAACCTTGTATAAATAACAGTAACACGCAAAACAAAAAAAAAAAAAAAACAAACAAACACCAAAAACAAAAAGTCATCAGCAAGTCACCTTTCTGCCTCAGCAGTGTCTTCTAGTTTCCTTTTCTTATCAGCAACTTCTTTTTCTTGCACAGGTTTTGCAGGACGCTTTAGAGCTGCCTGGGGAGGTCTGCCAACCTTGCCTTTCTGCTTAAGTATAATTCAAAATAAAATAGGAGGAAGCAAAAAAAAAAAAAAGAAAAGATTTAATTAATTGTTTAGTAGACCCAAGCATTGCACAGTAACTGGCAAACTTACAGACCCATTTACAACAGGGCAGTTTGTTGTGATGCATTTAATGCTGAGGTAAACCAACCACTCATTTGATGGTAGTACTGCATTACTGTGCGTCTTGCGGTGACCTGCAATACCGGTGCGTTGTTCAGAAATTCACAATAAATGCCACTTCGCTGCGCCAACATACGTTACTGCAATGCAGTGGTGTAAATGGGCCCTAAACGAGATTGTACTTTGAGAATGTAGGTTGTGTGGCAAGCTTAAAAACCGGCAAAAGCAATGCCAAACCTACCCTTAAGGCCACATTGCACACTGCCCAGCTCCTCTGAACGTCTTTTTTCCTGACAAGAGAAAAGCGGCCTGAGAAACATTCCTTAAAGCTGCATTTTGCAAATGTGTTTAGGCACGTCCTGTGTGCATGAGGCCTAAAAATGACAGCCTAAATATCTAGCTGTAGGCACAGGTTTCCAAAACGAATACTTACTGGCTTATGGCTTACGACGTACAATATGCTTTGTCGATAGCAATAAAAAAATGCTATACAAAGTGGGTCATAAAAGGTTTTACACCCCTGTAAAAATCGCGTTTTAGAAATGTAAAAAAAAAAAAAAATCAAACCAAGATTTAAATTACTTTTAAAATGTTTCCACCTTTAATGTGGCCTATAATCTCAAAACACTAAAATTGTTTAGAAGCAAAAAAAAAAAAAAAAAGTTACACCCAAGCATTTAAAATGCCCCCCCCCCCCCCAAACAAACGTAAATGCATGCACCGGGGCACCTACGCCTGAAAACGTTGACTGCAATACACGTTAAATATAGCCGCCCAGGCTGGAATGAGGGAAATATTTCTAGCCACCAGACCCTACTTTGTAAAGCTAAACTGATGACCTTTAGAGGGCTTTTAAAGCATTGCCTATGGAAAATTCAAAGTACTGAAGTTTGCCGCCATTTCATGGGCGCACGCAAATTTAAGGCTCGACAGTTTGGGTATCTATTTCTCTGTGCAACCTCAGCTTTTATATTTTACCAAAAAATTGCGTTTATTGCATTTTTATGCCCTCTTAATATAAATTTATTTTTTTTTACTAAAATGTTGTTTTAGACCTTTGCAGTAATATCATGTGACAAAAAATTGGAACCATCGCCATTTTATGCTCTAGGCAGTGATGGCGAACCTTGGCACCCCAGATGTTTTGGAACTACATTCCCCATTATGCTCAATTTGCTCATGAACTCTGCAGTGTAGTTGAGCATCATGGGAAATTTAGTTCCAACACATCTGGGGTGCCAAGGTTCCCCATCACTGCTAGGTGTCTCCTATATGTGTTTTGGGGGTTTTATATAATCTTCAGGCTTAAAATGATTTTTTTAAACGAGTGCAACAAATGCAAAACTGCTCTGGTAGCGAAAGGATTCAGGGATAAGTTCACCTTCGGGAACGTGTTACATGTTCTACCCGTAAGCTTTGTTCGTTAAAATAAATAAATAACTAAAACTAGTTCCTAGATTTAAAGCACATTTGTCAAGCCCTGTGTTAAATCCCAGTCAATACACACCTGCAATCAACAAAAGGGACTCAGATAAGCCCATACAAAGTTTGGCTGTTCTGGTAGGATTTTTCTGAAATTCACTTCGTTGTATCTTACAGCAAAACCCATGGTTTGCAAAGAGCCTACAAAGCATCAAAGGGTTCTCATTGTTGGAAAGAATCAGTCAGGAGAAGGTTCAAAAACATTTCCAAGTAATTAGATATACTGCAGGAGTGGTGACATAGGGAAGGAAGAAGGATGCCTTTCCTTACTAAGAAAAACATCCAAGCCTGGTATATTTTGAGAAAAACCTACATCAAGTCTGCCAAAAGATTTAACTTTTTGGCCATAAATTACAAAATGTACGTTTGGCGCAAAACCAACATAGCACATCATGAAACAAAAAACGATATCTAGGGATGGCAGCATTATGCTTTGGGGCTTTGTACTTCAGCTGGATCTGGGTTTTGGTCAAGGTGGAGACAGTTCCAAAAATCTATTTTGGCACAAAACCTTCAGGCTTCTGCTAAAAAGATGCCTAAAATGAAGAGGAATTTCACCTTTCACCCTTCCTTGAAAATCTGTGGGGTGACCTGAAGAGCACTGCGCACAGGCGATGTCCTCATAGATTTGGAACACTTTTAATTTCAATATCTCTTTATTTTAATTTTTCACATAGCAAAATAATATACAAACCACAAAGGAATAGTACAAAATCCAGTAGCAAAAACAAGAACAACATTGTTGCAGTAAATTTGTCAGTTATAACATTATACTACCAGAGGAAAAGGAAGAGAAAAAAAAAAAAAACAAACAACCACTCCTCCCCTTCCTTCCAGTATAGTTTTGACCCCCACTAAGGGGGTTACCATATTTAGAATACCGTTATTTCAAATCTCTCTCATTTAACATTAATTTTTATGGAGGGAGGTAAAGAAAGTCTAAAACTGCCTAACGATATTTATATTATCCCGGCTGCTTTAATCCTATTCCAATGTTACTATGCATCTTCTATTATTTAACCATGATTTCCAACTAACTTCAAACATTTTCTTTGTTGCACTTAAGGTAGCCACAATTTTTTCCATCTGACATTGTTGATTTAATAATTCAACCGCGTCGGATGGAGTTGGTACCTCCTGAGAGTTCCATCTTCTAGTGATTAAAAGCTTTGCCGCTAATAAGAGATGCATAACTACTACTCGGAACTCCAGGGGAATCTCGTATATATTTAAGTGAAGGATCGCCATTTCAGAGTTTGGGACTATATTTTTCCCACCAGTTCTGATACCAGGGAGAATATTCTGTACCAAAATGCTCTAAACGATCTGCAGTCCCAAATTATATGAAATAACGATCCTTGCTCACCGCATTCTCTCCAACATAATGCTGATGTTGAGGAATAGAATCTCGACAATTTCATAGGGGTTAAATACCAAAAATGCAAGATTTTTTGGTATAACTCCCAATGGTTGATACATTTGGATGAGATGTATGTAATATCAAAGGCTTTCAACCAGCTTATTTCGGGAAAAACTTTCCCCAATATTCTCTCCCATTTCAAAACAGTAGTGGATTTAGAGTAAATATTATGTTTATTCAATATATCGTAGATAATTGAAATACCATTAGAGGTAGTCATTGGTTCTTGATACAATTTATACATAGTTGGTAATTTAAGATATAAAGTGAGATTGTTCTTCTGTAAAAACGAACGTATTTGATAATAGCTCATTAATGCTGATGGTGGTATTTTGTACCGATTTGGAACACTTTTGCATGAACGAGTAGACAAAAGTTCCCAAGGCAAGATGTGCCATGTTGACTCCTACCCCCAAAAAGAAAATGTCGTAATAAAATCAAAAAGGTGCTTCAACAAAGTTAAATGGTGTGCATCAACATTGTAAGTCATTTTATATTTCTCCTTTAAAGATTTCAGTCTATTTCTAATTGAATTGCACATATTATAGGTCACACACACACACTATATATATATATATATATATATATATATATATATATATATATTATATAAAAATATAAACTTACCGTAAATGCCTTTTCTCTGAAGTTTGACAGACGCAGCACTGCTTAGTCATAGACTATAGGGTTATGCTCCTTCCACTAGGGATAGGCACTGGTGGAAAAAACTTGTCCTATAGAGGCCGTCCCAGCAGGCATAACCCCTCAGGCTCTGTTATACTCAAACAGTTGTGTTGCAAGCAGTGACAGAAAAACACCTCATAACTCAAAAAAATGGATTTTTGTAAGATCTTACCGTAAAATCCTTTTCTCTTAAGCTCATTGACAGACGTAGTCTTCTTGATTCTCAAGAGCTGGGTTATGTTGTCTCCGCAGGAGTAGGACTAGGCAGAAAGACAAAACGTTCTGGCTCCACCTTAGGGGCAGTCCCTGAGGGAATATCCTCCCTCTCTCTGCTACAGGGAAATCAGTTCTGTTCTAAAGCAGTAACAGAGAATTTAACCCAACCCAACTCAATGATAGAGGGGCGGGTACTACGTCTGTCAATGAGCTTAAGAGAAAAGGATTTTACGGTAAGATCTTACAAAAATCCATTTTTCTCTATCGCTCATTGACAGACGTAGTCTTCTTGATTCTCAAGAGCTGGGACATCCAGAAGCAGTGCCACAAATGAGGGGTGGGATTGACAAAATCAAATCCAATCTAGAAGGCCCAACCGGTGCCAAACTAGAAGTTTTTAAAGGCTCATTATAAACAAAGAATGAGACTCATAAAAATTTCCAACGGAAAAAACCCTCGAGGTAGACCACTGGTCTCCTCAAATTGCGGCCTGCAAAACCTTGCGGCCAAACGAGGCATCAGACGATGCCATTACATCAACTTTATAATGTTTTGTAAAAGGTATGCACAGACGACCAGGTAGCCGCCTTGCACACCTGGACCACTGACGCCTGATGGCGAAAGGCCCATGACGCACTAAGCGCCCGAGTGGAGTGCGCCTTAACAGGGAACGGGGGCTCCCGACCCTTAATAGAATAAGCCTGTACTACCGTCTGTCTGATCCATTTGGAAATGGTCGCGGCAGATGCAGGCAACCCCTTTTTGGGTCCATCCGGGATCACAAAAAGTGAATCCGTCTTGCGAAACGAGTCTGTCGTTTTCAAGTATACCCTGATCGCCCGGACCACATCCAAGGAGTGTAAAGCAAACTCCCGAGGATGACTGGGCTTAGGACACAGGGAAGGTAACACAATTTCTTCATTCAGATGAAATTCTGAAACCACTTTTGGTAGGAAGGATGGATTCGGACGAAGAACCACCTTATCTCTATGAACCACCAGATATGGTGAACGACAAGATAATTCGGCCAGTTCTGACACCTTGCGTGCAGAAGTAATAGCCACCAAGAAGGCCACCTTCTGGGACAACGTAGGTAGAGGAATCTCCCTAATATCTTCAAAGGGAGGTTTCTGAAGAACCGACAACACTAAATTAAGATCCCAGGGGGGTAACGGCGCGTGCACTGGCGGAGCCAGATGTCGCACCCCCTGGATGAAATTCCGCACCAAGGAATGAGTAGCCAAAGGCTTCTGAAAGAAGATAGCTAATGCTGAGACCTGACCCTTGATAGTACTCAAGGCCAGTTTCTGCTCAACCCCTTGTTGCAGAAAAGCTAATATTCGACTAATCGAATAAGACCGAGGACGGAACCCCAAAGGTTCACACCATGCAATGTAGGACTTCCATGTGCGATGATAAATCTTTCTGGAAGTCGCTTTCCTTGCTTCAACTAGAGTAGGAATAACTGAAGCTGACAAACCTTTGTCCTTCAGCACCTGGGTCTCAATAGCCAGGCCGTTAAAGCCAGCGATCGTAAAGCAGGATGGAAGATCGGTCCCTGAGACAGTAGGTCCTCCCTAAGAGGAAGTCTCCACGGGACGTCCGCCACCAGTCTGACCACGTCGGCGTACCAAGCTCGACGAGGCCAGTCCGGAGCTACCAGAATTACTGGAATTCCTTCCTCCTCTATCCTGCGAAGAAGTCTTGGCAGTAACGCGAGAGGAGGGAAGGTCATACATTAGCTGGTATTGCCCCCACGGGGCGATCAGTGCGTCTGCGGTTTCTGCTAGAGGATCGCGGGAGCGAGCCACGAATCTCTGAACTTTCCTGTTGAATCGTGATGCCAACAGATCCACATCCGGGGTGCCCCACCGTAGGCACAACTGGTGGAAAACGTCTGGATGGAGGGACCATTCACCCTGATCCAGAGTCTGACAGCTGAGATAATCTGCCTGCCAATTCTCCACCCCCGGAATGAACACCGCAGAGATTGCTGGAACAAATCGTTCCGCCCAGCGAAGAATGCAAGCCACTTCTTTGGCCGCTCGGACACTCTTGGTGCCCCCCTGGTGATTGACATAAGCCACGGCCGTGGCATTGTCCGACTGGATCCGAACCGGGCTGCCCTGGAGCTGCTCGGTCCAGTGAATCAGACAAAGTCTGATCGCTCTCAGTTCCAATACATTTATCGGTAACCTGGATTCTTCCGGGGACCAAAGTCCCTGGACAGATAACTGACCGAGAATTCCTCCCCATCCGGATAGACTGGCATCCGTGGTCACTATCGTCCAATATATTGGCAGAAATGACTTTCCCTGGCTGAGCATCGGAGACCGAAGCCACCAGACCAGAGACTCTCTGGTCTGTTTGCTCAATCGGATCTGATTGTCCAGGGATTCCGGATTCCGATTCCATCTGAGAAGAATCTCTTGCTGAAGAATTCGGGTATGGGACTGGGCAAATGGGACTGCTTCGAACGAAGCCACCATCAACCCCAGAACCCTCATGCAAGTCCGAAGGGAAGACCAGCTGTTGGACAGTAACAACTGGACTGCTGATTGAATCTTTCGGAGTTTCCCTACCGGAAGAAAAACTCTTGTCCTGACTGTGTCTAGAATTAGACCCAGATATTCGAGCCTCTGGGTGGGAACCAGAAATGACTTTTGCTGGTTCACCAGCCACCCGAATTCCTGTAAAGAAATCATAGTAATTTCTATGTTTTGTAGCAAGGTCTGAGGAGACTCTGCATGAAGCAGAAGATCGTCTAGGTAACCAAGGATCGATATGCCTCTTTGGCGCAGAAATGCCAACCTTGGGGCCAACACCTTCGTGAAGACCCGCGGAGCCGTGGCGAGACCGAAAGGTAACGCCACAAACTGATAGTGGTTCTCTTCTACGGAAAAGCGTAGAAACCGCTGATGCCCTGCGAAAATGGGAATGTGAAGATATGCGTCCTTGATGTCTATGGACGCTAGGACATCCCCTGGATGCAGGAAGGCTGCTACTGTGCGAATGGACTCCATTCTGAATCTTCTTATGTTGACAAAAGAATTGAGTGCCCTTAAGTCCAGAATTGGACGCACTTTGCCCTCTTTCCTGGGTATTGTAAATAGGTTTGAATAAAACCCTTGAAACCGTTCTGTCCAAGGAACGTGGACTACCACTCCTTGTTGTAGTAAATCTGTGACTGCTCTCCGCAGATCTTCTAAACGATCCGGGGATAGTCGGATATTGGAAGGGAAGAATCGCGCCGGTGGGAGAGATCGAAACTCAATCTTGTACCCTGACCTTATGACTTCGCAAACCCATTTGTCCGGGATTCTGGAAAGCCATGGATCCGGGAACCGGCGAAGACGTCCCCCCACCCCAGTTATGGGTGGGGGCGCACCTTCAGGCTTTGGACGGTTTATCTTCAGGTCTGGAGGGGGCGGGCTTTTGCTTGCCCGACCAACGACCCCTGACGCCTCCTGCAGGAGCTTTGGAGGACTTAATTTTTTCACCCGCGGGACGAAAAAACCTCTTGTGAGCAGAAAAAGAAGGCCCTCGTCTTTGACGAGTTCCTTTACCTTTAAAATTTTGCGGTAAAAAGGTGCTCTTTCCACCCGTGAGATCCTTAATGATCTCATCTAAGTTGGCTCCGAATAGACGCTCTCCTAAAAAGGGGATATTAGCCAATGCTTTTTTGGAACCTTGGTCGGCTAACCAACCTTTTAGCCACAGTGTACGCCTGAGAACCACTGCTGAGACTGATGCTCGCACCAATAATGGAGTGGCGTCTAACGCCGCATCACACACAAACTGTAACCCCTGTATCATTTGTTCCAACAAATCTGATACCGCCTGAGGGACCTCTTCTAAGTCCCGGCGTAACCACTTGGTCCATTCAGTTACAGCCTGCGAAACCAGACCAATAGCTATTATAGGTCTGAAAGCTGATCTAATCAAGGAAAACATGGTGCGAGACATAGCTTCTATCTTGCGATCCACTGGATCTTTAAAAGACGGAGCGTCTTCTAGAGGAATAACCGTGGCTTTATTCAATCTAGCAATTGGTGAATCCACCACAGGTGGTTCTGTCCATTTCTTAATGAGGGTTTCCTCAAATGGATAACGCCTGTTAATGCGTTTAGAAATAGTAAAAGTGCGTTTTGGCAGACGCCACTCTTCTTGGATTGGATTGCCAAAACATTTGGGCAATGGAAAAACCTTCGCCACTTTGATGCGTTTTTTAGTCCCAAAAGGGATTTCAGTTTCAGCTATTTCCGATGGAATACTCTGTAATCTTAAGGTTTCTTGAACAGATACAATGAGTGCGTTTACCAACGCTTCCTCTCGGGCTATGGCTGATGCCGAAACATCCTCCTCGCTGTCTGAACAGACAGGACCCGAGACACCAATCCCAGATGAAGTACCTGCAACTGCAGAAATAGGCTCAGAGTCTGAATCCGAGGTTTCAGATAAGGGGTTAGGCGGGGGTCGCTTTCTTGCGCCCTGTCCCTGACAAGCCACTTCCACCCGGGACACAAAAGTTTCCATAATAGCTGACAATGATTCAATTGTCAGTGGGGTGCTGGAGGATCCTGCAGACCCCTCGAGGGGATCCGGAGGAGATACATGAGTGGCAGGGTCCATGTTAATTCAGGACACCTTTGCCAGCAAAAACAAAAAAACTTTTTCCTTTTTTTTTTTTTTTGTGTGTGTCTCCCCCTAGCGCAATAGCGCCCCTCAGAGTACCTGCTTCTCGATCCCACAGAGAGAGAGAGAGAGGGACCCCCAAGGCTCACCAACCGATGCAGTGAAGTTTCCAACCAACTGCAGTCAGCGTCTGTCTTTTACAGACTGGAAGGAGCTGTTGCTTTTTCCCGGGTAGAAGGACGTGGCTCCGCCCCCTGTGTACGCCTTCCGGCGTTCCCAGCTCTCCACGAGGTAGCTGGGCTCACGAAACATGGCCGCCCCCATAGAAGAGACATAAGACTCCAAAAACATGGCGGCCAGCGTGACCTGAGGACATACATGCACTTGGTCTACGGCAAAATGGCGGCGGACCGCCAAAATCGTTTTCCCAGCACATCCACCTGCATCTCTGCTAAGAGGCGATATATGGATCTACAGGAGATACACTACAAATAAGGTAGGATTATACCTCCTATGTCTGCTGTAATGTTACAGTCTGCTGGGTAGAGTGTTAGCTCTCAAACCAAGTCCACTTCCCACAAACACATGCTGTATTACAAGGGGGACTTATAAGTATCAGATATATACTGACCATATATGGAGGGGCCCATAATTCATACTGCCTCATAACGAGGAAAGAAAAAAAAAAAAAAGGGAACGTTTACTCACCATACCGAACCGACAGGCACCCTCTCTTCACAATACCCTCTCCACCGGGGTGGGGGGTTGTGGACCACTCCGGACGCCTCGACTCTCTGGTTCCTGGCGTCCAAGCGAGACTTTTAACTCGCAAGGTCAGTCCCTCCACTGGGACTCCGTCGCGGCCGACCCAGCGCGGAGCTCTGGTCTGCCGCAATGCCATGGTCTGCGCGCGCTCGTAGGCCGGCTGGGGTGACCACTAGTGTCGCCCAGTCCGGCATTTTTGCTTGAAGATCTCACAGGAAAAACACTGGAGAAAAACTACCTAAAAAATGTCTTTTTCTAAAGAAAAAAGTCTTGCCAGGACCAAAAGATCCCAGCAAGGAACTTAGGTCCTTACTCCTGACTAGACAGAAAAAAACTGATTCCCTGTAGCAGAGAGAGGGAGGATATACCCTCAGGGACTGCCCCTAAGGTGGAGCCAGAACGTTTTGTCTTTCTGCCTAGTCCTACTCCTGCGGAGACAACATAACCCAGCTCTTGAGAATCAAGAAGACTACGTCTGTCAATGAGCGATAGAGAAAGTAGAGGGGCAGGTGCTGAGTCTGTCGATGAGCTTGAGCTTCAGAGAAAAAGGATTTTACGGTAAGTTCTTACAAAAATAAGATTTTTGTAAGATCTTACAGTAACATTTTTTTCTCTGATGTCCATTGACAGACGCAGCCTCATCGCCATTAACAGAGTGGGTTATGCTTCTCCCATCAGTAGTCTAGGCAGGAAAATCTGAATACACACACCCAGGGGGCTGTCCCTCCAGGCATAAACCCCCACTGCACAACCCAGCACATCAGTTTAGTTTAAAAGCAGTGAAGACAACAGAACCAATCCCAAAACAGAGGGACGGGTCAATGGACATCAAAGAAAAGGAATTTACGGTAAGATCTTACAAAAATCTTATTTTCTACATCGACAGACGCAGCCTCATCTTCATGAGCTGAGTGGGACGTCCCAAAGCAGTATAGGCATGAGGGGTGGGAAAATGCAACCAGACAGTAACATCAACTCCAAGGGTTAAACGCAGTGGTGGGATTCAGCCGGTTCGCACCGGTTCCATAGAACCGGTTGCTAACTTTCTGCAAGTTCGCAGAACCGGCTGAATCCCTCTGCGCGTCTGAGGACGTGCAGGACAATTGAATGTACCGCGCTCGGGCAGACGTGGCGCCACGGCCCGCCCATTCTGTGACAATAGCGAATGAGAATTCGTTATTGTCACATGATCCTCCTCCTGGCCAATCAGGGAGCGGGTCCTCCCGCTTCTTGATTGGCCGAAAGGCAAACACCGTGCCGTTGGACGAGAAGGAGGCTCCGCGGGAGGACTCGGAGACGCGGGGAGACGACTGCGAGACCGTCCGTGAGGTAAGTGCATGGGTCTCGCGGGGGGGGGGGGAATCGCTGGCACTCTGCAATTGGGGGCAATGTTGTGGCTGGCGCTCTGCAATTGGGGGCAATGTTGTGGCTGGCGCTATGCAATTGGGGGCAATGTTGTGGCTGGCGCTATGCAATTGGGGGCAATGCTGTGGCTGGCACTCTGCAATTGGGGGCAATGCTGTGGCTGGCACTCTGCAATTGGGGGCAATGCTGTGGCTGGCACTCTGCAATTGGGGGCAATGCTGTGGCTGGCACTCTGCAATTGGGGGCAATGCTGTGGCTGGCACTATGCAATTGGGGGCAATGTTGTGGCTGGCACTATGCAATTGGGGGCAATGTTGTGGCTGGCACTCTGCAATTGGGGGCAATGTTGTGGCTGGCACTCTGCAATTGGGGGCAATGTTGTGGCTGGCACTCTGCAATTGGGGGCAATGTTGTGGCTGGCACTCTGCAATCATTGGGGGCAATGCTGTGGCTGGCACTCTGCAATCATTGGGGGCAATGCTGTGGCTGGCACTCTGCAATCATTGGGGGCAATGCTGTGGCTGGCACTCTGCAATCATTGGGGGCAATGCTGTGGCTGGCACTCTGCAATCATTGGGGGCAATGCTGTGGCTGGCACTCTGCAATCATTGGGGGCAATGCTGTGGCTGGCACTCTGCAATCATTGGGGGCAATGCTGTGGCTGGCACTCTGCAATCATTGGGGGCAATGCTGTGGCTGGCACTCTGCAATCATTGGGGGCAATGCTGTGGCTGGCACTCTGCAATCATTGGGGGCAATGCTGTGGCTGGCACTCTGCAATCATTGGGGGCAATGCTGTGGTCACTGTGCATTGAAAGGGGGGCACGCTGGTCTCTCTGCATTGAAAGGGGGGCACGCTGGTCACTGTGCATTGAAAGGGGGGCACGCAGCGCTGGTCACTGTGCATTGAAAGGGGGGCACGCAGCGCTGGTCACTGTGCATTGAAAGGGGGCATGCTGGTCACTGTGCATTGAAAGGGGGCACGCTGGTCTCTCTGCATTGAAAGGGGGGCACGCTGGTCACTGTGCATTAAAGGGGGCATGTACACTGGTCACTGTGCATTGAAAGGGGGCACGCTGGTCACTGTGCATTGAAAGGGGGCACGCTGGTCAATGTGCATTGAAAGGGGGGCACGCTGGTCTCTCTGCATTAAAGGGGGCATGTACGCTGGTCACTGTGCATTGAAAGGGGGCATGTACGCTGGTCACTGTGCATTGAAAGGGGGCACGCTGGTCACTGTGCATTGAAAGGGGGCACGCTGGTCACTGGGCATTGAAAGGGGGCACGCTGGTCAATGGGCATTGAAAGGGGGCACGCTGGTCAATGTGCATTGAAAGGGGGCACGCTGGTCAATGTGCATTGAAAGGGGGCACGCTGGTCAATGTGCATTGAAAGGGGGCACGCTGGTCAATGTGCATTGAAAGGGGGCACGCTGGTCAATGTGCATTGAAAGGGGGCACGCTGGTCAATGTGCATTGAAAGGGGGCACGCTGGTCAATGTGCATTGAAAGGGGGCACGCTGGTCAATGTGCATTGAAAGGGGGCACGCTGGTCAATGTGCATTGAAAGGGGGCACGCTGGTCAATGTGCATTGAAAGGGGGAACGCTGGTCACTGTGCATTGAAAGGGGGAACGCTGGTCACTGTGCATTGAAAGGGGGCACGCTGGTCACTGTGCATTGAAAGGGGGAACGCTGGTCACTGTGCATTGAAAGGGGGAACGCTGGTCACTGTGCATTGAAAGGGGGCACGCTGGTCATTCTGCTGGGAAAGTCGGAACTGGTTACTAAAATTTTTGAATCCCACCACTGGTTAAACGTATCCAACCGGGCAACATTGAGCTCAACCAAACAACAGGAGCTCACCCAAATAAAAAACCCCGAAGAGAAGTACAAATAAACAAACATTCTCTTCGAAGCCAACAAATCCACCTTGTAAAATTTGGTAAAGGTGTGCACAAGTCGCTGCCTTACAAACTTGTACAACAGAGGCCCGATAGTGAAAAGCCAAGAGGCACTCAGCGCTCTAGTAGAATGCGCCTTCACAGGGAAAGGAGGAACCTGACCCTTGATCGAATAAGCCTGAACACCCTTTTTTTTTTACTCTTCCTTTTTTCCTCTTTCCCCCCTGGTTTAGGAATTATTAAGGCGCAGTAAAGCTGGTATTTGACACAGATGTATAGAGGTATAAACCTATTTTTACTTGTCATTTGTTGTTTCTTTTTCTGATTTTTTTTTTCCTTTCATGATTCTATGTATTGTCGAAAAAATGTAATAATAAAAACAAACAAAAAAAAAAAAAAAAGATTGAATAAGCCTGAACAACTTTGAGGATATTATTTTTAAGGAAACGTGTTGGGAGTATCATGAGTGTCTATCTTTTCTGAATGCTTCTTACCACCTGTGAAATTGTAAGTGTATTCCTTTATCTTCCAATAAATTGCCCATATGGTATTATGCTATGGTGTCCTTTTGGTTTATCCCTCTCCACAATCCCATGAGTGGGGACTCCTAGCATTCCCGTGCGGACCGGTTTGGAAGATATTCATCACCAACTGTGATCCAGAGACGCTGCTGAGGTTCCTGCCTATTCCGTACCGAGGACATCTACATACAGCGCGTATGACCCATTTGCTGTACAGTACTTTGGGTCCATACCATCTGGTGAGCACATCTTGATTCCTTTATTCCTTTGGTGTGGGATTTATCGTTTGTTGCAGCTATTTCACATGCTGGAGTCAACACCTTTTTCAAGTCACAGTTTACACTTTATGGACATTCTGGACTTTTTGCATTTTGGTTTGATTGTTCACGTTTTACTCACACATTTTTAGTGCTGCACTATTTTTCTTAATATTTTGATCACCATCACTGTCGGTTGGAGTGTTAGCACCTTTATATTGTGTTTTACTTTTAAGTTAGCGCAGTTTATTCACATTTTCTGCTCTAGTAGAATGCACCTTCACAGGGAAAGGAGGAACCTGACCCTTCATCGAATAAGCCTGAACAACCATCTGCCTGATCCATCTCAAACTGGTCGCAGCGGACGCAGCCAAACCTTTGCGAGGACCATCCGGAAGAACAAAGAGTCCGAATTCCAGAAGGACTCAGTAACCGTCAGATAAACCCTTTATCGCCTAAACTACATCCAGAGAGTGCAAGGCAACTTCTTTGTGTTATTTTTGACTCCGGACACAAGGAAGGCAACACAATATCTTCATTCAGGTGAAAATCCGACACAACCTTAGGAAGAAAGGACAGATTAGGTTGGAGGACCACTGTATCCCTGTGGACCACCAAATAAGGTGAACAACAGGACAGCATTGCCTACTCAGACTCTGCGGGCAGAAGTGATAGCCACTAGGAAGGCAAACTTCTGCGACAAAAAGCAGAGAAATCTCCCTAATTTTCTCAAAGGGAGGCTTTTGAAGAACAGACCAAACCGGATTAAGATCCCAAGGCGGTAACGGGAATCTCCTCGGAGGGGCCAGATGACGCCCCCCCCCCCCCCCCCCTGAACGAAGGTGCGAATAAAACTATGAGTAGCCAACGGATGTTCGAAGTAAATAGCAAAGGCCAAAACCTGGCTCTTGATAGTACCCAATGCCAAGCGCTGCTCAACCCCTTTTTGTAAAAAAGCCAAAACCCTAGCTATAGAAAACAATCGAGGGTGCAGCTACAGCGATTCACACCAAGAAATGTACGATTTCCACGTACGATGATAGATCTTCATGGATGTTAACTTCCTGGCCTTCAAAAGGGTAGGAATCACCAAATCAGAAAGACCTCTATCCCTCAACACCTTGCTTTCAACAGCCAAGAAGTTAAAGCCAGCGACCGTAAGCCCCGGTTCACACTTGTGCGTGTGCGGGGTTCGCATGTAATGTCGGAGCGCACTGCTCCGACATTACATGCGATCGGCTGTGCGGTGCGAGTTTAGCCATACAGTTTGTATGGCTAAATTCGCACCGCAGCCGCTCCAAACACGCACAGGGACCCTTTTTTCTAGCCGCATCAGGATCGGATCGCACAGCGGTTCACACTTGTGCGATCTGATCCTGTGCGAACTGCACGATCGCACTGCGATATGCGATCAAACTGGGGGTGTCGTTAACATTACATTGACACCCCCAGCGTATCGCATAAGGCAGTGTGAACTGCCGGGGGTGCGCGTGCGATGCGGGAACAGGCTGCGGATTCGCAGCCTTCCCGCACTCGCATAAATGTGAACCGAGGCTAAAGCAGGATGGAAGATCGGTCCTTGAGATAGTAGATCTTCCCGCAAAGGAAGACACCATGAGGATCCGCGACCATTTTTACTAGCTCTGCGTACCAAGACCACCAAGGCCAGTCTGGTGCCACCAGAACGACCGGAATGCCTTCCATTGCCAACCTGTGAAGAAACCTTGGCAGGAGAAAGAGGGAAGGCATAGACTAGGCGATACTAACCCTAAGGAGCCACCAGAGTGCCTGAGGCGTCGGCCAGAGGATCCTGTGACCTGGCAACAAACCTCTGAACTTTCCTGTTGAGGAGAGATGCAAACAGATCCACGTCTGAGGTCCCCCACTGGACACACAGGAGATGACACCTCCGGATGCAGGGACCACTCCCCCTGAGCCAACACCTGACGACTCAGGTAATCCGCTTGCCAATTCTCCACACCCAGGGTGTGGACTGAGGAAAGAGCTGGAACATTGTGTTCCACCCATACCAGAATCTCGGCCACCTCCTTGGCCGCCAGGGCACTCCTGGTGCCCCCTTGATGATTGATGCAAGCTAGGGCCGTGGCAGTGTCAGACTGGACCCGAACAGAGAGCCGTGTAGCCGACTCATCCAGTGAAGCAGGCAGAGCTTGATCGCTCTCAGCTCTAGAATATTGATCGGCAAGGAAGAATCTTCCGACGCCCAAGTCCCCTGAGCTTCCCCAGCACTCTACCCCAGCCTGATAGGGGCGTCCCTGGTGACCACTGTCCAAAACACCGGCAGGAAGGGCTTGCCATGGCACAGGACAGGTGACTGGATCCCCCAAGAGAGCCGACTTCGTGAGATGGCTCAACTAAATCTTCTGGTCCAATGACCGAGGAGCTCTGTTCCATTGTGACAGAATCTCTTTCTGCAGCTGTCTCGTGCGAGACTGAGCAAACAAGACTGCTTTGAAGGTCGAAACCATCAGACCCAGGGCTCTCATGCAAGCCCACAAGGAGGACTGATCAGCCTCCATCAACAATTGGACCGCCCTTTGAAACTTCCGAAGCTTGTCCAAGGGAAGGAAGACCCTCGCCAGAGCAGAGACGAGGATTAGCCCCAGATAGGTGACCCGCACAGACGGAGTCAGGGCAGATTTGTGATGGAGATGTTTTCCAGCAGATCCGAATGGGAACCTGCTCGCAACAGGAGATCATCCAGACCCCACAATGGAGATACCTCTTTGACGCAACAAGGCCAGCACAGGGGCTAGGACCTTGGTAAAAACTCTGGGAGCCGAGGCGAGACCAAAGGGTAACGCCGCAAATTGAAAGTGTTGCTCTGCCACCGCGAAGCGGAGGAATCGCTGATGTCAAATGATCGAATATGGGAACGTGGAGATAGGCATCTTTGAGATCGATGGCATCTTTTGAGATCGATGGAAGACAAAAAATCCCAGATTCAAAGAAGCCACCACCGCCCGAATGGATTCCATTCGGAAGTTCTGCACCCACACAAAGCGGTTCAGAGCCTCGAGGTCCGGATTGGATGCACCTTGCCCTCCTTTCTGGTCACGGTGAAAAGGTTTGAATAGAAGCCTTGAAAGCGTTCCTGTTGGGGAACGGACACAATCATCCCTTGAGCCAGGAGATCTCGCACAGCCTCCCACAGATCCTTCAAATGCTCTGGAGACAGGTAAAGATTTGACTGAAAAAACCTGTCCCCTGGCCGAGACCGGAATTTGATCTTGTACGCAGAACAAAGAAGTTCATGAGCCCATTCATCCTGAATGAAGGAAGTTCAGGGTTCCTGAAAGAAGTGCAGACGTCCCCCCACCCCTAAGACGGGTGAGGCCGCCCCTTCATGCTGAAGAGGAATTGTCTGCAGCACCGGACTGACTGGCCTTGGACTTGCTCCAGGGTTTCTTAGCACCTCCAGAAGTTCTGATTAGCTTACCTTTTTCTTGCGCCCCAGAGGTACGAAAAAAACGTTTGAGCAAAAAAGGAGGGACCCCGCTTAGGACGGGAACTCTTACCCTTGGAGGATTGAGGAAGAAGAGTACTCTTCCCGACAGTCAGGCTCTTGATCAACTCATCCAATGAGTAGCCAAACAACCTGTCTCCCAGAAAGGGGAGATCAGCCAAGGCTTTTTTAGAAGCTTGGTCACCCGACAAGCTCTTCAACCAGACCATGCGTCTTAAAACCATGCCCACGGCCGAGACCCTGGCCACCAGGGGAGCCGCATCCATAGACGCATCACACAGAACACCAGAGCCTGGATCCTGGACTCAGGGTCCAAAGACTCCCGTAAACCCCTAATCCATTCCGTCACTGTCCGAGACTAGCACAGACACAAAAAACGGTCTCAAAATGGAAAAAAACTGGGTAATACTCTACAGGAACAAGAGTAGAATTCAACAAAAAATTGGTGAAGGCGCCTGGCCCTTTAAGAAAAAGATATTATAACCTGCTGCCCCTTTAATTGTTTAAAACAATAAATAGGTATGTATAATAGGTAAAAAGGCGCTGGTAATCTTTTGCTGGATATAGATACTAAGGTATCACGTATTTCATAAATATTAAAAATAAAATAATATGACAATATAAAATTATCTCAGGCAGAGAGGAGAGGACGGACGTACACTGCGCCAGCCGAGGGAACTCTTTTCACCTGATGTTCTAGCAGACACAATACCAAGAACCTGGCTGAGAGGGGGGAGTTCATCCCCAGGACCTTGGAGAAAGATCACTCCACCAGCCTATATAAAAAAACTGCTACTTGCAGTACACGATTCCCGCTGTGATTGCGAATGAACACAGGAGCTCCCACGCAGAAATAGTGGCTACACCTCTAGCACAGACTGTGTGACCTAACGCTTTGAAAAAGGCCCATGATAGAGCCGAAACGCGTCAGAAATTCAGGATTATTCTCTGGAAATCTTTCATACAAACACCTACTGGAAAATTAGAGAAAAAATCCTTGTTTAAAGTCACCAGTTTCACTACTGTCACTGATTCCTTTGAATCTTCTTTATTTTTCTTCACACTTGGGCTCTAGTCTCAAGCACATTTATCACCCAATGCTTTTGTTATAAGTATACCACCATCAGTATTTATGTAATAAATTATTTTGTATATTTTTAAGTTTTTTGTATATATATCCACTTGCCCGCAAAGTCCCACTTCTTTTGGCTTGAGGCACCAGCAACCCCTAAATATAATCAGGGCTTCTACCAAAGCACGTTCCCGCGCTGCAGCTGAAGGTTCTATTCACCATCTGACTGCGAGGACAGCGATCCCTCAGGAAGGAGACATCCGGGGCAACCACATCAGGCTTGAATCAGAGGACACCTCCACAGATGGAGAAGGCAGCAGCCATTTACGGCTATCAACCTTTTTCATGACTAAATTAACTATAGTCGCCAGGCTGTCCGGGAGTCACACAGAGTGGGTCTGAGGGTGAAATTCCAGTTTGGGACTCCATAGTGCATTTTGCAAAAAACGGAGAACTGTAGTTTTAAGAACGTCGATCGCAGTATCCACCACAGACGCAGACAACCCCTTGTGAGGTCCATCCGTAAGGACAAATAGTAAGTGATTTCCTAAATGACTCGGTAGCCGCCAGGTACACCCTGATCGCCCGAACCACATCCAGAGAATGCAAGGCAATCTCCTTAGGATGCCTAGGTTTAGGACACAGGGAAGGCAACACAAGATCTTCATTCAGATGGAAACCAGAGACAACCTTAGGAAGGAACGACTGACAAGGGCAAAGCACCTTTTTCTGTGAACCCTCATATAAAAAGGTGGACTAGACAAAGCAGCAAGTCCTGAAATTCTGCATGCAGAAGTAATTGCCACCAAGAAGGCCACCTTCTGGGACAATGTAAGCAGAAGAATCTCGTATATTTTTCGAAAGGCAGTTTGAAGAACCGACAGTACCAAATTGAGATCCCATGGAGGCAACGGAGACAGCACAGGTGGAGCCAAGTGGCGAACCCCCTGAACAAAGGTGCGGACCAAGGAATGCGTAGCCAAAGGATGTTGAAAGAAAATCCACAAGGCCGGGAGCCGTTCCACACCTCTTTGGAGGAATGGCAAAATTCGAGCTACCAAAACGGAATGGGGAGAAACCCCCAGAGACTCACACAACACAATGAATGACTTTCAGACGCGATGGTAAATCTTCCTAGGAGGTGGATTTTCTGGCTTTTAACAGCGTGGGAATCACAGAGTCAGACAACCCCCTATCCTTCAGGCAAGCCGTTAAAGCCAGCGACTGTAAAGCAGGATGGAAGATCGGCTCCTGGGCCAATAGGTCTTCTCAGAGAGTCGCCATGGGGCATTGGCAACCAGCCAAACCAGATCAGCGTACCAAGACTGGCGAGGCCAGTCTGGGGCCACTGGGATGACCAGATTTTCTTCTACCTCAATTCTTCGCAGAAGCCTTGGCAGAAGTTTTAGAGGGGGAAAGGCATATACCAGATGGTACTGGCCCCAAGGAGCCACCAGTGCGTCTGTGGCGTCGGCTAGAGGATCCAGAGACCTTGCCACGAATCTCTGAACTTCCTGTTGGGGCAAGAGGTCAACAGGTCCACCTCAGAGAGTCCCCACCGGAGACAGCTGAAAAATTCCTCCGGAAGAAGAGACCATTCTCCCTGGTCCAAGACCCGAGCAGCTAGGACACTTTTTGTGGCCCCTTGGTGATTAACATATGCCATGGCCGTGGCATTGTCTGAATGAATCCGTACCAGACACCGGACGATGAACCGTCCAATGGGCCAGACAAAGTCTGATCACCAGAAGTTCCAATACATTAATCGGTAGTCTGGACTCCTCCAGAGTCCAAACCCCCTGAGCACAATCCGTGTCCAGGACACCTCCCCACCTGGACAGGCTGGCATCCATGGTGACCACCGTCCAGTACAGGAGAAGGAAGGATTTACCCTGTCGAAGAGCTGGGAGAGCGAAGCCATCAGATCAGGGACCCTCTCGTACCCCAGCTCAGCATAATCAGATTGTCTAGAGATTGTGGATTCTTGTCCCACTTAGCAAGAATCTCTCTGCAGGGGTCTCGTGTGGAACTGTTCAAACGGAACCTTCTCGAAAGTAGACACCATTAGGCTCAGCACCCGCATGCAAGTCCTGAGAGACAACAGAAGTCAAATGGCGTCCTGCAGCTTGTTCAGCGGAAGAAACACCCTGGCTGAGGCCAAGTCCAGAGTCAGACCCAGATCGTCCAACTTGATGGACAGAACCAGAGCAGAGTTCTGGAAATTCAATGTCAAACCTAACTCCTGCAAAGTCCACAGTCCTTCAGAGCAGTCAGAGACTCTGCTCACAGAAGATGATCATTCAGGTACCCCCGTATCACAATCCCCAGCTGTCGCAACAATGCTAACACCGGGGCCATAATTGTGACTATTCGAGGAGCCGAGGCAAGACGAAAGGGTAACACCACAAATTGATAATGTTCTGCACCCACAGCAAAAGCGGAGGAAGCGCTGATGCCCCACATATCGGGATATGGAGGTAAGCGTCCTTAATATCGCTAGAGGCCAGAAGATCCCCTTGATGAAGGGATGCCACTACCATACGAATGGACTCCATCCAGAACTTCCGTACCCGCACAAGTGGTTCAGGGATTAGAGGTCCAGAACTGGACGAACTTTGCCTTACTTCCTGGGAACTGTAAAAAGATTTGAATAAAAACCCTGAAAACGTTCCGAGTTTGGAACGGGTACAATCACCCCTTGGAGTAGCAAATCTTGTACCGAAGAGACCACGCAGGCTATCTAGGGACAAACTAAGGTTGTAAGGAAAAAACCTCTCCGCAGGATAACACCGAAATTCCATCTTGTAGCCGGACCGAATCAGCTCGTGGACCCACCTGTCTTGAATCAGAGAGGTCCACAGGTCCGCAAAAAAGTGAAGACATACCTCCACCCCAGATACGAGTGAGGGCGCCCCTACAGGCAGAAGAGGGCATTTGATTAGGGATAGATTGACTTGACCTTGGCTGACAGGCATATATTGTTTTGACTGCATATAATTAGCCTATATTCCCATGCCTTTATATGCCATGTCCAAACAAATCCCCCTTAGACTAATAGGGGGTGCTATATACTTTTTATATACCACGATTGGATACTTATCTAATATTATTGCTTTTTGTAGTATGTTACACTATGCATATATTGGGTTTGGAGGATGGCTCATCTCGTCCCGGGAGCTCCGAAGCGTGGTGGACAGTCTCCCCTGCTCCCTTTGCCCTATGTGACACGGAGGATCTGGTGGGCGTTGCCTCCGCACCACGACTTGCGCCGATACATGACGTCATTTTGGCGCCACTGCGCCGACAATTCGCATCCATCTACAGTGTACTGCAGTGGTCTGCCTATGGCGGTTTCCATCCTCGTGGCGAGTCCTATCCCACACTGGCGTGACACAGGGACCACAGTGTGGGGCGGCGTGTTGGTGGATGCAGGCACACTGGCTGACAGTCTGGGCCATACTTTTGGTACTATTTTCTGCCTTTTTCTTGTATGGTTTGACCCTTTGGATGTTACCCCTCACCACTCATCCCATTGGTTTGGTCTCTTTTCTTGCCCTCTCTTGTCCTTCAATCTATGGTTGTACTTTGTCCCACTATTTTTCTTGAGTCTCTACATTTGGGTCTCTCACCCCATTATTACTTGCCTTATACCCAGGCTATCTAGCCCCATACACTCCTGGTTCACCTTTTTTTCCACTACACTCTGTGTCACTCCCACCTTGGCTATATTTCTATTCACTTTTGCATCTAGTAAGCAGCACTATGATATTCTCATTTGATTCATACATCCCTACTATAGATTCTAATAACTGATAGATATCTCTTGTTGCTGTTTATATGCACTATTTTTATTATCCTTATTATATTTATCCCAGCCCACACTCTTTGGTGCGTGGTGCCTTCATCTTCGCCCGCCTGCCCTGTGTACCCTCTGCTCCCGTGGGAGACATCCGGTGCCATGCCTGACCTCCAATACCAGTATTTATTCCATTGCAATGTAAGGCTTGTCAATTTGGGGACCTCTTTCCCCTTTTCTCCCCAGCCCAGTCTTCATCTATGACCATTGCTGCTGTTTTTTTTTTTACATACATATATATATATATATATATATATATCTTTTATAGATTCAGACATCTACTCCTGATGAAGTGGTACAACTAGTCCACGAAACGCGTTGAGTTTAGGATGCTGGGATTATACTATATTATATTATTGTTGGAATTTTGAGTTCAATTCTGTTGTGATTTAATTTAACTACTGTATTACTTCTGTAACTGCCATATTGGTTTTTATGTATACTAGCTCTGGGGGCCATTTACCAGTTTTTATTACCGCTAAGAACACCAGTTTTTTATCTAATCTGTATATATGTCATACTAATGTTTGTCATCTGTATAGACCAATAAATGTAACTCCATTTGTTTACTGTCAGCCTGGTCAGGTCTTTCATTTAAAGTCCCAACCTTTTCTTTTTTACCTACAGGCAGAAGAGGGCATGTCTGCAGGTCTGGAAGGAACTGCTTTAGGCTTACAAAGCCAGGGCCTCTTGGAACCTCCGAAGACGGTCGAAACAGATTTGGTCCCTTTGTCTGGAGACACAGACGAAAAGGCCGCTTATGAGCTGAGAAAAAAGGACCACGTCTGCGACAAGACACCTTGCTCTGGAAGCCTGTGGGAGGAGTACTCTTCCCTCACGTGACTCCCTTAATTATTATATAGTATTTATATAGCGCCGACAGTTTACACAGCGCTTTACAACTTGAGGGTAGACAGTACAAATACAATACACTTTAATACAGTAGGAATCAGAGGGCCCTGCTCATTCGTGCTTACAATAATGATTTAATCCAGGGAAGACCCAAACAGGCGATCACCTACAAAGGGGAGACCAGATAAGGCCACCTTGGAAGCTTGGGCCGCAGACAAGCATTTCAGCCATATCATGTGCCGAAGGACCACTACTGTCACAGACAGCCTAGAAACGAAAGGAGCCGCATCCAGAGAGGCATTACATATAAACTGTAAACCCTGAACCAACTGGTCTGCCAGCTCTGCAAAGGCAGGGGGAAGAGGTACCCCCTCCAGATCCCGGCACAAAAGCTTAGCCCACTCCGTCAAGGTCTGAGACACCAAGGCAATGGTGAACCCCGGCCTAAAGACTGAACTGGCCATAGTAAACATGTGCGGGATCAAGGTCTCCACTTTGCTATCAAAAGGTTCCTTAAAAGCTGGAAACTCATCCACCAGAATTAAGAGTGGATTTGTTCAGCCTGGAAACCGGAGAATCCACCACAGGTGGGACTGTCAACTTTTTTTAAATAGGGACTCCTCAAAGGGGTACCTTCAAGCGAAACACTTTGGTATAGCCACATAGCGTTTAGGGAAACCCCACTAACACGTGACAATTTTGTCAAAATAGGCGGAAAAAGGAAAAATCTTTGCTGCTTTTGAGGATTTTCGGGTACCGACGCCTCAGACACAGCTGCATTCTCCATTTTTAAAGTTTCCCACACAGATACAATCAGTGCTTTTTTCCATGTGCGGCTGCAGTAGAAGAGGAATCATCCTCAATATCAGAGCACTCAAGGTGCGTGGATACAGACCCAGCAGGGTGCCTCAGGTCCGCGGCGGCCAGATTAGAATCAGAATCTGAGGAGACAGAGGAGGAAGGGAAAGGGGGTGGACACTTATTGCTGGTCCTCTTTTGCAAGACCATATCAACAATGGACAGGGTGGACTGGGATCCAGAAGGACCCGCCGCCTCTGAGATGGGATCAGGTGGTGAAATTTGCTCCTGGGACTCCCACAGGCAAAGTGAGGAAAAACACTAAGTGAGCCCAGCCGGCGCGCTAGCTGCACCACAGGTCCCAGCACAACTAAATTGCTGCTATAGCAGAGAGGGAGAGCCGCAGGGCACCCCCCAGGAACTCATCACCCCCGGTCAGCCACCAGAGTGTCCGTAGCGTCTTCCAGAGGATCCCGAGCTGTTGCCACAAACCTCAAACCTTCCGATGAGAGGAGAAGAGGCTCACAGGTCCACATCGGGGGTCCCCCCACTGGAGACAGCTGTTGAAACACCTCCGGCTGAAGGGACCATTTGCCTGGACTCTGAGCCTGCCGACTGAGGTAGACCGCCTGCCAAATTTTCCACCCCTGGAATATGCAAGGCAGAGGGGGCTGGCACAACGCGCTCTACCCACCTTAGAATGCCGGCCACTTCTCTGGCCACTAGGGCACTCTTGGTGCCCCCTTGATGATTAACATATGCTACAGCCGTGGCGTTGTCCGATTGAATCCTTACTGGACACCCCTGCACCCCTTCATCCAGTGGAAAAGGCAAAGCCCGATCCCCGAATTTTCAGGATATCAGCAGGCTGGACTCCTCCCAAGACCAAACTCCCTGGGCTGATTCCGTGCCAAAGACACCTTCCCACCTGGACAAGGCTGGCATTCGTGGAAACCCCCGTCCCGTGACTTTAACTGCTGGAGTGCTGGGGAATGGAGCCACCATATCAGGGACCCCTTCATACCCCAGCTCAACAGGATCAGATTGTTCAGGGACCAAGGATTCTTGTCCCGTCCCATTTGGTCAAAATCACCTTTTGCAGAGGTCCGGTATTAGATGACTTGCGATTTGACAACAGGAGCCGAATCGCATGCTGCAACTTCAGCAATTATGTTTCCGGAAGAAACACTTGAGCCGAGGCCGAATCCAGGGTCAGGCCCAGGTAGTCCAATTTGCTGGATGGAGTCAGAGCTGATTTTTGAAAATTCAGCATCCAGCCAAACTCTTGCAAAGTTAACACAATGAAGCCCAAAGTGTCCCGTAGGACAAACAGAGACTCTGCTCGCAGAAAGATCGTCCATGTACCCCAGTACCCCTCTGCCTGAGCAAGGCTAACACAGAGGCAAACACTTTTGTGAACACCCGTGGAGCTGAAGCGAGACCAAAGGATAATGCCACAAACTGATGCTCCTCGCCTACAGCAAAGCAAAGAAAAAGCTGATGCCCGACATGTCTTGGGATATGAAGGTGTCCTTGATATCGATAGAGGCCAGAAAATCCCCTTGATGAAGGGATGCCACTACCGTGCGAATATACTCCATTCTGAATTTCTGAACCCCCACAAAGCGGTTCAGGGCCTTGAGGTCCAAGATCGGATGGACTTTGCCTTCCTACCTGGGAACAGTAAATCAGTTTGAAAAAACCCCAGAAAAACATTCCGACTCTGAAACCAGTACAATGACTTTGTGAGAACAAATCCTGAACCGCCCAAGAAGGCCCTGTAGCCGATCCGGAAAACGGCGCAGGTTGGAAGGAAAGAACCTTTCCGGGGGCAAGGACTGAAACTGTCTTGTAACCAGATTGGATCAACTTGTGGACCCATTTGTTTTGAACAAGAGGTCCAGGGATCCGAAAAGAAGACCCCATGTATGGGTGAGGGGTGCCCCGTCAGGCGGAGGAGGGCTTGTCTGCGGGGCCAGCTTTAAAATTATCACCCCAGGGTCTCTTGGAACCTCCCAAGAAGGCATGGGAGGATTTAGAACACTTGTTCTGCGACCCTACAGGACGAAAGCTGCTTGTGGGCCGAGAAGACAGGACCATGTTTGTGGGAGGCTCTGCTTTTAGTAACCTGCAAAAGCAGGGTGCTTGTACCTCCCATAAGGCCTTTAATAATCTCCTCCACAGAAGCTCCCAACAATCAGTCCCCCACCAAGGGGAGATCCATCAGCAACTTTTTTGAAGGCCAGGTCCGCAGACCAGCATTTCAACCAAATCATGCAGCGCAGAGTCATCGCTGTCACGGATACCCTGCAGGCCAAAGGTGCCGCATCCAGAGAGGCATCACAGATATACTGTAACCCCTGTATTAACTGATCCACCAACTCCGACAGTTCAGGAGGATGCGGACCCCCTTCCAAATCCTGGCACAGAAGCTTTGACCATTCCGTTAAGGCCTGGGAGAACAAGGTTATAGCAAACACGGCCTCAAAATTGAACCGGCCACGGTGAAAAGGTAGCGGACCAGAGATTCAGCCTACCTGTCTACAGGATCTTTAAAGGACGGAGCGTCCTCCACAGGTAGAAGTGTGACTTTATTCAACCTGGAGACCTGAGAATCCACCACCGATGGAACTGTCAGTTTCTTTAACGACTTCTGGACCGGGCCTTTTTCTGACACTTGTTGTTTACAAGTTAAAATCATTTTTTGCTAGAGAATTACTTCGAACCCCCAAACATTATATATTCATTTTTAGCAAAAACCAGAGAGAATAAAAAGGAGATCATTGCAATATATTTTATTACACTGTATTTGTGCACCGCTCTTAACCACTTAAGCCCCGGAAGATTTTACCCCCTTCCTGACCAGGGCCTATTTTGCGATTCGGCACTGTGTGACTAACTGACAAATGCGCGGTCGTGCGACGCTGTACCTAAACGAATTTGACGTCCTTTTTTTCCCCACAAACAGAGCTTTCTTTTGGTGGTATTTGATCACCTGTGCGATTTTTTGATCATGCGCTATATACAAAAATCGTCAATTTTGCAAAAATAACAATATTTTTCACTTTTTATATGAAATTTCCCCCCCCCCCCCCAAAATCGCAAAGCGTATTTTGATTGGTTTGCGCAAAAGTTGGTTTGCGCAAAAGTTATCACGTTTACTAAGGGAAAGATTTTTGTCTTTTTTTTTAACGCGCAATGGCGGCAATCTGCATTTTTTTTTTTTTTTTTTGGCAGTACTGCGACATTGCGGCGGACAGATCGGACCCTTGACTGACATTTTTGACACTTTTGGGGTTACCAGTGACATTTCTACAGTAATCAGTGCTATACATATGCACTGTTACTGTAAAATTACACTGGCAGTAAAGGGGTTAACTTTTTTTGAGAGGGAGGGGTGGTGTGTGTCCCTAGGGGCGTGATTCTAACTGATTGGCTGTGGCTTGAGGTGTAGGAACAGTGATCAACGGTCCTACATAGTAGAACCGTATTATCACTGTTTCTACACAGGGGAGAATGACAAGTGGCTTGTTTACATCAAATTATTGCTCTCACTGTAACGATCACGGCAATACTTCATGTGTGGTTTGAACACAGTTTACATACATGGGCGCGACTTGCGTATGCGTTCGCTTCTGCACGCGAGCTAACGGGGATGGGGACACGAGAGACATAGCGGAAGAGAGTAAAAAGAACCCCAAAAAAATATTTAAGTATATAAATATTAAGAAAGCGAGGCCAGAACACATTGGCCCCATAAAAGACGACAAAAAAGATTTGGCCACAGAGGATAGAGAAAAGGCGGTAGTGTTAAATAATTTCTTCTCTTCCGTCTTCACAAAAGAATTGGGGGGCTACACTAACCCAGCTTGTAAGGCCAAACTAGATAACACACCTCAGGAAGTACCGCCATGGCTAACAGAAGATAGACTTGGAACCAAACTAGAGAAACTTAACATAAATAAATCACCGGGACCGGATGGCTTGCACCCGAGGGTTCTTAAAGAGCTCAGTCAGGTGATTGCCAGACCATTATTCTTGATCTTTAAGGATAGTTTACAGATGGGTATAGTGCCAGCTGATTGGAAAAAAGCCAACGTGGTACCAATATTTAAAAGAGGGCAGAGATATATCCTGGGTAACTATAGGCCAGTCAGCCTAACATCAGTAGTCTGCAAGATTTTGGGGGGGACGTTAAGGGGCCACATACAAGACTTTAGTAATGAAAATGGTATTAGTAGTAATCAGCATGGATTCATGAAAAATTGTTCTTGCCAAACCAATCTATTAACCTTCTATGATGAAGTGACCTGCCACCTAGATAAAGGTAAGCCTGTGGATGTGGTGTATCTGGACTTTGCAAAGGCCTTTGACACCGTTCCCCACAAACGCTTACTGTTCAAACTAAGGAAGGTAGGTATGGACCATAAGGTGAGTACCTGGATAGAGAACTGGCTCCAGGGGAGAGTGCAAAGGGTGGTGATTAATGGGGAGTACTCAGATTGGGCGGGTGTGGAAAGAGGGGTCCCCCAGGGTTCTGTCCTGGGACCAATCCTGTTTAATTTATTCATAAATGATCTAGAGGAGGGGATATCTAGTACAATCTCAGTATTTGCGGATGATACTAAACTAAGCATGCCAATATCTTCTATGCAGGATGTGGAAACCTTACAAGCGGACCTGAACAAAATAATGGGGTGTGCAACTACATGGCAGATGAGGTTTAATGTTGAAAAATGTAAAGTAATGCACTTGGGTGCCAGAAACCAGAAAGCAAGCTACTCACTAGGGGGGGAATCTCTGGGTGAGTCTAGGATGGAAAAGGACCTGGGGGTACTGGTAGACAACAGGCTTGGCAGTGGCATGGAATGCCAAGCAACTGCAAGCAAAGCCAACAGAATACTGGGATGCATAAAAAAAGGGATTAACTCCAGAAATAGAGATTATTCTCCCTCTCTACAAGACTCTGGTCCAGCCACATCTGGAGTATGCTGTCCAGTTCTGGGCACTGGTCCTCAGGATGTGCTGGAACTGGAGAGAGTCCAGAGAAGGGCAACAAAAATAATTAGGGGAATGGAGGACATCAGCTATGAGGAAAGACTACAAGCACTGGACTTATTCTCTCTGGAGAAGAGACGATTGAGGGGGGGTATGATATCAATGTACAATTACTGTACTGGCGACCCTAGCATAAGGAACAAACTATTCAGAGAAAGGGAATACAATAAGACACGTGGCCACTCACTAAAACTAGAGGAAAGGAGGTTTAACCTTAAAATACGTAGGGGGTTCTTCACTGTAAGAGCAGTAAGGATGTGGAATTCTCTTCCACAAGCAGTCGTATCAGCAGGGAGCATCGATAGTTTCAAAAAACTATTCGATGGGCACCTTAAAAAGACCACAACATACAGGGGTATACAATGTACGGTTAACAGCAAACACACATGCACATCATAGGTTGAACTGGATGGACGGATGGCTTTTTTCGACCTCACTAACTATGTAACTAAGGGGAGCTTTCATTTTTTTTTCCTATTTATCTTTTATCTACACACTTAAAAAAAAAAAAGAAAAAAAAATTGATCACTTTTATTCCTATTACAAGGAATGTAAACATCCCTTGTAACAGAAATAAGCATGACCGGACCTCTTTAATGTGAGATCTGGGGTTAAAAAAGACCTGATCTCACATCTACACTAAATAAGAAAAAAAAAAAGAAAAAAAAAAATGGAGCCATGTGTTGCCAGAACCCCGGTATTTAACGTCAAAGTACTAACGTAAATACACGGTGGGCAGTCCGTAAGTGGTTAAGAGGGACTCCTCAAAAGGATACCTCCTAGCAAAACACTCAGGTATCCCAACCATGCATTTTGGGGAACCCCACTGACTAGCGACAATCTCGTCAAAATAGGCAGGAAAGGGGAACACCTTATTCACCCTGGATGGTCTGCAGGTGTCAAATTGCACCGGTGCAGCTGACGCATCATTTGCTGTGTCCACCATTTATAAAAGTTTCCCGCACTGATTCAATCAGTGCCTCCACAAGCACCTTTTCTTGCACAGATGTGGTGGAAGAGGAATCATCCTCACTATCAGAGCACTAGAAGTATGTGGACACCGTAGGGTGACTCGTGTCCGCGGTGGCCAAATCAGCCTCAGAATCCGAGGATGCAGAGGAAGTGAAGGCGGAGGGCGCCTTTTACTGGATCTCTTTTGAAGAGCTAAATCCACTTTGGGACACAAAAGTGTCTGCAGGACCACCGTCATGGCGGCAAGAGTGGACTGAGACCCAGAGGGTCCCCTAGATTCTGAGAGAGGGTCCGGTGGCGACACATGCTCTTGGGGCTCCATGATAACCTAATAACCGCCAGCAATTTCTGTACAAAAAAAAAAAGACTGTAAAAACGCTGAACCCCCCACCGATAGCACCACAGGTCCCAGCTCACCAAGCAGCGCTGCTATAGCAGAAAGAGTGAGATCTATACAGCCAAAGGAACTCGCCAACACTGATTTTTGGAGGGACAGAGAGCGCCAAGCTGCCTGCTGATCATCAAGGAATTGGAAACGGATGCACCGCCACTAGAGGCCTTCCGCCGAGCACCGCTCCTTCGGCTACAAGAAAATGGCTGCCGCAATAACTGCACTAGAAATCACAAAAAACATGGCCCATGAGCTCCCATACAGCAGGCTATGGGAAAATGACGGCACCACACGACTCCCGGGACCCTTCAGGTACTGAAGACCGGCAACGGAGGGCCTAGACAGGGACCCCCCCAGGTCATTTACCAAACACATTGTTCAAATAGAGCCTCTGCGGCACACTCCCCCCTCCAGTCACAGCTCACCTCACCCCACACAAAGGGGCCACCTCAGAAGAGGGGAGGGGGTTAGCGCATGGGTGCCATTAAGGTAGGAAGGAGACAAGGGGGCCTACCAACCCTAGGAGCCCACGTCCACACCAAAATTTCCCAGAGTAGAGGGGGGGGACACTACTCACCACACCTTTGGAACCGGGCAGGCACCACTCCGGGCAGATCACCTCCCCATCCTGGAATTTGCTGCGGGCCAGAGGTACGCTGCGACTCAGGCCACAAGCCGATCGCATACATCCTTACAAGGTGTTTCACTCGCTGCCGAGCCCCCGTCCAGTGGGGCTATGACGCGGCCGACCAAGAGTGGCGGTGGGGTCTGCACGTGCTCACTGGCCAGACTAGGGAGACTGTAGTTAATTGTAGTTCTCACAGGAACAGACGTGATTGTAGAAAGAAAAAAACAAAAAAGGTAAAAAGTTCAGTTTAAAAAGGAAAAAAATGCTAGGACCAGAGATCCCACCAAAGGAACTAGGTCCTTGCGCCTGACTAGGCAGAGAAAAAAAACTGCTGAAGTGCTAGAACAGGAAGTGGCGATATACCCCCTGGGACTTCCCTATAGAAAGTTATTTTTCCGCCTAATGTCCTACCCATGTAGGGGGCAGCATAACCCAAAGGTCAAAGACGATATGGAGCTGTGTCCATGAATGAACGAAAGAGGAAATTAAAAATTCTTCAAAAATTTAGGCCAATATGTATTCTGTTACACATTTTCGGTAAAAAAAAAAAAAAAAACAAGTATATATTGGTTTAAGCGAAGGTTATAGAGTCTACAAACTATGGGATATATTTATTTTTTGTATTGTTCTAATAATGGCGGCGATTAGCGACTTACAGCGGGACTGCGACATTTCGGTGGACAATTGGACACTGACCCTTTGCGGGAACCAGTGACACCAATACAGTGATCAGTGCTAAAATTATGCACCGTCACTGTACTGACACTGGCTGGGGTTAAAAAACTAGAGCGATCAAAGGGTTAAAAGTGTGCCTAGCCAGTTTTTGTACAGTGTGTGGCTTTGACTAGGGGAAGAAATTGATTCTAGTCCCTACTTTGCAGGAACACAAGCCATCCCTTAACTCGATCAGAACGAAGATCTGCCTTGTTTACACAGGGAGATCCTGTTCTGTGTGGTTTACAGACGATCCGCGGGTGTCGGAGGACACCAAGTACCCATCACCCGCAGATTGGCTTTTGCAGTGAATAATCACAGCAGAAGCAGCGCGCCCCCTCCAGGCGGAAGTGGAGGATCACACATATGTACACAGAAACTTTTGCAGAGCTGCCATCTTATAGCAGTAAAAACCGCAATATTGCGGTCAGTAAGTAGTTAAATCACAACATGAATGTGCTGCAACAGCAGAACACCACATTGGGTTAAAATCCTGTCAGCCAAGGACAGGTAGCAGAAGTTCTAATGGGCACCGGCTGGTGATAACTGGTAATATGAAAAGTGTGTGTGGGGGGGGGTGTGTAACCTGGTCTAAAGAATCTCAAATTCTGCTGACACAATAATAGCAGGCCAGTCAACAGATCTGCATTAGAAAAAAAAAAACCTTTGAGATGTAACATTTTTTAGCATAAAATTTGCAGCGGAAATGTCTGTAGAAATTTGATGATCCAATCGTGTCATTATGGACTAGATATTACAAATATTGTAATAGAATGTGGAATATACAACATGAAAAGTTAGGGTTGTTGTGAGGAAAGTGAGGACGCTACCCAGCATTACTATTGTAATTCAAATTGCTTGGTGAGAATAGTATAACACAGTATAGTTTTAACTTCAAAAAAAAAAAAAAAAGGCAAAAAAATGTGGATAACCGATTATTTTTATTTTATTTTTTTTTTTAAAAGTCTTACCTTTCCCTCTTCCTGCTCATCTTCAGATTCTGAATGGGAAGCTGAATCCACTTTTCCAGTAACCTTTTTTTTTGTTTCAACATCTTTTTTGCTGGTCTCTTTTTGCGGTTTGTCATCATTTTCCTTTGTTGCTTCATCAACCTTTCTAGAAAGTAGTTTTGGAGATTTTTCTAGCGCTTTTACTTGATCTTCATCAATTCTGAAACCAAAAAAATTACAGCATAAGAAAAAAAAAAAAGAAAAAAACGAGGAACTTAGGATAACAAAAAAGTTTGTAGCACACTACATTAAAATCAAGCCAAACCTCTAAATACAGAAACTAAATATAAGGTAGCTGTGTTACCCTGCTAAGGATTTGCTTTAAGCGGGCGGGGTATCATGTGATCACTATGATCGGTCAGAGCAATCACACAATTACAATGTAAACAAAACATTCATAAAATCATAAATGGCTTCCATTCATGACTGTTCGAATTACTATTGTGATTCTGTGATTGGCCCACAGGTAACCTGGATCACTGTGCCTTGTACCATGTGATTAGCTGTAGCCAATCACAGGTCACATTAGTTATCAAACTGTCATTAAAGAAAGCCAAGACAGACAGATATTAATGAAAGCTATTAATGACAGATAAAACTAATCACTACAGTGATTATTACGGTTATAAGCAAAAATAGCGTAAAAAAAAAAAAAAAAACAAAAAAAAAAAAAAACACTGATCACACCCCCATCAGAGTACGCCAGTGCAACTATGGTGAAATTGAACTACTCTGACAGGATGTTTAAAAAAAAATTGGAATTTTTGTAAAATCTTACAGTAAAATTCCTTTCTCCGAGTCCTCCGACAGTCGCCGCCCCTCATAGTCTTCACCAATGGGTATTGACTGCCTCTCCACAGGAGTAGCTAGGCATAAGACTTGTTAAAAACAAAAGCATTTAACAGACACACCCATGGGGGCTGTCCCACTGGTCAATACCCCCCTGCAGTAGCCATCCCAACTCGGTTTGGTAGCATAGCAGTAAGTGTACAAGAAAAAACCCCAAAAGAGGGGCGGGGGCGGTGACTGTCGGAGGACTCAGAGAAAGGAATTTTACAGTAAGATTTCACAAAAATTCAGTTTTCTCTTACGTCCTCCGACAGTCACCGCCCCTCATATATTCTTCACCAATAGGATATCCCAAAGCAGTGTAGACATGAGGGGTGGGAGACGCAACCGTATAAAAGGCAACGCAGTACCCACATTAGAGAAAGGAACCTTACACGCACAGTAAGAGAACCCTCCGGGCAACAGAAAACAGCCCAGGAAAGCAAATAACCCAGGGAATAAACAACCCCAGCAACCAAGGACCCACAAAAACAAGGGTGCCCTATGGCACTGCCGCACAGAGAACTTTGCGGCCAAAGGAGGTATCAGCTGACGCCAGAACATCAATCTTCTAGAATTTGGAAAAGGTGTGCACCGACGACCAAGTCGCAGCCTTGCACACCTGGGCCACCGAAGTCTGATGCCGGTAGGCCCAGGACGTACTCATAGATCTGGTAGAGTGCGCCTTAACAGGGAAGGGTGGAACCCGTTCCTTCAAAGCATAGGCCTGGACAATCGTCTGTCTGATCCATTTGGCAATGGACGCTGCAGACGCAGCCATGCCCTTCCGAGGTCCCTCAGGAAGGACAAAGAGGGAATCCGATTTCCGAAAGGATTCAGTGGACGACAGGTAAACCTTGATCGCCCGGACAACATCCAAGGAATGCAAGGCAACCTCCTTAGGATGCTTAGGCATCGCACAGAGCGAAGGCAAAACAATGTCCTCATTAAGGTGAAAGTCAGACACCACCTTGGGGAGAAATGACGAGTTAGGTCGCAAGACCACCTTATCTTTATGAACCACCAGGTAAGGAGAGCGGCAAGACAACGCCGCCAACTCCGACAACCTGCGAGCCGAAGTGATCGCCACTAAAAAGGCAACCTTCTTAGACAGCAGAGGCAACGATATCTCCCGGATGTTTTCAAAGGGAGAACGCTGTAACACGGACAGAACCAAGTTCAAGTCCCATGGAGGTAAAGGCTCCCTCCGGGGAGGGGCCAAATGTCGCACACCTTGAATAAAGGTGCGAATTATGGAATGAGACGCCACAGGGCGTTGAAAAAGAACAGCCAGTGCAGATACCTGGCCCTTTATTGTGGCCAGCGCCAGGCGCTGGTCCACACCAGACTGTAGGAAAGCCAACACTCTCGTCAAGCTTTCCAGGTACGGTAATAAATTTTACCAGACAAGGCTTTTCTAGCCTTGATTAAGGTAGGAATGACCTCTGGGGAGAGACCCCTGTCTCTCAGGACCTGGCTTTCAACAGCCAGGCCGTTAAAGCCGGCGACTGTAAAGCAGGATGCAAGATCGGTCCCTGAGACAGCAGATCTTCTCGCAATGGCAGCCGCCAAGGAGGCGCGACTCGAAGGTGAACAATGTCCGCGTACCAGGACGGGCGTGGCCAGTCCGGTGCCACCAGAATCACCAAGTTCGGTTCCGAGGCCAACCTGCGAAGGAACCTGGATAACAACTGAATCGGAGGAAAGGCATACATCAGACGATACTGATGCCAAGGGGCCACCAGCGCATCCGAGGCGTCCGCCAGTGGATCGTGCGTTCTTGCCACGAACCTTTCCACCTTGTGGTTTAGCCAAGACGCGAACAGATCCACGTCCGGGGATCCCCACTTCGCACACAGCATTTGGAAGACCTCCGGGTGTAGGGACCATTCCCCCTGATCCAGGGTCTGGCGGCTCAGATAATCTGCCTGCCAATTCTCCACACACGGAATGTTAACTGCCGAAATCGCCGGGACATGAGCCTCGGCCCAAGACAGAATATCGGTCACCTCCCGGGCCGCCCGGGCACTCCTGGTGCCCCCTTGGTGGTTTATGTAAGCCACCACGGTAGCATTGTCCATCTGTACCCGTACAGGACGGCCCCAAAGTCGATCCGACCACTGGAAGAGACACAGTTTGATCGCTCTCAATTCCAAGATGTTGATTGGAAGGGAGGATTCCTCCTCCGACCAAGTTACCTGGGCAGACAGGTTGCCCAGGACTCCACCCCAGCCCGACAGGCTGGCATCCGTGGTAATCACCGATCACAGTAACGGACGGAAGGATTTGCCTTCCGACACAGCCGGGGACTGAAGCCACCACAGAAGATCCATTCTGGTCTGGCGACTCAACGAGACACTCAGATCTAAGGACTGAGGTAGTCTGTCCAACCTAGCCAGGATCTCCGCTTGGAGAGACTGTGTGTGAAACTGAGTAAACGGTATCGCCTCGAATGCTGACACCATCAACCCCAGGCACCGCATTCAGGTCCTGAGCGACGAAGATTCTTTGTCCCTGAGAGACCTGATCTCGTTCTGAAGGGTCCGGAGCTTGTCCTCCGGCAGAAATACCTTCGCTTGAGCAGAGTCCAGAACCATCCCCAAATAGGGAAGACGAACCGAAGGAGACAAAGTCGACTTCTGAACGTTGATGGTCCAACCGAATTCATGGAGCGTCTGTACCGTAGTCGACAGATCGCGCAACAGGCTCTGACTGACACTCGATCTCAACAGGAGATCGTCCAGATATCCCAAGACCGCAATGCCATGTGCCCTCAACAGGCGCCAGCACTTTGGTGAAGACCCTTGGAGCCGAAGCGAGACCAAAAGGTAACGCTACGAACTGATAGTGTACCTCCGCTATGGCAAACCTGAGGTACCTCTGATGACCCTCGAAAATGGGGATGTGCAGATACGCATCCTTTAGGTCGATAGAGGCCAGGAATTCCCCTGGACTCAGGGAGGCCACCACAGAGCACGAAGCGGTTCAGAGCTTTCAAGTCCAGGATCGGACGCACCTTGCCCTCCTTTCTGGGCACAGTGAACAGATTTGAGTAAAACCCCTGAAACCTGTCCAGATGAGGCACCCGGACAATCATCCCCTGGGCAAGGAGGTCCTGCACCTCTTGATGCAGGTCCTGTAGGCGCCCTGGGGTCAAATGAAGATTTGAGGGAAAGAATCTGTCCGCCGGCCGTGAAAGGAATTTGATCTTGTATCCTGATCGAATGATTTCCTGAACCTACCTGTCACCTGTCCGGAATTCGGAGCAGCCAAGGTTGGAGGAAATCGCGCAAACGTCCCCCCACCCCTGAAACGGGTGAGGGCGTGCCTTCAGGCAGAGGCGGATTGAGCCGCCGCACCGGCATGGTCGGACTTTTGCTTGCCCGCCCAGGGCTTTTTCTGGCCACATTGGCCCTTGAAAGGTTTGCCCTTGTTTTGTGGCTTGAAGGCACGAAAGGACCCCTGATTGGGTCTAAAGGCGGGGCCCCGCTTGCCGCGAAAAGGCTTGTTCTTTGGATTTTGGGGCAGCAGAGTGCTTTTGCCCCCAGTGACTCCTTTCACCAAAGTATCTAAAGCCTTGCCAGAAAGGAGAGACCCTGCATAGGGAAAATCAGCCACCGTTTTCCGTGACGTCTGGTCAGCCGACCAGCTCTTCAGCCAGGTCAGTCGACGGTTAAGTACCGCAACACTAGACAGGCGTGCAGCCAAAGGGGCCTCATTCAAGGCCGCATCGCACAAATACATGACCCCTTGATGAATTTGGTCCACCATGTCCAGCGTAAGCAGGTGGGGCAGAATCAGACGCGAGAGTACGTCTAAGCACCTTAGTCCAATCTGCCACCTCCTGAGCCACAATGACAAAAGCAAAAATAGGTTTGAGCATGGAACCCGCCACCGTGTAGGCATGGCGGGCAAGCGACCCCAAACTCCTGTCCGTAGAATTCCGGAAAACCGGGGTATCATCAGTGGGATCCAAAGTAGTCTTGTTCAACACGGCCACAGTGTGATCCACCTGGGGGGCCACACACCAGCGCAAATCCGTAGAAGGTGCAAAGGGGTAGAGCAGTTGAAACCGTTTAGGCACCGTGAAGGGGCGTTTCAAACTGCGCCATTGTTCATTCACTGTGTGATTAAACTCAGCGGGGCAGGGAAAAACCTGTGCCGACTTGCGGGTCCTATGTGTACCAAAGGAGGACACAATGCCCGGAGGATTGGGCTCATCCTCCAAATGTAGTGTTTCTTTTACAGAAGAAATCAACGCATCCATAGCTGCGCGTTCTTCAGGCGACCCCGGGGGAGAATCATCTATCCCCTCCACCTCCGCCTCAGACGCCAGCGGGTCCAGGGACGAGCGAGACCCTGAAAAGGGCAGGCCAGCCACATCATCTGAATCAGAGGAGAAAGATATTCTAGGCCTTTTTCTAGCAGCTCGTTCAGCCATCAGCACCTCCATTTTGGACACTAAAGTTGCCACCACAGCGGCCAAATTAGGTATAACAGGGGGTTCAGCGGAACTGGGGTCCCCCACCAAGGCTGGGGGGAATTTGCTGTCCTGAGATTCCATTGCAGAAAAAAGTACTGGCCCTTTAAGAGCGCTGCGGACTGCGCAGCCCACCGCTAGATACACTGTGAACACAGACCCCTCAAAAGGGACAAAACTGAGCCAGAAGGGATAAAACAGAGAAATATGGAAGAGACAGTCTGCAGAGCCCCACAGAGTGTTACCACACCGATCGCTGCTCCAGAGGAAAAGGAAGTGAGGTCACCAGAGGCTGAACTATGTGCTGCAGGGCTAAGGGAAAATGGCTGCCCATAGGAAGTAATGGGAGGCTTCGGCAAGATGGCCGCCGACATGTGCTCGGAATGATCGTTCTGTCACACACACAAGATGGCGCCAAAACCACTACATAGCAAGCTGTTAACAAGCCCACAGTGAAGCCAAACATGCTGCCCACACCTAAAATGGCGGACCGCGCGGTTTTTACCTGCTGCGGCCGCCGCACACATAGTCTGCGCCTCCAAAACACAGAAGTGACCCAGGAGAGAGGCCCCCAAGCCCACACAGCGCCAGCAGTGCAATAAAAAAGACCCCCGCAGGGATCGCATCAGGGAGCCCCACAAACGCACAGACATGGGGGAACACACAGCAACACAGGACTGCCACCCCAGACAGAGGCCCCACACAGAAAGTACTTACCTGTACAGGATGGCGTGGGGTGCCTCTATGAAACGGAAAGCCTCTGTCCTCAGATGACAGGGAATGCCGTCAGCCAAACGCAGGACACTGCAGCACTGAACCGCAGATGTGTCCAGTGAGGTAGCCACCTCACAGGCTGCATCCCTGCTGCGAACAGGGATGGATCGTTCTTAGTGCTAGGGCGAACACATAGCTGAACGCTCGATGGTGGGCTGGGGATCCATCTGACCCTCTGCCCTGGAGAGCCAGGGCGGCCAGTCCGATTCCCAGCTCCGCAAAATCCATCTTCATACGAAGATCCGACTAAAACTAAAGCTGACAAAATAAACAGCTAGTAAAGCAAAGAAAAAAACTGACATCCTTGCAAATAAAAATCATAAGAAAGATTAGAAGGCTGAGAGGAAGTCAATACCCATTGGTGAAGACTATATGAGGGGCGGCGACTGTCGGGAGGACAGAAGAGAAAAAAACATATTCTTCTTTACATACTGTCAACAGCCAGTATCCCTGGTCACTGGCACACCAGTCAAAAGACGACACTGAACTGCACTGGTGACTGTATGAAAATGAAACACTGAAATTTAATTTCATTTGATTAATTTTCCAAAAAAGTTAGTACTGTATTGGCATTTAGGGCCTCAGTACATCAGGACTGATCAAAGTTTGTAGACTGTATGACTTTCACACAGACCTGGGTTATTTTTACCAAAGTGGTAGCAGGCTACATTTAGGAAAAATGTATGAAGAAAGATTGTTTGCAATATTTTCTAAAAAATAAAAAACCGCTTCCAAAATCTTTGGTATTTTTTCCGTTTATATAGCAAAAAATAAAACCATTGGTGATTAAATACCACCAAAAAAACTATGTGTGAAAAAAAAAGATATAAATTTAATTAGTGTTCAGTGTTGCATGACCAAGCAATAGCCCGTTAAAGTAGCACAGTGCTGAATAGCAAAAAAAAAATGCCCTGGTCATGAAGGGGATAAAAACATTCTAGTGGTCAAGTGGTTAACAATACCTCATTATTTTACATAGTTACATGGTTAGTAAGGTTTGAAGACAGACTTCAGTCCATCAAATTCAACCTGTGTGGATGTGTATACGTCACTACCATTTTCCATCTGTCACTGAGTACTGCATATTAGGTTTGCCAAGATGTAAAAATATAATTTTTGTAAGAACTTACCATAAAAGTCTTTTCTTTGAGTCCTCTGACAGTCGCCGCCCACTCATACAGTCTTCACTTATGGGTATTGACCTCTTGTCCGCAGGAGTAAGCTAGGCCGAAGATTTTGTTAGAAACATTCACAAAACTTTGCATAGACACACCTACAGGGGGCTGTCCCTCTGGTCCAATACCCCCGGCTAGCCTCATTCCCAATTCAGTTTGGTAGCAAGCAGTAGATAGTCCATGAACCACAACAGAGGGGTGGGGGCGGCGACTGTCCGAGGACTCAGAAAATAATTTTACGGTAAGTTCTTACAAAAATTCTATTTTCTCTTACGTCCTCTGACAGTCGCCGCCCACTCAAAGTCTTCACTTATGGGATGTCCCAAAGCAGTGTAGACATGAGGGGTGGGAAACGCAACCGTCTCAAAAGGTAACGAAGCACCCAAGGTCAGATAAAAGAACCGTATCTGAACCAGAAAGGTTACCCACTGGGTAACAGGAAAGCTCAACAGGAGCGAACAAACCCAGGAAGGCAAAATAACCAAGGGGGAAAAAACCCCAACAGGAGGGGACAGGCTAAAAAAAAACATGTCTCCCCCAAAGTACTGCCGCATTCATAACTTGCGGCCAAGGGAGGCATCTGCCGATGCCTAAACATCGAGTTTGTAAATTTTGTAAAGGTGTGCCCGGACGACTAGGTCGCCGCTTTGCACACCGGGACACCGACGCCTGATGGCAAAAGGCCCAAGACGCACCCACCGCTCGGAAGAGTGCGCCATGACAGGGAAGGGCGGAACCCATTCCCTAAGCGAATAAGCCTGTACAACTGTCCGACTGAACCATTCAGGAATGGTTGCTGCAGACGCAGCCATACCCTTCCGAGGTCCCTCAGGAAGGACAAAAAGAGAATCCGACTTTCTGAAGGATTCGGTAGACGACAGATAACCCTGATCGCCCTAACATCCAAAGAATGCAAGGCAAACTCCTCAGGATGCTTAGGATTTGCACACAGCGAAGGTAAAACAATGTCCTCACGGAGATGGATTTCAGACACCACCTTTGGAAGGAAGGATTGATGAGGTCGCAAGACCACCTTATCCCTATGAACCACCAGGTAGGGGGAGCGGCAAGACAGGGCCGCCAACTCCGACACTCTGCGAGCATATGTGATCACCACCAGAAAGGCGACTTTCGGTGACCGCGCAGGCAGAGGAATCTCCCCGATGTTCTCAAAGGGAGGACGTTGCAAAACGGACAGAACTAAATTAAAGTCCCAAGTGGGTAAGGGCACCCTTCGAGGGGGGCCAGATGACGTACCCCTTGAATAAAGGTACGGATCAAGGAATTTGACGCCAAGGGGCGCTGGAAAAAAATGGCCATCGCAGATAGCTGACCCTTAATAGTGGCCAGCGCAAGACGTTGGTCCACACCGGATCGCAGGAAATCTAACACCCTCGCCACCGTAAAGGAGCGAGGATGGAAACCCTGCGATTCGCACCAGGCGAAGTAAGCCTTCCGGGTACGATAATAAATCTTACCGGACGAGGCCTTCCTAGCTCTAAGCAAGGTAGGAATGACCGCCAACGAGAGACCCTGATCTCTCAAGACCTGGCTTTTAACAGCCACGCAGTCAAAGCCAGCGACTGCAAAGCAGGATAGAAGATCGGCTCCTGAGACAACAGATCGTATCGTAAGGGGAGCCACAGGGAGGCTTGACGACCATTAGCATGATGTCCGCGTACCAAGACCGTCGCGGCCAGTCTGGGGCCACCAGGACCACCAACCTCGGGATCCGAGACCAACCTGCGAAGGAACCGTGACAACAACTGGATCGGGGGGGGGGGGAAGGCATAAATCAGGCGATACCGATTCCAAGGCACCACCAGCGCGTCAGAGGCGGCTGCCAGAGGATTGCGTGTTCTTGCCGCGAACCTTCCCACCTTGTTGTTTAGAGGAGGCACAAACAGATCCACGTCCGGGGATCCCTATTGCGCACACCGCACCTGAAACACCTCCGGGTGTAGGGACCATTCCCCCTGGTCCGGGGTCAAAAGAACTCAGATAGTCGGCCTGACAGTACTCCACACCTGGAATGTGAACTGCTGAAATCGCCGGGACCTGAGTCTCGGCCCAAAACAGAACTTTTGTCACTTGCTGGGCCGCCCGGGCACTTCTGGTGCCCCCTTGGTAAATGACGTAAGCCACCGCAGTTGCATTGTCCATCTGCACACGCACAGGGCGGCCCCGAAGATGATCCGTCCAACGGAGCAAGCATAGTCTGATCCAAGTCCTAGTCAGTTCCAAGACATCGGTAGGGAAGATACCTCCTCCGACCAAGTGCCCTGGGCAGACAATTTGCCCAGAATGCCACCCCAGCCCGACAGGCTGGCGTCCGTGGTGATCACCGTCCATAACAAACGGCTGGAAGGATTTCCCTTCCGTCAGAGCCGGTGTTGAAGAGATTGTGTGTGGAACTGTGCAAACGGTATGGCCTCGAAGGCTGACACCATCAATCCCAGGCACCGCATGCAGGAAAACCATCGCATGGGCGGAGTCCAGGACCATTCCCAGGTAAGGGAGATGAACAGAAGGGAACAATGTCGACTTCTGAAAATTGATGGTCCACCCAAACTCCAGGAGCGTCTGAACCGTGGTTGAAAGATCGCGCAACAGAGTTGGACTGGAACTCAACCTTAACAGGAGAGCGTCCAGATATCCAAGGATTGCGAGCCCCTGCACCCGCAACAGGGCCAGAACAGGAGCCAACACTTTTGGAGCCAAACCTCTGATGACCCTCGAATATAGGAATGAGTAGATACGCATCCTTGAGGTCGATAGAAGCCAGGAATCTCCTGGGCTCAGAGAGGCCACCACCGATCGGAGGGATTCAATAAGGAATTTCGGAACCCGCACAAAGTGGTTTAGAAACTTTAAGTCCAGAATCGGACGCACTTTGCCCTCCTTTCTGGACACCGTAAACAGATTTGAATAAACCTCCCGAAACCTGTCCCTATGTGGCACCGGGACGATCACCCCCTGGGCGAGGAGATCCTGAACCGCCCGTTGGAGATCTTGGAAACAATCTGGGGTCAAATGAAGATTTGAGGGAAAGAATCTGTCTGCTGGGCGCGATCGAAATTCGATCTTGTACCCCGACCGAATGAGTTCCTGAACCCATCTGTCCTGAAGACTGGTCAGCCAAAGTTTGTGAAAACAGCGCAGACGTCCCCCCACCCCTAAACCGGGTGGGGGCGTCCCTGTAGGTCAAAGTGGACGGGGCTGCCGTGCCAGAGCGGGTGGCTTTTGACTTGCCCGACCAAGGCATCTTCTGGCCACCAGAGGCCTTGAAGTATTTGCCCTTATCTTGTGCCTTAAAGGCACGAAAGGACCCCTGGTTAGGTTTAAAGGATGGGCCCCGCTTGCCGCGGAAAAATTTTCCCTTGGGCACCTGGGGCAGCAGAGTGCTATCACCCCCCATGACCCCCCTTAAGCAACTCTTCCAGGGAGTCCCCAAAGAGGCGATTCCCTTCATAAGGGATGTCAGATTCCGTCTTCCTGGAAGTCTGGTCGGCCGACCAGCTTTTTAGCCATCCAATGCAACGGAATATTACTGCGACTGCAAATAAAGCATGCCCAAGAAAAAAAAATCCCAATATATGTAAATTATTTGCGCAAAAGCTATAGCGTCTACAAACTATGGGATGGATTTATGGAATTTATATTTTATTGTTTTTACTAGTAATGACGGCGATCAGCGACTCATAGCAGGACTGACATTGATGCAGACAAATCGGACACCAAGTGACACTTTTTGGGGACCAGTAACACCAATAAAGTGATTATTGCTAAAAATAGGCACTGTCACCGTACTAGCACTGGCAGGGAATGGGGTTAACATCAGGGACAATCAAAGGGTTAAATGTGCTCCTAACTTGGGGGGTGCTTGTACTGTGGGAAGGCAGAGATCCGTCTTCCTGCTGAGCAGGAACACTACTTCCCCTTCTCACAGAACGGCAACCTGCCTTATTTACATAGGCAGACTGCCGTTCTGTCTCTTGGGAACAATCGGCAGGTCCCAGCAGACATCGTGTCCCCCGGACCCGCTGACTGACTCCCGCTGTGTCCCAGACTCAAAAGTGCAGGATCACGTACAGAACACACATATATATATATATATATATACACATATACACACACACCATATATATATATATACATACACACATATATATATATGCACAGTATACGGTTGGCAAGCATTTAAGCTTAAGTTCCTTTCTTGCAAACGCCACAATATATCAAATGCATTTTCTTTTTTTTACTTGCAACCGGAAAAACATGTGTACACATACTAACCCCACTTTGTAAACAATGACAAAAATACTCACATTTCACGATCTGGTGAGGTAGGTAGCGGCTTCACCCTTGGTCTCCCCCTTGGTTTAGGCATTTTAGGTTCTGTGGAAGCTAAGTTTTTACATAAAAGATCATTTTCTGTGCTGTTAGCCTTTACTCCAAAATTCACAAGATTGACAAAGACCAGAAAATAGTTTGACAGAATAAGGAAGGGACTTTACCTTATCAGGTCTCTCTTTTTCAGTGCTATAGTCAGCAGCACTGATCATTGATTTCTGACAGTGGGGAAGGCTCCCCTCTGTCAAAACACAATAGCAAAGTGGGAGGATTCTCCCATCCACATTTAAAGTCTGGAAGTTGGAATCTGACTTTTTTTTTCTCTCTCTCAACCAACCTGCTGGTGGGGGGAATTAACATCAATAGCTGTAAATCTTCCTAGCAAAGACCATCCACCATGAGTGACATTAGTGAGGGAAGTGACCAAGCTACCTATGATCACTGAAGTCGCTACAGGTCTTAGTTGCTAAGATTGGAGACACCATACATACTGTTACCCAGATGATTCACCAGTTATAGTTTGATGGGAGGATGTCAAAATAAAGTCATTGTTAAACTCTCATGAGATCTTGCCTACAGCTTGCTAGAAGAGACAAGGAAGACTCTAAAGTCTGGACAATCAAACCCAGAGTTTTTGCACCTATCACTGGGGCAGTATAGCAAACAAGTAGTAACAACGTAAATGCCAACACTGCGAATGAACCAGATGACAGCGACTGCTACAAGTGTCTCAGCAGGACCACATCTCAGCTGTTGTGAAGACCCCCCCCCCCCACCTTTAAGACGACGCATCAGGGACAACACAAGTGGAGTAACACATCCCATGAGTAACACATCCCAAGTTAACAGAAAATGTGCCACAATAAGCTGTATAAAATAGAGCTCGACCTACAGGAAGGTTTGGGTAAAGACAGGGACAGAACATCTGGTACTTTAGTGGAACAAAATATTGGGAAACCAGAGTTGGGTCACAGCATCAGTGAGGTCTCCTGAAATATGGAGAATTCCAGTTACTAGAGAGAATAGGCAGAATCTAGTCAGTGGAAAAGTAACGTGGGAAACAGGAAAATGTGAGAAAGAGAAAAAGGAGCATAAGGGGTGAACTAGCCCCCTCTTGTGGATATAAAAAAAAGAACGCCATCAGCCACTAGGGTGGAGGGGTGGAGTTCAGCAAAGCCTGATCCGAGCGGAAAATGACCCAGAGGTCCACAACCAAACTATTCAGGATTGCAGGGAGCCCAGATCTTTTACTCACATCTGGAAGGATAGGTCAATCGCAGGCCAAGGAATACAGACATAATAGGTTGAGTTAATGGTTGGAGAAAGAGCCACTTACAAGTATATGTTGCTTCTGTAAAGGAAATTAGAATCTTTATACGGAAAGTAAACAACTTGAAACGAGTTGCTTTATCTTGCTCAGAAGCCCCCACAGGGAAAATAATGCCGTGAAACAGGACAACAAGTCCCTGGGGGGCTGAGCTGAAAACATAAGGAACAAGCGGAAGAGCGCAAGAGAAATAAGCCTCAAAGCATTAAAGAGGGAATCGACATAAAACATACATTATTGTGCATGTCTATCTGATCTCTAAGTAAAAAGCCTTTTACCAACTAACACAGGGGTGTCAAACTCAATTTCAGTGTGGGCCACATCAGCATTAGTGTTGTCCTCAAAGGGCCGGTTGTATCTGTAAGACTGCATCTATTTAGAAGTATGCAGTGTACAGAGTGTAGAGTTCATGAGTGTGCTATATACAGAATGCAGGGTTCAGGGGTGTGCCATGTACAGACTGCACGGTTAAGGAGTGTATGAAATACAGAGTACAGGGCTTATGGGTGCACTATAAACAGGAGTGCAGAGATAAGAAGTACGCGGTGTGTGGAGTTCAGGAGTGTGCAAAGTATAGATTGCAGAGTTCAGGGGTGTGCTATGTACAGACTGCAGGGTTGAGAAGTGTATGGCATAAGAGTACGGGGTTTATGGGTGCACAGAGTGTAGAAATAAGAAGTATGCGGTGTGCAGAGTTCAGAGTGCCCCCACCCCCAAAACGCTTCTATACATCTCATCTGCCTGGCTCTAGTACCTTCCGGCAGTTCAGGTGCGTCCATATCCCTCCTACTTGAAGGAAGATCATTGGTCGGCACTGCTGTGCCCTGCTGTGAGTGCATGCAGGGTAGGCAGGGATCTGCAAGAGTAAGAGGTGGCAGAACGGAGTTTCACCACATTCCAGCTGAAAAAAAAAAAAAAAAAGCCCTGGGTGCAAGGGCCACGGGCCTTGTGTTTGACACCTGTGAACTAACATATCAAAGAGAGAAAGCCTTAAACTGAGGATAGTTTGCAGCTTTGGCATTTTGGACTGGTCCAGATTCCTTAGCGTCCATAGGGTTAAAACTGTAAATTAAAAAAAAAAAAAAAAGGGAGGACCAATCCAATAGCTCTCACTGTGTAGTCCAATGTAACCAAAACTAACTACAAACACAACCATGACCTCAATATGAAAAAATGAAAGTGATTTCTGTCACAACAAAGGTGATTTACATTATGGGTCACAGCATGCCTTAGAAGTGAAATTGCATACAGATCACTGAATGTATTAAATGTTCAAATTGGTTCTGCATTAGGTGTTAGTACATAAATTAGCAGTAGCAGAAATTAGCAGTAGCAGCAAGGAAAGCAGTTGTCAGAAGCTTAATGGTTAGTATAGCATAGGTAAAAAGGGTGGATATGAGAATACTGCAATACGAGGTCATAATCCATGCATGGCCAGATGGTGCATTTGCTGACCCGGCTGATAATTAAGGTAATGTTTTAACTAGATGTACACTACACTCACATTGATAATTCTGGGTAGAGTAAAAGCGGCAAAAAAAAAAAATCGGATTTTTGTAAGATCTTACCGTAAAATCCTTTTCTCTTAGCTCATTGACAGACGTAGTCCTCTTTGATTCACATCAATTGGGTTATGTTGTCTCCGCAGGAGTAGGACTAGGCAGAAAGAAAAAACGTTCTGGCTCCACCCTAGGGGCAGTCCCAGAGGGTATATCCTCCCTCTCTCTGCTACAGGAAATCAGTTCTGTTGTAAAGCAGTAACAGAGAATTTAACCCAACCCAACTCACTGATAGAGGGGCGGGTACTACGTCTGTCAATGAGCTAAGAGAAAAGGATTTTACGGTAAGATCTTACAAAAATCCGATTTTCTCTGTCGCTCATTGACAGACATAGTCCTCTTTGATTCACATCAATTGGGACATCCAGAAGCAGTGCCACAAATGAGGGGTGGGATTGACAGAAATCAAAATCCAATCTAGAAGGCCCAACCGGTGCCAACTAGAAGTTTTAAAGGCTCATTATAAACAAAGAATGAGACTCAAATAAAAATTTCCAACGGAAAAAAAAAAAACCTCGAGGTAGACCACTGGTCTCCTCAAATTGCGGCCTGCAAAACCTTGCGGCCAAACGAGGCATCCGACGATGCCATTACATCAACTTTATAATGTTTTGTAAAGGTATGCACCGATGACCAGGTAGCCGCCTTGCACACCTGGACCACTGACGCCTGATGGCGAAAGGCCCATGACGCACTAAGTGCCTGAGTGGAGTGCGCCTTAACAGGGAACGGGGGCTCCCGACCCTTAATAGAATAAGCCTGTACCACCGTCTGTCTGATCCATTTGGAAATAGTCGCGGCAGATGCAGGCAACCCCTTTTTGGGTCCATCCGGGACCACAAAAAGTGAATCCGTCTTGCGAAACGAGTCTGTCGTTTTCAAGTATACCCTGATCGCCCGGACCACATCCAAGGAGTGTAAAGCAAACTCCCGAGGATGACTGGGCTTAGGACACAGGGAAGGTAATACAATTTCTTCATTCAGATGAAATTCTGAAACCACTTTTGGTAGGAAGGGTGGATTCGGACGAAGAACCATCTTATCTCTATGAACCACCAGATATGGGGAACGACAAGATAATGCAGCCAGTTCTGACACCCTGCGTGCAGAAGTGATAGCCACCAAGAAGGCCACCTTCTGGGACAACGTAGGTAGAGGAATCTCCCTAATATCTTCAAAGGGAGGTTTCTGAAGAACCGACAATACTAAATTAAGATCCCAGGGTGGTAACGGCGCGCGCACTGGCGGAGCCAGATGTCGCACCCCCTGGATGAAATTCCGCACCAAGGAATGAGTAGCCAAAGGCTTCTGAAAGAAGATAGCTAATGCTGAGACCTGACCCTTGATGGTGCTCAAGGCCAGTTTCTGCTCAACCCCTTGTTGCAGAAAAGCTAATATTCGACTAACCGAATAAGATCGTGGGTGGAACCCCAGGGGTTCACACCATGCAATGTAGGACTTCCATGTGCGATGATAAATCTTTCTGGAAGTCACTTTCCTTGCTTTAACTAGAGTAGGTATAACTGAACCTGACAAACCCTTGTCCTTCAGCACCTGGGTCTCAATAGCCAGGCCGTTAAAGCCAGCGATCGTAAAGCAGGATGGAAGATCGGTCCCTGAGACAGTAGGTCCTCCCTGAGAGGAAGTCTCCACGGGACGTCCGCCACCAGTCTGACCAAGTCGGCGTACCAAGCTCGGCGAGGCCAGTGCGGAGCTACCAGGATTACTGGAATTCCTTCCTCCTCTATCCTGCGAAGAAGTCTTGGCAGTAACCAGAGAGGAGGGAAGGCATACATTAGCTGGTATTGCCCCCACGGGGCGACCAGCGCGTCTGCGGTCTCTGCTAGAGGATCACGGGAGCGTGCCACAAATCTCTGTACTTTTCTGTTGAATCGTGATGCCAACAGATCCACATCCGGGGTGCCCCAACGTAGGCACAACTGGTGGAAAACTTCTGGATGGAGGGACCATTCCCCCTGATCCAGAGTCTGACAGCTGAGATAATCTGCCTGCCAATTCTCCACCCCCGGAATGAACACCGCAGAGATAGCTGGAACAAACCGTTCCGCCCAGCGAAGAATACAAGCCACTTCCTTGGCCGCCCGGACACTCTTGGTGCCCCCCTGGTGATTGACATAAGCCACAGCAGTGGCGTTGTACGACTGGATCCGAACCGGGCTGCCCTGGAGCTGCTCGGTCCAGTGAATCAGACAAAGTCTGATAGCTCTCAGTTCCAATACATTTATCAGTAACCTGGATTCTTCCGGGGACCAAAGTCCCTGAACGGATAACTGACCAGGAATTCCTCCCCATCCGGATAGGCTGGCATCCGTGGTCACTATCGTCCAATATATTGGCAGAAATGACTTTCCCTGGCTGAGCATCGGAGACCGAAGCCACCAGACCAGAGACTCTCTGGTCTGTTTGCTCAATCGGATCCGATAGTCCAGGGATTCTGGATTCCGATTCCATCTGAGAAGAATCTCTTGCTGAAGAATTCGGGTATGGGACTGGGCAAATGGGACTGCTTCGAAGGAAGCCACCATCAACCCCAGAACCCTCATGCAAGTCCGAAGGGAAGACCAGCTGTTGGATAGTAACAACTGGACTGCTGATTGAATCTTCCGGAGTTTCCCTACCGGAAGGAAAACTCTTGTCCTGGATGTGTCTAGAATTAGACCCAGATATTCGAGCCTCTGGGTGGGAACCAGAAATGACTTTTGCTGGTTCACCAGCCACCCGAATTCCTGTAAAGAAATTATAGTAATTTCTATGTTTTGTAGCAGGGTCTGTGGAGACTCTGCATGAAGCAGGAGATCGTCTAGGTAACCTAGAATCGATATGCCTCTTTGGCGCAGTAGTGCCAACATTGGGGCCAACACCTTCGTGAAGACCCGAGGAGCCGTGGCAAGACCGAAAGGTAACGCCACAAACTGATAGTGGTTCTCTTCTACGGAAAAACGTAGAAACCGCTGATGTCCTGCGTAAATGGGAATGTGCAGATAGGCGTCCTTGATGTCTATGGACCCTAGGACATCCCCTGAATGCAGGAAGGCTGCTACTGTGCGAATGGATTCCATTTTGAATTTTCTTATGTTGACAAAGGAATTGAGTGCCCTTAAGTCCAGAATTGGACGCACTTTGCCCTCTTTCCTGGGTATTGTAAATAGGTTTGAATAAAACCCTTGAAAACATTCTGTCCAAGGAACGTGGACTACCACTCCTTGTTGTAGTAAATCCGTGACTGCTCTCCGCAGATCTTCTAAACGATCCGGGGATAGTCGGATATTGGAAGGGAAGAATCGCGCCGGTGGGAGAGATCGAAACTCGATCTTGTACCCTGACCTTATGACTTTGCAAACCCACTTGTCCGGGATTCTGGAGAGCCATGGATCCGGGAACCGGCGAAGACGTCCCCCCACCCCAGTTATGGGTGGGGGCGCACCTTCAGGGTTTAGTAGACTTATCTTCAGGTCTGGAAGGGGCGGGCTTTTGCTTGCCCGACCAACGTCCCCTGAAGCCTCCTGAAGGAGCTTTGGAGGACTTAATTTTTTCACCCGCGGGACGAAAAAAATTTTTGTGAGCAGAAAAAGAAGGCCCTCGTCTTTGACGAGGTCCTTTACCCTTAGCATTTTGCGGTAAAAAGGTGCTCTTTCCTCCCGTGAGATCCTTAATGATCTCATCTAAGTTGGCTCCAAATAAACGCTCTCCTGAAAAGGGGATATTAGCCAATGCTTTTTTGGAACCTTGGTCGGCTAACCAACCTTTTAGCCAAAGTGTACGTCTGAGAACCACTGCTGAAACGGATGCTCGCGCCAATAATGGAGTGGCGTCTAACGCCGCATCACACACAAACTGTAACCCCTGTATCATCTGTTCCAACAAATCTGATACCGCCTGAGGGACCTCTTCTAAGTCCCGGCGTACCCATTTGGTCCATTCAGTTACAGTCTGCGAAACCAGCCCAATAGCACTTATTGGTCATCAAAGCTGATCCAATCAAGGAAAACATGGTGCGAGACATAGCTTCTATCTTGCGATCCACCGGATCCTTAAAAGACGGAGCGTCTTCTAATGGAATAACCGTGGCTTTATTCAATCTAGCAATTGGTGAATCCACCACAGGTGGTTCTGTCCATTTCTTAATGAGGGTTTCCTCAAACGGATAACGCCTGTTAATGCGTTTATAAATAGCAGAAGTGCGTTTTGGCAGACTCCATTCTTCTTTGATCGGATTGCCAAAACATTTGGGCAATGGAAAAACCTTCGCCACTTTGATGCGTTTTTAAGTCCCAAAGGGGATCTCAGTCTCAGCTACTTCCAACAGAGAACCCTGTAATCTTAAGGTTTCTTGAACAGATACAATTAGCGCGTTTACCAACGCTTCCTCTCGGGCTATGGCTGATGCCGAAACATCCTCCTCACTGTCTGAAGAGACAGTACCCGAGACACCAATCCCAGATGAGGTACCTGCAACTGCAGAAATAGGCTCAGATTCTGAATCCGAAGTTTCAGATAACATGGGATTAGGCGGGGGTCGCTTCCTTGCGCCCTGTCCCTGACAAGCCACTTCCACCCGGGACACAAAGGTCTCCATAATAGCTGACAATGATTCAATTGTAAGCGGGGTGCTGGAGGATCCTGCAGACACCTCGAGGGGATCCGGTGGAGATACATGAGTGGCAGGGTCCATGTTAACCCAGGACACTTTGCCAGAAAAAAACTTTTTTTTTTTTTTTATATGTATCCCCCTAGCGCAATAGCGCCCCTCAGTGTACCTGCTTCTTGACCCCCACAGAGAGAGAGAGAGAGGGACCCTCAAGGCTCACCACCCGATGCAGAGAAGTTTCCTAACAACTGCAGTCAGCGTTTGTCTCTTACAGACTGGGAGGAACTGTGTTCGTTTTCCCGGGTAGAAGGAAGTGGCTCCGCCCCCTGTGTACGCCTTCCGGCGTTCCCAGCTCTCCTCGAGGTTAGCTGGGCTCTTCAAACATGGCCGCCCCCATACGGGAGACAATAGACTCCAAAAAAATGGCGGCCGGCGTGACCTGCGGACATTCGTGTACCTGGTCTACAGCAAAATGGCGGCGGATTGCCGAAGTATCGTCTTCCCAGCACATCCACCTGCATACCACGCTAATGGCGGTTTATCGCTCTGCAGGAGGTCCACTACAGTCAAGGTAGGATTATACCTCCTATGTCTGCTGTAATACTGCAGTCTGCTGGGTAGAGTGTTAGCTCCCAAACCAAGTCCGCTTGCCCACCAAACACATGCTGTATTTACAAGGGGGACTTTTAGTGTCAGAAAGATACTGACCATGTATGGAGGGGCCCATATTCCAAAATGCCTCATAACGAGGAAAAGGAAACATTTAATCACCATACCGAACCGACAGGCACCCTCTCTTCACAATACCCTCTCCACCGGGGTGGGGGGTTGTTGACCACTCCGGACGCCTCGACTCTCTGGTTCCTGGCGTCCAAGCGAGACTTTTAACTCGCAAGGTCAGTCCCTCCAATGGGACTCTGTCGCGGCCGACCCAGCGCGGAGCTCTGGTCTGCACGCGCTCGTAGGCAGAACCGGGGTGACCACTGGATCTCAACATCCAGCCCGTCGCCCGGCCCCGCATACTTACTTGAATGTGTCGCGGCCGACCAAGCGCGATGCAATGGTCTGCGCGCGCTCGTAGGCCGGCTGGGGTGACCACAAGTGTCGCCCAGATCCGGCGTAATTTGCTTGAAGATCTCACAGGAAAAAACACTGGAGAAACTACCAAAAAAAATATTTTTTCTAAAAAAAAAAAATCTTGCCAGGACCAGAGATCCCAGCAAGGAACTTAGGTCCTTACTCCTGACTAGACAGAAAAAAAACTGATTTCCTGTAGCAGAGAGAGGGAGGATATACCCTCTGGGACTGCCCCTAGGGTGGAGCCAGAACGTTTTTTCTTTCTGCCTAGTCCTACTCCTGCGGAGACAACATAGCCCAATTGATGTGAATCAAAGAGGACTACGTCTGTCAATGAGTGACAGAGAAAAGAAAATAATTAGCTGGGAGGATGGAAGTTATCAGGCAGGGAACAGACTGAACACAAGCTTTAAAAGTAACTAGTCCTTCAAACGCTGCTTTATAAACATGTGTGGTGGGATGTTCTATAAGCACTGTGAGAGGTAGATGTGGAAATTAAAACACTACAATATCATGATCCATAGGTGCAATAACAAAAGCATAACTCCACTTTTGTTGAGAAAAAAAAAAAAAAAAAAAAAAAACATTCCCCTCTGGTTGATCTATGTACATTGCAAGTTTTTTTTTAACAAACTTTGTTGCAGATTCCTACCTTTTGTTATTCTGAAGAAACCATTGTGTTTTGTCTGTGTCCATGTGGTAAGTGAATCTAATGGGAGTCGATTCATAGTTCTAAACCAGCTGCTCCACCTGCAGGACTCTGAGGAAAACTGCAGAGTCTGCATCCCTTTAGATGTGATTTCCTATTGGGAGCATTTACCAAAAATGACATTTTTGTTGCAGGGGATGTCTGAAATAGGACTAGTAAATTAGAGCAGACTTCAGGGAAAATCAGTGAGCCAATCAAACAAGCAGGAAATTAAATTTCTGGGGTGCGTTCTGTACACATTTTGTGCACAGAACACCTCCAGGTAGCCACATTGCATTTTACAGAATTAAATTAGAATATTGTGAATACGTTCAATATTGTAGACTCATGGTGTCACACTAATTCACAAACACCTCGAAAGGTTTCCTGAGCCTTTAAATGGTCTCTGTCGGTTCAGTAGGTTACACAATGATGGGGAAGACTGCTGACTCAATAGTTGTCCAGAAAACAGTCACTGACACCCTCCACAAGGAGGGTAAGTCAAAAAGGACATTGCTAAAGTAGCTGGCTGTTCACAAGAGTGCTGTATCCAAGAATATATCCAAGAATATTAATGAACACTTAAGTGGAAGGAAAAAGTGTGGTAGAAAGGTGCACAAGACAACATAACAGGGATAACCGCAGCCTTGAGAGGATTTGGACGCAAAGGCCATTCAAGAATTTGGGGGGAGATTCACAAGGAGTGGACCACGGCTGGTGTCAGTGCTTCAAGAGCCACCACACACAGTCGTATCCAGGACATGGGCTGCAACTGTTGAATTCCTTGTGCCAAGCCAATCCTGAACCAGAGAACATCAGAAGTGTCTTATCTGGGCTAAGGAGAAAAAGGACTGGACTGTTATTCAGTGGTCCAAAGTCCTCTTTTCATCCTCCTCGGATGAAAGTAAATTCTGCATTTCATTTGGAAAGCAAGGTCCCACAGTCTGGAGGAAGAGTGGAGAGGCACAATCCAAATTACATGAGGTCCAGTGTGAAATTTCCACAATCAGTGATGATTTGAGGAGCCATATCATCTGCTGGTGTTGGGCCAATGTGTTTTATCAAGTCCAAAGTCAGCACAGCCCTCTGCCAGGAAATTCTAAAGCACTTCATGCTTCCCTCTGCTGACCAACTTCATGGAGATGCGGATTTCATTTTCCAGCAGGACTTGGCACCTGCCCACACTGCCAAGAGTACCAATACCTGGTTATTGATCATTGTATCACCGTGCTTGATTGGCCAGCAAATTAGTCTGACTTTAACCCATAGAGAATCTGTGTGGTATTGTCAAGAGGAAGATGAGAGACGTTAGACCCAACAATGCAGACGAGCTGAAGGCCGCTACTAAAGCAACCTGGGCTTCCATAACACCTCAACAGTGCGCCACAGGCTGATCGGTTCCATGCCATACCGCACTGATGCAGTAATTCATGCAAAAAGAGCCCTGACCAAGTACATACTATAATGTACATAGACATGCTTTTCAGTAAGCCAATATTTCTGTACTATTCTAATTTTCTGAGATGCTGAATTTTGGGTTTTCACTAGCTGCAAGCCAGGTACCCTTCCCCACGTACAGGAGACAGTGCAGTAGGGAACCGGCTGTGAAGCCGAAAGGCTTCATTACCAGTTTCCTGTAGAATGAATGGCAGCGGCAGGACCTGACAGCTGATCTGAAAATCGGCTGGGGTGCTGACTCGCGGGCTCCCTGGACAGGTAGGGTTCTATATATTAAAAGTCAGCAGCTACAGTATAGTTAACAGCATAGTTAAGAGCTGGAACATAGCTTTAAGCACAATTCCGCCGTAAGATTGAGACTGACATGTGCAGTGTAGATGTCACTAGACGAAACTAGTTGGGCGGGACGAGGACATTTGGAACACCCTGCCCATGTCAGTCTCGCTCTCACGGCAGAATAAATTGTAGCCAGAGATAGAAGCTTTTCACAGGAGGATTGCCTAATGATGTATGGAATATCACTATTCTGCCTTAATCCTTAGTGTCAGGAAGACACTTATGAAATGTGAGTGAGATTCTTATTAAATAAAAGTGTTTTTTATACAGAATCACACTATGTCAGTTTATCTTTTCTCCTATATATAACATATCCCTGCCTGAGTTTATATGGCTGTCTGTTTGAGGAGGATTAAGTGAAGGAAGATTAAACCCATATATTAAACGCTATTGCTGGTTTACAACTTTACCAGCCATCCCATCTGGTGAGTCATTTTAGGGGGTGACTGGTGTAAGCAGCACAAAGGGTGCCTTCACCACACACATTAACTCTGAATAGTCAGCACAGCCAACTCTTTAGAGCCAGCACAATTTTGCACGTTATTTTTTGAAAACATAGCACAGTTTGCACTTTTTGCACATTTTTCTGCTGCACTTTACTAGTACTTTATCTTGGGACTTTTTATGAATTACTATATCTGACTTTATATTTATAAGAACAAGTTTCTGTTTTTGTTCTTTGTATCATGAATTGATAATTTATTGTGATAATACATTTAAAATGTAATTTCATTTTGTATAGATTAACATATTGATTTATTTAATTTTTATAAATATATATATATATATATATATATATATATATATATATATATATATATATATATATATATATATATATACACACACACATACACACACACACAGTGGGTACGGAAAGTATTCAGACCCCCTTAAATTTTTCTTCATATTTTTTGTTACTATAAATGATTACCAATTTGATCCTATTATTGACTACAAAATTAAACATTTCTAAAACAAAAAACTTCAAATGACGTGCAGCTTTTCTCTGTCAAACCCTCTGATGCTAGTTGCGCTTTAACTTTGCCATCAAAAACCACTTTTGCATATGTTAAAAATGCACATTTTAGGCTTTACACCGCATTCACACTGAAGCGGCACGACTTCGGGGGCGACCTGTGAAGTCGCGTGCAGCGTGACTTCGGCACGACTTGCACGGACTTCACAGAATGAATGTCTATGCAAGTCGCTCCAGGTGGCCCCGAAGTAGTACAGAAACCTTTTACTAAGTTGGAGCAACTTGTGTCGCTCCTATTAGAACGGTTCCCGTACCACCCAACGGAGCGCGACGGACCGCGACTTGTCAGGCTGACAAGTCGTATTAGTGTGAATGGAGACTTAAGATGAAGTAAAACCTCCAAACATTTTCTAAAAGCTGGCACATATTGTTAAAAAAAAACAAAAAAAAAAACTGAACACTGAAGTTGATTTTAGTGCACGCTAATACTATAGATTACCAATTTTTAGTTAAAATAAAAAAGGAGTTTGCACCTGAGGAAATAAATACCAAACTGGTCAAGCCTTAAAATTGCTTGCACTCACAAAATGTCGCTAAAATTTTCTACCAAAAATTATCCATTGGTGACACTGTAAAAATTGGATTTTTGTAAGAACTTACCGTAAAATCCTTATCTCTGAAGTTCGACAGACGCAGCCTTATATCTTCATTATCATTGGTTATGCTTCTCCAAACAGGAATAGGCACTAGGCAGGAAAAAAAAAACTTTAATATGCCTATGGGGGCTGTCTCTGCAGGCATAATCCCACACACTCTGCTTCAGATTGCAGTTTTGTTGCAAGCAGTGTTTAGAAGACGAAAAAAACCCCCATAAACTGAAAAGTAGAGGGGCGGGTGCTGCGTCTTTCGAACTTCAGAGAAAAGGATTTTACTGTAAGTTCTTACAAAAATCCAATTTTCTCTATTGTTCGACAGACGCAGCTCCATATCTTCATTACTATTGGGATGTCCCAAAGCAGTATTGTCATGAGGGGTGAGAGAACAACGCATAGAAGAAAGTAACTCCCCAAAGGCTAAACTTAGCCAATCAGGTAAAAAGGAGCTCAACCAGGAAAAACACAGTGCATTGTGAAATTATTCGCCCCCCTTGAACTTTGACCTTTTGCCACATTTCAGGCTTCAAACAAAGACATAAAACTATAATTTTTTTGAAGAATCAACAAGTGGGACACAATCATGAAGTGGAACGAAATTTATTGGATATTTTCAAACTTTAACAAATAAAAAACTGAAAAATCGGGCGTGCAAAATTATTCAGCCCCCTTAAGTTAATACTTTGTAGCGCCACCTTTTGCTGCAATTACAGCTGTAAGTCGCTTGGGGTATGTCTCTATCAGTTTTGCACATCGAGAGACTGAACATTTTGCCCATCCCTCCTTGCAAAACAGCTCGAGCTCAGTGAGGTTGGATGGAGAGCGTTTGTGAACAGCAGTTTTCAGTTCTTTCCACAGATTCTCGATTGGATTCAGGTCTGGACTTTGACTTGGCCATTCTAACACCTGGATATGTTTATTTGTGAACTATTCCATTGTAGATTTTGCTTTATGTTTTGGATCATTGTCTTGTTGGAAAACAAATCTCCGTCCCAGTCTCAGGTCTTTTGCAGACTCCCATCAGGTTTTCTTCCAGAATGGTGCTGTATTTGGCTCCATCCATCTTCCCATCAATTTTAACCATCTTCCCTGTCCCTGCTGAAGAAAAGCAGGCCCAAACCATGATGCTGCCACCACCATGTTTGACAGTGGGGATGGTGTGTTCAGGGTGATGAGCTGTGTTGCTTTTACGCCAAACATAACGTTTTGCATTGTTGCCAAAAAGTTTGATTTTGGTTTCATCTGACCACCTTCTTCCACATGTTTGGTGCGTCTCCCAGGTGGCTTGTGGCAAACTTTAAACGACACTTTTTATGGATATCTTTAAGAAATGGCTTTCTTCTTGCCACTCTTCCATAAAGGCCAGATTTGTGCAGTATACGACTGATTGTTGTCCTATGGACAGTCTCCCACCTCCGCTGTAGATCTCTGCAGTTCATCCAGAGTGATCATGGGCCTCTTGGCTGCATCTCTGATCAGCCTTCTCCTTGTATGAGCTGAAAGTTTAGAGGGAAGGCCAGGTCTTCGTAGATTTTCAGTCGTCTGATACTCCTTCCATTTCAATATTATCGCTTGCACAGTACTCCTTGGGATGTTTAAAGCTTGGGAAATCTTTTTGTATCCAAATCCGGCTTTAAACTTCACAACAGTATCTCGGACCTGCCTGGTGTGTTCCTTGTTCTTCATGATGCTCTCTGCGCTTTAAACGGACCTCAGACTATCACAGTGCAGGTGCATTTATACGGAGACTTGATTACACACAGGTGGATTCTATTTATCATTTTAGTCAACATTGGATCATTCAGAGATCCTCACTGAACTTCTGGAGAGAGTTTGCTGCACTGAAAGTAAAGGGGCTGAATAATTTTGCACGCCCAATTTTTCAGTTTTTTATTTGTTAACAAAGTTTGAAATATCCCAAAAATTTTGTTCCACTTCATGATTGTGTCCCACTTGTTGATTCTTCAAAAAAAATTACAGTTTTATATCTTTGTTTGAAGCCTGAAATGTGGCAAAAGGTCGAAAAGTTCAAGGGGGCCGAATACTTTCGCAATGCACTGTACACCCTCAAAAGAGAACAAAAAGACTCTTTAAACAGCAGCCTGAAAACAATTGCGGCCAAAAGAGGCATCCGAAGATGCCAACACATCTACTTTGTAGAACTTTGTAAAAGTATGCATGGATGACCAAGTTGCCGCCTTGCAAACTTGCATCACAGACACTTGATGGTGAAAAGCCCAAGACGCACTCAATACCCTAGTAGAATGCGCCTTCACAGGGAAAGGAGGAACCTGACCCTCCAGTGAATAAGCCTGAACCACCGTCTGCCTGATCCATCTGGATATGATCGCAGCAGACACAGCCAATCCTTTACGAGGTCCCTCAGTAAGGAGAAAAAGAGCGTCTGATTTTCTAAAAGACTGAGTGGCTTCCAGGTAAACCCTGATCGCCCGAACCACATCCAAAGAATGCAAAGCAATTTCCTTGGAATGCTTAGGCTTGGGACAAAGTGAAGGCAACACAATGTCTTCATTCAAAAGAAAATTAGAAACCACCTTTGGATAAAAAGACTGATTAGGTCAAAGTACAACTCTGTATCACTGCGGACCACCAGATAAGGTGAGCAGCAAAACAACGCCGCCAATTTAGATACTCTGCGAACAGAAGTGATAGCCACCAAAAAAGGCAACCTTCTGAGACAATGAAAGCAGAGAAATCTCCCAAATGTTCTCAAAAAGGAGGCTTTTGAATAACAGATCATAAGGCGGAGCCATATGGTGTACTCCCTTAATAAAAGTATGAATCAAGGCATGCGTGGCTAACAGGCGTTGGAAATATATAGCCAAAGTCGACACTTGGCCTTTGATAGTGCCCAAAGCCAACCGCTGTTAAACCCCTTTCTGTAGAAAGGCCAAAACCCTAGCAATAGAAAAACAAGCGAGGGTGCACCTTCAGCGATTCATACCATGAAATGTACGATTTCCACGTACGATGATATATCTTCCTGGAAGTCGACTTCCTAGCCTTCACCAGCAGAAAAGACCTCTATCTCTCAACACCTGGCTTTCAACAGCCATGCCATTAAAGCCAGCGACAGTAAAGCAGGATGGAAGATCGGGCCTTGAGATAGCAGATCTTCCCTAAGAGGAAGTCTCCAAAGAGCATCGGCGACCAACCTTACCAGGTCTGCGTACCAAAACCGGCGAGGCCAGTCTGGGGCCACCAGAATGACCGGAATCCTTTCCGTCTCTACCCTTTGTAGAAGCCTTGGCAGAAGTGTTAACGGAGGGAAAGCATAAATCAGCCGATACTGACCCCAAGGAGCCACCAGTGCATACGTGGCGTTGGCCAGAGGACCTGGCTATGAACCTCTGCACATTCTTGTTGAGACGAGAAGCATACCGATCGACCTCAGGCGTCCCCCACCGAACACGCAGGAGATGAAACACCTCCAGGTGTAGGGACTACTCCCCTTGGTTTAACACCTGACAAATCAGGTAATCCATTTGCCAGTTTTCCACACCTGGGATGTGCACCGCAGAAAGAGCTGGAACAAACTACCGCCCAGGCCAGAATATCGGCTGCCAAGACTCTTGGTGCCCCCCTCCCTGGTGATTGATGTAAGCCACAGCCTGCATTAAGGGGTGCCCTCATCCATTTCTGGGGTGGGGGGACGTCTTCGCTTCTTTCCAGGGAGACCTTTGATCCAGAGAGGATCCAAACAACTATTCCCCAGTAAAGGGGAGATCAGTCAAGGCCTTTTTGGAAGCCTGGTCCGCAGACCAGCTTTTTAGCCACACCATGCGTCTAATAGCAATCCCCCCTGCCGACACTCTGGCCACTAGCGGAGCCGCATTCCAGGGAGGTATCACACCAGGGTTTGAGCCAACTGGTCCATTAGTTCAAGGCTTGCAGGGGGGAGCCGTTCAGATTCCAAGTTTGCTTTTAGTAACTTCACCCATTCAGTAACCGCCTGTGACACCAGAATGTTCACAAAAAGTAGTTTTCAAAATGGAACCCGCTATCACCTGTAAATGGTGGGATAGGGACTCCGCTCGTCTATCCACGGGGTCAGCAAAAGTCAGCGATTCCTCCACCGGAACCACAGTAGACTTATTAGCCTGGAAACTTCGGTGGTACAGTCCACCTAGTAGATACTGCAGCTGCAAAAGGGTAACGACGTTTAAAACGCTTAGGCACCACCAGCATGTGCTTGATGCGCCACCACTGTTCATCTACAATGACATGAAACCTATCAGGACAAGGAAACCCCTTGCCCGATTTCTGGGATCTGCGGGAGCCAAAAACACCTGCATATCCAAAGCAGTAGATCCATCAAATTTAAAGTTTCCCGCACCAAAACTATAAGAGCTTCCAACAAGGCGTGTTCCCGCGCTGCGGCTGAGGACAGGTCCTCTTCACCACCAGAATGCGACGACACCGACCCTGCAGGGTGGGGTGCGTCTGCGGCAGCCATATCTGCCTCAGAGTCAGAAGACACTGCCAATGGAGGGGAAGGCAGAGGGCGTTTGCGGCTGGCAACACTTGTAATTACAAAATTTACTTTTGACATCAGGCTTTGTATAAATGCTGCGAGATCGGGCTGTGACTGTGACCCAGAAGGGTCCGCAGCCACACCTAAGGGATCTGCAGGTGAAAATGTATCCTGGGACTCCATTTTACACTGGTAAGAAAAAAAGGTGCAATGTCCCTTTAAAAGTCGCCAATCGTGATCTCACCGCTATGTTTGCGGGCTACCAAACCCCAGGCTACTACAATCTAATAGAGTGTACAAGGAAACACCAGAAAAACGTTACCGAACCGTTTAGAAGACTGCCAAAATGCTCTGTGAAAACTAAAGTGAAACTAATCTGCACAGGAAAAGGAAAGAACATCCTGTGTCTCTGCTAGAATAAAAGTGCCATGCCGCACGCCTGTCCAGCGATCGTGGACCACAGGAAAATGGCCACTCCATGCATTCAAATGGGGAACTAACAGAAAATGGCTGCCCATGTAATACAATGGGAAAAAGAACACATTGATCCATAGAAAAATGGCGGCCCCCACGGCACGCCATGGGGCCAAAAGGGGTCCCTGAACATTAGGCATCGGAGGGCCCGTAGGAAGGGACCACACCAGGACCAGCCACCCACATCAAAAGGGTGCCACAGCGGCCGCAATATTTCTGCCCCCCAAGGTAAGAACCTGCACAGGGTAGGGGAAAAAACTGAGGGGTTTGGGCCTACTCGAGGGTCCGACCATTCCAGGGATAGTGCCCACATCCGCCCCGAGACCGCTAGAGGTTTTGGGGCAACAATTACTCATCATACAGATCACCTCCCACCCGATATGGGGGTGCTGTCAGCCAGGAGGTACGCCGTGACTCAGGGCGTTACAGGTCGATCGCGTCCCAGTGAGATGGTTCACTCGCAGGCTCGTCCCCATTCATGGGTGCACTGTAGTGGCGAGGCCCAATTCTGGACTATAACCTGCTTACGTTCGCTGGCCAGGCTGGGAGACCTTAAGGATCTAGAATATCCAGTCCAAAACCAAAGCCGGCTGTTGCTCGTAGTTAACCAGGAACTAACTTGTGAAAACAAAAAAAAAAAAATCACAAAAATAAAAATTCACTATATACAGCTAAGATCGAAGTCCCAGCAGGGAGCTAGGTCCTATTCCAAAACTAGGAGGAAACAAACTGCAATCTGAAGCACAGAGTGTGGGGTTATGCCTGCAGGGACAGTCCCCATGGGTGTAGTAAAGTCTTTTTCTGCCAAGTGCCTTTTCCTGACTGAAGGAGCATAACAAATGGTAATGAAGATATAGAGCTGCGTCTGTTGAACGATAGTGAAAGCCTTACGGGTCCATCAGTTTGGAGTTATTCCTGAATAAGGGCCAGAAAAGTATTGCTTTCATCCCAATGAGGAAGACAATTTGCAATTGTCGATTTCATATGTAGCTGCACCAGATAACGGAATTTTTGTAAAATCTTACCGTAAAATGCCTTTCTCGGAGTCCTCCAACAGTCGCCGCCCATTCACACAGTCTTCACCAATGGGTATTGACCTCTTATCCATAGGAGCAAGCTAGGCATAAGACTTGTTAAAAAACAAAGCATTTACATAGACACACCTATGGGGGCTGTCCCACTGGTCCAATACCCCCCTGCAATAAGCCACCCCAACTCAGTTTGGTAGCAAGCAGTTAAGTGTATAAGAACCCCAAAAGAGGGACGGGGGTGGCGACGGTCGGAGGACTCAGAGAAAGGAATTTTACGGTAAGATTTTACAAAAATTCCGTTTTCTCTTACGTCCTCCGACAGTCGCCACCCATTCACACAGTCTTCACCAATGGGATGTCCCAAAGCAGTGTAGACATGAGGGGTGGGAAACCCAACCGTCAGAAAGGTAACGCAGTACCCACATCAGGGAAAGGAACCTTACATGAACAGAAAGGTAACCCTCTGGGTAACAAAAAAGCTCAACAGGAGCAACAACCCAGGAAAGCAAATAACCAAGGGGATAAACAACCGCAACAGCCAGGGACCGGCAACAAAACCAGGGTCCCCCTACGGTACTGCCGCACAGAGAACTTTGCGGCCAAAGGAGGCATCAGCCGATGCCAGAACATCCAATTTTGTAGAATTTGGAAGAAGTGTGCACTGACGACCAAGTCGCAGCCTTACACACCTGGGCCACCGAAGCCTGATGCCGGAAGGCCCAGGACGCACTCACCTCTCCGGTAGAGTGCGCCTTGACAGGGAAGGGCGGTACCCGTTCCTTTAACTAATAGGCCTGTACAATTGTCTGTCTGATCCATTTTGAAATGGTCGCCGCAGACGCAGCCATACCCTTCCGAGGTCCCTCAGGAAGGACAAAAAAAGAGAATCCGATTTCCGAAAGGATTCAGTTGACGACAGGTAAACCCTGATCACCCAGACAACATCCAAGGAATGCCAGGCAACCTCCTTAGGATGCTTAGGATTCGCACAGAGCGAAGGCAAAACAATGTCCTCATTAAGGTGAAAATCAGAGACCACCTTTGGAAGAAAGGACTGGTTAGGTCGCAAGACCACCTCATCCCTATGATCCACCAGGTAAGGGGAGCGGCAAGACAAGACCGCCAACTCCCGACACTCTGCGAGCAGAAGTGATCGCCACTAGAAAGGCAAAACGAGATTTCCCTGATGTTTTCAAATGGGGAACGTTGTAGCACGGACAGAACCAAGTTCAAGTCCCATGGAGGTAAGGGCGCCCTTTGAGGAGGGGCCAAGTGACGCACACCTTGAATGAAGGTGCGAATCAAAGAATCAGACGCCAAGGGGCGCTGGAAAAGGACAGCCAGTGCAGATACCTGGCTCTTAATCGTGGCCAATGCAAGGCGCTAGTCCACGCCAGACTGAAGGAAAGCCAACACCCTTGCCACCGAGTATGAACGAGGAGAGAAGCCCCTGGGCATACACCAGGCAAAATAAGCTTTCCATGTACGGTAATAAATCTTACCCGATGAGGCTTTTCTAGCCTTGAGCAAGGTAGGAATGACCTCTGAGGAGAGACCCCTGTCTCTCAGGACCTGGCTTTTAACAGCCATGCCGATAGAGCCAGCGACTGTAAAGCAGGATGGAAGATCGGTCCCTGAGACAGTAGATCTTCTCGCATCGGCAGCCGCCATGGAGGTTCAACGGCCAGGTGAACGATGTCCGTGTACCAGGACCGGCGTGGCCAGTCTGGTGCCACTAGAATAACCAACGTTGGTTCCAAGGCCAACCTGCGAAGGAACCTGGACAACAACTGAATCGGGGGAAAGGCATATATCAGATGATACTGATGCCAAGGCATCACCAGCGCATCCGAGGCGTCTGCCAGAGGATCGCGCGTTCTTGCCACGAACCTTTCCACCTTGTTGTTTAGCCAAGACGCGAACAGATCCACATTCGGGGATCCCCATTTTGCACACAGCATTTGAAATGCCTCCGGGTGCAGGGACTATCCCCCCTGGTCCAGGGTCTGGGGGCTCAGATAATTGGCCTGCCAATTCTGCACACCCGGAATGTGAACTGCCGATATCGCCGGGACACGAGTCTCGGCCCAAGACAGAATTCTGGTCACTTCCTGGGCCACCCAGGCACTCCTGGTGCCCCCTTGGTGATTGATGTAAGCCACCGCAGTGGCATTGTCCGTCTGCACCCGTACAGGGCGGCCCTGAAGACGATCCGACCATTGGAGCAGGCACAGTCTGATCGCTCTCAATTCCAATATGTTTATGGGGAGGGAGGATTCATCCACCGACCAAGTGCCCTGGGCAGACAGGTTGCCCAGGACGCCACCCCAGCCCGATAGGCTGGCATCCGTGGCAATTACTGTCCACAGTAACGGTCGGAAGGATTTTCACAGCCGGTGATTGAAGCCACCACAGAAGATCCATTCTGGTTTGGCGACTCAGACACCCTCAGATCCAAGGACTGAGGCAGCCTGTCCCATCTGGCCAGGATCTCCGCTTGGAGAGACCTTGTGTGAAACTGTGCAAATGGTATCGCCTCGAAGGCTGACACCATCAACCCCAGGGGCCGCATACAGGTCCTGAGTGACGAGGATTCGTTGTCCCCGAGGGCCCTGACCTCGTTCTGTAGGGTCCGGAGCTTGTCCTCCGGCAGGAACACCTTTGCTTGAGCAGAGTCCAGAACCATTCCCAGATATGGGAGACGAACCGAAGGCCACAAGGTCGACTTCCGAACGTTGATGGTCCAACCGAACTCCTGAAGCGTCTGAACTGAAGTGGACAGATCGCGCAGCAGGCTCTGACTGGCACTCGATCGCAACAGGAGATCGTCCAGATATCCCAAGACCGCAATGCCCTGTGCCCGTAACAGGTCCAGAACGGGAGCCAGCACTGTGGTAAACACCCTGGGAAGGTATGCATCCTTCAGGTCGATAGAGGCCAGGAAGTCTCCTGGACTCAGAGAAGCTACCACCGAGCGGAGCAATTTCGTGCGGAACTTTTGAACGTGCACGGAGCGGTTCCGAGCTTTTAAGTCCAGAATCGGACGCACCTTGCCCTCCTTTCTGGGCACAGTAAACAGATTCGAGGAAAACCCCCGAAACCTGTCCCGATGAGGCACCGGAACAATCACCCCCTGGGCAAGGAGAACCTGCACCGCCTGATGCAGGTCCTGTAACCGCCCTGGAGTGATTTGAGGGAAAGAATCTGTCCGCCGGTCGTGAAAGGAATTTGATCTTTTATCCCGATCGAATGATTTACTGAACCCACCTGTCCGGACTTCGAAGCAGCCAAGGTTGTAGGAAACCGCGCAGACATCCCCCCACTCCTGAAACGGGTGAGGGCGCCCCTTCAGGCAGAGGCGGACTGGGCCGCCGCACCAGCCTGGGCGGCTTTTGGTTTAATGGAAGGGCCCTGCTTACCGCGGAAAAACTTAACCTTAGGATTCTGGGGCAGCAGAGTGCTCTTGCCCCCGGTGACCCCCTTAACCAATTCATCAAGAGATTCCCCAAAAAGGCGAGACCCCCGCATAGGGGATATCAGCCATCGTTTTCCTGGAAGTCTGGTCAGCCGAACAGCTTTTCAACGATATCAGGCGACGGTTAATCACCGCAACACTGGACAGGTGCGCAGCTAATGGGGCCTCATGTAAGGCCGCATCGCACAAATGAGCTTTGATTTGGACGCTAAGTCCCCTGACCATGATTTCAACCACAAGGCCCTACGTGAAGAGTTCACCAGGGATGCAGTTCTGGCTGATAACTTAACCGATTCTGCCGAAGCGTCTGCCATATACCCAGTCGCTTTCGACAGCATAGGAAGGGAATCCAGAATCTCTTTACGGGAAGTCCCTCCTAACAGGTGGGCTTTAAGTTGGTCCAGCCAAACCTCCAGATTTCTGGCCACCACTGTTGTGGCCATAGTTGGCTTTAGGTTAGCCATAACTGCCTCTCATGACCTTTTGAGGAGAACCTCTATTCTCTTGTCCATAGGCTCTTTAAGGACACCCATATCCTAAAAGGCCAGGTCTGTAGACTTGGCGCATTTTGAGAAGGCCGCATCCAGCTTGGGAACCGTGTTCCAAATGCAAGAGGGATCCTCGTTATAAGGGAAACCTCCTCTTTAAGCTTTTTGGGAAAAACAGCTCATTTTCAGGCTCCACCCACTCCTTCTTAATGGAGTCCGACAAAGTGTCATGTACCGGAAACACCCTAGACCGAGTTTCATTCAGGGTTTGGTACATTTTGTCATGTAGGGACAGATAGACCTGTTCTTTAATTTCTAAGGTCTCATAAATCACTCCTAGTAAAGCATCAACTTCCTCTAGTGATAATTTATACCTAGGCGATTTAGTCCCTAACTCAAGGACCTCCCTGGAAGAAGCTGCCTCACTAAGCTCTTCAAGGGAATCTGAGTCCTCTGCCTCTGTTTCTACACCCTCCTCTGGGGCTGAAACTAGGGGGGCTTCAGCTGGCTGTTTGGAGGTCTCTATGTTAGATAGCATAGATTTAATCGCTTTCATCTCCTTTTGGACTCCTGCGATTAACTCCTTGCATGCCCCTGTTGGCTCCTTATAGACCAATTTGTCTATACAGGGTTTACAAAGGGGTTTACTCCAGCCCTCAAACTTAGCAGCACAGGCAGGGCATCTTTTCTTCCCTGACGGTTTCTCTGTGTCTTTGGGCTGAGCCTGAAGACGAGAAGAGGGGAAAAAACAAGGAAACAATGAGACCCTTAACAGAAAAAACCAAGAAGGGGGATAAACTACCACAGCCACCCCCTCCCTCCACCAGAGAAACTAAGCCAACTCTTTAGCCCGGACTCAGCTTTGGGGGGGGAGGGGTGAAAAACAAACAGGGGAAATCACAGCATTCTGAGGGTCCCTGTACTCACCCCCCCCCCCCAGCCTAGTAGGTAGCCTACCCTTGTGACACCTACCTGAGCTGGGATGGCGCCACCACCGCTGTGTCCTGCAGTCTCCATGAGAGAGGCCTCTTCCTCCTGCAGCATCCTGCCGTTGCGTTCTGCCCAGGGAAGCCTCGCAGACTTGCAGCGGTTTCAGCAGTTTAAATAAACCGCCATGGCTCCGGCGTCATCACCGCTGTGAGAGCTGGAACCGGAAGTGATGTGACGGAAGCCCCGTCCTCCTCCGATGCGCTCCAAAGGCCGGAACTCGAGGCCGGCGCAAGCGCCCACTGCCTTGTCAGAAGCCCTCGGTTACATCGCTGTGGGCAGTGGACACGGCCAGACACGGCCTCGTCGGCCACCTGGGGCCCCCACCACTGACCTCCCTCTTCTGAACAGGACAGGTACAGCAGAGCTCCACACCTGCCTCCTCCTCCGGGAAGGAAACACAAAAGACTGGGGAAGATGGTGGGTGTCCGCCCCTTTATTCACCTGATCCTTTGTGTTTCCTGTTTCCGGAGGTGGAGCCTATATCTCCTGTGCTGTCCTGGACAGATGCCTGGAGAAAATAGGTTTTAGCATGGAACCGGCCACCATGTAGGCATGGCGGGCAAGGGATTCCAGCCTCCTATCCGTAGGATCCCTAAACACCGGAGAATTTTCGGTGGGTACCAGAGTGGCCTTGTTCAATCTGGCCACAGTGTGATCCACCTGAGGAGCCACACACCAGCGCGAATCTGTAGGAGACGCAAAGGGGTAAAGGAGTTGAAACTTTTTTGGCACCACAAAGGTGCGCTTTAAATTGCGCCATTGCTCATTCACAGTAGCGTGAAACTCAGCGGGGCAAGGAACACCTGCGCCGCCTTGTGGGTCCTGTGTGTACCAAAAGAGGACAATGCCCGGAGGACTGGGCTCATCCTCCAAATGTAGTGTTTTCTTAGTGGCAAGAATCAGCGCATCCATAGCTGCTCGGTCTTCAGCCGTCCCAGGGGAGGAATCATCCACCCCTGCAACCTCCGCCTCCCCCTCAGACCGAGAAGAGCGAGACCCCTCAAGGGGCACGCTACTTACGGCAACCATGTCAGATTCAGAATCAAAAGAAAAAGAAAAAGAAAAACGAGGCCTTTTTCTTGCAGCACTTTCAGTCATTAGAATATCCACTTTGGACACCAAAGTCGCCACTGCAGCAGACAAAGTGGTCAGAGCAGAAGATTCAGAGGAACCTGAATCCCCCACTAAGGCTTAGGGAAATTTGCTGTCCTGAGATTCCATAGTAAAAAAGTTTTTTTCTTTGAAAGGTACTGGCCCTTTAAGTGCGCCGCGGACCCCCGCAGCACACCGCTACAAAGACTGTGAAAAAACAGACCCCTACGCAGGAATAAACTGATAGCCAGAAGTATTTCCACAAAAAAGGACAGCAGACAGACCCCCACAAAGTGCCTAAGCTAGGCAAGATCAAACTGAGTTGGGAATGCTGGTGCAGGGAGGTATTGACTGAGGGGACAGCCCCTAGGGGTGTGTCTATGCTAAAAGCTTTTGCATTAATTCTTGTTGCCTAGCTACTCCTACGGAGCAAAGGTCAATACCCATTGGTGAAGACTTGTGAGTGGGCGGCGACTGTCGGAGGACGTAAGAGAAACATATATTTGCACTTGGTGGCTGTAAATTTTTTTTTTTTTTTTTTTTAAAGTAAATTTTTATTTGCCACGTAACTCTTGCCATCACATAGGGAACAAAAGCCCTCTATGCGCTAGCATACAACTTGCGACAGGTTCTCTGTGAGAGGTCATGGATCTATTATACACCGCATATCTCTCCCTGCACTCCACTAAAGCAAATGAAACACAGATCTTGCCTGTGGAAGGGTGTGTAAAAGCTGCCGCCATCACAAACATAAGCCTTATGTCGGCAGCAGCAAAAGGGTTAAAGGAAAAAATTCACTGCTGCAGCAAAGAATCATTAAGGGATTTTATTTTGTTAAGGTTTGAAAATTATGGCTATAGCCAGAATAGGACGAAAGGCAAAACTCGCCAGAAAGAATTGAATTCTTAAAAGTTATTCCAATGTGAATCAGAAGGATCCTTGCTTTTAGGGCAGGGTTCGACAAACCCCGGTCGCCAGGTCGCCATGGCGACCAGAAACCGCGTCCTGGCTCCTGATTTGCGGCCAGCCCACTCTCTGCAACTCCTGACTGACTGCCCGGACACGCAGCTCAGAGTGTCAGGCAGCCGATGCTTCGCTCTCCCCCCTCCCTGGTCTCCGTGTTTTCCCTGGAGCCGTGCAGTAATCTGAAGTCCGGCTGTGTGTAACATGAGAGGGGAGGGGGCGGGCCTCCTCTCCTCTGCCAGAGCACAGTCCGGAATGGCTGCTCTCTGAGCTCTCTTCTGCTGCCCGTAGCGTCCTTATCAGGCTGGTCTTCCTCCCCCCAGGGACCACAGCGGGAGTTCAGACCTTGGAGAAGAGTGAGGAGGAGGAGGGGGACCCGGCAGCCTGTGTGCCCTTTACCTGACCTAGCAGGCAGACTGTCACAGTAACTACTATGAGGGAGGGGGGGAGAGTTCTGGTGGAGGATAGAGCACGGGGGCTGCCTGTGTGTGTGTTCATGTTTCCATGCTGTGACACACTGAGCCGCTGTTCTAATAGTGCAAAGTTGTTTAAGGTGTGCTGTGAGGTGGAGGAGGGGAGATGAGGCTGGCATGCTTTAAAATGATCTTTTTATGTCCTCTGATAAAGCCCTGTGTATTATCAACAATCACCACAGGGGGACACACAGGCAGGAAGTAGCTGCAAAGAGGCAACAGAAGATCAGCAGCGCTGGAATACTTCTTTCATCCTTTTCTGTGTTTGTTTTATTTAAAATGTCACAAAGGCTTTATTTAGATGTGCAGTTGGGTGCTGTAAAGACATGTTTTTGCCACCCACCAACAGCCACCCTTAAAGCGGAGTTCCACCCTGGATTTTTTTTTTTTTTTTTTAATACCCCCGGGACAGTCAGGGCTAGTGCATTCCACAATGGCTAGCCTCTGATCTGTCCCGGGTTGCACATACCTGTTAGGACAAATACTTACCTTGCAAACGTCTTGTCCAGCGCTGCCATCTCAGATGTGGGCAGCTTGAAGCCAGCGAGATCCTCTTCTGCGTCCTCTTCCGCCTTCTTTGGTCCCACGATGCTCTGCGCCGGCCCCGACGTCACTTCCGGGTCGCGCGCGTCATCCCTCTACAGCTTCTGGGCATGCCCAGAAGCTGTTTAGAAGGGGATGACGCGCGCGACCCGGAACCGACGTCGGGGCCGGTGCAGGCGCAATGATTCCTGGGAGCTATGACGTTCAGCTCCCAGGAATCATTGCAGAGCCAGGAAGTGACGACGGGCCGCGGCCGAGGAAGGAGGAAGAAGGAAGTAAGGTAAGTATTTTTTCTTCGCTACGAGGTAAGTAAAAAAAAAAAAAAATATGCGATTATCCATTTCTTTTTCAGGTGACCCGGAGCGAGAAGATGGAGGTAAGTATAAAAATAGGGTGGAACTCCACTTTAAGCTACAATAGGCAGCAGATGAGGGTATTTTACATGCCGCAGTCATGATGCATTAGCATAAAAAGGAGTTTCCCCTATAACAGGTTTTTAATGTCATTCTTTCTGGCCAGCCCATAACCTTGACGTAATGCGTTACATTGGAGTTATTGACTGACCACTCTGCTGTAAGTGAGTTAGGGGGCGCAAATTACTTGCCCTGACAACCCACGCTACCAAAAAAAAAACTGGCTCCTAACTTTTTTAGCTGGCTCCTAGATTCATAGCAAATTTGTCGAGCCCTGTTTTAGGGACTCCCTCCACTTTTAGTGGTTTCACTTTGGGCAACCGGCTCCTCTGAAAGCCAGTCACACTCACATTCTCTGCAAACTGGATGTGGTGTAAAACTCCTCCAATTCCCATGTGTGTGAACCCAGCCTTACTTTATGTCAAACTCCTTTCCAATTCTAGTTGCGGCAGTTTTACAGGTTTTTTTTTTTTGGCCATCTGTGCCCTATAGGGGAGATTTCCCTTCACTTCCTGTCTCATATCTAAAACTGAGTGAGAGGAAATCTCTCCAAAGTGAGGGAATACAAAGGTGACACCAAAACTAGTGTCCCCATTGGAAGGCCCATGCCCCTGTCCCCCACTACTGCTGCTTTGGGGTCAACCCAAGAATTTGGGATTTTCTTTTACTTTCACTCTCGATGATAACTGTGTACAGGACAAATGGGAGGGTGAATCTCCATAACTGGGGCAAAGACAGCAATTAGGTAGCAGGTGTTCTAATCCTTCTCCACACTTTCTAAAACTAAAAAAAAAAAAAAAAAAAAAAAAGTTGCCTTAAGTTACACTAGTATAAAAATACTTCTCTTATCAATTGGAATACTCATTTACCTGGCCTGCCTCTCTTGGGACTTGGCTTTAGTTCACCTATTGCTGCAGCACTTGCATTACGCTCAGCCTCAGCCAAAATATCCACCTGAATGAGAACAAAAATTACTTAAATTAATTAAAAGTCATAAACATTTAAGAATAAACACTTGCACTTGGTAATACAGAAAAAGTTGGGACCGCTGCACTCTATTCCACCTGAATACCATTAGAAAAGATGCACTGTCTCCTTAAATCACACTGAAATGCATGACAATAGAAATTCACATTTAAAAAATGATTCACTTCTATAAAAAAAATACTACTCATTAATGTGAATCCCAGGTGCCAAGAATACATAAATCCTAAACGTGAAAATCATTTAGTTGTGAATAGGAAATATTTAAAATAGCATATGTGCAAAAAGTAAAATCCATATATAAAAAGGTGCTGAGAAAAGTGCTCTTGTGCTTTGTTGTAAACAATGACAAAGGTGCTCCAAAAGTTCCTGTGAGGTAATGTAGCCTCTTAAGCTGGATACACAGTTACACACTATACAATTTTCTTTAGATTTTTTCCTTTAGACTTACCAAAACTATATAATATGAGGTCAGACCTAAACACTTTCACTTTGTATGCAATCAGGCAGGCCCTTGCACTACATAGTTGAAGGTAAATCTAAAGGAAATCTACCAACAAAAGTTGTATAGTGTGTATCCAGCTTTACTGGACCTAAATGATCTCGGATTATAGAGATTATAAGTGTGTTTATCCAGAAGGCTGATACTCAAAGGCATCAGACTGCAGTTCAAATTAATGGCACCTGTGAGCGACCCGACAGCCCAGTGCCCAGTGTCTATTAAGCCTCCGATATTAGATGGACTCCGACACTCATGATAATAAAACATAAATAAAGAGAATCTCCGAGCACAACCCGTTTGGTAACACTTATTAGATCGGTAATACACTTGCATGCTTTTCTCTCTATTTCATGTAACACAACAGATAAAGATAAATGTTGTTGCCTCAGCTGCGGTGTCTTCTGAGCAGGTTCAGCGCGATAACATCACAGACCTGATTCCATCCAATGAGTTTCCCCGCAAAAATGGTCACCAATCCCAGAAGACACTTCTTACGGGGAAATGTGCCTGGCTGAGTTCGGTATGTGACATCACGCCAAAGCTGCTCGAATGACAAAGTGGCGGAGCCTTAAACATTAAGCTGTTGTGTTACCTGCTTTTATCTCTTCATTTCAAGTGCATTACCTGTCTAATAAACAAGCGTTACCAGATAGGATTGCAAAGCACCACCTTTTATGTTTAATATTAATGAGGGTTGAAGTACACCTCATTTGGTTGTACTTCTCCTGTGCATCACAGAAGTGCAGATCATTTAGCACTCCAGTGACCCTTGAAGCTCGCTGTCGGCTGACGTCACAGAGCCAGTTCAGACTCAGGAAATATCACAACCCTATGGTCGGGATCCGCCCACATGCCTGAACCAGCACTCAGTTCAGCCTCTAAGCAAGCCGCTGAGAGCCTGAGAAGGTTGCTCCCACCCCTTCCAAAGCCCCATGCTTCAGTGAGCGCAGGAGGGCAAAGCAGAGTCAGAGATTGACAGTCACCAGCTCTCTGCTCAGGGAGCACTGAGAACCAAGCGATGAGCGGCAATTGATCGCTCGGTTCTTAGCCTTAGAGCCGGCGGGGACCAATGCTGCATCCACCTAGGTAAGTATGAATAAAAAAAAAAAAAAAAAAAAAAAAAAAAAAAAAAAATTATATAGTTCGGTTTTTAAAAAGGTACGTCAAAATTCCTCTCATCCTTATTGTACAGCTCACAGTAAATCGCTTTATGGGCCACAGGACGTCCCCATGCAATAATTGAGGGGTGGACAACAAGAAAGTTAAACAATTGCAGCAGTCTCCCAGGAAGAAACAAGGAAGGCCAATGGGCCTGACACTGCACAGCTGCCTAGGTTGGAGAAGGAAGTAGGAATTAATTCTGGGAGGATAAAATAACCAAGAAAAAGAGGGTCAAAATGATGAAGGGATGTGGGAGGATGAGCCCCAATTAGGATATCCCAGTAAGCAAGGAGGAATAAAAGAGGGGAGGTTACCATGGAGCCAATCAGCCAGTGGACCGAGGGTGAAGAAAAAAACAAAGGGAATAACTGGTGAAATGTTGTGCTACCAGGCAGGAAAATGGACGACGTAAAATAAGTGTTAGGGAGGAAAGGAGAACACTGGTCTCTGGAATACCCTGTCCCCAAGTGGAAGAGGTGTCGAAAGGAAGATTAATGCTGTTTATATGGACAGAAAGGGGAGGATTGGATCTTCTAAGGGTTTCCCCAGAAGGGACTCTCCCCTTCATTTACAAGGATAGCTCGGGATGGCCCAGAGGTCCTGTAGAAATGCCATGGTGTGAAAAGAAGGAATCCTTTGAAGTAGAAGGATGCACAAAGAGTACAAGGTATCAAGAGATAGAAAGACATAGGATATTTTGTTACTCACCAAAAAATCCTTTTCTCAGAGTTTTACAGGCGCAGTTGCTCTAGAGTCTAGACCATTAGGGTTTTAGAACGCCACCTACAGGCATAGTACACCGGGCAGAAAAGAACTCAGCACTTCCTAAAGGCAGTCCTCTGTGGCATAAAATCCCCTCTCTGCTATAGGCAAGCCAGTTAGTCAGAAAGCATTGTTTGAAGCAAAATCTGCAATAGGGGTGGGATGCTGTGTCCATGAATAAACTCAGAGAAAGGCATTTAATGGTAACAAAAAACGGAATTTTTGTAAAATCTTACCTGTAAAATTCCTTTCTCTGAGTCCTCCGACAGTCGCCGCCTCTTCATATTCGTCACATATGGGGTATTAGACTTTGCTCCGAAGGAGTAGCTAGGCAACAGAATATGTTAACAATAAAGCTTTAACATATCCCACCCTCAAGGGGTGGTCCCCTCAGTCAATACCCTCCTACTTCCTGCAACCATATCTCAGTTTTAGTGGAATAGCAGTAGAGTATACATTCAAACCCCAAAAGAGGGGCGGGGGCGGCGACTGTCGGAGGACTCAGAGAAAGGAATTTTACAGGTAAGATTTTACAAAAATTCCGTTTTCTCTTACGTCCTCCGACAGTCGCCGCCTCTTCATATTCGTCACATATGGGGACGTCCCAAAGCAGTGCAAACATGAGGGGTGGGAAACGCATCCGCGCCGAAAGGCAACGCAGTCTCCACATCAAAGAAAGGAACCTTACCAAAGGAAGGAAACCAGCTGGGCAACAGCAAAAATAAGTGCTCAACAGGAGCAACAACCCAGGAAAAGACAAAAAACCAGGGGATACAAAACTTATCCCAACAGCCAGGAGTCCCCAACAAGGGACCCTAGGGAACAGCCGCACTAGGAACCTTGCGGCCAAAGGAAGCATCCGCCGATGCCTGAACATCTACTTTGTAGAATTTTGTGAAAGTGTGCACGGTCGACCAAGTCGCCGCCTTACACACCTGGGCTACAGAAGCCCCATGACGACAGGCCCAAGACGTACTCAGAGATCTAGTAGAGTGCGCCTTCACAGGCACAGGGGGAACCTTCCCCTGCAAGGCATAAGCCTGTTCAATGGTCTGCCTGATCCATTTGGCAATGGTAGAGGCGGAAGCCGCCATGCCCTTCCGAGGACCCTCTGGAAGAACAAACAAGGAGTCCGTCTTTCGAAAAGACTCAGTCGATTTAAGGTAAACCCTAATCGCTCGAACAACATCCAGAGAATGCAATCTCACCTCCTTAGGATGTTTAGGCTTCGTGCACAACGAAGGCAAAACAATATCCTCGTTAAGATGGAATTCCGAAACCCGTTTCGGCAGAAAAGAAGGATTAGGTCGCAAGACCACCATATCCAAATGAACAACCAGGTACGGAGACTTGCAGGACAAAGCCGCCAGTTCCGACACTCTGCGAGCCGAAGTGATCGCCACCAAAAAGGCGACCTTTTTGGACAACATAGACAACGAGATCTCCCTGATCTGTTCAAAAGGAGCACGTTGTAACACAGACAGGACTAGATTCAAGTCCCAATGGGGGCAAGGGATCCCTCCTAGGAGGAACCAGATGCCGCACACCCTGAATAAAAGTGCCAACCAAGGAGTTGGAAGCTACGGGACGTTGAAACAGAACGGCCAGCGCAGACACCTGACCCTTTATCGTAGCCAGCGCCAAACGCTGATCGACACCCGTCTGAAGGAAAGACAGCACACGGGAAACCGAGTACGTGCGGGGTGAAAACCCCCTGGACTCACACCAGGCAAAATAGGCCTTCCAAGTACGGTAATAAACCTTTCCCGAGGAAGACTTCCTCGCGTTGATCAAGGTATGAACAACCTCTGGAGAGAGACCCTTCTCCTTCAGGACCTCGGTCTCAACAGCCAGGCCGTCAAAGCCAGCGACTGTAAAGCAGGATGGTAAATCGGTCCTTGAGACAGTAGATCGTCCCGAAGAGGCAGACGCCAGGGGGCGTCGACCGCCAGATTCACGAGGTCTGCGTACCAGGACCGGCGAGGCCAGTCCGGTGCCACAAGAATCACCGTGCTGCGTTCCGAGTGTAACCTGCGAAGGAACCGGGACAGCAACTGAATCGGTGGAAACGCGTACATCAGCCTGTACTGATGCCACGGGGCCACTAACGCGTCCGACGCGTCCGCCCGAGGGTCGCGCGTCCTTGCCACGAACCTCTTCACCTTGTAGTTGAGGCGAGACGCGAACAGGTCCACATCTGGAAGACCCCACTTCGCGCACAACATCTGGAAGACAGCCGGGTGGAGAGACCATTCCCCCTGAACCAGGGTCTGGCGACTCAGATAGTCCGCCTGCCAGTTCTCCACTCCCGGAATGTGAACCGCCGTTATCGCCGGGACATGAGTCTCGGCCCAAGACAGAATGTCGGCCACTTCTCGAGCCGCTCGGGCACTCCTGGTGCCCCCTTGGTGGTTGATGTAGGCCACCGCCGTGGCATTGTCCGTCTGCACCCGAACCGGGCAGCCCTGCAGCCGGTCCGTCCAGCGATGAAGACAGAGCCTTATCGCACGCAATTCCAGAATGTTGATCGGGAGGGAAGACTCCCCCTCCGACCAGGTCCCCTGGGCGGACAGAACGCCCAGAACACCACCCCAGCCCGACAGGCTGGCATCCGTGGTGATTATCGTCCACGAGATCGGACGAAACGACTTGCCCCCGGACACCAACGGGGACTGGAGCCACCACAGAAGGTTTTCCCTGGTGCGATGATTCAACGAGATCTGAAGATCCAGAGATTGAGGTCGCCCGTCCCACTTGGACAAGATCTCCGCTTGGAGACCCCGCGTGTGAAACTGCGCGAAAGGAATCGCCTCGAAAGCCGAGACCATCAATCCCAGACATCTCATACACGTCCGCAGAGACGAGTTCGGAACGTCCCTGAGGGACCTGACTTCCTCCTGAAGAGTCCTGAGTTTGTCTTCCGGCAGGAAGACCTTCGCCTGCACCGAGTCCAGTATCATTCCCAGATAGGGAAGACGAACCGACGGACTCAGAGTCGACTTTGGAACATTTATCGTCCAACCGAACTCCTGCAGAGTTTGCATCGTGACAGACAGGTCCTTCTCCAGACCCTGACTGGTCGCAGACCGAATCAGAATGTCGTCCAGATACCCCAGGACAGAAATGCCCTGGGCTCTCAATAATGCCAGAACCGGTGCAAGCACCTTGGTGAAGACCCGCGGAGCCGAGGCGAGCCCAAAGGGCAACGCCACGAATTGGTAGTGATCCTCCGCAATGGCAAATCGAAGGTATCTCTGATGACCCTCGAATATGGGGATGTGAAGATACGCATCCTTCAAATCGATGGAGGCCATGAATTCCCCCGGAACCAGGGCAGCCACCACCGAGCGCAGGGATTCCATGCGGAACTTGCGAACCCGCACAGAGCGGTTCAGAGCTTTCAAGTCCAGAATTGGACGAACCTTGCCCTCCTTTCTGGGCACAGTGAACAGATTGGAATAAAACCCCCGAAATCTGTCCCGATGAGGCACCGGAACCACCACTCCCTGAGCCCTCAGGTCCCGCACCGCCAGGTGCAGATCCCGCAGGCGCTCTGGAGACAGTTGTAGATTTGAGGGAAAAAATCTGCTCTCTGGCCGAGAGAGAAACTCGATCTTGTAACCAGATCGAACGATTTCCAGAACCCATCTGTCCCGCACACGGGCCAACCAGGGCTGAAGAAAACCGAGCAAGCGTCCCCCCACCCCAAAACTGGGTGAGGGCGCCCCTTCAGGCCGAACTGTTATGGGCCGCAGGTCCGGATTGGCCGGACTTCTGTTTTCCAGACCAGGGCTTCTTCTGAGAGCCCTGGCCCTTGAACGGTTTGCCCTTGTAGTGCGGCCGAAAGGCACGAAAGGACCCCTGAGGGGGCCGAAAATTAGCATGCTTCTTCCCAGAAGCCCCCTTAGCCTTGGGGAAATGGGGCAAGAGAGTGCTCTTACCCCCAGTAATCCCCTTAATCAACACATCCAGGGACTCCCCAAAAAGGCGAGACCCATCATAAGGCAGATTGGCTAAGGTTTTACGTGAAGATTGGTCCACCGACCAACATTTCAACCAAACCAGGCGGCGAGACAACACCGCCACGCTGTGCACACGCGCGGCCAACGGAATCAGGTCCAGGTCCGCATCACACAGATACATGACACCCTGGTGGATCTGATCCACCATATCCAGGGTCGCCGCTGAGGCCGAATCGGCCACTAGGACGCGCCTAAGCATCTGCGTCCAACTTGCGATCGCCTGGGCCGCCATGAGAGAGGCAAACAGAGCCTTAAGCATAGAACCCGTAACAGAATAAGTATGACGGGCAAGAGACTCCAGTCTCCTATCCGTGGCATCACGGAAAATAGGGGATCCCTCTGCAGGGATCGCAGTGGCTTTGTTCAAAACCGCAATAGCATGATCTACTGGCGGAGGCACACACCACCGTTCATCAGTGGCAGGCGAGAAAGGATAACGCAGCTTAAATTTACTTGGTACCGCAAAAGGCTTGCGCAAATCGCGCCATTGGTCCTTAACAGCGCGCTGAAAATCAGCATTGCAGGGAAAGACCTGCGGCGTCCTGCGTTTTCTCTGCGTCCCATAAGCCGCCAAGGCAGCTGGGGGACACACCTCGTCCTGCAAACGTAGCGTCTGCTTAATGGAAGCAATCAACTCATCCATGATTGCAAGCTCTTCAGGCGAGCCAGGGGGAGAATTATCAACCCCCTCAACTTCAGCCTCTACCTCAGACCCCACTAGATCCAGAGAGGAGCGGGACCCCGATAGGGGGGTCCCCGCCAGAACAGCCCCATCACCTTCACCCTCAGAATCAGAGGACAGAGCAACTCTGGGCCGTTTAGTAGATTGAGCAGCCACCAGCATTTGCACCTGTGCAGCAAGGCCAGCCACAATAGTGGCCAAATCCCCCCCTGGGGGGGAAACAGCGGTCCCCTGGCTTTCCACCAAGACTGTGGGAAATTTGCCCTCCTGAGAATCCATTGCCCCTGTATGCCAGACAACCAAGGGTTAACTGCCCCCTTACAGCAAGCGCGGCAAGCGCAGCCCACCGCACCACACTCAGGCACAATGAGACCCCCACAGGGAATATACAGACTGAATACAGGCAATGGAACACAGGAATAGAAGGATAAAACCTGAGGAGACTCCGCTGCTGCTGCTGCCTCGATCGGTGCTTCCAGGAGAGAGGAAGTGATGCTGCCAGGGCGCTCTATGTAAGCCTATGGAGGCTACAAGAAAATGGCCGCCGTGCATGTAAACCATGCGGCCGGAGCGGGCGCCGGTAAAATGGCGCCGTTTGGCGCCGAAATCGCCGCTCCACAGTGCATAAAATCACACACAATATCATCCCATAATATGGATACATGTTAGATCGCCGCAGCGATCGCTGTATATGCCCCAACATGCCATTAAAAACATGCCCCACAGCACACAGCTCCTCACACTGCCCAGCCTGACATACTCAGTGTCATACAGCTCCCCCCCCCCCCTTGCAGCCCACAGCATGCAGCCGAGAGATAGGGAGACAAGCAGTGTGATTAAAGGCAGGTTACACAGTCCCCGACTGAGACCCCCCCAGACAGACAGGTCCCCACATAGATACACTTACCTCACATGGCGTGGGGAACCCGCACAGGCGAACAAGCCGCTGCACATGAGGCAGGGAGAGTCGCTACTCAAGACGCACACAATGGCGGTTCAGAAACCGCACAGCGTCCGGTGAGGTAGCCACCTCACCAATCATCCCTGCACCGAACAGGGATGGGTCGTTCACCGTGCCAGGAGCGTTACCTGGCTGAACGCTCGATGGCAGACTGGGAAGCCACTGACCCACGACCTGCGACCAGGGGGATCAGCCCGAGACCCAGTCCGCATGATCCTCTTCGTCCGAAGAACTAACTAATGCTGACAAAAATAACAGCTAAGTAAAGGTAGAGAGAAAACTCAAACAAAATATCAAAAAGAAGAAAGAGTCTGGGACAAAAAGTCCCAGCACAGAGAGAGCCAGCCACTCCTGACAAGCTAGACATTAAAACTGAGATATGGTTGCAGGAAGTAGGAGGGTATTGACTGAGGGGACCACCCCTTGAGGGTGGGATATGTTAAAGCTTTATTGTTAACATATTCTGTTGCCTAGCTACTCCTTCGGAGCAAAGTCTAATACCCCATATGTGACGAATATGAAGAGGCGGCGACTGTCGGAGGACGTAAGAGAAAACAGGATTTTTAACTTACCGTAAAATTATTTTCTCTGGAGTTCATTGACAGACGCAGCTCAATATTCTTCTTAACCATTGGGTTATGCTGCCCCCTACAGGAGTAGGACAATAGGCAGGAAAAAAAAAAAAAAAAACTTTACCATGCCTATGGGGCAGTCCCTGGGGGCACACACCCACTCACTCTGCCACAGGATTCAGTTTTCTTGCAAGCAGTGTCAAAAGTAAAAAACCCCAACCCACTCAGAAATAGAGGGCTGCGTCTGTCAATGAACCTCAAAGAAAATGAGTTTACAGTGTGTCAAAAATCCAGTTTTCTCTATCATTCATTGCCACACGCAGCTCCATATTCTTCTTAACCATTGGTATGTCCCAAAGCAGTATGTGCATGAGGGGTGGGAAAACAACGCAGAGAAAAAAAAAAAAAAACAATTCCCCAAGGGCTAAACTTAACCAACCAGGTAACATGGAGCTCAACCAGGAACAACTGGAACTCACCTAGAAACATACACCATCAAAAGAAAAAAAATGCTCTTTTAAAACCGCAGCCTGCAAAACCTTGCAGCCAAAAGAAGCATTCGAGGATGCCAACACATCTACTTTGTAGAATTTAGTGAACGTGTGCACAGACGACTAAGTTGTCGCCTTGCAAACTTGTATTACTGACGCCTGATGGCGGAGGCCCAAGAGGCACTCAGCGCCCTAACAGAATGCGCCTTCACAGGGATAGGTGGAACCTGACCCTTAAGTGAATATGCCTGTACCACTGTCTGCCAGATCCATCTGGATATGGTCGCAGCAGAAGCAGCCAATTCCTTTCCCATGAGGACAAAAAGTCTGATTTCCTGAAAGATTCAGTAACCGCCAGGCAAACCTTAATTGCCCGAACCACAGCCAAAGAATGCAAGGTAATTTCCTTGGGATGCTTGGGCTTAGGACATCGTGAAGGCAGACAAGGTCTTCATTCAATGAAAATCAGAAACCACCTTAGGAGGAAACGACTGATTAGGTCGAAGTGCCACCTAATCTCTGTGGACCACCAGAGAGAGAACGGCAGGAGAGCGCCACCAATTCAGACACTCTGCGGGCGGAGGTAATAACCACCAAAACTGGATTTTTGATTTACCGTAAAATCCTTTTCTCAAGTTCATTGATGGACGCATTTCTCTCTGATTCATATCAGTAGGGTTATACCGCCCCCTACAGGAGTAGGACACTAGGCAGGAAAAAGTTCTGGCTACGCCTATGGGCAGTCCCGGAGGGTACACCCTCTCTCTTCCTGCATAGAATGTCAGTTTTGTATCAAAGCAGTGTCAGAAAGGAACACCAACCCAACTCAAAATAGAGGGGCAGGTACTGCGTCTCTTCACCATTACGAGTCCGAGGACGGGCGGAAGAGCCGACCGGCCGGCAGCTCATTCAAACCCACGCTGTTCCTATTTCTATGTCTGTAAGTTGCTCTCCTTTATTTTAATCATTAAATTTGTGGTTTTACACTATGGAGCGCTTTGTTTTATTTGCATAACCTGCTATTGGATCGCATTGGAGAATCTTGTTCAGTTATCTTGGCCATATTTGGAGGACATCCCCATCAGACTGTTATTGGTGCTTCTTTTACCTTTGTCTGGTAAGCAGCTGTGGTGTTGGTCCCTGTCGAACCTTGGTGGGCTTATATAGGTTGCTCCCTTCTTGACTTCTGGCTAGTTACATCTGTCCTTTGTTAAGCAGATTGGATCTAAGGGTGCTGGCGTTATTATTCACTCTAATTTCACTGCATGTCTGGTAAGCAGTTAGAATCGGTGGTGGTATACACTTTATTTACACTATCGGTGACATTACTGGGTGAAACAGTATTATGCTATGGAAGCTTTTATTCTTTTTTTACATGCACTCGGCACTTGACTACTGAGACATCATGCAAATCTGAGGAGTCACTTTGAAGCCATTTGACTAGAATTGCTACTTTGAGTTCTGGGTGATTTACCTGCTTTTGGTAAGAAGTTTGTACACCTCGTGGCTTCACTATTTTTCATCTTGGATTTATACAGACTTCAGATTTTTGGATCAATTTAATGAACATTTGGACACTGTATTTGTGTTTCACACAGTTTAGTGTATGGCCTTCACCATCACTACATTTCATAATTTGACTGATATTTTTAATAAAATATTATTCATTTTTAGCGCAACTTATCTATGTGCAGGAAAAGGAGCCATTTTGGATCAAACAACTCGCTGGGGAAGCACTTATTTAATGGTGAAGCTTGAACTTAAAGACTTCATAGAAGAAATGGACAATGAAAATCTTGCATTAACTGAAAGCCAGTGGACACAAACAAAAGATCTGGAGAACCTTCTTTCTCACCCCTTCACTGTCACCAAGAGGTTGCAATGTGACGATGACGATCTAACCCGGGGTAAATTCCTCTGGGAATGGAAGAGCCTGTTATATCGCCTGAACAAAAATGGAGGGTTAATAGCTGAGGGCATTGCATCTTCAATGCTGAAAAGAGAGTCTTTGGCTGGAAAATGAAATCTTGTTAGTGGCTATTTATGTCGACCCAATGAGCCAACTTTTGTTAAACAGTGAACAGACTGCTACTGGGAAAAAGGCCCTCTATGATGTAGCAGTTCGCATGAAGGGATTATGACATGAAATGCCTCCACAGGATGAAGTTCTTTTAAGCAATAGTGGTAACTCAGGATCATCTTCTTCAAACAAAGAATTAGACTTTGATTCCATCTTAGACAAAATGGAAGTTGCTAAAGGAAAGCGAGTAGCTAGTAGTCCTGTGGTAATGACATGTATGTTGCCTTTCTTTCCTTCAAGGAATGTATAAAATACATTCGCATATTAATACAGAGGAGTCGGAGAGTCGGAGTCGGAAGTACAAAAAAAAACGGAGTCGTCGGAACATTTATCTACCAACTCCACAGCCCTGCCAAATACTGGCTGGGTATGGGGGTCATGAAGACAGTAAGCGATCAAATCTTGATAGAAATGTCAGTTGAGTTAGTAAAAGTGGTATTAAACCCAAAACGTAAAATATTGCAGCTTATCAATAGTTAGATGTGGTGGCTGCAATTATTTTCCTTTTTTTATGCTTTTATCCCAGGCCCATTAACACACCTCCTGTATTAGAGTGCCTCCACTCTGGATAAATAAGCACAGGGCACATGACAAAAAAAAAAAAAAAAACAAGTCTTTTCTTAGCATTAACCCCTTAACACTGCACAACAGCCGCAATTTAAAGTGAGTTTTAAAGCCCAGGAGGCAGCGCAGTATCTCTCTCTATCTCACATATACACACAGTATATGAACAGCAATCTGTAGTGAGTTTGAACACTTATGCCCACTGCATCTTTGCCTCCAGACAAAGGCCAGGACATTGCAAGGTAATGAAAACTAAAAAGAACTTGACACCAACATTAGATCTCATAGCTCCCTCTGTTGGCTACCAATGGCCTGGTAGGCACAAGTAGACTTAGCGAAGAAGTCAGGGAACCTGTCAGCATAATGGAGTAAGAGAAAAAGAGCAGCTTTTAACATGCAATCGCTTTATAGCCATAGTAGTTATTAATAGGGAACTATGGACAAAGCTTTTTTTGGCCACACTATTCTTCTGGATCACAGAAGTGCTCTTAATCATCTGCGACCCAGAATGTCAGCTGACATCACAGAGCTGGTCCAGGCTTTGGATGAATACCAAACAATGCTGTGATACACCCACATGCCTAACCGGCAACTGGCTTAGCCTCTCAATGCACCGCTGAGAGCCTGAGCCAGATGCTATAGCGCCCTCCACAGCCCAGCACTCCAGTGAGCACTGGAGAGGCAGAGCAGAGATCAGCGACTGACAGTTACCACTCTGCTCAGAGGGGAACGAGAAATTAGCAATCAGCGGTCATGTGATCGCTCAGTTCTCAGTCTTAGAGCCAGGAACAGCTGCAGTTTCACAGTGAAGCTGCAGCCAAAGAGGTGAGTATGAACATTTTTCTCTCAATTCCAGAGTTCTCCTATAAATGTAATGCTGTTCCCCCCACCCCTTTCACAAAAGAATAAACGCACACAAAAAAAGAAAAAAACAGACGACGAAGGTGTAGGGAACATTAAAGTGATTGTAAAGTAGTTTTTTTTTTTTTTTTTTTTATTAACAAACAAGTTATATCTACCTCCTCTGTGCAGTTGATTTTGGCCCCGATCCCTCTCTTCTCAGGTCCCTTTTCTGTGCTCCTGACCCTCCTCCCTCCTGTTGAGAGCCCCCACAGCAAGCAGCTTGTTATGGGGGCCCCTGAGCAGAGTCACAGATCCCTGTGACTTTTCAGACAGAGAGCTGAGACCAGCCCCCTCCCTTTCCTGATTGGCTGACTGACCACAGCGGGAGCCAATCGTGCCGCGCTACTCTCTCAGACAATGAGTGGAGTTTCAGGCAGTTGGGACACTTCTGTAACACTGCTGGATAAAAGACAGGCTCAAGTAAGTATTAGCGGGGCTGCTGCACACAGGTTTTTTCATCCTAATGCATAGAATGCAGTATATAAAAAAAAAAAAAAAATACACCTGCCTTTACAATCCCTTTAATACAACATGCCTAATTTTGGAAGTACAGTAGACTTCAGTACAGATAACAGTAATGCAATTTTCCCTCACCTTCTTCTTTCGGCCTCGCTTGGCTTTAACAGGTGAATTAGTTGGTCCATCCTGAAAAGTCAAACACTATGTTTAATTCCATATGGTCATAATTTGGTGCTGAGCAGTAAAAAGTCAGTTTGAGCATAAAAGAAAAAAAAAAAACAACCAAATGTGTGGTGAAAAATCATATTTTCTAGGAAACTAGGAAATGCCTCTTTCCATGGAGATAGTACCGGTGCATCTCATAAAATTAGATCAAAAAGTACATTTCAGTAATTTAATAAGTGAAACTCTTATTTTATATAGATGCGATACACACAGGGATATATTTCAAGCATTTCATTTTTTAAATTGAGGATTATGGCTTATAGCTAGCGAAAACCCAAAATTCATTATCTCAGAATATTACACAAGACCAAAAACAGAAATATTGGCTTTCTGAAAAGTATGACTATGTACAGTATAGTATGCCCTCAATACTTGGTTGGGCTCCTTTTACATAAATTACTGGATCAATGCGGCGTGGCATGGAGGCGTGGCACTGCTGAGGTGTAACGGAAGCCCAGGTTTCTTTGATCGCAGCCTTTAGCTTATCTGCATTGTTGGGTCTGGTGTCTCACCTTCCACTTAACCACTTAAGCCCCGGAAGATTTTACTCCCTTCCTGACCAGGGCCTATTTTGCGATTCGGCACTGCGTGACTTTAACGGACAATTGCACGGTCGTGTGACGCTGTACCCAAATGAAATTGACGTCCTTTTTTTCCCCACAGAGATTTCTTTTGGTGGTATTTGATCACCTGTGCGATTTTTTGATCATGCGCTATGAACAAAAAAAGAGCGACAATTTTGCAAAAACAATAATATTTTTCACATTTTTAATATGAAATCCCCCCCCCCCCCCAAAATGTAAAAGTACAAAATTTTTTAACATTTTAAGCCAATTTGTTTTTTGCTACATATGTTTGGTAAAAAAAAAAAAATTATAAAAATCGCAAAAAGCGTATTATGATTGGTTTGTGCAAACGATATTGCATTTACTAAGGGAAAGATTGTCATTTTTATTGTTTTTTTTTTAACGAGTAATGGCGGCGATCTGCGATTTTTTTTTGCGTGACTGCGACATTGCGGCGGACAGATCGGACCCTTGACTGACATTTTTGACACTTTTGTGGGTAACAGTGACATTACTACAGTAATCAGTGCTATACATATGCACTGTTACTGTAAAAATGACACTGGCAGGGAAGGGGTTAACTATTTGAGAAGGAGGGGTTAAATGTGTCCCTAGGGGCATGATTCTTACTGTGATCGCGAGTGACCGGTGGACATCGGGGGGGTCTGTGAGCGAGCGGGAGCACGCCTCCAGCGGCGCACGCTCGCTCCCTAGAGCCTCACAGGCTAGCGACGTAGTACTACTTCACTTTGCCTGTGAGGGGCTGACTGCCGACGTAAATCGTCATTAGGCAGTCTGCAAGTGGTTAATACTCCACAGATTCTCTATAGGGTTTCGGTCAGGCAAGTTTGATGGCCAGTAAAGCACAGTGATACCATGATCATTAAACCAGGTACTGGTACTTTTGGCAGTGTGGGCAGGTGCCCAGTCCTGCTGGAAAATTAAATCAGCATCTCCGGACCTGTGTAAGGATGGGGTGTGGCATGGTAATGGCACCGTAAGGACGTGTAACCTCGGAGCTCCGTGATTCACAGCGGTGCTCCAGCCTTTTGCAGGCAGCGAGCGTGACCCTGCCCTGCATCCTCGCATATGCCAGGACCTGACAAGCCGGTGAAGCCTCCGGAGACTGGTAGGAGACCGGACATCACAGCATATTTCCTCCCGTGTCCCGCTGTTCAGACAGTCTCTGCACCCTCCAAGATGGCGCCGCCACTTCCGTCGGCCCCGCTATACAGAAAAAGCCTCTTAAACCGGCCCAATCTGCGGCTCACTCCTCCTCTCCTCGGGGATTTCTACAGCGGATAAACCGCCGGCGGATTCTTTGGATGTTCCTACCTCTCCTGGTCAATCCGAATGCCTGCCGGCTTCAGAATGCTTTAAAACAGCAAATTGATCAGATGGACAGTAAAGTGATAGCTGTGAAGGAGGCCCAATCTTTATTAGAGTTATTGATCTAGAAAACTCACAGGTCCTTTTACAGAAAAAGCTGACTAAATTACAACTTCAACAGGATGACAGTGAGAACCGCAGCCGTAGAAATAACATCAGGATGCGGGGTATCCCAGAGGCCATCCTGGGCCCTAATCTTAAGACGGCTGTTGTTGGGATCTTTAATAAATTACTGGATCATCCTCCTACAGAGGACATTGAAACAGACAGAGTACACAGTACAGGCGCCCCCCCCCCCCCCCCTGCAGTGCAGGAGTGGACCACCCGTTTGATGTACTGGTCCGAGTACATTTTTACTCCCTTAAGGAAGACATCATGCACCGTGCATGGAATCATGGGCCATTGGACTCTGACGGGGCATCAATACGGCTCTTGTCGGATCTTTCCCCCTGCACTTTGCTGATGAGGGCCACATTAAAACCATAGCTAGTGGAAATTCGCAATGCGGGGGCTACATATCATTGGGGCCACCCGTTTCATTTGATGGTCCGACGGAATGGAAAGTCATTTGCTTTGAGATGGCATGATCAACTTCCTGAGCAGTTTTCCTTTTTGGAAGCCTCCCCGGTGTCGATTCCTGACCGGCTCAGAAACCCTTGGAGTCGGGCCTCGTTGGGGTCCCCCACGCCCCGGCATCGTAGGAGAGGACGTACTGGTTTGGCAGTGGGGAAGGTCCCTACAGAAGCTACGGCTTCCAACAATCTGTAAGACTTAACCAGGAGGTCCTATATGCCCTTGTACTTTACTTTATTTTTTAGGCATCTTGCATGCTGGCCCACCTGGGTCCCCTTCTTGTCCCCCTCTCCCTTCTCTCTTGTGCTGGCCCCCGCCACCCATGTAGGTAATATTTCCTGCAGGGGTGGTTGGGGGTTTGGGGTGATATCCCCCATATTGTATGTGCCATTTGCACCTATATTAGGGGGATGGACCACCGGCCTTAGATGGCCTTGGACTTTATTATGGACTCTTGGGAGGCAATGGGTTGTGGAGCTATTTTTTGGCAAGAGGGGGAGGGTGAGGGGACGGGGGGCATATCATCTTATTTTTGTAGAATATGCAAGAGTGCTAGTAGTTTTGGATGGGTTTTTTGCCTGGCTGGGGGGTTACAGCCTCAGGTGTTTATTATGATCATTATGTAGGCTGGCACCTTTTAGTCACGACTCCTTTTTACCTACGGTGTTTACTATCCATATTTTCCCCACATTAGGTTGTGCTTGGCTAACGATTTAACCAAACTTTTTTAGTGTCTGTACTGGTACACACAGTCTAGTTTTTTTTTTTTTTTTCTTCTTTCTCTTCCTCGGGTTGGGGTGCGGCCGCCAGGGTGACCATGTTGCCTCGTGCCAGGCGAGTGGCCTTGGGCTGTAGGGTAACCACACTTAATGTAAGGGGGTTATCTAGCCCAGAGAAAACGCGCACGCCTCCTGCTAAATTTAAAACCTAGCCACACACATCTGGTGTTCCTACAGGAGACATATTTTCAGAAGGACGCTGTTCCTAGGCTATACAATAGAGACTTTCCCTGGGTGTACCATACCCCCCTCACCTATATCCAAGTCAAAGGGAGTGAGCATCCTTATGTCCAAATCCCTTCCCTGGCCATTTAAAGAGGAATTAGTAGATCCAATGGGCAGATTCTTGCTAGTCAAAAGGAAACGTTGGCCAGGTAGAGTTAACCCTATTAAATGTCCATCTACCTAACTCAGATCATTTATCTTTTTTGCAGCAATTGATGCTGGTAGTCCTGGGCTTTCGAGAGGGGCACCTCGTGATGGGTGGAGATTTTAATTATACACCTGAACCACTTTTGGACTCTTCCAGAGGAATTTCATGTACCTCCCATACACGGCTACGCCGTCTACAGTGGGAGCCTTCTATCCTCGACTTGACCGATCCTTGGCAACTGATGCACCCAGGTGAGCGGGACTATACTTATTCTCCGACCCATAGCATCTACACCCGAATAGACCGCATCTTAATTCCTCAAAGCGATCTCCCTCTAGTAATCTTCTCTCATATTGATGCGTTTTCTATGTCGGACCATGCTCCTGTACATGTTGTTATTGCATGGGAACCCAGGACAGTTAGACCTTGTACATGGAGGCTCAATGAGTCATTACTCCAGTTCCCAGAAGTCAGGGCAGAGATAGAAACTTCTCTTTCTAACTATTTTGAGGACAACGTGGACGAGTCTTTGTCGCCATCAGTGATATGGGAGGCCCATAAGTGCGTCGTCCGAGGCGTTCTTATTCGAATCGGAGCACAACGTAAAAAGGAACAAGAGAGTAGACTGACAGCTCTATTTTCCCGGACAGAGTCCCTCAGTAAACACAAGCAGTCCCTACCCGTGGAAAATTTTGCCCCTTTAACTCGAGCTAGAGAAGAACTAAACCGTCTCCTGTTTCAGAAGACGGTTCGGGGTATGGCGTGGGCTAGGAGACATTACGAATTTTCAAATAAACCGGGGGCGAGGCTGGCACAGGCTTTGAGGGGCCCGAGGAAGCGAACACATATATATATATATATATCTCGTATACAGACGGCCGTTGGACGAGAGGTGCATACCTTGTCAGCTATTGCAGACGAGTTTCGCTCATTTTATCACTCCCTCTATAATCTATCTACACCTGACAGAATTGTGTGTCCCCCCCCCCCCCCACCCCGAGAGGAGAGGAGAGGGAATTGTCAGATTTTTATCTTCGGGAGTCAGGGATGCACTCCCTCACAGCGGAGCAGGCATCTGCTTTGGAGGGGGAAGATTACTGCTGAGGAGTAATCCTCTGCCTCTCGCAATCGAAACCCCACAAGGGCCCTGGCCCGGACGGGTTTACCCTGCCTTATTACCAGCAGTTTATGGCATGTTTAGGTAAGCCCCTCCTCCCGGGGGCGTGGCCTGGCACAGCATGGAGTAAGACACAAGTGAGCTGAGCTCTGCACATTACTCCTTAATAGACCCATCCTGTGCTCCGGAATCCCCCTGGGCTGACCTGGCTGGCTCCTGTAGTGCTCCCACACATACCCCGATCCAGGGGGAATGGCTCCTGAACAGGGCGGCGACCCTCAAAAAACTGACGTTTTTCTCGGCCGGATAAACAATGTAGGCAAGTCCCCGGCTTCGGCCTACTCCTGGAAGTCGGCGGCCATCCTGGTACACCCACTCGATCGGTTTTTGAGCTGTTTTGACCCTCCCGACGCCCGGATCTCTCCTTTTAAAGGTACTGTGGGACACTCTGGCTCCTCTTTATGCTGCCTGACCCCTCTAGTGACGCTACTCAGATTTCATCAGTGACCAGCTGCTTAGTTTCACTTCAGCACGGTCGGCCATCTTGCTGCACCCCAGCCTCTATTCATCTCCTGTTAACTACTGTACTTGGTCATTTTTGCCCGAACAAAGCCCTGACTATGACACCCCCAAAATCTAAGCCAGAGACTGTTGCCAAGTTGGATAAGTTCAGAAGAAATAACAATGCTGATTTGGGGGAGACTGCCAGTATTGTAGCAGAGGGGGGAAGATCGACAGGCGCTGACACGGATAAGGTGCTAGGGGCCATTTCGGCCCTGCAAGCTACTCTCACTACTAAAATAGAAGAGGTCAAAGTGGATATCTCCCTAGTTAGGCAAGACCTACACCTGCTTAAGGAGAGAGTTAAAACCTCTGAAACAAGAATTGGAGAGATGGAGGACGCGATCCCGCCTTTACAACATGCCTCTGAACATATGCAGCACCAAATAAATCAGATCCTTGCAAAACAGGATGACATGGAGAACAGACTTCGTAGGTGTAACTTGCATTTATCGGGCTACCAGAAGGTTCGGAGGGCAAAGACCCGACTACATTTTTGGAACAATTACTAACTACAACTTATGGCAGAGAGGCCTTCTCGGCTACATTTGCGGTAGAAAGGGCCCACCGAATGCCCGCTAGGCCTCCGCCGCAGGGTGCTCCCCCCACGCACATTCATCGCGAAACTGCTCAATTATAAAGACCGTGATGCTGCACTCAGGCTGGCAAGGGTGAAAGGCAACATACCCATAGATAACGCAAGGGTGGCCATCTTTCCTGATTTTTCTACCGAAGTCCAGAAACGCACACAGAGCTTTACAGAAGTTAAACGCCGCTTACGCATTAAAAACCTCAAATACTCCATGTTATTTCCTGCACGCCTTCGAGTGGAAGATGGAGATCGCACTGTGTTCTTTGAATCTCCTGAGGATGCAATTAACTGGTTGGAAAAACGTGAACCAAACAGGAGGGCCATAGATTGATCAGCAATACGAGATATGTTTTTAGGCTACAAATTTCCTCCTAATATTCTTTCTCGGATCTCACAGACTGCTGCTGGACCTGCACCATTGTATCACCGGGGGAACTATCCACCCATTTGCCCTCTCTCCCTCCCTCCCTTCTATCCTCAAGAATCCTTGTTTGAGCTGCCCTCACCTCCTGGGAGATCGGGACAAACCCCTGATCTACCATCTCTGGAAGAACTATGCAAGCTGACAAATTGTCATAGATGCTCTGGATGCACTTTCATATTGGTTTTGCCTCAGAGGGGAGACCACATTCATCAACATTGAGCCAGGACTGTACTGTTTTATTTGCACGGATCTAAGCCACAAAATGACCATACATGTCGCTACACATACGGAGAATTACTTTCAGAAGTCACGAGAGTCTTACGAATTGCTCCCTTTTTCTTTTATGCTTCATTTGTTTTTTCTCCTTTTTTCTTTTTTCTCTGCACCCCGTGGTGTCGAATTGTCTCACAGACTGTGCTGCCCAGCGAGTTTTTTCTCGCCCCTTGCACCTGCTGCGTCAGGTGTATGTTCCCTGTTTCACTCCTTTTTTATTTTCAGTGTGCCTTCTCCTTACCCTGGACCAGCCGTTTGTTTTTGCACTAATCTCTGCTGGGAATTGTATTTAGCATGTGGTCTGGTCCTGGCTCTTCTCCCCCTTATCTTTTTACATGCACACTATGTTCTGAATGTCTCAGGGACTCTTTTTTGTTGTTTTTTTTGGGGATCCAAGCCCGCACGTGTTGGGGATGGTGCAGGGCAGGGTGGGGGGTTGCAGTTTTACATTTAGTGCAACTGTTTGATCTATGCAAGTACATGTTTCTTAACTGTGTTTATGTTATGGTACCGGTGGTGCATTCTGTGTTACTCATGGACTGCCCTCTGCTGCTTTTATTTCACTGTTTCCCTGGCCTTTGCGGGGGGACATGACTGAGATCCTGGAGGTCTTTACCCTTTCAAGTTTAACTCAATGGGCGCGGCCACCCTGAAAATTGTGACGTGAAACGTCCGGGGCATGAGGGACAAGATTAAAAGGACGGCTGTTTTCAATACCCTCAAGCAGCTGCATGCGCATGCAGCTGTCACTCAAACGCCCGTGGGTGGGGTGGGTGTACCACTCGGCCTACACATCCCATTCTAGAGGTCTGGCCGTACTAGTAACGAAGTCAATCCATTTCCAGCTTCTAGGATCTCATGTTGACCCCCTAGGTAGATATGTGTTTTTACGGGTCTCTATCTTTGGTGAATCTATGCTCCTAATGGCCTACTATGTTCCGCCACCCTTCTCCAGCTCTGTTTTATTAGAGGGGTTTGCCTTCCTGGCTCAACACCGGGCTCTGCCGGCTATCTGGATCGGGGACTTTAATAATGTACTTGATCCCACCTTGGACAGGTTAGGCACTTCTCCCCAGGTGTTGGCTCCAGCCTGTAGTACCAGATTTGCCAGACTGCTGGAGAGTTTTGGGTTGCGGGACACGTGGCGTGCGCTATATCCCTCCCAGAGGTCGTATTCCTGTTTTTCTGCATCCCACCACACCATGTCCAGGATTGACTTGATACTGCTGTCCCGAGCCCTGCTTCCCAGATTGCTTAAGGCGGGTTTTTCTCCCAGGTCCATGTCTGATAACTGTCCATACTGGGTGGTGGTGTCCTTGCCCCACAGTAGACCTCCGCCGGCCTGGAGACTTAACCCTGCGTGGTTGGTCCTGATGGAGGGGGGGTAATGCACTGGATGCCTCGTGGAGTCAGTTTTTCGCTGATAACGATCAAACTGCCTCTCTTGGAGAGGTGTGGGAGGCGTTTAAATTACATGCCAGAGCCACTCTACAATCTCGTGTTAAAGCCATTAAAGCGGACTCTGCTGCGGCTTACTCCCGGGCAATGGCTAACCTCGCCACGGCTGAGAGTTCCTATTTGGCGGATCCTACCCAGGCCAATGAATCCCAGTATAAGCTGACCTCCAAGTTAGTGACCCAAATGGACTATGAACGAGCAAAGACAAAACTATTCTTTCAGAGCAAAGACTGTTTGCACACGGTGAACGAGCTGGGAAGCTCCTCGCCTACCTGGTACATTGTGAGGACCGCCCTCCAATAGTGATATCCCTGATAGCGGACTCTGGTGCCCACTTGACTGACCCTCCGCGGGTCGCGGACAGGTTCCGTACGTTCTTTAGTGACCTCTACACTTCCACGGCTCAGACGTGCATTCATTCCTACAGACAGTAGATTTCCCGTCGTCTCCTGAACAGGTCGCGATCCTGGAGGCGCCGCTCACCGAGGGCGAGATTGCGGAGGCCGTGTCCAGATTTCCCAGATCAAAGTCCCCGGGTCTAGACGGACTCCCGGTGGAGTTTTACGCCCAATATTCTGAACTCCTGTTACCTAAACTACTTGCCCTTTTTAATCAGCTCTATGAGGATCGGGAGTTGCTCCCCTCTATGAGAGAGGCGCTAATAGTGTTGATCCCTAAACCGGGCAAGGATCCCCACTTTCCGGAGTCGTATCGTCCTATTTCCCTCCTCCAGGTAGATGTAAAGATTCTTGCCAAGATCCTAGCTCTCCGCCTTAACCAAGTAATACTTACACTTGTCCACCCCGACCAGGTGGGCTTTATGCCGGGTAGAAACACCCCCTTTAACTTACGTAGATTGTTCATGAACCTCCAAGCTGCACATGACAACTCGGGCAGGAGGGTGGTGGTGACTCTGGACAGGGCCAAAGCCTTTGACTCGGTGGAATGGTCCTTCTTGTGGGCATGCCTCGGGAGATATGGCTTTGGACCCAAATTTATACGTTGGGTACAGTTGCTATACAATGCTCCGGTTGCGAAAGTTCTGGCTAATGGTTGGACTTCGTCTGAGTTTCCTCTGTCTAGGGGCACCCGCCAAGGGTGTCCCTTGTCCCCTCTGCTTTATGCCCTGGCGGCGGAACCCTTGGCTATTGCCATTAGGGACCACCCTGATATCCGCGGATTTCGCAGAGGTTCCCTTACGGAAAAGATCAGTATGTATGCCGATGATACCCTGCTCTATCTGGAGGACCCAAACGACTCTCTGTTGACAGGTAAGCCCCTCCTAGCTCATTTCAACATGGTATGTGATGGTGCCTCGTTGCCCATCGATTCTCTTAGGGCTTATATTGCCCTTATTTACAAGGAGGGGGGAAGGACCATCTGTTATGTGGCAGTTACTGACCCATTTCCCTCCTTAACTTTGACACCAAGCTGTTCGCAGATACTCGCAAATTGACTCTTGTCCCACATTCCCCACCTGGTACATTATGACCAGGTGGGTTTTGTGCCGCTTCGTCAGGGGTGCCTGTTGTCGCCTCTTATTTTTCATTCCAACGTTGGAACCTTTTCTATGCTCGATACGTCGGTCAACTAACATTTCTGGCATGCAGGTTGTTGGTGATCAACATAGGGTGGCCGCTTATGCGGATGACCTTATGTTCGTCACCAACCCAATTATTTCACTTACTAACATCTTAGCTGCTCTCCACATCTATGGTGCCTTATCTAACTACAAGATCAATCTTGCGAAGTCGGCGGTGCTTAATGTATCGTCTTCGGCGCAAGAGGAGCGCGTCTTACGTGCCTCTTTCCCATTCCACTGGACTGCGGGCTCGCTGGCATATTTAGGGGTCCAGATTACGGCCGATCCTTTAGATTTATTTAGGAAGAATTATACCCCCTTGTTAGGGATTATAAAGGCAGATCTTCGCACATGGCAATACCTGACCTTGACTTGGTTCGGGTGCTGTAGCGCGCTTAAGATGAATATCTTGCTCAGGCTTCTCTATTTATTGCAGGCCCTGCCGATTGCTGTCCCCCTATTTTTTTTCCCAACAGACCCGGGCATTGTTTAGTTCTTTTATCTGGGCCTCCAGGTCCCCCAGGATTCGACTGCAGACTTTGTCTCGGCCAAAATCGAAGGGGGGAGTGGGCCTTCCGGATATACTTAGATATTACCGCGCTTCGCATCTTGTTCGAGTCTTGGATTGGCATTGTAATGTGGCCTTCAAGCGTTGGGTGGGCTTGGAGGTCAGTGTAGCTGGCCAGCTGACCCCGCCGCCCCCCTTTTTCGCCTACGAATGCCATTTTTTCACACCCCACGATGGTGACCACCCTCCGAGAATCTCGGCATGTTCCACAATACCCGAAGGTGGCACCTTCTCCCTCTCCGCTCACGCCCATATTGGGCAATCCGGATTTTCCTCCGGGGTGTACGAGTGCCAGGATGCGTGGTCTGGCCCAGATCGGTAGGATACGCTTACGAGATGTGGCAACAGGGCTCTGTGCCCACCCATGGGGAGATAGCCGCATGGTCCGGACTGGATTTGGACCATCTGAGCATTTGCCAGTTGCGACATTTTCTTCTTTCTGTTCGACAGCGGGGCTATGTACTGCAAGCCCTAACCCTATTTGAAACTACCTGCAGAACAGGGGATCCCCTTAAGCACACACTGTCTTATTTTATTTGCTGTTGTCAGATGAATCCGAGGGGCAACATTTGTCGTTTCTATCTCAATGGGAGCAGGAGCTTGCAATTTCCCTGACGGCCGCGCAAAAGAACAAGATTCTGACATTGGTACATAAATCCTCTATGGACTGCAAATATCAGGAGGTAGGCTATAAAATACTAACTAGGTGGTATAGGGTTCCTGTGGTACTGCATAAGATGGATGCGAGCGGTTCGGATAGATGTTGGCATTGTGGGTCGGAGGAGGGGTCAATGTTCCATTTTTTTTGGACCTGCCCCTCCCTCATTAAACAACTGACTGCGGTCGAAGTGGGAGATGATCTTGCATTTTGCCTTCTCCATCTCACGAGGCGCTCACTTCGAAAATATAAGTAGTCTTTGACACTCCGACTTCTCAATGCTGCAAAGGCTTATATTCCAACCATGTGGAGACAAATCCAACCGCCAGGGAGTAAGTTGTGGTTTTCCAAAGTTAATGAGATTTATAGGATGGAGGAGTTGACTGACACTTTAAAGAACATGGAGGAACAGACTAGAGACCGTGGAAGCCCTGGGTGCACATTACTGGCACTGATACCTATCAGAGATTATCTGAAATGACCCCCCTGACGGAGTGTTATTTATCCTTATAATGGGCTGCCCTGGTGGCTCCACCCCGACCCTTCTTGTCCTTCCTTTTTCCTTTTTTTTTTCTCTCTTTTCCCCTTTTTCTTCATTTTCAGTAATACCATAATGAGCATTTCTCCGAGAAACAGAGATAGGCGCAAATAAGTGCTTATTTAATTGGGTTTGACGATGTTAGCCGGGTTTTTTTTTTTTTTTCTTGGTTTAAGGGGGATTGTGGTGTCCTTTTTTAAATATATTTACACACGATATTTACGAAGGTTTTTTCACGGATAGTTTGTATTTTATTATTTTGTAAACTGCTTATATCTTCATTGGTAAGATTAGCCATATCACAATGTTTATATTGTGTCACTTTTTATATGTTAAGGTAAATAATATAATATCATATTAGTCTTCACTTTATTCACATAAGAGGGGATTTTCATTATTAATATTTTTTTTTCCCGCTTTTGGAATTTTATATGTTCCGTGTTATTCTATGAAAAATCAATAAAAAGATATTAAAATTAAAAAAAAAAATCAGCATTTCCAAAAAGCTGGTCAGCAGAGGGAAGTGTGAAGTGCTCTAGAATTTCCTGGTAGAGGGCCGCGCTGACTTTGGACTTGATAAAACACAGTGGGCCAACACCAGCAGATGACATGGCTCCCCAAATCCTCACCGACTATGGAAACTTCACACTTGACCTCATGCAACTTGGATTCTGTGCCTCTCTACTCTTCCTCCAGACTCTGGGACCTTGATTTCCAAATGAAATGCAAAACTTTCCACAGTCCGTGATTATTTTGGTAGTCGTTATCTTCTGATATTGGTCCACTGCGGCCAGTGCAGCCTTCTACCAGGAAATTCTACAGCATTTCATGCTTCCCTCTGCTGACCAGCTTTATGGAGATGCCGATTTCATTTTCTAGCAGGACTTGGCACCTGCCCACACTGCCAAAAGTACCAATACCTGATTTAACGATCATGATATTACTGTGCTTGATTGGCCAGCAAACCCACCTGACCTAAACCCCCATAAAGAATCTGTGGGGTAATGTTAAGAGGAGACACCAGTTCCAACAATGCAGATGATCTGAAAGTCCCAATCAAAGCAACCTGGGCTTCCATACCCCCTCAGCAGTGCCAAAGGCCAATCGCCTCATGCATTGATATAGTAAGTCATGCAAAAGGCACCCCGATCAAGTATTGAGAGCATACTATACTGTTCATGGACATACTTTTCAGTAAGCCAACATTTCTTTATTAAAAATCCTTTTTTTCCCCTCTTTCGTTCATTGACGGAGACACAGCTCCTGATCTTTTTAACCATTGGGACGTCCCAAAGCAGTGTTAAACATGAGGGGTGGGAACAGCAAAAAATAAATTCCCTAGGCTAGCTATAGCTAACCAGGTAAACAGGAGCTAAACCAAAACAACTGGAGCTCACCTAAAAAACACAATACACCCTCAAAGAGGACCAGATCCTCTAAACCGCAGCCAGCAAAAACCTTGCGCCCAAAGGAAGCATCCGCAGATGCCATCACATCCACTTTATAGAACTATATGAAAGTGTGCACCGATGACGGATTATGAAAAGCCCAGGAGGAACTGAGTGCAAATAGTGAGTCTGACTTCCTAAAAAGACTCCGTAGCTGCTAGGTACACCCTAATTGCCCGGTCCACATCCAAGGCATGCAAAGCAATTTCCTTCAGATGTGTTGGCCTGGGACAAGGGTAAGGCAACAATGTCTTCATTCAATTGAAAATCAAGCACAACCTGAGGAAGGAACAGCAGACCGGTGTGAAGAACCACCTAATCACTGTGAACCACCAGTAAGGTGAACGACAGGATAACGCGGCCAATTCCGACACCCTGCACGCAGAGGTGAAAGCCACCAAAAAGCCACCTTCTGGGACAGGGCAAGCAGGGGAATCTCCAGAAGATTCTCAAAAATAGGCTTCTGGAGGTCAGAGCACCAAATCGAGGTCCCAATGGGGCAACAGAGACCGCATTGGAGGTGTCAAGTGCCTAACTCCCTGAAGAAAAAGTACGCACCAGGGAGTATGTGGTCAAGGGGCGTTGAAATAAGACTGCTAAGGCCGACACCTGACCCTTGATAGTACGCAAGGCCAGTTTCTGCTCAACCCCCATGTTGAAGGAAGGTCAGGATCCGAGCCACTGAACAAGAGTGAGGATGAACCCCAAGAGACTCACACCACGCAATGCGCGTCTTCCATGTACAACAGTAGATTTTCCTAGAAGTAGGTTTCCTAGCTTTTAACAGCGTTGGAAACACAGACTATAAAGTAGAATGGAAGATTGGCCCTTGGGGACAGCAGATCCTCCCTGAGAGGAAGCTTCCAAGGAACGTCAGCGACCAGCCGCACCAGATCTGTGTACCAAGCCCAGCAAGGCCAGTCCGGGGCCCAGTAAGATGACTGGAATCCCTTCTGCCTCAATTCTTCGTAGAAGAAGTCTTGGCAGAAGCTTGAGAGGAAGGAAGGCATAAATCAGATGACACTCACCCCACTGGGCCACCAGCGCATCTGTGGCATCTGCCAGAGGATCCCATGATCGAGCCACAAACCTCTGCAACTTTCTGTAGAGCCAGGAAGCCAACCGATCCACCTCTGGGATGCCCCACTGGAGACGCAACTGATGAAAACCCCCTCCAGATGAAGGCACCACTCCCCTTGGTCCAACACCTGCCGACTGGGGTAATCTGCCTGCCAGTTTTCCACCCTGGGAATGTGTACTGCGGAGAGGGCTGGAACTAACCGTTTTTCCCACCCTAGCATGCCGAGTACCTCCAGAGCCGCCAGGACACTTCTTGAGCCCCCCTGGTGACTGACAAAAGCCACAACTGTGGCATTGTCCGATTGCATACGCAATGGACATCCCGGAAGACGATCTGTCCAAAGTTCCAGGCACAGTCTGATCGCTCAGAGTTCCAACACATTGATCAGTAGTCTGGACTCCAATGTTCGAGCCCCTGACCAGAATATTTGCAGAGGACGCCTCCCAACCAGACAGGCTGGCATCCGTGGTGACCACTGTCCAATACAAGGGGAGGAAAGCTTTCCCAAGCCAAAGTGCCAAAGAACAAAGCTACCATACCAGGGACTCTTTCGTTTCTGGGTCTGATTGTCCAGAGACTGCGGATTCTTGTCTCATTTGGTCAGAATCTCCCTTTGCTGGGACCGCGTATGTAACTGTGAAAACTGAACCACCGCAAAAGGTAGACACCATCAGGCCAAGCACCTGCACGCAAGTCCAAAGGGATAACCATCTGCTGGACAGATGGAGACGAATTGCAGCCTGTAGTTTCTTGGGTCTGTCCAGAGTACGACCCAGATAGTCCAGCTTGTAGACAGAACAAGAGCAGACTTCTGAAAATTCAGAATTCGGCCATGTTTTACACCAGAGCAGTAGGAGACTCCTCTATTGGCATAACAATGCTGGCACTGGGGACAACAATTTTGTGACGACCCGAGGAGGCGGGACCAAAAGGTAAACGCCACTGATAATGCTCCTCTGCCACGGCAAAGCTGAGGAAGCGCTGGAGACTGACAAATATTGGAATGTGAAGATAATCGTCCTTGATGTCAATGGAAGGCCAGAAAATGCACCCGATGCAGTGAAGCCACTACCATGCGAACGGACTCCATTCTGAACTTCTGCACCCGCACAAAGCAGTTCTGTGCCTTGAGGTCCAGAATTGGAAGCACCTTGCCTTCCTTCCTAGGGACTGTAAACAGATTTGAGTAAAACCCCTGAAAACGTTCCGAAGTTGGAACTGGGACCATCACCCGTACAGTAAAAAGGTCTTGCACTACCCCAGCTACCACAAAAAGAGCCTGTAAGCGGACCGGGGACAGTCACATGATAGAAGGAAGAACCTTGCTGGAAGGTAAGAACTAAACTATCTTGCAGCCGGACCACACAACCTTGTGGACCCACTTGTTCTTGTTCCAGGGGAGTCCATGGGTCCGGGAACCAGCAAAGACATCCCCCCACCCCAGATACGGGTGAAGGCGCTTTGTCCACGGGTCTGAAGAAGCCCTCACTTGACTTGCCAGACCAAGCTCGCTCGATCTTCCAGAGGCCCCGAAGGGCTCCAATCCCTCTTCCCCCCGTGAGACCTTTAATGATGTCATCCAGGGTAGCACCAAACAGGTGATCTCCTTGAAAGGAAAGATCAGCCAAGGTCTTTTTTTTTTTTTTTTTTTAAGAAGTTTGGTCCGCAGACCAGCATTTGAGCCAAGAGACACGCCGAAAGACCACTGCCGAAAGAGCCGAGCTGCATCCAAAGAGGTGTCACAAACTGCTGCCCCTGGACCAGCTGGTCCGCCAGCTCAGCAAAGGCAGGGGGGGAGCTACTCCCCCTCTAGGTCACGGCGTAAAAGCTTAGCCCACTCTGTCAGTCTGCGACACCAGGGCAATGGTGAAAATCTGCCTCGGTGCTAAAACCAGCCAGGTTGTACAAATTGTGGGCCACAGCCTCCGCTTCCTGTCAGTCGGGTCCCAAACTCTTCAACCAGAATCATGGTTGCCTTGTTTATTCTGGAAACCGGAGGGTCCACCAACGGTTTAACAGTCCACTTCTTAAGGGACTCCTCTAGCAACTCGCTTAGGGACCCCAAGGGCACGCTTTGGTCCTCCACACTCTTCAGTAAAAATTCAAAATAGGAGGGGAAAGGGAACTCCTTTGCCGCTCTGGATGGTTAGTGAGTGCAGCCATATCCTCCAACTTCAAGTCTCATGCACAGATACAATCTGTGTCCACCAGCGCCTTTTCGAGTGTGGTTGCAGACCACAGGACCACCGTCAGTGCATTGATGGATGGATGGGAGGGGACCCCAACAGACTCACCACCCCCAGAAACCCGTCTCCACAGCAACCAGGAGTATCTGCACTGCACAAGTGGCAATCAGAACATGAAAGGATCCAGAAGTCAGTACCAGGGGATGAGGAGGGGCCCCCACTGCCAATATTGACACCCAGAGGGCTCCACTGTCATGGCCGGCTTTATATTCAATGGCAGACCACTGCAAAATGGCTGCCGAGCTACACAAACATGGCCGCCATGCATTGGGGACACAGGCTACAAGAAAATGGCGGCATCACTAGGCACCCAGGAGGGATCCCTAGGCCTCAAGGACAGGCCCAGGCAGGACGGGGGGCCCTGGCAGGAGGCCCCACCTGGTACAAACACAACCCCTGGACCATCCAGTTGCACGCACCTACCCCCATCACCAGCATAGCTCCCTGCCCCCAGCCCAGGAGGTGGACCAGACCACCCACACAGCCCCAGCATAAGTGTGTGTGTGGGGGGGGGAGAGATATAGATGAAGGGAGGGTGTCTAAAGGGAAAGAGGGGAACCTAGGGGTCCAACCGTCACAAGGAGGGGCCCACGTCCACCCCGAAACCCTCCTGGGGGAGAGGGGGGCAGCTACTCACCATACAAGGAACCAGGTTGGCACCACTCCAGGCAGAAACCCTCGCCATTGAAATGGTGGGGGGGGGGGGGCTGTTGGCTAGGAGAAAGGCTGCTACTCGGGCTGAGATTCGGTCACATGCGACCTTGTGAGGCGTTTAACTCACAGGCCAGCCCCCCCCATCCGATAGTGCTGGGTCGCGGCCGACCTGGCGCAGAGTTGAGGTCTGCGTGCGCTGGCAAGACGGGGGTAACCACTGGATCTAGATTAGATTATCCAGCCCAGCAGTTATAGTAGATCTCACAGAAAAAAAATCTATATAAAAATAAAAAAAGATCCCAGCAAGGAACTAGGTCCTTACTCCTGACTAGGCAACAAAATAAAAACAAAAAACTGGGTACCCACAGCAGAGAGGGAGAGTAACCCCCCAGGGACTGCCCATAGGCGTAGTCAGACTTTTTTTCTGTCTAGTGTCCTACTCCTGTAGGGGGCAGTATAACCAATGCTTAAGAAGATCAGGAACTGTGTCCGAGAGAAATAGGAGTTTTAATTTTTCAAATTTAATTACTGAAATAAAATTACCTTTTCTCTTTCGCTCATTGACTGACACATCTCCATATATTCTTGACCCTTGGGTTTATGCTGCACTCTACAGGCGTAAGGACATTAGGAGGAAAACGTTTGACTACGCCTATAGGGCAGCCCTAGGGGGTATACTTCCACTTCCTGCTATAAATCTTTAGTTTTTTTCGGCCGAGTCATGAGTTAAGGACCTAGTTCTTTGCTGGGATCATTTTTTCCTTTTTGAACTATTTTTTTTTACAATTAACTGCCGGATTGGGTGACGGACTCGATATTTTCGCTCCCTACGGTCTTCCCAGTCTAGCCAGCAAGCGCGACCTGACCTTAGCTCCAGGCTAGGTTGGCCGCAACACAGCCCCACTGGACGGGGAATGACCGGTGAGTTAAACGCCTCGCAAGGTCACATAGCCCTGGTCACAACCTGAGTCGCAGCGTGCCTCTGGCCTGCAGCACCACCATTCCAAGATGGTGCTGTGATCTGCCTAAAGCGGTGCCCGTCTGGTCCCAAGGGGTGGCGAGTAGTATTCCCCCCTCCTCGTGTTTTTTTTTTTTTGGGGTGGACGTGAGCCCCCGTCCTTCCCACATATCGCTCTCCATCACAATCATGGACCACCCCCTATTCACCCACGCCTAGGTCTATCCAATCCTGGACCTCAAGGCCTTGAACTGCTTTGTGCAGGTTCAGAAATTTCAGGTGGAGTCTGTTCGCACGGTAGTGGCATCCCTTCATTAAGGGGATTTTCTGGCTTTTATCGACATCAAGGACGCTTACCATCATATCCCAATATATGTCGAGCATCATCGTTTTCTTTGCTTTGCCGTGGGCGAGGAGCACTACCAACTCGTGGCATTACGCTTTTGTCTCGCCTCGGCTCCTCAGGTGTTCACAAGAGTGAGCCCCGGTTTGGCCCCAGTGCTAGCACTGCTACGGCAGAGGGGGATTGCGGTTATGGGGTACCTGGACAATCTCCTTCTGCGACCAGAGTCTCCAAATGCCTTAAAAGACTATCTGGACATTTCAGTGCGAACTTTGCAAGAGTTGGGATGGAAACTGAATTTCCAAAAATCTGCTCTGGTCCAATCTACCAAAACCGGACTACCTGGGCCTGGGCATGACCCTGGACTCTGCTTCAGCTCGCGTGTTTCTCCCGGAGGGAAAACTCCAGAAGTTGCAGGATGCAATTGGGCTCCTGTTGTCCAACCGGTGGTTATCTCTCAGGACTTGCATGCAATTGCTGCGCCTGATGGTCTCCACCTTTGAGGAGATTCAGTTTGCTCAGTTCCATACCAGATCTCTGCAAAAGGAGATTTTTGCCAAATGGAACAATCCAGTGTCTCTAGACAATCTGATCCTGTTGACCGGGGGTACGAGAGGGTCCCTGATCTGGTGGCTCCGCTTTCTAGCACTTCGACAAGGAAAATCCTTTCTCCCCCTGTACTGGACGGTGGTCACCACGGATGCCAGCCTGTCCGGGTGGGGAGGTGTCTTGGGCACAAGATGTGCTTAAGGGTTTTGGACTCTGAAAAAGCCCAGACTGCGATCAATATCCTGGCAATTCGGGCGGGCGATCAGGCTTTGCCTGGCCAAATGGACGAATCGTCTGCAGGGGCGCCCGGTAAGGATCCAATAAGACAATGCCACGGCCGTGGCATAGGTCAATCATTAAGGGGGTGCAAAGTGCCCTAGCGGCCTGGGAAGTAGGAGTAAGGTGGACAAGACACTTTGTTCCAGCCATCTCTGCTGTGCATTTTCCAGGGGTGGAAAATTGGCAGACGGACTACCTCAGTCGGCAGATATTACATCAGGGAGAATGGTCTCCTCACCCGGAGGTGTGTCATCAACTGTGTCTCTGGTGGGGGACTCCAGATGTGAACTTGCTGGCCTCTCAACTCAACAGGAAGGTGCAGAGGTTCGTAGCAACGCCTCGGGATCATCTGGCTGAGGCCACAGACGCTCTGGTGGCCCCTTGGGGCCAGTATAGTTTGATGTACGTATTTCCTCTGATAACTCTTCTGCCGGGGACTCCTGCAAAGAGTCAAGGCAGAAGGGATTCCGGTCATTCTAGTGGCCCCAGGCTGGCCTCACAGATCTTGGTACGCAGACCTGGTACCACTGGTTGCCTCTGTCCCTTGGAGACTCCCTCTCAGAGAAGATCTTTAAGCTTAAGGGCCGATATTCCATCTTGCTTTACAGTCGCTGGCTTTAACAGCTTGGCTATTGAAAGCCAGGTTCTGAAGGATAGAAGGGTGTCTGAATCAGTGATTCCTACGCTGTAAAAAGCTAAAAAATATACTTCTAGGAAGATTTACCATGGAGTCTGGAGGACTCAAGGATCAAGAAGATATGGAGCGGTGTCTGTCAATGAACATAAAAGGATTTTACGGTAAGACAAAAATCCAGTTTTTGATATTCTATTTTTTTTGAGCTGCATCTGTAGATCTTGCTTAAAACCATTGACAGACCTCAGGTAATCATATTTTATTGCTTCTTCATTCCATCAATGCATTACCTTTGGCTACCACAGTGGGCTAAATTGCAATCTGCATATCATTACAGCCCCAGTGACGTTTGCCTTGACACTTCAGATACCAAAAGGTTATGCTTATATGACTGGTTACAGCAAAAGGTTTATTTTTAATGGTAATATGCTATATACTATGATAAATTGCAGAAAGAATAGAAAAGTATGGAATAGATTTTTTCTTAGCATTCCCTAAGCAAGATCAGCGAAGCAACATGACAGCATAACCAAAACCACATCCACACTAAGACATCTAAAACAAATATTCTACATTTGGTACGAGACAAGATGGGTAATTATACATTTTACAACTCACTTCACTGCCAAGTTGGTCACTACTGTCCTCCTTTGAAGTATTAAGATCTTTTTCTGGTGACCCGAGACCACTGGAGGAGTCAGAATGTTTGTTTGAAGTCTAGTTTTAAAAAGAAAGCAATGTTGATTAAAAATTAGGTAATTAAAAAAGTAAAAAAAAAAAAAAAAAAAAAAAAAAACACAAACGGGACAACAAAACCATTATTCTTTAATTAAATTATTGGCCTTATCAGAAAAAAAAAAACACGACTTAATTCTGCCCAGAAAATCTTGTGAACCAAGAAATCTGCCAAAAACACAGTGAAGTCATCTACTGCAAAAGCACAGCTTGATCAAGAACATCCTGCTAGTTTGCAGGACAATGAAGTATCAGAGGCACAGAATGAGGCAAACCCCATGCTCACATCTCTTGGTCCCTTTCAGATGGATGGACTCACGTCAGGGGATCCACCTACTCAGCCGTGAATCTGTCCACTAATCCCCACTGAGCAGGCAGATGACAGGTTAGTGTCCACTTTGCTTATGCAGAGCAGACAGCCACAGCCTGCTTTCCTCTATGCGCGGTCAGAAAGAAAACAGACCACCTGTCTGTTTCCATCCGATCGACTGATGGGGAATGGATCCCCCATCTGTCTGTTTTTGGCAATTAGGATGTCAGCAGGTGTCAACGGGCACATGTCCATTGACATCCGCCACTCCATAGAGGGCAATGGATGATCCGATTGAGCCTGCCTAAAAAACTGTGAAAACAGTTTTAGAGCCCTGACCCTGCCTCCCCCAGCCTGAGCTTTGCTGTGCAGAAGATTACAGGTGGCAAATATTAAAACAAAATTTAGGTATTTACTGAATTTCCATTTAAAAATGCAATTAATGTTTTAATACATAACTGCATTACTTTTTTTGTATCACTGCCTGAAATTCAGTTTTTTCTTTTATAATGAGCTGGCTAAAAGCATGGGGTGGGAATCTATCAGGTCTTGCTGCCCGACACCAGTGACAGATTTCCTTTACTTCCAATTGTGTCAATAGGTCAAGTTGTATAGGAAATATTTCTAGTCAGGGCACAAGCAAAAACACCTTACAGTCAGAATTTTAGGCCTAAAAATGTGTGGATTATAGCTTATTACAGAAGATTTGCATCTGTACAGATATTGAAAAAATAGGGTGTAAAAGTCAGTCATAGCCAAAACATGCAATTGCATGCAATCAGCATACATTCTCTTGTATTGCTTCACCATGTTACCAAAGTTAGACCCACCTTTGATGTTACTGTCTTCCGTTTTTTTTGAGGAGACTGATCCTCAGGTTCTTCTAAATTTTCCTGTGCATCTTCTTCATCCCCTTCAATAGCATTCGCAAAAGACAAGATATTCTATAAAAAAAAAAAAAAAAAAAAAAGTTACTGTTTTGGGAGGATGGTATTTAAAAAGCGAAGGACTAGCAGAGATGAGTGATGATATTTTTATTCAAATAAAAAATATATCCATAATTATAAAATAACCATTTTGGGTGGACAGGCTCTTAATGTAATGAAAAATTGTGAGTTTGGCTTAGGACAATTAAAAAATCTAAACATTAAAAATGGATAGTTGGACTTTACCACAAAACTGCCTATATAGATAAGAGGCATCTGTAGATTAAAAAAAAAAAAAAAAAAAACTGTGCAGCTCTTAAAGTTGAATAACGCCCTTGCTATAGGTCATTGACATACCCTATGAAACCAAACTGGAATACTCTCAGGACGTTGCCAAGTGGAGCCTAGTCATCACTGCTCACCTCCACCATCACAGGAGCTCTCAAATGCTGAGCTCAGAGCTTCTACATCAGAGCTTCTACATCAGGACAGAAAAAGAGTATTTAAAGGCGTCTGAATCAGACAAAGCGCTCGCTCCCGTTATAGTAGTGGTGAGCAGTGATGACAAGGCCTCACTTAACATCCTGGGAGTACTTACCAACGTCTTAGCAGTATTTTAGTCAGGCTTCATAAAGGTATGTAAATGGCCTACAACTATAGCAAAGGTACAGTTCTATTCAAAATTATTCAACCCCCACTAAAATTGATTGTTTTGGCCAGTTTGACATTGATTTTGATCATTCAGTCATCCTGCTTACAATTAAATCAAAGAGGCACGTGTAGGTCAGACAAATATAACATAACATTTATAATGAAATAACCACAAATGTCTTTTCTGTGCTCACATCATTATCAGTTTTATTCAACCCCCAAGTGACATTCAATCTTAGTACAACATTCTTTAACAGTTATAACAGCTTTTAAACGTGAAGCATAGCTTGACACAAGTGTCTTGCAGCGATCTACGGGTATCTTCGCCCATTCGTCATGGGCAAAAGCCTCCAGTTCAGTCACATTCTTAGGCTTGTGCACTGCAACTGCTTAGTCCCACCAGAGGTTCTCAATCGGATTTAAGTCTGGTGACTGTGATGGCCACTCCAAAATGTTCCAGCCTTTAATCTGCAACCATGCTCTAGTTGACTTGGAGGTATGCTTGGGATCATTGTCCTGTTGAAAGGTCCAACGTCTCCCAAGCCTCAGGCTTGTGACGGACTGCATCACATTGTCATCCAATATCTCCTGGTACTGAAGAGAATTCATGGTACCTTGCACACGCTGAAGCTTCCCTGTACCTGCAGAAGCAAAACAGCCCCAAAGCATGATTGACCCCGTGCCATGCTTCACAGTAGGCAAGGTGTTCTTTTCTTCATAGGCCTTGTTCTTCCTCCTCCAAACATAGCGTTGATCCATGGGCCCAAACAGTTCTAATTTTGTTTCATCAGTCCACAGAACACTATCCCAAAACTTCTGTGGTTTGTCCACATGACTTTTGGCATACTGCAGTCGACTCTTCTTATTCTTTGGAGACAGCAAGGGGGTGCGCCTGGGAGTTCTGGCATGGAAGCCTTCATTACGCAGTGTGTGCCGCATTATCTGAGCAGAAACTTTAGTACCCACATCTGACAAATCTTTCCTCAGTTCCTCAGCAGTCACACGTGGACTTTTCTCCACTCTACGCTTCAGGTAGTGCACAGCAGTCAAAGTCAGCTTCTTCTTTCTGCCACGACCAGGTAGCGTTTCAACAGAGCCCTTTGCCTTGAATTTGCGAACGATGCTTCCTATGGTGTCTCCTGGTATGTTTAACATCTTTGCAATCTTCTTATAGCCATTGCCCTTCCTGTGAAGAGTAATCACCTCTTCTCTTGTCTTCCTGGACCATTCTCTTGACTTCACAGTGTTTGTAACCACACCAGTAAATGTCTAGAAGGAGCTGAGTATCACAGTCATTTTAAAGCTGCCTAATTGGTGCTTATTAGGCTTTATTGCTGCTCCCTGACATCCACAGGTGTTTTCAATACCTGATTGAACACTTCAGATTGAACACTTCAATGAACCTCTGTTCTTCAGAGTGGTAGTCTTTAACCGCTTGCTGCCCGCCCGCCGTCATATGACGGCGGAGCGGTGCGACCATTATCCTGGGCCGCCGTCATATGACGGCAGCACTTTAAGCAGGGCAGGTGCGCGATCGCGTGCGCGCCGCCCTGCACTGCCGGTGTCGGGGTGTCCCCGGGACACCCCCCGTCACCGGCAGGGGGGAAACAGCCAATGGGCGTGGCTGTTTCCCACGTGATCGGCTGTGTTCCAATGACACAGCCGATCACATTGAAGGCGCCCACAAGATGACCGCGCATGCGCGATCGGGAGCGCGCAGCGCGGTCATGTCGGTGGCACTGTGTTCCGTAGGAACACAGCTGTCACCGGCGGTAGTAAACAGTCACTAACAGTGACTGTTTACTAAGTGATCGGCTGTGAATCCATTCACAGCCGATCACAAAATGTAAACACAGAGCAGTAACTGACTGTTACTAGCTCTGCTCCCCTCATACAGTTTCCAGTATGAGGAGAGCAGAGCTAGAAATAGTCAGTTACTGCTCTGTACACCTGTAAAATGTAAAAATCACACTGATAAACTTGTCCCCACACAGTCCTCAGCCCCCCCCCCCCAATGTCACCTGTCACCCAACAGTCACCTCATCAGTGCCCAGAAATTGACACCCATAACATTCACATGTGAGCGCAGCGATCGCGGGCAGAATCACTGCGATTCTGCCCGCGATCCGGAAATCATTGCAAATCGCGGAACACCTGTGCGTTGCCCGTGATTTGCAATAGCACCCCAAACGCTGTGCGATGTTGCCGCCATTTCCGCCTGCCGAATCACGGTAACATCGCGCAAACAACGCATGACGCTTAAAACAGGTACAAGAGTTTCTTTGGGGCGTCATGGGTTGTTTGCGCGATGTTACCGCGATTCGGCAGGCGGAAATCGCAGCAACATCGCACAGTGTTTGGGGTGCTATTGCAAATCACGGGCAACGCACAGGCGCCCCGCGATTTGCAATGATTTCTGGATCGCGGGCGGAATCGCAGTGATTCTGCCCGTGATCGCTACGCTCACATGTGAACGTAGCCTAAAGTTCACCGGTCACCAGAGACTGCCATCAGTACCGCCGTGCACCATCGCCTGTCACCTGTCACCCATCAGTGACCATCGCCCGTCACCTGTCACCCCATCAATCATCGTCACTTGTCACCTCATCAATCATCGTCACCTGTCACCCCATCAGTCATCGTCACCCGTCACCCCATCAGTCATCGTCACCCGTCACCCCATCAGTCATCGTCACCCGTCACCCCATCAGTCATCGTCACCCGTCACCCCATCAGTCATCGTCACCCGTCACCCCATCAGTCATCGTCACCTGTCACCCCATCAGTCATCGTCACCTGTCACCCCATCAGTCATCGTCACCTGTCACCCCATCAGTCATCGTCACCTGTCACCCCATCAGTCATCGTCACCTGTCACCCCATCAGTCATCGTCACCTGTCACCCCATCACCCATCGTCACCTGTCACCCCATCACCCATCGTCACCTGTCACCCCATCACCCATCGTCACCTGTCACCCCATCACCCATCGTCACCTGTTTGCCATATACATGCAATCACTTACTAACCGCCTAACGACTATATGCGTCGGCCATTAAAAGCTAAATACTGGGGTTTTGGCAGCAGATAGCAGCCATAACCCCGGTATTTTTTGAAACGGCGGGTGGTCGGCTTTCAGATAAGGGTGGTCCCAGTGGCGGATTCGCCGCGGAATTACCCTTACGGTGCAGGGGAAGAGGTGCCCCCCCCCCCTCCTGCCGCGTCCCAGACGTTTTCCCAGCTTACCGGACCCGCCAGCAGCGGGGAAAACTATCCGGTCCCGGATCCTCAGAGACAGGAAGTTGAGTGAGGGCAAGATGGCCCTCACTCGACTCTATGGTCTTGGAGGACCGGAGCTACGTCAAAAGACGTTGCCTAGCAACCGGTTTAAAGGGCCGCTTTTTTTTTTTTCTTTTTCCTCTTTCAACAATTTTTTTTTTTTTTTTTCTTTTTTAGTGTAGTTGTGAGGTGTGAGGTCTTTTTGACCCCAGATCTCACAATAAAGAGGACCTGTCATGCCTATTTCTATTACAAGGGATGTTTACATTCCTTGTAATAGGAATAAAAATGATCAAAACATTTTTTTTTTTTAAACTGTGTAAAAATAAAAAAATAATAAATAAAATAAATAGGAAAAAAAAAAAAAAATGAAAGCGCCCTGTCCCCGTTAGCTCGCGCGCAGAAGCAAACGCAAGTCCCGCCCACATATGTAAACGGTGTTCAAACCATACATGTGAGGTATCGCCGCGATCGTTAGAGCGAGAGCAATAATTTGAGCCCTAGACCTCCCTGTAACTCGAAGCTAGTAACCTACAGAAATTTTTAAAATGTTGCCTATGGGGATTTTTAAGTACCAATGTTTGGCGCCATTCTGTGAGCATGCGCAATTTTGAAGCATGACATGATGGGTATCTAATTACTCGGTGTAACATTATCTTTCACATTATGGAAAAAAAATTGGGCTAAATTTACTGTTTTCTTATTTTTTAGTTAAAAAAAGTGAATTTTTAAAAAAAAAAAAAAATCGCATTTGGAAGACTGTTGCGCAAATATGGTGTAAAAAAAAATATTGCAACGATCTCCATTTTATTCTCTAGGGTCTCTGCTAGAAAAAAATATATAATGTTTGGGGGTTCCAAGTAGTTTTCTAGCAAAAAAAAATGATTTTAGCTTGTAAACACCAAGTGTCAAAAATAGGCCCAGTCTTAAAGTGGATAAATGGACAACTTTGTGTAAAGCGCTACTTGGATGTTAGGCCTATGTATGTGGCCAGGCTGTGAAAAAGTGTTACACATGTGGTATCGCCATACTCAGGAGGAATAGCAGAATGTATTTTGGGGTGCAATTTTTGCTATGTACATGCTATGTGTTAGAAATATTGCATAAATGGACAGCTTTGTGTAAAAAAAAAAATGTGTTTTCATTTTCTTTCCACATTTTCCAAAAACTTGTGGAAAAAAATGACATTCAAAAGACTCATTATGCCTCAAAAATTATACGTTGGGCTGTTTCCTTTCCAAAATGGGGTCTTTTTATGGGGGTTTCCATTGTCCTGGTGCTCCAGGGCCTTCAAAAGTACGATAGGTTGTCAGGAAATTATATGTGTAATTTGTGCTCCTAGAATGCCGGACGCTGCTACTTGGATGTTAGGCCTCTGTATGTGGCCAGGCTGTGAAAAAGTCTCACACATGTGGTATCGCCATACTCAGGAGGAGTAGTAGAATGTGTTTTGGGGTATAGTTGCAAGTATACATGTGCTGTGTGAGAGAAATAACCTGTTAATACGGCAATTTGTAAAAAAAAAAAAAAAAAAAAAAATCTTAATTTTGCAAAGCATTGTGGGAAAAAATTACAACTTCAAAAAACTCACCATGCCCCTTATTAAATACCTTGGCATGTCTAATTTCCAAAAAGGGGTCATTTGGGGGGTATTTGTACTTTCCTGACTTTTTAGTGTCTCAAGAATTGAGATAGGCCTTCAGTACATCAGGTGTGATCAAGTGTGATCAATTTTCAATGATTCACACCATAGCTTGTGGACTCTATAACTTTCACAAAGACCAAATAATATACACTTACTTGGGTTATTTTTACCAAAGATAAGTAGCAGTATAAATTTTGGCCAAAATTTGTGAAGAAAAATGACTAATTTGCAAAATTTTATGACAGAAACAAAGAAAAATGCGTTTTTTCACGATATTTTCAGTCTTTTTTTATTTATAGCACAAAAAATAAAAAACCCAGTATTGATCAAATACCATCAAAAGAAAGCTCTATTTGTGTGAAAAAAAGGACACAATTTTTGTATGGGTACAGTGTTGCATGACTGAGTAATTCTCAGTCAAATTGTGAGAGCGCTGAAAGCTGAAAATCGGTCTGGGCAGGAAGGGGGTGAAAGTGCACTGTAGGCAAGTGGTTAAGGGGTTGAATAATTGTGTCAATGAAGAATTCACAAAATAAACATTTACTACTGTATTACAAAACCAATTGATGTCATTTTAGTTGCATATGGTTCTTTAAGAAGTCCTTGTAGGATTTCATTCTGAATACAATTACAAATGTACACTAAATTCCCTAAAACCCTTTACAGCATTGTGGGGGGGGGGGGGGGGGGATGTTTGAAGATTAAAACAAAGGCAGGTTTTTGTAGAGGTGAACCATCTTTTTAAATAAAAATGTCACACAGAGATAGGAATTACCATCGACTTTAACAGACTTTTTTTTTTTAAGTTATAGGTGTTCTGTGCTTAGCTGGCTGGTACTTTCCCTTTTTTCATTACAGCAAATTACGTGCATGTCAAGCCCAAAGGTCCAATTATTGCACAATAAAAAAGTTCAAATTTTATTTTATAGACAGATTTACTGTGAATAAAAATTGGATTTTTGTCCTACTGTAAAATAATTTTCTCTGAAGTTCATTGACGGACGCAGTCTCTGATCTTCATATCAGTAGTTTTATGCTTCCCCCTAGAGGAGTAGGACACTAGGCAGAAAAAAAGTTCTGGCTACGCCTATGAGCAGTCCCAAGGGGTATACCCTCTCCCTTCCTGCTATAGGATGTCAGTTTTGTATCAAAGCAGTGTCAGAGAAAGTAATACCAACCCAACCCAAAATAGAGGGGCAGGTACTGCAGCCGTCATTGAACTTCAGAGAAAAGGATTTTACAGTAAGACAAAAATCCAGTTTTCTCCATCGTTCATTGACGGACGCAGTCTCTGATCTTCATATCAGTAGGGACGTCTCAAAGCAGGGCCATAAAATGAGGGGTGGGAACAGCAGAAAAATAAGTCCCCAAGGCTCAACATAGCCAACCAGGCAACATAGGAACTCATCCGAACAACAAGATGAGACCTACCTGAAAAAAACATTAAACACCCTCAAGGGAGACTAAGCACCCCCCTTAAACAGCAGCCTGCAAAACTTTGTGGCCAAAAGAGGCATCTGCAGATGCCAGCACATCCACCTTATAAAATTTTGTGAAGGAGTGAACAGACTGATGGCGAAAGGCCCAGGAAGCACTAAGCGCCTGAGTAGAATGTGCCTTAACAGGGAAAGGAGGAACCTGACCCTTAATTGAATATGCCTGCACCACCGTCTGTCTGATCCATCCGGAAATAGTCCCAGCAGACACAGGCAGCCCTTTCTTAGGGCCATCCATGAGTTCAAAGAGCGAAGCTGACTTCCGAAAAGACTCAGTCGCTAAGTACACCCTGATTGCTCGAACCATAGCCAGAGTATGCAATGCAAATTCCTTAGTATGTTTTGGCTTAGGACACAGAGGGTAACACGATGTCCTTATTTAAATGAAAACTGGAAACCACCTTGGGAAGGAAGGACGGATCCGGACGAAGTACCACTTTATCTCTGTAAACCACCAGATAGGGAGAACGTCAGAACAATGCCGCCAGTTCCGACACCCTGCGCGCAGAAGTAATAGCCACCAGGACAGCCACCTTCTGGGATAAGGTAAGCAGGGGAATCTCCCGAATACTTTCAAAGGGAGGTTTCTGGAGAACCGACAGCACCAAATTAAAGTCCCAAGGTGGCAATAGAGGTCGCACCGGAGGTACCAAGGGTTGCACCCCCTTGATAAAGTTACGCACCAGGGAATGGGTAGCTACTGGCCTTTGGAAGAAAATTGGCAAGGCCGAGACCTGACCCTTGATGGTACTCAAAGCCAACCTTTGATCAATTCCCAGTTGAAGGAAGGCCAAGATCCGAGCCACCGAGTAAGAGCGGGTAAGAGCGCAATATACGCTTTCCACGTACGATAATAGATCTTCCTAGAAGTCGCTTTCTTTGCTTCAAACAAAGTGGGGATCACTAAAGCAGACAACCCCCTGTCCTTCAGCACCTAGCTTTCAACAGACAAGCCGTCAAAGCCAGTGACCGTAAAGTAGGATGGAAGATTGGCCCGAGACAGTAGATCCTCCCCGAGGGGAGGTCTCCAAGGAGCGTCCGCGACCAGCCTGACCAGGTCGGCGTACCAAGCTGAGTGAGGCCAGTCCGGAGCCCCAAGAATGACCGGAATCTCTTCCGCCTTGACCCTGCAAAGAAGTCTTTGCAGCAACTTGAGAGGAGGAAAGACATTTATCAGCTGATACTGACCCCCACGGACCCACCAGCACGTCTGTGGCGTCCGCCAGAGGGTCCCGGGAGAAGGCCACAAACCTCTGCACTTTCCTGTTGATCCGAGACGCCAACAGATCTACATCTGGAGTGCCCCAACGAAGGCACAACTGCTGGAACACCTCCAGATGGAGAGACCATTCCCTTGCATCCAAGGCCTGTCGACTGAGGTAATCCCCCTGGAATGTGAACAGCGGAGGACTGAACAAAACGCTCCATCCATCGAAGGATGCCTGCCACCTCCAAGGCCGCAAGGGTACTTTTGGTGCCGCCTTGGTGATTGACATAAGCCACGGCCGTGGCATTGTCAGATTGAATGCTCACTGGACAACCCTGCAGGTGCTCGGTCCAGTGGACTAGGCAAAGCCTGAGCGCTCTCGGCTCCAGAACATTTATTGGTAACCTGGACTTTGCCAGGGACCAGACTTCCTGAACAGACAACCTGTCGAGAACTACATTTTTGAACTCGCATGAAGCAATTCAGTGCCTTCAGGTCCAGGATTGGATGCACCTTCCCCTCCTTCCTGGGGACCGTAAACAGGTTTGAATAAAAGCCCTGAAAACATTTCGCACACAGAACCAGAACTATTACTCCCTGTTGTACCAGGTCCTGAACTGCCCCAAAGAGTCTGCAAGCGATCCGGAGACCGTTGCACATTGGAAGGGAAAAACCTCACCGGCGGGACGGATCGAAACTTGTTGTAACCGGACCGTATGACCTCTTGAACCCATTTGTCTTGTATCCAGGAGAGCCACAGGTCCGGAAACCAGCAAAGTGGCCACTTAGACCCACCCAAGGCCGCTTTGAAGGGCTTTGCCTTATTGACTGACCCAGAGGGAAGAAAAAAAACTGAGCTGAAAAGGAGGAGTGACCCAGTCTGCGATGTGGATCCTTACCCTTGTTAGCCTGCGGGAGAGAAGTACTCTTACCCTTTGTGAGGCCTTTGGGGCTACCCTGGATGACATTATCAAACAGGCGATCTCCTTGAAAAGGTAGATCAGTCAAGGCCTTCTTTGAGGTCTGATCCACAGACCAGCACTTTAGCCAAAGTATACGCCGGAAGACCACTGCTGAAATCGACAGTCGGCCCAATACGGGAGCAGGATCCAGCACGGCATCACAAACAAATTGCAGCCCCTGCGCCAGCTGGTTCAACAGCTCCTCAAAAGGAAGGAGGAAGATGTTTCCCCTCCAGGTCACGGCGTAGTAACTTAGCCCATTCAGTCAATGTTTGCGAGACCAGGGCAACCGCAAACACTGGTCTGAGTGTAGACCCCACCAGAGAGTATATATTGCGGGCCACAGACTTCGCCTTTCCATCTGCCGGTTCCTTAAATGACGGGGAATCCTCCACTGGGATCATGGTAGCTTTATTCAGTCTTGAGACTGGAGGGTTCACCGTAGGTGGCACAGTCCACTTCTTTATAAAGGAACTCCTCAAAAGTGGTAGCCTCTAGCAATCCACTTAGGCAACCCAGGGGAATGCATTGGGCGGTCCCATTCTTTGAGCATGTTGTCAAAATACGCGGGAAAGGAAAAAACCTTTGCCGTTCTGAATGGCTTGTAAGTGCCAAACGTAACCTGCGCCTCAGTCGCAGCTGTGTCCTCCATTTTCAGGGTCTCGCGCACAGATACAACTACTGCGTCCACCAGCGCTATTTCATGCGCGGCAGTGGAGGTAGAAATGTCCTCCTCGCTATCAGAGGAGACAGGGCACAAGGTAGTCCGCCCGGCTGGGAGATCCGCGTCACAGAATCCAAAACATCAGATGAGGCAGGGGTAGGCGGAGGGCGTTTTTTAGGTGAGGGGGAGGTGGGGGGTGCGTGACAGGACAGAGGGGAACCCGGGATTGTGAGGATCCGACCGTCCCAGGGAGGGGCCAGCGTCCACCCCAAAAACCACCAGGGGAACATTTACTCACCATACCGAACAGCCAGGCGCCATCTCCTGGCAGAACCCCTCTCTGCTGAATGAAGTGTGGGGGGCTGTCGGGCAATAGGAACGCTGCGACTTGGGCCAAGACCCGGTTGTATGCAACCTGGCTTGACGTTTAACTCGCGGGGCCAGTCCCCATCCAGTGGGACTATGTCGTGGACGACCCAGCGCGGAGCTAAGGTCTGCACGCGCTTGTTAGCTGGCTGGGATGACCACTGGATCTATACATCCAGCCCGTCGCCCGGATCCAGCCTAGTTCCTTTTAGATCTTACAGAAAATCCGGAGAAAAAGCCAACTAAAAAAAAAAAAAAAAAAAAACAAAAACATTTTCCCAGGACCAGAGATCCCAGCAAGGAATTAGGTCCTTATTCCCGACTAGGCAGATTAAAACTGACATCCTACAGCAGGAGAGAGGGTATACCCCCTGGGACTGCCCATAGGCGTAGCCAGAACTTTTTTATGCCTAGTGTCCTACTCCTGTAGGGGGCAGCATAACCCTACTGATATGAAGATCAGATACTGCGTCCATCAATGAACAATAGCCGAATGAAGCTTTATGGGACAATAAGATTTGTTAATTATTTAATCTAAAATTTTCCGTGGAATATTTAACAGTATTGCTTTGGGATTGTTCATTCACATTATTGACTTGAAGCCTGTGCGCCATCAAAATTTTTAATTTTTTTTTGTTGGCAATCATGGACCATTTTTCATCCTAGAATACGGTTATCCAATAATCACAGAACGCATTGCCAGCTAGATTCACTGTGCAGAGAATACTGTCAAATTTGTTTCCAAATCTACTTTAAATTTTATCCTCAAAGAAAAATTAGTCATACAGCTGCACAACCTATATTTCCTCCATTGCCATTCATTTTGAAAGGCTTTTTTTTTTAAACCCTCCTGGACCACCTGCTGCATATATACTTCATGTTTTGGGGATGTGTGAGGTACAAAGGCACAGGATATTTGGTCAGAATTGATGGCAAGATGAATGCAGGGCAGGTCATCAAGAAATACTGAAGGAAAATTTTTCATTCATCAGCCTGGAAGCTGCACATGGGACATACTTGGACATTCCAACATGACAATGATCCTAAACACAGGGCCAAGTCGACATTTCATTAGCTACAGCAGAATAAAGTGAAGGTTCTGGAGTGGCCATCTCAGTCTCCTGACCTCAATATCATTGAGCCACTCTGGGGAGATCGCAAAAACGTGCAGTTCATGCAAGACATCCCTAGAATTTACAGGAATTGGAGACTTTATGCCAGGAAGAATGGGCAGCATTACCATCTAAGATAAAGAGCCTCATGCACAAATACCACAAAAGACTTCAAGCTGTCATTGATTTTAAAGGGGGCAATATGCGGTATTAAGAACTGAGGTATGTAAACTTTTGATCAGTGTCATTTCTGTTATGATTTAAACAGAATAAAAACACAGTTGATTGATAAAAAGTGGCTTCAGCCAAAAAAAAAAAATATATATATATTAAATATATATATATATATATATATATATATATATATATATATATATATATATATATATATATATATATATATATATATATATATATATATAATAAATAAATAATCAGACGAACTGTCGTGATCGCCTCTCGTAAGCTGTGTACCAATGATCCGATTATCGTACGATCTTTTTGAAAGCGGTATTTTTAGTCCGATTTTCGGGTTGTGCGTACGGGCCATAAGCGTAGTGATATATACACACACACACACACAGGGAAGGTTTATCATTCGTGCCAATCCCCACTAATGGCTGCAAATATTGAAATTCCTATGATCTTAGTACATGGTTTATTTTTGGGTTACAGACGGTTTGGTTTACTGCTGATCAGTGATCTACATAGGCACCACTATGTGGAATTGCTCCTACACCCTCTGGTGTTCATACTGAAAATTGTTTTTAGGAGTAAGGGTGGATACTCCGGAATTACAGCAGACCTAATGGCTTTCCCTTAGATAAATAAAAAATGCTGGCATATTTTTTACTTTAAAGAGTTGGTTGTACTATAGCCATTGCCCATTCCAGCGGCCCACTTTTGGGGCTTGGGCCCCCTTCTTCCCTGCGTATAGGAATTTATTACCTTGTCTGGTTGAACAGAAATCGCCTTATGACACTCCTTGGTTAGGCAAAACATGACTGAATTCTAGGTAATTGATGTATACATTAGATCTGTTATTTATACTTACCATTGATGCACTACACTATCATACTGTAAATTGTATTTATAATCTATACATATAGATGGTAATTCTACATTTACCACCGATTGTATTCCCTTTAACATCATCATTATATGACAGATCAGCATCAAGTAGTGAATCTTCCTGTTCAAGCTCATTGTGAAATGCGTGGAACTACTTACCAACATTTGTCAGGATATTACAGTTTTTAGCATTTACCTGTCAGACATTCTAGACTCAGAACTGCACAAGTTTCTAGTGTGCTGGCATATATTACCCAGCTTTAACGTATGATACATGCTGTAATACTGGATCTTTTTGTAAGAACTTATCGTAAAATCCTTTTTTCAAGTCCATCGACAGACGCAGCTCTGCTTAATCATAGGCTATAGGCTTATGCTCCTACCACTAGGGATAGGCACTAGGCGGGAGAGAGAGAGAAAAAAAAAAAACTTGCTGCCCACGCCTATAGTGGCTGTCCCAGCTGGCATAACCCTACAGGCTCGGCTATACTCAAAACAGTTGTGTTGCAAGCAGTGACAGAAAAAGACCCCATAACTCAAAAAAGTAGAGGGGCGGGTGCTGCGTCTGTAGAATTTCAGAGAAAATAATTTTATGGAAAGTTATTACAAAAATCCAGTTTTTGGTATCGTTCATCAACAGACGCAGCTCTGCTTAATCATAGACTATAGGGATGTCCCAAAGCAGTAAAAACATGACAAGACCGGAACAAAAAAACCTGAATGCCCCAATGGCCAATATAGCCAACCAGGTAAAACAGAGCTCAACCAGAATCAACAAACCCTCAAAGAAACCAAAAAAGGGGGTTCCCTCAAACTGCAGCCTGCAAAACCTTGCGGCCAAAAGAAGCATCCGCTGATGCCAACACGTCTACCTTGTAGAATTTAGTGAATGTATGCACAGATCAAGCTGCCGCCTTGCAAACATGTAGCAAAGATGCCCGATGGCGAAAAGCCCAGGAGGCACTCAGAGCTCTAGTAGAATGCGCCTTCACTGGAAAAGGAGGAACCTGACTCCTCGGTGAATAGGCCTGTACCACCGTCTGTCCATCTAGAAATGATTGCAGCAGACGCAGCCAGTCCCTTACGAGGTCCATCCGTAAGGACAAAAAGAGCATCCGATTTTCTGAAAGACGCAGTGGTCTCTAAGTAAACCCTGATAGCCCGGACCACATCCAAAGGATGTAAGGCATACTCTTTAGGATGCTAAGGTTTAGGACAAAGGGTAAAATGTCTTAATTTAAATGTAAAACAGAAACCACCTTAGGAAGGAACAAGTGATTAGGTCGAAGTACCACCTTTATCTCTGTGATCCACCAGACAACGCCGCCAATTTCAGATACTCTGCGGGCAGAAGAAGGGATTGCCACCAAGGCAACCAGCGAAATCTCCATAATTTTCTCAAAAGGAGACTTTTGAAGAACAGACAGCAACAAATTGAGATCCCATTGCGGTCGAGAAGTCTACTTCCTAGCCTTTAAGAGAGCGGGAATTACAGACTCCGAGAGACCCCTATCTCTCAACACCTGACTTTCAACGGCCATGCCATTAAAGCCAGAGGATGTAAAGCAGGATGAAAAATCAGACCTTGAGACAACAGATCTTCCCCGAGAGGAAGCCTCCAAGGGGTACCGGTGGCCAATCTTATTAGGTCTGTGTACCAAGACCGATGAGGCCAGTATGGAGCCACCAGAATGATCGGAATGTTTTCCGCCTCTATCCTGCGCAGAATACGTGGCAGAAGCTTCAACAGGGGAAATGCATAAATCAGCCGATACCGATCCAAAGGAGCCATCAGGGCATCTGTGGCGTAGGCCAGAGGATCTCGAGACCTGGCTACGAATCTCTGCACCTTCTTGTTGAGACGAGGGGCAAACAGATCGACCGCGGGGGTCCCCCACCGAACACACAGTAGGTGAAACACCGCCGGGTGTAGGGACCACTCTCCTTGATCAAACACCTGATGACTCAGGTAATAGGCCTGCCAGTTTTCCACACCTGGGATGTGTACAGCAGAGGAGGGCTGGAACAAAGTCAGAATCTCGACCACCTCTTTGGCCGCCAGGACACTCCTGGAGCCCCCTTGGTGATTAACGTAAGCCACAGCCGTGGCCTTGTCTGATTGAACCCAAACAGTACAATCACGTAGGCAAGTCATCCAATGAGTTCCAAAACATTGAATGGAAGTTTTGACTCTTCCACCGACCAGGTAACCTGGGCACAGAGCTTCCCCAGCACCCCACCCCTGCCCATCAGGCTGGCTTTCGTGGTTACAACCATCCAGAACGATGGAAGGACTTGCCGTGGCATAGTGCAGGAGACTGCATCCACCACAACAGAGCAGACTTGGTGTTGTGGCTCAACTGAATCAAGGAGTCCAAGGACTTTGGATCCTTCTTCCACTTCACCAGAATCTCCCTCTGCAAGGGCCCTCTATGGAACGGAGAAAAATGGAAACGCTTCGAAGGTTGACACTATCAGACCCATAGCTCGCATGCAAACTCTGAGGAAGACAGCTTGTTGTGCAACAACTACTGAATCACCCCCTGCAACTTTCTTAGCTTGTCCGGGGGAAGGAAAACCCTATCCAAAGTCAGGCCTAGGTACTCAAGTCTCAGGTCTGGAGTCGACGTGGATTTTTTTAAACTGATGTTCCAACCAAACTCCTGCAGGGATCTGACAGTGACCTCCAGATTCTCCAACAGAACTGAAACAGTCCGCTCAACAGGAAATCATCCCGGTATCCCAGTACCGCAATCCCCCTCCGGTGCAGCAATGCTAACACCGGAGCCATAACCTTGGTAAACACCCTGGGAGCGGAGGCGAGACCAAAGGGTAACGTCACAAATTGATAATACTGCTCCGCTACCTCAAAGCGAAGAAACCGCTGGTGTCCAGCGTAGATGGAGATGTGTAGATATGCGTCCTTGATATCTATGGAGGCTAGGAAATCTCCCTGATGTAGAGACGCCACTACAGTAAGGATGGACTCCATCCGAAACCTCTAACCGCACAAAGCGGTTCAGGGCTTTGAGATCTAGGATGGGGGTGCACTTTGCCTTCTTTTCTGGACACGGTGAACATGTTTCAATAAAACCCTTGAAAGCGTTGACGAGCTGGCACAATCACCCCTTGCTACAGCAAGTCGGGTACCGCCACCTCTCAAGTCCCTTAACCTGGCTGGGGACTCAGCAACAGCATTTTTTGAAACCTGTTCAGCCGACCAGCATTTCAGCCATATCAGGCGTCTTTTAGCAACCCCCACTGCTGACGTCCCGTTCCAAAACCCCAAGGGGAAGCTGTGTTGTTTCCAAGTTGCTCCTCAGCAACTTCACCCATTCAGTAGCAGTCTGTGCTAAGAGAACGTTCACAAAGTTAGCTTTTAACATGTGACCCATTACCACATGTACATGGCTGGATAAGGATTCCATCAATGGGATCTGAAAAGGTCAGTGACTCTTCCACCGGCACCAGAGTCGCTTTATTCAACCTGGCCACCTGGTATCCACTGCCTCCGCAAAAAGGATAATGGCGAGCAAAACGCTTAGGCACCACCAGCATGTGCTTAATGCGTCACAATTGTTCATCCACAATAGAGTGAAGCAAGTCAGGACAGGGGAATACTTTACCCGATTTGCGATATTTGCAGGAGCCAAAAGACACCTGCGTACCTGACACTGTGGATTCATCAGCCATTTCAAGTGTTTTCCACACAGGAACTTAATGTTCCACCAAGCTACGTTCTCACGCAACAGCAGAGGAGGGCAGGTCCTCTTCACCCTCAGAATGTGTAGACACCAAACCTCTTAGGGTGGTCTGCAACTGCGGCAACCATATATCTGTCAGAATCCGATGATCCGGCAGATGGAGTGGAGGACGGGGGATGTTTGCGGCTAGCAGCACCAAAACAAACCGACTGCACTTTTGACATCAGGCTTTGCAGAAAAAACGCAATTCTCAGGCTGCAACTGCGAGCCGGAGGGTCCCACAGTCATTTCCAGGGGGGTCTGCAGGTGATATTTTATCCTGGGAATCCATTTCCAAATAATAAAAATAACTGGATTTTTGACTTACTGTAAAATCCTTTTCTCTTAGGTCAGGGCTCGACAAACCCCAGGCGCCAGGTCGCATTGGCGACTAGAATTAGTGACCTGGCGCCTGGGGTGCACTGCAGGAGGTGTCCTGTCTCTTTTGCGACCATCTCCCCCCACCCACTCCCCGAGTGCACGGACCACCGTGCCATCCGATAGTTGAGGCCGCGGCTTTTCGGCCTCCTTCAGTGAGAGAATGGGGAACTGGTGCCCTCTTGTTGTGGCCGAAAGTTTGACAAGCAGTCACTAATGGCTCGGTTTCCCCTGCCTGTCCTCAATGCCTGCCCATCTCCTTCCCGATTTTGCAGGCTTCATCTCCCTGTCTACTTACCTTTGCTTAAAGGTAAGTGGACAGGGAGTGTGGTTATTTTTCTTTTTATATATATATATATATATATATATATATATATATATATATATATATATATATAATATTTTTTTTTTCCCCTCCTCGCAATGCCACAGCCACACAGCTGATCATGTCCGCCTGTCAGTTTTTCAGGCAGACCTGATCGGACCCTTCAGTCTCCTCTATGGAGCTGTAATCTGCCGCCATCTGATCCTGTCCGCCAAAAACAAGACGGATGGTGGTTCTATTTTCTGTCCATCCCGTGGATCGGATCAGATGGCATCGGATGGAAATAGACAGTCTGTTTCCATCCAATTGCCCTATAGAGGAGAGTGGGGTTCTAGTCTGTGTGTAAATTTAGTTGGTTGTTTAAAAAAAAAAAAAACTGGCTCCTAACTTTTTTAGCTGTCCTCTGATGCATATCAGTAGGGTAATACCCCCGCCTACAAGAGTAGGACAATAGGCAGAAAGAATATCTGGCTACGCCTATTGGTAGTCCCCGGGGGTATACCCTCTCTCTTCCTGCATAGGATGTCAGTTTTGTATCAAAATATAAATATATAAATAATTCTTCTTAAATATGAGTGATATCCTTCAAAAAATCATAAAAACATAAGATCATAAAATCACACAACTCATAAAACCATAAACTTCCTAAAATCAAATGATTTAACACGTTGTGCTATGAATAAATGTCCATTAGTGCATCCTTCCGAAGTGCTGTAACCTTTTCCAATATTCATAAAGTGCTTGAGTGCTCGAACTGTGCTATAAGCGGGGTTTCCCCCTTCAGATGTCTACTTACCACCAAGTAGATATAATCAGGCATGAAAAAAAGGCTTTACACTCAGCTTCTCCAATTAATCAATCAAGAAGGAATATTGCTGGAAGATCAAGATTCATCACCCGTGTCCTCAGAAAAAGAAGCTTTTCATAGTGAAGTTCGTTTAAACAACACATTTATTAGGTGTACAACGGGGGTTTATACTCACAAACATCACAATTTAGCATGCAATAATGAAAAGAGCGGCTCGGCGGTGTGCTGCTCCCGCAGCATACGATCCTCTGGCCGGGGATCATGTGGTACTCGCTCTACCTATCGCTAGACGTGTTTCGCTGTGACACACAGCTTCATCTGTAGCTCTGAACTTTATGAATATTGGAAAAGGTTACAGCACTTCGGAAGGATGCACTAATGGACATTTATTCATAGCACAACGTGTTAAATCATTTGAGAGGGCCCGCGTCCACCCCAAAATCCACCAGGGAAGGGGGGGGGGGGGGGGGTAACGTGTACTCACCATACCGGGAACACAGGCGGGCGCCATCGGATGACGGGACCCAATGACACCGGAGTAGGGGGGTATGTCGGCCAAAAAGGAATGCTGCGACATCAGCCTAGACAATGTCGTGTGAGTCCTGGTGAGGAGTTTAACTCACGGGGTCAGTCCCCGTCCAGCGGGACTAGGTCACGGCCAACCCAGCGTGGAGCTAAGGCCTGCACGCGGTCGCTGGCCAGACTGGGGTGACCAATGGATATGGGGGGTTTAGTCTGTTGCCCAGCCCGGCATAATTGCTAGAAGATCTCACAGGAAAAACGATCCGGAGAAAAAAAAAAAAAGACCAGCTAAAAAAAAAAAAAATCTACATAAAAAAATTACTTCTATGCCTGGACCAAAGATCCCAGCAAAGAACTAGGTCCTTACTCCTGACTAGGCAGATTAAAAATGGACATCCTATGCAGGAAGAGAGAAGGTATACCCCCAGGGACTGCCCATAGGCGTAGCCAGAAATTCTTTCTGCTTAGTGTCCTACTCCTGTAGGGGGTAGTATTACCCTACTGATATGCATCAGACGACTGCGTCCGTCAATGAACGATAGAGAAATATATTTTTTTTTTGTGCAATGTCCCTTTACGACAGCGAAAAACGCCGTCTCCCCATTACTGCGGACCCCCAAAACCTGATCAATGTATAAATATAGCAGAGCAGGAGAGGAAAAGCCTACAGGGGACCCCCAGAAACTTTACCAGAGCCCAGATACAACGTGCAGTTTTGGTCAGTGTCAAAACGAAAGTAATACAGAAGAGCAGGAAAAGGAAGCAACTCTGCCTCAAGCATAGAAGAAAAAATGTGCTGCATGCCCGTCCCGCCCCCGAACCACAAGAAAATGGCTGCTATACCTTTTCAATGGGGAATCCTAGAAAATGGCTGCCCATAGAAACTAATGGGAACACAGAGGTCATGAACCACGGCAAAATGGCGCCGCCCCCCCCCCCCCCCGCAAAACAGGTCCCAGAACAAAAGGCAACTAAGTGTCCCCATTTAAGGCCGCCCCCCCCCCCCCCCCCTCAAAAAAAGTGCCGAAAACGGACTACATTATTCTCACCCCCCCGAGGGTCAAAACCCACTTGGAGACACAAGCAAGATTAGGCTTCTGGGGTGCCAGGGAACCGAGGGAGCCTCTAAGAAACGACCATTCCAGGGAGGGGCCCGCGCCCACCCCGCGATGTCCAGGGGTTTTGGGGGGACATTTTACTCACCATACCAAGGTACAAGGTGGGCGCCCCTCAGAAACAGATTACCTCCCACCCGGGATGGGGGTGCTGTTAGCCAAGGGGAGGCTGCGACTCTCAGGCTGGTCCCCAGCCATCAGGGCACTGTCGTGGCGAGGCCTAGTTCTGGACTATAACCTGCTCACGCTCTCGCAGGCCAGGCTGGGAGACCTTAAAGATCTAGATTATCCAGTGCGAAAACTACAGCCAGCTGTTGCTTGTAGTTCCTCTGAATCTTGGTCCTCAGGAACTAACTAGAAAATAAAAAAATCATAAAACTTTCCCTGTTATAGCAGGGAACTAGGTCCTATCCCTGTCACTCGGCAGAACAAACTGAGTATAGCAAAGCCTGAGGGATTATGCCTGCTGGGACAGCCCCTATAAAAAACGGACAAGTTTTTTTCTGCCTAGTGCCTATCCCTAGTGGGAGGAGCATAACCCTATAGTCTATGATTAAGCAGAGCTGCATCTGTTGATGTTTTTAGGACCTCAGCAGGTACTTCAAATGGTACAGATCATCAACAACAGGCTGGAGTTAGGGGGAAAAAATGGTAGAACTGCTGCTCTACATTGCTGTGAACTAACTTTCTGGTCAGAATGAGTATCAAAACAGTAGACAAGCCAATAATTTGTTGACGTTTAGACCGCATTCACACTGAAGCGGCACGACTCCTGCACGACTTCGGGGGCGACCTGTGAAGTCCCGTGTACCACGACTTCGCCGCGACTTTGCACGGACTTCACATAATTGAAGTCAATGCAAGTCGCTCTGAGGTCGCCCCGAAGTAGTACAGGACCCTTTTTCTAAGTCGGAGCGACATGTGTCGCTCCTATTAGAACGGGTGCTGTAGCAGTGCATGAACCGCGACAGACCGCGACTTGTCAGGCTGACAAGTCGCGGCAGTGTGAATGGAGCCTTAAGGCATTTTGATTTATGTGGCAAAATTTACTGTGTGTGGCAACAAAGCCAATTCCACAATGCCCTTGAAATGCCATTTTTAAATAATGAACAAAAAAAGTAAATAATTGCCACATCAAGAACACTAAAAGTGCACGACTAAAAATTTTACATACCTGTGGAGTTGAGAATTTAACTTTGGGATTGTTATCGATCTCCCATAAACCTTCATTGAAGCCCTTTCGTTTGTTGGGTTTGCCATATTTTTCCTTATTTTCTTCATATGGGAATATGTCCTTTGGTCCCAAAAAAGCTCTTCAAAAATGAAAAGACAATTTTTCTAATTTACTTTGCACATATTACCAAGCATAACAAACCAATTTTTTTTTTTTAAGTGAAAGGACTACCAATCAACAAGTCTAGTTTACCAGGAATTCATTAGCGCAAAGCTTTGCCAAGTGTGCTATAGCCGATAACGATAAGTTTGGGAGGCCATCATGCGTCAGCCTGCTGTGATCGTGCCCGCAACAAGCGGTGCGCTCTGTGATCAGTGTCCGGAGGACACTGCTCAACAGAGATTGAGGTAGAGTGTCAATCAGTAGCTCTTTACCAGGGGTTCAGCTGTGTCCAATCACAACTGATCAAGGATGTAACTAGAAGCCGCTTATTGGCACTCCTTTCCTCATGCTGACAGCACGAGGAGAGAGCAGATAACCGGCTTCTCCAAAAGGGACATGTACACTGATCATCAGTGCAGCCCCATCAGCTGTCCACCAGTGTAGCCTCATGTTTGAAAATATTAAAAAGTTAGTTTTTTTTCCTCCCAAAAACACTCAGTCTTTTCGTATGTTTAGCAAAAAAATAAAAAACTCAGTGGTGATTACCCACCACCAAAAGAAAGCTCTGTGAAAAAAAATGGGATTTTTGTCTTACCGCAAAATCCTTTTCTCTGAAGTTCATTGACAGACACAGTCTTCTGTTCTCAATAGAAGTAGGATTATACTGCCCCCTACAGGATTAGAACACTAGGCAGAAAAAAGTTCTGGCTACGCCTATGGGCAGTCCCAGGGGGTAGTATACCCTCTCTCCCTGCTTTAGGATGTCAGTTTTGTATCAAAGCAGTGTCAGAGAAAAATACCAACCCAACTCAATAACAGAGTGGGGGGGGGGGGGTACTGCGTCAATGAACTTCAGATAAAAGGATTTTTTACGGTAAGACAAAAATCCCATTTTCTCCATCGTTCATTGATGAACGCAGTCTTCTGTTCTCAATAGCAGTAGAGACATCCCAAAGCAGTGCCATAAAACATGAGGGGTGGGAACAGCAGAAAAATTCCCCAAGGCTGAACCACAGCTAACCAGGCAACATAGGACTCATCAGAACAACAAGATGAGACCCACCTGAAAAAACATTAAAACACCCTCAAGGAAGACTAAAAACCTAATTTTGCGGCCAAAGGAAGCCTCTGCAGATTCCAGCACATCCACCTTATAAAACTTTGTGAAAGTATGAACAGACGACCAGGTAGCCGCCTCGCAAACCTGAACCACAGATGCCTGATGGCGAAAAGCCCAGGAAGCACTAAGCGCCCGAGTAGAGTACGCCTTAACAGGGAAAGGTGGAACCTGACCCTTAATTTAATAATCCTGCACAACCGTCTGATTTATCTGAAAGCAGACGCAGGAAGCCCTTTCTTTGGTCTGTGAGGACAAAGAGTGAATCTGACTTTTCGAAAAGACTCAGTAGTCGCCAAGTACTTTGCCAGAACCACATCCAAATTCCTTAGGATGTTTAGTCTTAGGACACAAGGAGGGTAACACAATGTCCTCATTTAAATGGAAACTGGAAACCACCTTCGGGAGGAAGGACAGATCCGGAAGGAAGGACGTATCCGGACAAAGTACCACTTTATCCCTGTGAACCACCAGATAGGGAGGACGACAGGATAACGCCGCCAGTTCTGACACCCTGCGTGCACAAGTAATAGCAACCAAGAAGGCCACCTTCTGAGATAAAGTAAGCAGGGGAATCTCCCGAATATTTTGAAAAGGAGGTATCTGGAGAACAGAGAATCAAATTAAGATCCCAAGGTAGCAACGGAGGTCGCACCGGATGAGCCAAATGTCGCACCCCCTGGAGAAAACAAACAATGTACCAGGGAATGGGTGGCATGGCCTTTGGAAAAAAATTGCCAAGGCTGAAATCTGACCTTTGATAGTACTAAAGGCCAAATTTTAATCAAGCGATGCCTGGTCGCTCTCAGCTCCAGAACATTGATCGGTAACCTGGATTCCTCCAAAGACCAGACCCTTGATGAGAACACCACACTGTCCAATATATAGGGAGGAAGTGTTTTCCTTGTTTGAGCATCGGGGACTGAAGCCCCCATAACAGGGACCCCTTGGTCACCTGGCTTAACTGGATCCGATTATCCAGAGAACTTGGATCTTTGTTACATTTAAAAATTTCCTACTGGAGTATTCTCGTTTCTCATACAAGTCCGAAGGGATGACCATTTGCTGGACAGCAATAGCTGAATCGCAGACTGGAGTTTTTGAAGTTTTTCTGGAGGAAGAAACACCCTGGCTGAGGCCAAGTCCAAAGTTAGGCCCAGATAGTCCAGCCTCATGGAAGGAACCAGGGACAACTTCTGAAGATTCAAAATCCACCCAAACTCCTCCAGAGTTCTCATGGTGATCTCTAAGTTTTTTCACCAGTGCCATGGGAGACTACGCACGGAGAAGCAGATCGTCCAGGTAACCCAGGACCGATATCCCCCGCTGGCGTAAGAAAGCCAGGACCAGAGCAAACACCTTTGTGAAGACCCAAGTAGCAGAGGAGAGACCAAAGGGTAACGCCACAAACTGATAGTGATCCTCTCCCACGGCAAAACGCAGAAACCGTTGATGTCTTGTACATATTGGGATGTGAAGGTAGGCATCTTTGAGGTCTATGGAGGCCAGGAATTCAGAGCCTTCAGGTCCAGAATTGGACACACTTTGCCCTCCTGGGGCCTGTAAACAGGCTGGAGTAAAAGCCCTGAAAACGTTCCGAGAACGGAACGATTACTCCTGGTTGTACCAGGTCCTGTACCGCCCTAAAGAGATCCGTAAGCGATCCGGGGACAGTCACACATTGGAAGTGAAAAACCTTACCGGAGGGACAGTTTGAAACCTCGATCTTGTAGCCGGACCGTCTGACCTCGTGCACCCACTTGTTTTGTATCTGGGATAGCCACAGATCTGGAAACCGGCAAAGACGTCCCCCCCCACACCAGACACGGGTGGGGGCGCACCTTCAGGCTGAAGGGGCCTTATCTGCAGGTCTGGAGAAACCGGATATCTGTTTTCCAGACCAGGGTCGCTTGGAGCCACCGGAGGAGGCATTGAAAGGCTTTGATCCTTTATCACTCGTCCCTGAGGGACGAAAAAACATTTTATGTGCTGAAAAGGAGGGACCCCCGTCTGAGGAGGGTCCTTACCCTTGTTAACCTGTGGGAGAAAGGTACTCTTACCCCCCAGTAAGACCTTTAATAATGTCATTAAGGGTAGCCCCAAACAGGCGATCTACCAAAGAGTAGATCAGTCAAAGCCTTCTTAGAAGTCTGATCCGCAGACCAGTCTTTTAGCCAAAGTATACGCCGGAGACCACTGCCGACACCAACAGTCGCGCCAATATTAGAGCCGCATCCAGCGAGGCATCGCAAACAAAACGCAGCCCGTGGATCAACTGGTCCTGAAGTTCCTGAAAAGAGGGAAGTTGTACCCCCTCCAGGTCACGGCATAGTAACTTAGCCCATTCAAAGTTTGTGACAAAAGGGCAATAGTAAACACGCGTCTGCCCAAGCACCTCCCTGTTGAGACGAGAGGCTAACCCACTGGAGACACCACCGATGAACTACCTCTGGAGGAAATTCCCAGTATATCGATGGCAGTCCAGAGCAAACCCAGATAGTCCACTAGGTGGACTGAACCAGAGCTGATTCCTGGGAATGTAATTACCAACCAAACTCCTACAGAGTCCGCATAGTAATCTCCCCTGTTGTCTGTCAGAGCAGTCGGAGACTGTGCTCGCAGAAGACCATTATATAGGTACTCCTGTACCACAATCTCCTGCTGGCGCAACAACGTCACCACTGAGGCCAACATTTTGTGAAGACCCAAAGAGCTGAGGCGAGACCAAAGGGTAACGACGCAAACTGATAATGCTCCTCGCCCACGGCAAGCGGAGGAAGCACGGATGACCGACATGATCTGAATAGGAAGGTAAGCATCCTCGATAAAATCGATAGAAGCAGGATTCCCTTGATGTAGGGATGCCAATACCATACAAATAGACTCCATTCGGAGCATCTGTACCCGCACAAAGCGGCTCAGAGCTTTGAGGTCCAAGACTGGACATACCGTGCCTTCCTTCCTGGGAACTGTAAACAGGTTTGAATAAAACCCATGAAAAAACATTCCGATTCTGAAACTGGAACAATCACCCCTTGTAGTAGCAAGTCTTGCACCGCCCCGAAGAGACCCGCAGGCGATCTGGGGATAAACGCAGGTTGGAAGGAAAGAAACTCTGGAGGATAAGACCGAAACTCAATCTTGTAGCTGGACCCACCTGTCTTGACCAGAGAGGTCCACTGGTCCAGAAGGAAGCAAGACGCCCCCCACTCCAGATATGGGTGAGTGTGCCCCTTCAGGCAGAAGAGTGCTTGTCTGCAGGTATGGAATGTCCCATTCTTGGCATACCAGACCAGGTTCTCTAGAAACCTCCTGAGTAGGTCCTGAGACTTCGATCCCTTGATCTTGAGATCCCAAGGAACGAACAGGCCGCTTATGAACTGAGAGATCAAGGGCCCACGACTGCGACAAGACTCTTACCCCCTGGCAGCCTGTGGAAGAAGAGTACTCTTCCCCCTGAAAAACCCTCAATGATACCATCCAGGAAAGATCCGAACAGGCAATTCCCCACATAGGGAAGATAAGATAAAGCCTAACAAAGTCTTGTCGGCAGACTAGCATTTCAGCCATATCATATGTCGAAGGACCACTGCTGTCACGGACAGTCTAGACACTAAAGGGATCCGCATCCGGGGAGGCATCACAGACGAACCGCAACCCCTGGACCAACTGGTCCACTAGCTCCGCAAAGGCAGGGGGAAGCTGTTCCCCATCCAGATCCTGGCGCAAAATCGTTGCCCATTCTTTCAGAGTCTGGAACACGAATGCTATGATGAACACCGGCCCAAGGTCTGAACCAGCCACAGTAACATGTGGCGGACGAAGTCTCGGCTTTCCTCTCAAAGGAATCTTTAAAGGCCGCAGACCCCTCCACCATGAATTACAGTGGATTTATTTGGCCCTGGGAACCTGAGAGTCCAGCACAGTTGGGACATTCACATAATCAACAGAGACTCCTCAAAAGGTATACCGTCTATCGAAATTCTCAAGCACCGCCATATTGCGTTTATGACCACCTCACTGACACGTGTTGATTTTGTCAAAATTGGCGGGAAAAGGTTATACCTTTGCCGCTTAGGAGGAGCTGCGGGTACCAAAAAGAGGACCGGCGCCTCCAACCAAGAAGCAGCAGCTGCATCCTCCATTGGTAAAAAAAAACAAAAAAAAAACAAAGACAATCAGTGCAGCCATTACATGCGCGAGTGCAGTATAAGAGGAATCGTCCTATCAGAATGGCGTGGACGCAGACCCACCCAGTAGGGTCGCTACATACCAACATGCATATAAAGTAGTTTGATTGGAGTAATATTAATGCAATCTATGAATATGCCCGTATTTGTCTGTGTGTGTTTGGCTGACTTAACCCAGAACAGCATATAAATAAAGCATTCTGTATAGATCACAGAAAAAAGAAGGTTATTTGGTCAGCTAATAGATTAGCGGGCGCACATAATTGTGTGAACATAGATATTTATTAGGGAAAATTTTGATGAGTATCAATGTACATCCGTGCAAAAATAATGTCAGTGAATACAATCAGTGTGATGACAAGAAACAAGACAAACATAACATGTAACAGATATTTACAAAAACCGGCCGGCATGAACCAATTACATCAAGAATATATTAATATAAATAATAGGATCCTATATGTCAAATGGATACAGTATAGGTAGTTCTTGGAAAGGCTCCTTGGGGGGTCTGTAGATCAATAATGGGTCTGGTGGCAGTGCTGCACGATTGTGCTGAGTTTTGCATCCGATAATTTCGGTTTAGTTGCATTCAGTTATGCCTGTGACCCTAGGGAGAGGGCTGTAGGTTATTTCAATAATTTATTACGGCTTAAGGGAGATATCCTGGTGGGGAGGGGGGTTAGCTTAGTGTTGCTGTTAGGTGGTGTTGACACCGATCGTTAGTAAATATACGGTATTTGGGGACTAGGCAGAGACCTGACAGCTTGTATCTAGGTCACTGACGGCAATGATGCAGTTTCTTCACCCCTATCCTTGGGCTGAGTGTCACTCCATGGTTTGCCGTCCCAAAGCAGTGTCAAACATGAGGGGTTGGGGGGGGGGGGGGGGGGGGGGTCAGCAGCAGAAAAAAAAACTTCCAGGGCTAAATAGTCAACTAGGTAACTTGGAGCTCAACTGTCAACAACTGGAGCTCACCTGAGAAAAAGAAAAACACACACCCTCAGAACAAGTCCTCTAAACAGCAGCCTGCATAACTTTGTGGCCAAAAGAAGCATCCGCAGATGCCAACACATCCGCTTTATAAAACGTGAATGTGTGTACAGACGACCAGGTAGCCGCCTGCTAACTTGCATCACTGAAGCCTGACAGAAGGCCCAGGAGGCACTAAGAGTAGAGTGTGCCTCGACAGGGAAAGGAGGAACCTGACCCTTAATAGAATAAGCCTGAACCACAGTGTCTGATCCATCTGGAAATGGAAGCAGCCAGCCCTTTGCGAGGTCCATCCGTGAGGACAAATAGTGAGTGATTTTCTATAAGACTCCATAGCTGCCAGATACACCCTTACTGCCTGAACCACATCCAGGGAGTGCAAGGCAACTTCCTTAGGATGCTTAGGCTTGGGACACAGGGAGGGCAACAATGTCTTCGTTCAGATGAAAGTCAGAGATGACCTTCGGAAGGAACGAGGGACATGAACGCAGAAGCACCTTATCCCTGTAAACCACCCGGTAAGGTGAACGACAAGATAACACTGCCAGTTCAGACACCCTGCGTGCCGAAGTAATGGCCACCAAAAAGGCCACCTTCTGAGACAACGTAAGCAGGGGAATCCCTTGAATTTTTTCAAAGGGAGGCACCTGGAGAACCGACAACAAATTGAGGTCCCACAGCAGTAATGGAGACCACACCGGAGGAACCAAGTGTTTCACGCCCTGGAGCAATGTACACACCAAGGAGGTGTGGGGCCAACAGGCGTTGAAAGAAAACCGCCAAGGCCAGGCGCTGCACAACCCCTCGATGGATAGCAAGGATCCGAACCACCAAAAAGGAAGGAGGGTGACCCCAGAGGGATTCACACCACGCATTGTTAAGTCTTCCACATACGATGGTAAATCTTCATAGAAGTAGATTTTCTAGCTTTTAACAGCGTAGGAATCAGTCAGGAAACCCCTCTGGCCTTCAGCACCTGGCTTTCAACAGCCAAGCCATCAAAGGCAGCGACTGTAAAGCAGGATGGAAGATTGCCCCTTGGGATAGCCGATCTTCCCTGAGGGGGAGTCTACAAGGAGCATCAGCGACCAGCCATACCAGATCGGCGTACCAAAACCGGCGAGGTCAGCCTGGAGCCACTAGAATGACCGGAATCCCTTCTGCCTTGATCCTGCATAGTAGTCTTGGCAGAATCTGGAGAGCAGGAATGGCGTAAAACAGACGATACCGACTCCAAGAAGCCACTAAAGCGTCTGTAGCGTCAGCTAGAGGATCCCGAGACTGTCACAAACCTCTGAACCTTCCTGTTGGAGGGGAGAGGCCAACAAATCCACCTCGGGAGTACCCCACCGGAGACACAACTGATGAAACATCTTTGGATGAAGAGACCATTCTCCCTGGTCTAACGCCTGTCGACTGAGAGAGGCCGCTTGCACATTTTCCACCCCTGGAATGTGCACAGCAGCGAGGACTGGAACACATCTTTTTGCCCACCTTAGAAAGCCGGCTACTTCCTGAGCCACCAGAACACTTCTTGTGCACCCTTGGTGATTGACCTAGGCCACGGCATTGTCCGATTGAATCCGCACCGGACACCCCTGGAGACGACTTGTCCAATGATCCAGACAGTCTGATCGCTTGGAGCTCCAGTACATTGATCGGTAGTCTGGACTCTTCCAATCGTCCAGATCCCCTGAGCACAGTCTATGCTGGAGCCTCCCCACACGGACAGGGGCATGCAAGTCCAAAGAGACGACTGTCTGCTGGTCAGCAAAAGCCAACTTGCCTCCTGCAACTTTTGAAGCTTCTCCCGAGGAAGAAACACTCTGGCTAAATATACAAGTCAGACCCAGATAGACTAGGCTTGTGGATGGAACCAGGGCAGACTTCTGAAGATTCAGAATCCAACCGAACTCCCTCAGCATTTACAGAGTAATATCAAAGTTGTCCCAACAAGGTGAACAAAGACCCTGCTCATAAAAGCAGATCGTTCACATACCCCAGTACTGCGACCCCTTGCTGATGCAGTAATGCTAGACCCGGGGCCAACACTTTCATGAAAACCCGAGGAGCGGAAGCGAGACCAAAGAGTTACGCCACAAATTGATAATGCTCCTCGCCCACGGCAAAGCAGAAGAAACGCTGATGGGCAACAAATATTGGGATGTGAAGCTAGGCATTCATGTCGTCGATGGCGGCAAAGAAATCACCGACGTAGGGACGCCACCACCATGCAAATGGACTCCATGCGGAACTTCTGTACCCGCACAAAGCCGTTTAGCGCCTTGAGGTCCAGTATTGGGCGCACCTTGCACTCCTTCCTGGGAACTGTAAACAGGTTTGAGTAAAAACCTTAAAAAACTTTCCAACTTTGGAACCAGAACAATCATGGCTTAAAGTAACAAATCCTGCACCGCCCCATAGAGATCCTTTAGGCGATCTAGGGATAAGTGCAGGTTGGAAGGGAAGAACCTTTCCGTAGGATATGATCGAAACTTGATCTTGTAGTCGGAGCGAATTACTTCATGGACCCACTTGTCCTGGATCAGGGAGGTCCACGGATCTGGAAAGCAGCAAAGACATCCCCCCACCGCAGATACGGATGAGGGCGCCCCCTCATGTGGAGGATTTTTTGCCCGCAGGTCTGGCAGCACCTGCTCGTGGTTTGCACAAGACTTTTTGGAACCCCCAGCAGAGGCCTAAAAGTGCCTAGGTCCCTTGTCTTGAGACCCTGAGGGACAAGAAGGTTGCTTGTGAGCCAAAAATGTGGGTCCCTGTCTATGACGAGACTCTTTACCCCCGGAAGCCTAAAGGAAGAAAAGTACTCTTTCCCGTGAGGCCCTTGATTATGTCATCCATGGAAGCTCCAAACAGGCGATCCCCCACGAATGGAAGATCAGACAAGGCTTTCTTAGAAGCCTGGTCCGCAGACCAGCATTTCATACAGATAATGCACCACAGGACCACTGCGGAGACAGAGACAGAATCTAGAAAGCAGGGGAGCGGCATCCAAAGAGGCGTCCTAGACAAACTGTAGCACTTAGACCAACCCACCGGGGGGGGGGGGCTACTTTTTCTCCAGGTCCAGGCGTAAAAGCTTAGCCCACTCGGTCAGAGTTTGCAACACCGGGGCAAAAGTAATTACCAGCCTAATTGCCGAACCAGCCACAGCCACATATGGCGGGCCAGAGCCTCAGCCCTTTTATTAGCTGGACCTGTAAAGGCCGGGGACTCCTCAACCGGAATGAAAATAGCTCAACTGACCTTGAAACCGGCGGGTCCACTACAGATGGAACTGTCCACCCATAACGCAGCTAATTCTCATAGGGATACTGCAAGAAAAACAACTAGCAACCATTGCATTTTGAACAATCCCACTGTTTTGTAACAATGCTGTCAAGGTAAGCAGAAAGAGGAACACACTTGCTGCTATGGAGGGCCTGTGGGTGCCAAAAGGACCCAGTGTCTCCGATGCGGCATTAGCCGCAAACTCCATTTTTAAAGTTTCACGCACTGACACAAACAGTGCATCTAACAGCGCCTATTTAGGCGCGGCTAGAGGAGCAGAGGAATCATCCTCACTATCTGAGCGCTCAGGGTGCATAGACGCAGACCCAGTAGGGTCGCAATGTACTAAGCTCACCCCGAAAAACAATCAGGGGAGGCCGCAGATTGCGATCCCGCAAAGGGGACGCAGGCCAAGGGCCCATAATGGACCACCTATCGGACCCCGCAAAAAAAACAAGGTGGGAGGGTGGTCGCCCTCCATAGAGGACACAATAGGACATAGCCCTCTTAAAAGAGGGCTGTCCGCCATGACGAGGAAGCGCAGGAAGGGTACCCTCACTAAAACAGGGCAGGTGTCCCACACAATAATTGCGGCAAGGCTGTCAAAAAAAAAAAAAAATGAAGCGTCCCCACAGCACTACCCCTTCCAAGGGAGGTGCCAAGCTGACCCCATGGCCTAGCAGGCCGCAAGCCACAGTCTAAATTTTGTGTGTGGAGGCTCAACCACAATTGCACAGATCATTAGCCCTGCAGGTGCCCAAAAGAATATTGGGGACTTCAGCTACACCAACTCGACCGCATTTATGAAGGCGCCCAGCTGCCAGGACATGAGCCCCAGGGGAGCCGACCACCCAGGCACAGCGGAGGGGAAGGTAGATGCCCAACCCAGAGGCAGTGGCATCAGCCACCCTCACAGGGGCCGCCTCACATAGTTTCCAGCGAGTAGGCCGCAAAGACGCGGCCTAAACCTTTGGCCGCGTGAGGCGCGTACCTGCAGATGTTAAAACATCCACTCCCCCAGCCCAACAACCGCCACAGGAGCCCAAAGGACATCCCTGCCCTAGTCACCAACCCCCAAGGTGGCAGGGATCCACAGGTGTGCTTAAAATTGACCCACGATTCCTCCTCTGCCCTCCAAGTGAGCTGATCAAACTGTCTTTGATTGGCTGCTTTTCAGACTGTACCAGTCAGGACACATCAAGTTGAACATAGAAAAAATGTCATCGCTTCCAACTTCATTAGTCACTGAGATGGAGAAACTGAAGTGGGTGGTGGAGCGCTTCCATGCCCTATCAAAGCGATCGGGTGGCTGTAGGGCACTCAGATCACTTTTACTGGGAAGCAGGTTTGCGGCTGAAAACAATACCATTGGTATATATGGAACATAAAAAAAAAAAAAAAAAAAGATTCACTGTGTATTACATATGGCCTAAGGACGGCAAGTTGTTAATAAAAAGATGGCCTGTACTTGTAAAATAAATACCTGATACTCTTAAGCCCCAAAACAAAAAACTCCAACTTTCTACTAAAGGGGATTATAAAACAATATACAAAAAGGAAAGCCTGACAATAAACCATTACTTATAAAAGAATTTTAACAGCTGAGAAGGAAAGAAAATACCACACAGCAAACTTACGTTTCATGGGTTCCAAAAAAGAAAATTGGCATTTTATTTGATGCAGGTTTAACTGCTCCATCAGGAAGTTCATCCACCTGTGAAAAAATTTAAAAAGGTTAAGGTTTCATGTCATTAATATAAATTAGGAAAAAATAGAATTTTTGTAAGAACTTACTGTAAAATTCTTCTCCGAGTCCTCTGACAGTCGCCGCCCGTTCAGTTAGCCTACACGAGTGGGTAATTGCGCCCTCTGCAGGAGCAGGCTAGGCAGTGAAAAGAGTAAAAGCCTTTACACATAACACGCCTCTAGGGGGCTGTTCCTCAGCTATTACCCATCAGCCACTAGGAGCTGCTCTTCAGTTTTGTAGCAAGCAGTACATGAAGACTATCAACCCCAAAAAGAAGAGGGGCAAGGGGCGGCGACTGTCAGAGGACTCAGAGAAAAGAATATTACAGTAAGTTCTCACACAAATTCTATTTCCTCTTATGTTCTCCGACAGTGGCCGCACGTTCAGTTAGCCTTCACGAGTGGGATGTCCCAAAGCAGTGCAGGTGTGAGGGGTGGGAAGACGCAACCAAAGAAAAGGCCACGTGCAACCAGGCCAGAGGCGAAAAAAACTGAGACAACAGGGCAACAAAAGCTCAACAAGAGCCAACCCTGGACAAATACACTCCAAGAAGAGACAGAAACAAACGTCTCTGCAAAACGACCGCCACGCACAAAACTTTGCGGCCAAAGGAAGCTTCCGAGGATGCCATCACAAAGTTTGTAAAATCTTGTGAAAGTGTGCACAGACAAGGTCGCCGCTTTGCACACCTGAAGACTGATGGCGAAAACGCCCAAGAGGTACTGACAGCTCTAGTAGAATGAGCCCTGACAGGGAAAGGAGGCACTGGACCCTTGATTGAATAGGCCTGAACAATCGTCTGATCCATTTAGAAATGGTTGCCGCGGACGCATCCAAACCCTTTCCGAGGTCCCTCAGGAAGGACAAACAGGGAATCAGACTTCCGAAAAAGACTCCGTGGTGGACAGGTAAACCCTGACAGCCCTAAACACATCCAAGGAATGCAAGGCACGTTCCTTGGGATGCTTGGGTTTCACACAAAGCTAAGGCAAGACATCTTCGTAGAGGTGGAAAGCAGATACCACCTTGGGAAGAAAAGATTGATTGGGTCTTAAAACCACGTTGTCCCTATGAACAACCAGATAAAGCGAGCGGCAAGACTTTGCAACTTTCTGGGACAACACAGGCAGAGGTATGACTGATGTTTTCAAAGGGAGGCCGTTGCAAAACGGACAAAACCAAGTGCAGGTCCCATGGCAGAAAAGGAGCGTTCCTCTGGGGGAGCCAGATGTCGCACCCCCTGAATAAAGGTGCAAATCAAGGAATTAAGTCGCCAAGGGATGCTGGAAAAGAATGGCCAAGGCCGACAACTGAACTTTAATCGAGGCCAGCGCCAAAAGCTGATCCACACCTTCCTGTAGGAAGGCCAAAACCCTCGCCACCAAAAGGGAGCAGGGATGAAACCCCTGCGATTCGCACCAGGCAATATACGCCTTCCAGGTGCGATGGTAGATTTTCTAGAGGTAGCTTTCCGAGCCTTCAACAAGGTAGGGAATGACAGCACTCGAGAGACCCTTGTCTCTCAAGATTGGCTTTCAATAGCCACGTCGCCAAAGCCACAGACTGTAAAGCAGGATGGAAGATTGGCCCTTGAGACAGTAGATCATCACAGCTGAAGCCACCAGGGAGGCTCGACGACCATCTGCACAATGTCTGCGTACCAAGACCGACGCGGTCAGTCTGGGGCCACCAGAACGACCTGCACCTGTTCGACGCCAAGCTGCGGAGGAACCTGAATAACAGTTGAATCGGAGGGAAGGCATAAAATCAGCCGATACCAGTGCACCACCAACGCCTCCGTGGCTTCCGACAGAGGATCGCGGGTTCTGGCCCCGAACCTTCCCACCTTTATGTTGAGACGGGACGCGAACAGATCTACGTCTGGAGTCCCCTACAGGGGGAAAACACCACCGGATGCAGGGACCATTCTCCCTGGTCCAGGATCTGGCGACTCAGTCTGCCTGACAGTTCTCCACACCCGGAATGTGAACGGCCAAAATTGCCGGAACGTGCGTCTCGGCCAAGAGAGGATCTCTGCCACTTCCTTGGCCACCAGGGCACTCTTGGTGCCCCCTTGGTGAGTGAAGTAAGCCACTGCCATGGCATTGTGCGTCTGCACCCGAACCGGGCAACCCTGAAGCGGAGTTGACCAACGGAACAAGCAGAGCTTGATTACTCGGAGCTCCAAGACGTGTATTGGTAAGAAGGCCTCCTCCACCGACCACGTCTACTGGGCACAAAGCGCGCCCAGAACTCCACCCCAGCCCGACAGGCTGGCATCCACGGTGATCACCGTCCACAGCCGGAAGGACTTGCCTTGTGCCAGAGTCGGTGACAGGAGCCACCACAAAAGATGCGATAGTGCGAGGTGGCTCAGAGAAAACCTTCTGTCCAATGACTAAGGCGCTCTGTCCCACCTGGCAAGAATCTCTGCTTGCAGAGTTCTTGTGTGAAATTGAGCAAATGGGATTGATTCGAAAGCCGAAACCATCAAGGCCCAGGGACCGCATGCAGGCCCGTGGAGAGATCGTTGTCCCTGAGGGACCTGATCTCGCCCTGCAGGGTCTGGAGTTTGTCCTCCAGGAGAAAAAAACTTTGCCTGAGCGGAGTCCAGGACCATCCACAGGTACAGGAGACGAACCAAAGGAGTCAGAGCCGACTTCTGGAAGGTACCGATCCACCCGAACTCCTGGGAGCCTCTGAACCGTGATCGATAGATCGCTCATCAAGGTGGCACACGAGCTCGACCTTAAACAGGAGGTCGTCCAGATAACCGAGGTCCACAATCCCGTTTAAAACGCAGTAAAGCCAGCACCGGAGCCAAAAACCTCGGTGAAGACCCTGGGAGCCGAAGCGAGACTGAAGGGCAACGCCACAAACTGATAATGCTCCTCTGCCACAACGAAGCGGAGATACCGCTGATGACCCTCGGAGACCGGGATGTGCAGATACGCATCCTTTAAGTCGATGGAGGCCAGGAAGTCCCCTAGACTCAAAGATGCAACCACCGACCCGGATGGAATCCATCCGGAACTTCGGAACCCTCACAAAACGGTTCAGAGACCTCAAGTCCAGTTAGGACGCACTATGCCCTCCTTTCTGGGCACCGTGAACAGATTGCAGTAAAACCCGCGAAACCTGTCCTGTGAAGGGACTGGCACAATGACTCCTTGGGCGAGATCTTGAACCACCCCTTTGAGATCTCCGAAAAGATCGGGAGTCAGATGGAGATTTGATGGATGATGAAGAACCTGTCTGCGGGGCGAGATCGAAACTCGATCTTGTACCCTGAACGAATCAGTCCGTGAACCCACCTGTCCTGATTTCAGTACAACCACGGTTCCTGGAAACAACGCAGGCATCCCCCCACCCCTGAAACGGGTGAGGGCGTCCCTTCAGGATGAGGTGGACTGGGCCGCTGAACTGGCCTGACTGGCCTTGGGCTTACCTGACTATGGCTGCTTGTAACCACCTGAGGTCTTGAAGGATTTCCCATCATCCTGTGCCCCGAAGGCACGAAAGGACCCACGATGAGCCTTAAAGAAGAGCCCCGCCTAGCCCGGGGTGATTTTCCCTTAGAGGCTTGGGGCAAAAGAGTACTCTTGCCCCCCGTAAGCCCCTTGATCAACTCAGAGTGTCCGCAAACGGACTACCCAGATAAGGGACACCAGTCTTCTTGGTAGCGTGGCCAGCCGACCAGCTTTTCAGCCAAAAAATGCGGTGGATCGTAACCCTGACCGCAGACAGCCATGCAACCCAGGGAACCTCGTCCAAGGCCGCGTCACACAGGTACATCATGGCCTGGGTCACTTGATCCACCATGGCAAGGGCAGCTGGAGATACCAACTCTGCCACCAACGTGCGCTTAAGCGCCTCGGACCATTGCATGACAGCTTGAGAAGCCATCACCGAAGCGAACACAGGCTTGAGCAGGGAACCCACCACCAAATATATGTGGCGGGAAAGTGTTCCCACATGCCTATCCGCCGGTTCCTCAAACAAAGGGGAGTCCTCCACGGTAGATTCATTTAGTCTAGAAACAGTGTGGTCCACCCTAGGTGACCCTGTCCAATGATCAACAGGATCAGTAAAGGGATAACGGTATGTAAACCGCTTGGGCCCCGCCAGCATATGCATGATGCGACGCCATTGGTCGATCACGGTTTGGTGAAACACCTCAGGGCAGGGGAAAACCTGACCCGACTTCTGGGCTTTGTGGGACCCGAAGGAAACCTGCTTACCTGACAGGGAGGGCTCATCATCAAGATTTAAAGTCTCCTTAATGGAGCCAATAACTGCATCCACCACAGCGAGGTCTTGCGCCTCCGTAGAGGAAGACTCTTCCTCCTCCCCACCTGAATGTGAGGACTGGGACCCCTCAGGGGGGGACGTTGTCTGTGGCAACCAATTCAGGCTCTGAGTCAAAAGACAGAGGGCATAGGCCGTGTTTTAGAAGTGCATTCAGACATCAGCAGATCCACTTAAAACGCCAAAGTCGCAAAAGCAACAGATAATGAGGCCATGGAAGAGGATTCAGGAGTTCCTGAAGCACCAACCAGGTCCGTGGGAAGTTTGATATCCTGTGACTCTATTTTAGTAATAAAAAATTTTAAGGACGCTGGCCCTTTAAAAACGGCGGTTCCCGCGGACCCCCACCAGAAACTGCACCACCTGTGGAGACCCTCTGCAGAAACAGCAATAGCCACAAAAAGAAACCGTTTTTACAGGAAAATGCCAGAGAAAACAGTTCAAATCATCCCAGTGTCTGTACTTGCCACACGCTGCTGCAGTGAAAAGGAGAGAAAAGAGGAAGTGACCTCACGCACAGAGGCATATGCCATGCGCGAATGGCGCCAAAAAGAGCAAATATTACATGCGCTGGCCCCCACAGGGAATCCCAGAGAGCACCCTGGGATGTATGAAGCCCCCACAATCCCCAATCATGGCCGTATGCACTGCAGAGTGCCCCTAACAGGGGCAGGGAGGAAGGGGGCCGTACCATACGGCCAGGAGGGGGATACCACAGAAGACACCATGTACTGCCATCCCCTAACAGTGGTCCCACAGAACACCCCCACAGATAATAGTCCCCTTTTACCAGTCCAGCAAACGCGGGCACTGCTCTGATACGGAACACCTTCCACCCTGAGTGGGGGGTGCTGTCAGCCAGGGAGGATGCTAGCAACTCAGGCGTTCTGGAGTTGAGACATCCCGGCTAAGAAGGGACTCCGCAGGCTTGTCCCCATCCCAAGGGGCACTGTCGTTGCAAGGCCAGGGCGCACCAAATGACCTGCGACTCCATAACGATCTATATTTCCAAGTGCGAGGCCCAGCTCTGCTGTCGCTTGTAGTCCTACAGGAATTCCTTAACTAGCAATAGTGAGTGGAAAAAAAAGTCCATTTTCAAAGAAAAAAAAATAATCACTTTTCAAGGAAAAAAAAATACAAAAAACTGAGACACTAGGTCCCAGCATGGAAGACCTAGCCTACTCCTAACGCTAGGCAGCAAAAAACTGAAGAGCAGCTCCTAGTGGCTGATGGGTAATAGCTGAGGAACAGCCCCCCAGAGGTGTGTTATGTGTAAAGGCTTCTGTTTGTTAACTTTTTCACTGCCTAGCCTGCAGAGGACGCCATTACCCACTCGTGAAGGCTAACTGAACGGGCGGCGACTGTCAAGAGGACGTAAAAAACTGGATTTTTGTCCTACCTTAAAATTCTCTGATTTTCATTGATGGACAGAGCTCCAAATCTTCTTGACCCTTCTGTTATGCTGCCCCCTAGAGGAGTAGGACACTAGGCAGAAAAAAAATTGACTATGCCTAAAGGGAAGTCCTAGGCGTTATACTTCCACTTCCTGCTATAAGACTTCAGTTTTTTTAACAAGTAGTGTCAGAAGAATGGGGGTGGGTGCTGTGTCCGTCAAACATCAAAGAAAAGGATTTTACGGTAAGACAAAAATCCAGTTCTCTCTTTTGTTCACCGACGAACCTAGCTTGATATCTTCTTGAATGGGGAAAGGTTTCCGCGCTGATGGAGGAATTTGAGAAAATGACTGCAGCCTACCTCGAAAATATAGCAAGCTATATTTTAGTAAATGTGGGAAAATTGGAGGTAAATGGCGCTGTCAGACATATAAATTAGGGAATATAAATATGGGTACACTGATGACGTGAAATTAAGTAAAAGTGTCAAATCATAAATTAGAACGTGATATAATGGATCATTATAAAGTGTAAAATGTATATGTAAAACTAAATTATTATAGGTTTAAAAAGTTGATAAAGGTCTATCGTGAATAAATAATAAATATTAGTGCAAATATAAGTGATAAAAATGGATTCGGTATGTGACAAAAAATATAAATCTGATCCAATTCTGAAACACATTAATAAAATCAATATATAAAGTGGTATATTGCATAAATTCAGTAGCTAAAATAAATAAATATTAAACAATTAAGGTGCTAATAATCAAGTGCATCAGTGTGCTGGTAAGCCAAAAAGTATAAGCAATAAGTGAAACGATCAAATCATAAACAGTGTCCCAGCAAATTGTATAAAGTGTCCATAGAAATAACCATAAAAGTAACCATAAAGATTCTGAGGCCACAAATAATCAAATATAAATAAGTCCCAAGATGTAGAGGGAGAAGAAATTATCAGGAGAAGGTGGATTCCAGAGGTTCCAAAAATGGTGGGGGTGCTCAGTAAAGGAATAAGTGCTCCCCTCCTATTGCTCCCGCACTCACCAGATGATGGTACCCCCACAGGGGTAAACAGCGTTTGGGGTGACTCTCAAGGGTCCCTCCGAAGGCTGGTTAATAATCCACTTAATCCCGACCTCTTATAGTGTATTCTTCTCCAGGGAAAATTGGTAGGTAATGACTCCTCATAAGTACTCCGATATAAATGAGAGAGATCCGGGTGAAGGAAGAAAAAAGGGGACTCCAATAGTGAAGTATTGTAATACAAAGGTGCTTTATTAAACATAAATTACAATACTCACATTCAATATAGAAGAAAAAGTGCATGTATGTCCTAGGGACCGCAACACCCACGCTCACGTCAGTTAGTCACATCAAGTCCGCTTCCTGTTGACTGAGACGCACATCCGGCCGGTGGAACGCACCGCGTCCCGGAACAACCGCTACACGAGGGTGTGGCGGTCCCTAGGACATACATGCACTTCTATATTGAATGTGAGTATTGTAATTTATGTTTAATAAAGCACCTTTGTATTACAATACTTCACTATTGGAGTCCCCTTTTTTCTTCCTTCACCCGGATCTCTCTCATTTATATCGGAGTACTTATGAGGAGTCATTACCTACCAATTTTCCCTGGAGAAGAATACACTATAAGAGGTCGGGATTAAGTGGATTATTAACCAGCCTTCGAAGGGACCCTTGAGAGTCACCCCAAACGCTGTTTACCCCTGTGGGGGTACCATCATCTGGTGAGTGCGGGAGCAATAGGAGGGGAGCACTTATTCCTTTACTGAGCACCCCCACCATTTTTGGAACCTCTGGAATCCACCTTCTCCTGATAATTTCTTCTCCCTCTACATCTTGGGACTTATTTATATTTGATTATTTGTGGCCTCAGAATCTTTATGGTTACTTTTATGGTTATTTCTATGGACACTTTATACAATTTGCTGGGACACTGTTTATGATTTGATTGTTTCACTTATTGCTTATACTTTTTGGCTTACCAGCACACTGATGCACTTGATTATTAGCACCTTAATTGTTTAATATTTATTTATTTATTTTAGCTACTGAATTTATGCAATATACCACTTTATGTATTGATTTTATTAATGTGTTTCAGAATTGGATCAGATTTATATTTTTTATTGTCACATACCGAATCCATTTTTATCACTTATATTTGCACTAATATTAATTTATTCACGATAGACCTTTATCAACTTTTTAAACATATAATAATTTAGTTTTACATATACATTTTACACTTTATAATGATCCATTATATCACGTTCTAATTTATGATTTGACACTTTTACTTATTTCACGTCATCAGTGTACCCATATTTATATTCCCTAATTTATATGTCTGACAGCGCCATTGATATCTTCTTGAGCCTTGGGACGTCCCAAAGCAGTCAACATAAGTGGTGCTAAGAACACAGCAATAACACTTCCCAAAGGCTAAAACGTAGCCAACCAGGTAAAACAGGAGCTCAACCAGTAACAACTGGAGCTCACCTACCAAAAAAAATACACATCGAGAGGCTTGAGCCTCTGCAACAGCAGCCTGCAAAACCTTGCGACGAAAAGCATCTGCAGATGCGAATAAATACACCTTGTAAAATTTGGTGACGGTGTGCACAGACGACCAGGTGGCCATCTTGCAAACCTGAACCACTGACGACTGATGACGAAGGCCCAACAGGCACTAAGCGCCTGAGTAGAATGCGTCTTAACAGGAAAAGGAGGAACCTGACACATAATGGAATAGGCCTGCATCAACGTCTGCCTGATCCATCTGGAAAAAGTCTCAGTAGACGCGGCCTGCCCCCTTACGAGACCCATCCACAAGGACAGGCAAAGCCTCATTGCCCGAATCTCCAGGACATTGATCGGCAGACTGGACTCCTCCAGAGTCCAAACTCCCTGAGCTGGATCTGTGCCCAATACACCTCCCCACCTGGACAGGCTGGCATGCAAGATGACCACTGTCCAGTACAGGAGGAGAAAGGATTTTCCCTGCCAAAGCGCAGGGTAGCGGAACCACCATATCAAGGACCCCCCCCCCCCCCCCCCGGAACCGAACGGGCACCACTCTGGGCAGACCACGCACCATCTTGGAATGGGGGTGCTGCGGGCCAGAGGTACACTGCGACACAGGTCGTGAGCAGAGTCGTAACCAGGGCTATGCGTCCGCGCAAGACGTTTAATTTGCAGGCCAGCCCCCACCCAGTAGGGCTAGGTCATGGCCGACTTAGCGCGAAACTATGCTCAGGTCGCGATCGCTGGTCAGACTGGGAAGACCGTAAGGATCTAGGATATCCAGTGCGTAACCCAGTCCAGCAGTTGATTGAAGTTCTCACTAACAGACTTGACTGTAGTTGAAAAAAATAAGAAAAAAATTCAGTTTAAAAAAGGACCAGAGATCCCTGCAAGGATATAGCGCCTTACTCCTGACTAGGCAGAAAACAAACTGAAGTCCTATAGCAGGAAGTGGGAGTATACCCCCTAGGACTGCCCTTTAGGCAAAGTAAATTTTTTTCCCCGCCTAGTGACCTACTCCTGTAGGGAACAGCATAACCCACGGGTCAAGAAGATATGGAGCTGTGTCCGTCAATAAACGAAAGAGAAATTACATTTAATATTTACTTCAGAAAGTACAACCCCACTGTCAGTCTATGTTCACACTGATTAAGGAATCCTGTGCATTTCCTGCACCTCATTAAAATCGCACGGTGCTCTTATGATCTGCTGCGGGTGTCCATATTAAGGTAACTGCACCCCGAAGCAGCTTGCAAAACAGTTAGATTGGCAGAAACAGATCGCATGGGTGTTAACACCGATTCAGGTACAGGGAAAAAAAAAAAAAAGAGGGGTCATCCTGCACCATTTTGGTGCAGATGCCGTACAAACGAATGTGGTGTGATTGCTGTGCTAATCTCATGCGGTGTTCCGCACCGCAAAAGTGTGAACCCAGGCTAAAAAATATTTGAAATGAAAAAAAAAAAAAAAAAATAGCCTTCCCTGTTTTAAATAAAAGACATACAAGGTGAGTTTATAATGGTATACACTCATTTCATTCGGTTGTGTCTTTCTAGTCTTACAAAGATGATTATTATTTAGAGATAAAATACTGCTTTACAGTCCTTCTCAGCATAAGACCTAATTTATGCCCCCCCCCCCCCCAACCAAAACTCAGAAAACAGTTTATTACCATCTGATTATTTTGGAATACTCAAGGCTTCATTTGCCATGCAGCTACAGATGCTTACAAGTAGACGATTTTAAAAAAACTGTATTTTTGACTTACCGTAAAATCCTTTTCTCTTAAGCTCATTGACAGACGCAGATTCCATCTCTTGATATCCATAGGGTATTACTGCCCCCTACAGGAGTAGGACACTAGGCAGAAAAAAAAAAGTTCTGGCTACACCTATCGGCAGTCCCAGGGGGTATACCCTATCTCTCCCTGCTATAGGATTTCAGTTATGCAACAAAGCAGTGTCAGAGAAATTAAACCAACCCAACTCAAAATAGAGGGGCGGGTCCTGCATCTGTCAATGAGCTTAAGAGAAAAGGATTTTACGGTAAGTCAAAAATCCAGTTTTCTCTGTCGCTCATTGAGAGACGCAGATTCCATCTCTTGATATCACAAAAAGTGAATCAGACTTACGAAAAGAGTCAGTAGTAGCCAAGTACACCCTGATAGCCCGAACCACATCCAAGGAGTGCAACGCAAACTCCCGAGGATGACTGGGCTTAGGACACAGGGAAGGCAATACAATATCCTCATTCAAGTGAAAGCCGGAAACCACCTTAGGAAGGAAGGATGGATTCGGACGAAGAACCACCTTATCCCTATGAACCACCAGATAGGGGGAACGACAGGACAACGCAGCCAGTTCCGACACCCAACGTGCAGAAGTGATAGCCACCAAAAAGGCTACCTTCTGGGATAAGGTAAGCAAGGGAATCTCCCTAATATTTTCAAAGGGAGGTTCCTGGAGAACCGACAACACCAAATTAAGGTCCCAGGGCGGCAAGGGCGAGCGCACCGGAGGAGCCAGGCGTCGCACCCCCTGGATGAAATTCCGCACCAGGGAATGAGTGGCCAGTGGCCTCTGGAAGAAAATCGCCAAGGCTGAAACCTGACCCTTGATAGTGCTTAAGGCTAGCTTCTGCTCAACCCCCCGTTGCAGGAAGGCCAAGATCCAAGCCACCGAGTAAGAGCGTGGAGGAACCCCGAGGGACTCACACCACGCGATATAAGACTTCCACGTGCGATAATAAATCTTTCTAGAAGTTGCTTTCCTCGCTTTAAGCAGAGTAGGAATAACTGAAGCAGACAAACCCCTGTCCTTCAGCACCTGGCTCTCAACAGCCAAGCCGTCAAAGCCAGCGACCGTAAAGCAGGATGGAAGATCGGCCCCCGAGACAGCAGATCCTCCCTGAGAGGAAGTCGCCAAGGAGCGTCCGCGACCAGCCTGACCAAGTCGGCGTACCAGGCCCAACGAGGCCAGTCCGGAGCCACAAGGATGACTGGAATTCCTTCCGCCTCTATCCTGCGAAGAAGCTTTGGCAGCAACTTGAGAGGAGGAAAGGCATACAGCAGCTGATACTGCCCCCACGGAGCAACCAGTGCATCTGTGGCATCCGCCAGAGGATCGCGGGAGCGGGCTACAAACCTCTGCACTTTTCAGTTGAGCCGAGATGCCAACAGATCCACATCCGGGGCGCCCCAACGAAGGCACAACTGGTGAAACACCTCTGGGTGAAGAGACCATTCCCCTTGATCCAAGGTCTGACGGCTGAGAAAATCTGCCTGCCAATTTTCCACGCCCAGAATGTGAACAGCGGAGGGAGAGCCGGAACAAACCGTTCCGCCCACCGAAGGATGCCGGCCTCCAGAACACTCTTGGTGCCCCCCTGGTGGTTGACATAAGCCACGGCCGTGGCATTGTCCGACTGAATCCGAACCGGGCAGCCCCAAAGACGCTCGGTCCAGTGAACCAGGCAAAGTCTGATCGCTCTCTTCCAACACATTTATCGGCAGCCTGGATTCTTCCAGGGACCAGAGCCCCTGAGCAGACAGCCTGCCGAGAACCCCTCCCCACCCGGATAGACTGGCATCCGTGGTGACAATCGTCCAATAGATCGGAAGAAATGACTTCCCCCTGACTGAGCATTGGAGACCGAAGCCACCAAACCAGGGACTCCCTGGTCCGCTCGCTCAGCCGGATTCGATTGTCCAGGGAATCGGGATTCCGGTTCCATTTGAGAAGAATCTCCTTATGGAGAGTCCGCATATGAAACTGAGCAAAAGGTACTGTCTCGAAAGATGCCACCATCAGTCCCAGAACCCTCATGCAGGTCCGAAGGGACGGCCAGTTGGCGGACAGTAACAGCTGAGTCGCCGACTGTATCGTCTGGAGTTTCTCTGCAGGGAGAAACACCTTGGCCAAGGACGCGTCCAAAGTCAGGCCCAGATAGTCCAGCCTCTTGGAGGGAACCAGGGATGACTTCTGCAAGTTCACAAGCCACCCAAACTCTTCCAAAGAGGTCATGGTGATCTCCAAGTTTGACAACAGAGCCTGCGGAGACTCTGCAAGGAGGAGGAGGAGGTCATCCAGGTAGCCCAGAACCGATATGCCCCGCTGCCGCAACAGTGCCAGAACTGGGGCCAAAACCTTTGTGAAGACCTGGGGAGCAGAGGCGAGACCAAAGGGCAACACCACAAACTGATAATGGTCCTCTCCCACAGCAAAGCGCAGAAAACGCTGGTGCCCTGCGTAAATGGGAATGTGAAGATAGGCATCCTTGATGTCTATGGATGCCAGAAAGTCCCCTTGATGCAGGGAGGCCACCACTGTGCGAATGGACTCCATCTTGAATTTTTGCACCCGGAAAAAACAATTGAGCGCCTTTAAGTCCAGAATTGGACGCACCTTGCCCTCTTTCTTGGGCACTGTGAACGGATTTGAGTAAAAGCCCCGAAAACGTTCCCCACAGGGAACCGGAACTACCACTCCCTGTTGCATCAAGTCCTGCACTGCCCCCAACAGAGCCCTTAGGCGATCCGGGGACAGTCGCACATTGGAAGGGAAGAACCGCACCGGTGGAACAGATCGAAACTCGATCTTGTAACCCGACCGTATGAACCCATTTGTCTTGAATCCTGGAGAGCCACGGGTCCGGGAACAGGCGAAGATGCCCCCCCCCCACCCCTGATATGGGTGGGGGCGCACCTTCAGGCTGAAACGGACTTATCCTCAGGTCTGGAAGGACCGAATTTTTGCTTACCAGACCAGGGTCTCTTGAAATGCCCCAGGGGAGCCTTGGGAGGGCTTCGCCTTGTCACCCGCCCCGGAGGAACGAAAAAACTTCTTGTGAGCTGAAAAGGAAGGTCCCCGTCTGCGACTATGTTCCTTACCCTTGGCAGCCTGCGGGAGGAAAGGTGCTCTTGCCCCCAGTGAGACCCTTGATAATCTCATCCAAGGTAGCACCAAGCAGGCGATCCCCCTGAAAAAGGAGATCAGTCAAGGCTTTTTTGGAAGCCTGATCCGCCGACCAGCACTTCAACCATAGAATGCGCCGGAGGACCACACGCCCCAGCAATGGAGCAGCATCCAGCGCGGCGTCACAAACAAACTGTAGCCCCCTGCACCATCTGGTCCAGCAACTCCGCCACGGCAGGGGGGAGACTTCTCCCTTCCAGGTCACGGCGTAACAACTTGGCCCATTCCGTCAATGTTTGAGAAACAATAGCAATGGTAAACACTGGTCCGCCGGGGAGAATATAGAGCGGGACACAGATTCTGCCCTACGATCAACCGGATCCCTAAAGGACGGGAATCCTCCCAACGGGATAACAGTAGCCCTATTTAGCCTGGAGACCGGCGGATCCACCGAAGGTGGCACCGTCCATTTCTTAAGGAGGGACTCTTCAAACTGGTAGCGCCTAGCAATCCGTTTGGGCATCCCAGGGGGTCGTTTTGGATGGACCCACTCCTTCTTAATGATATAGTCAAAGCATTTGGGAAAAGTGAACACCTTCGCCACCCTGGAGGGCTTGCGAGTGCCAAAGGCAACTTCCGTATCAGTCGCATCCGCAGGGGCAACCTCCAGCTTTAGGGTCTCCCGGACAGACACAATCAGTGCGTCCACCAGCACCTTGTCTTGCGCTATAGCGGAGGCAGAAAGCTCATCCTCACTATCAGAGGAGACGGGGTGCGAAACAGCAGCCCCAGAGGAGGGACCCGCATTAGCAGCGACAGGCTCCGAATCGGAGGCATCAGACGAGACAGGGGTAGGCGGGGGTCGCTTTTTAGCCCCCCGTTCCTGAAAGGCCACCTCCACCCGGGACACAAATGACTCCAGGACCGCCGAAAGCACATCAATGGTGAGCTGGGGACCGGAGGGCCCTGCGGCCACCTCGAGGGGATCAGGTGGGGACACGTGCAGCAGGGTCCATGGTACACCAGGGGAACCCGTCAGCAAATTATGACAAAATGAAAACATTTTTTTAATGTCACCCAGCGCTACAGCGCCCCCCCAGTGGCCAGGCAGCGTGCCTAGAGACCCCCGCAGAGAGAGAAGAGAGACCCCCAAAAGGTTCACCACACGATGCATCAGAAGTTCAAAGGACTGCTCTCAGCACTGTCCACATGAAAAGGAAGTCCTGTGGAGCAATCTTCCCGGGTCTAGGGAGGGGCTCCGCCCCTCACACGCCTCCAGCAACTCCCACTGCAGCCCAGCTCTGAAGAACAACGAGCTGGGTGTACCAAGATGGCCGCCGCCATGAACTACACGAGGCAGGCTACAAGAAAATGGCGCCCCCCCCCAACACCAATAGGCGATCGATAAGCAGGTAGGCCCCGGGGAGCCAGGGAGGAAGCCCCCCCCCAGCACAACAGCCGTCCGCACCGTCAGGACCCCCCACCTCCCGTCCCCTTAGCGGCATGCACGCACTGCCAGCCACCCCACACACACAAGCACCCCCCCAATTGGGGGGGGGGGAGAGGGACACCACCGGAGGGGGGAGCACAGAGGAACAGAGGTGAACCCAGAGCAATGGGGGTCCGACCGTCCCAGGGAGGGGCCCACGTCCACCCCAGAGTCAGTCATGAGGAGGGAAACCATTTACTCACCATACCGGAACAGAGAGGGCGCCACTCCAGACAAAACCCCTCGTGCCCAGTGTGGGGAGATGTTGGCCAAAAGAGGCGATGTGACTCGGTCGTATGCGACTCGGCGGGACGTTTAACCCGCGGGCCAGTCCCCGGCCAGTGGGACCATGTCGCGGCCGACCCAGCGTGGAGCTAGGGCCTGCACGCGCTCTTAGGCCGGCTGGGGTGACCACTGGATCTCAGCATCCAGCCCGTCGCCCAGATCCGGCATAATTGCTTGTAGATCTCACAGGAATTCGGAGAAAAAAAGCTAGCTAAAAAAAGATCTAAAAAAACTTGCCAGGACCAGAGATCCCAGCAAGGAACTTAGGTCCTTACTCCTGACTAGGCAGAAAAAAACTGACATCCTATAGCAGGAAGAGAGAGGGTATACCCCCTGGGACTGCCCACAGGTGTAGCCAGAACTTTTTTTCTGCCTAGTGTCCTACTCCTGTAGGGGGCAGTAATACCCTACGGATATCAAGAGATGGAATCTGCGTCTGTCAATGAGCGACAGAGAAAATAAATTTAACACCGTTTTTTTTAATGATGTGATCAGTCAGCTAGATTATCAGGGGAGGGGGTCACCTTTTCACAGAATGCCTTACAGATTTTTCAATGAATGCAGTCACAAAACCTGTATTTATGAAATAATGAATAAAATTGAAATAATGAATAAAATAAAACACAAGATGTTCTGTGAATGGCAGATATGCCAAGCAAGTAAACTCCTCTTGTCAGCGTGCAGAGGTGAAGGGCTTGCCGTTGGATTTAGAATATCGTGGCCATTATTGTCTTAGTGGCAACTACTACAGTGCATCCTCAGCAGACTCAGGTAGGGGATAAGCATATTATTATATATATATATATATATATATATATATATATATATATATATATATACATACATACATATACACACACACACACACACACACATACATACACACACATATATATACACACACACACACACACACACAGGTCCCAGCTGGAATACCACCTGAAGTTCAGTGGTAATCCCATAGCTGTTGACATCCTTGGATTGCAGCTGTTGACATCCTTGGATTGCAGCTTTGTTTATATTCCTACCAGAAATCATGTTTCGGTAACTTGCTCCACAGTTGCGTTACACACATTAATGGGGCTATGTTTGCACTAGGTAACAATGTGTTTTGCTGGGTCCCCCCCCCCCCTCTTTAAATACTGTATGTAGCTGGTTGCTAAGGAGCAGGGGTTCACCGCTGACAGCTGAATGTAAAAAAGAATTGAAGGCAAAAAAAAGTGAAAAAACACAGAGGTACCTGGCAACTCTTTTCTAAGAAGTCTTCTAGGGCAGCATCTGAGAGATAGGCTCCTCACTCCCACCCATCTGAAACAGGAAACAGTAGTCCACCATTATAAAAACTTCAGTCATACCTTCTGCCCCAGTAATATTAAAAGCACTGAAGAAACCCTCAAAAACCCTTTTCCTATTGTTGTTTAGGGCGGGAAGGAGTGCTGCCCTGGAAGACTTCTTAGAAAAAGTTACCAGGTACCCGTTTTCTCTAATCCTCTTCCAGGGCAGCATCTGAGAGAATGTAGCAAGCAATACTTACTAGGAAGAGGATAAAGTCTGGAGCACTTTGCAACCAAACATCTGGTCAATGTGGTAATGAAGCTCAAACCATGTCGCTGCCCTGCAGATCATCTCCGGTGATGCCCAGCTCGTTCAGAGGTTGATGCCCAAGCCCTGGTCGAGTGAGCCGTGATTCCGCTCGGCGGGGCAAGGCTTAAAGCCTGGTAGGCTGTCTGAATAGCAAGCTTTATCCATCTGGCTATCTTACTCGTCGAGGCCCTTTTTTTCCCCTCTGTTGACGCCTGCATGGAGAAGGAATAGTGAGGTTGTTTTTCGCCAACCTTTAGTTCTCTCCAGGTAAGCTATCAGGATCTTCTTTATGTCCAGCTTGATTTAAGTAGCTCTTTTCCTGCTATCCATTGAGTTTGGAAGAGAGGGAATAACCACCTTCTGAGTTCTGTGGAAAGTTGAACAGACTTTTGGTAGGAAGGCTGGGTCCGGAGTGGGGATAATTTTATCTGTCAGAATTAAGCAGTATGGTTCTATCGTGGATAGGGCCTGTATTTCGCTAACCCTTCTTGCTGACACGAGTGCCATCAGGAGTACGGTTTTTAGTGTAAGGCACTTATCCAAACATTGCCCTAGTCTAGTGGATCGAAGGGCGCAGAGAGAAATCCTTTCAGCACCGTGGAGAGGTCCCATGTCAGGGGCTCTGCTGCATCTTACGGGACTGGCTTCTTCAGGGGGAGAAGGAATTTAACAAGTATATCTTCCGCCAGCCTAACGTCGAGGTGGGAAGACAGGGCTGCTACTTGTACCTTCAGAGTGTTATGGGAGATCCCCTTATCCGCCCCCTCTTGTAGGAAATCCAGGATTGCAGGAATAGCGCCCTCATTGGAGATCCCCCCGTTCTTGTACCAGAAAAACTGCCCCCCCCCACTTTCTCATAGATGGCTCTGGTCACAGGTTTTCTGCTGGCTAGAATGGTGTTGATCACTCTGCTAGACAGACCACTGTTCTGTAAACTCACCCTTTCAGGAACCAGGCTGAAAGCTTCATGACCTTGTGGTTTGGGTGGTTGACTGGTCCCTGCGATCGGAGATTCGGTACATCTGGGAGTGTAAGATGAGGCTGAATGCTGAGGTTCTTCAAGTGACTGGACCATGGTCTTTGAGGCCAATGAAACGCAACAAATATCACCCTCGCCCTTTCTTTCGTGACCTTTTGTACCAACTTTGGTATTAGGGCACTTGGGGGAGGGGATGCGTTAAATAGATGGGAAGGCCAACTTTGGTTGAATGCATCCACCCCGATGTTGCCATCCATAGGGTTTAGAGAGAAGAATTTTAGGAGCTTCGTATTTATTTTCGCCGCGAACAGGTCCACCCGGGCACCCCCTAGACTCTGGAAATCCACAGAAAGACTTCTTGGTTCAAGGACCATTCCGTCTGTCTTATGATTTTCCTGCTTAGGAAATCTGCCAGTGTTGTCTTTTCCCTTTAGGTAGATGGCGGAGATGGATCCGACCTTTTTCTCATCCCAGAACAGAGTCGTTTGTCAGTTTCATGAGACAGGACGATTTTGTTTCTATGTCCATATGCGGCCTTCAAGGTAAGTTAGTGGCCTGAGTCACCACCATTGTAGTGTTCTTTTAATTGCATGGGGAACCGGAGATGGTTTCCTCTAGGAATGATGCTTTGCCATCTCTGGGCCAAGACGTGATTCTGCAATGGTCTTATGTGGAGCTGAGCGCAGGTGATGGCCGGGATCGAGGATGTCATCACTCCCAATACTGCCATGTCTCATCTTAACGTCACGAATTTGGTCTCTACTAGAGATACTATCGCTTCCTTGATCTGATTTTTTTTCCCGTCAGGAAGATTTTGGTCACTCTGGCATCCAGTATGTAGCCTAAGTATGTGACCCTTTGGCTTGGTGTTAGCTACGACTTTTCTTCATTCACTAGCCACCCTAAGTCCCGCAGGTAGGATATGCTTACGTGTAGATTGGCGTTCAGTTTAATGCGTTAAACATTTATTGGGGTTTTTTTCCTTGCAAATATGTGCGAGTAGACTCCTGTTCCTTCTTTTTCCAGCAGTACCTGGCAGACTACTTTCTGTGCTATTAGGTTCTCTAGTGTGGATAGAAAGGCTACTGCTTGGTCTGTGGAGTTAGGGAGTTTTGTCACCAGATACTTGGTTGGGGGGGGGCGAGAGGAGAATTCTATTACGTATAGAAAATAACTCAAAATTACTGCTAACTGTAGTACTGTATGTCAGTAGCGCAGGGATGATGATACACTTTACCTGCATCCACAAATAAAGGCTCACATATGTACAACTGAGAGGTAATCACTATTCCAACATACACATATGTACCAGGTGCTCAATAAAATAGTAGTATTGCAAACTACATAAAAAAATATGCACATAAAATCAAATCCATAAAATATAATGTCGAGTCCACAGCCAATAAAGTATAATAGCAGGGATGCAAGGGTATGTGGTCATTTAGTAAGGGATCACCTTCATGAATCCACCACCAGCGTGTCAAGGTAGACAGAATGGCCACTCATCAGCAGTCCACGCCTTTCCACTTTACATGGAACAGGCTCACCCAGCTTCACAAATATCGGTAAGTATGTGGCAGGACTTCCAGAACAATGATTTCTCATGAGATTTCCACTATAAATTTTCTCACAAGGGGAGAAAAAAACAGACCGCCCATAGAGTAATCCAGTCTCAACATGTATAATTTATTAAAACAATATAAACATAGCACTCACATTGACATGATGAAAAACATGCATGAAATATAACCAACTCGTGCGCCCTGCAGTCCAGCGGTAGCTCCACGCCGACCCCTCGGACAAGCTGGGACACTCTCGTCGCTGTATACGATCAACAATGGACGCCGTCTAGCCACCCCCAACGCGTTTCGTCACTTCCGGACTTCTTCACCGGGGTCGTGGCTATACGGCATGGCATCTCCACTAATATACCGCTCCACTACCTTCACTCCAATCGAGAGGGAGCGGGGAGGTAATCTTCACCCAAGGCTGCTAGGACAACGCTCACTATTACCATCTGCACGGAGAGGAATATCCGTACGTGCAATTAACCCTGCATATGCCAGCAACAAATAGAGCACCGGACAAACCTATTGCCCTGTACACTCACATGTACTAATAGCCCTGACTGATTAGATGTATTAATAGCCACTAATATGTCAATTTGGAGTATTAAATAGCTGCTCCACCTGATGGTAGCCATCCATCTGTACAAATAACCCCTTAAATACTGGTTGGAGCATATGAGCACAGTTTAAATGGTGGCAGATCAAATAGCCACCTATTGGTTATTGTGGATATTACTCCTAAAATTCAGAAGTGTCTATATTGTTATCAACACTCCACAAAAATAAATCATAAGTCCTAGAAACCGTGTTCCCATCATGATTAGAATAAAATTAAAAATAACATTTAAAAATATTGAAACCAACCAGGTTTCTAAAATATACTTAAAAAAAAAAAAAAAAAAAAGTGTATAAGTACCTAATACATAGGCATGATAGTTAGATAATATACTATAAACCACAAATGGGAAAGAAGCACCTATTATACACAAAATAAACATTAAATATGCAGGATAAAAAATCATAGGCTATAAAAATTCTGAAAAATATATACGAAAGAATTACAAACATTGCCATTTAAGCATCACTAATGAAGCAATTCAGGTCAAGTTCAATATTTAACCCCAAAGGATCCAAGGCTTGGGTAAGAAAAATCCACTTGGTCTCGTTTGGATAATTCTCTGACCCAATTAGCGCCTCTCCACGATGGAGTCACTCTTCCTATACCCCAAAATTGGAGGCCTCTAGGGTCCCTTTGGTGGTATTGCCTAAAATGAGCAGACACACTATGCTCCTTTTTACCAATCAATATATTGGAAATATGTTCGCCTACCCTTTTGAGTGTTCTTTTAGTGCGACCAATATAGACCCTATTACAGGTGCACAACAATCAAACACAACGTGGGTGGTATCACACGTGATTCGATTCTTGATTGTAAAGGTTTTATTAACCTTCCTAGCGGTATTCCCGAGTGTGACTCGGGGTAAGATTTTAGTGCCAAAAGCGGTAACCCCGAGTCACACTCGGGGTAGCGCTAAGAAGATCGCTGGATGCTGGAGGAGGTTTTACTTACCTTTTCTCCGGGATCCAGCGAAGACTGCGAGCGGTGTGCGGCGGCGGAGCTCTCTCCCGATCGTCTGCGAGCCCCGGCTTCCGTCTCCGGCGACGTGACGTCCGCCGGGGGGTGGAACCGGCGGCAAATTCGAATGTAAAATGCACCAAACACACTGATATCGTTCAAAATAAAATAAAATCACATTACATTAACCCCCAGTGCCCTTTCCTGCAGTTTTACTGTTCTTTTTATGTAAATATATATATATATTGTCTTAGTGGCAACTACTACAGTGCATCCTCAGCAGACTCAGGTAGGGGATAAGCATATTATTATATATATATATATATATATATATATATACACACACACATACATATATACATATATATATATATATATATATATATATATATATATATACACACACACACACACACGTATATATATATATATATATATATATATATACACGTAATTCTTGTGAATGAGCAGCCCAAACCAACTGTATACATTATATATATATATATATATATATATATATATATAATATATGTATACATAATATATATATATATATATATATATATATAAATATATATATAATATATGTATACATAATATATATATATATATATATATATATACACGTAATTCTTGTGAATGAGCAGCCCAAACCAACTGTATACTATATATACACATACACACACGTATATATATACACATATATATATATATATATATATATATATATATATATATATATAATATATGTATACATAATATATATATATATATATATATATATATATATATATATAAATATATGTATACATAATATATATATATATATATATATATATATATATATATATATATATATATATATATATATATAATATGTATATATATATTATATATATATATATATATATATATATATATATATATATATATATATATATATATATATATATAATATGTATAATAAATGTATACAGTTGGTTTGGGCTGCTCATTCACAAGAATTACATGCTTTCAGCACCTAAAATAATGGTACCGCTTTCAGCACCTAAAATCCAAAAGAATCATACCGCCAGGGAGGTTAATAGCAGATACAAAAAACTCATATCTCTTTTTAGGGTTGGTAGGAGTGAAAAACGGAATTTTTGTAAAATCTTACCTGTAAAATTCCTTTCTCTGAGTCCTCCGACAGTCGCCGCCTCTTCATATTCGTCACAATGGGGTATTAGACTTTGCTCCGAAGGAGTAGCTAGGCAACAGAATATGTTAACATTAAAGCTTTTAACATATCCCACCCACAGGGGGTGGTCCCCTCAGTCAATACCCTCCTACTTCCTGCAACCATATCTCAGTTTCAGTGGAATAGCAGTAGAGTATACAACCAAACCCCAAAAGAGGGGCGGGGGGGCGACTGTCTGAGGACTCAGAGAAAGGAATTTTACAGGTAAGATTTTACAAAAATTCAGTTTTCTCTTACGTCCTCCGACAGTCGCCGCCTCTTCATATTCGTCACAATGGGGACGTCCCAAAGCAGTGCAAACATGAGGGGTGGGAAACGCAGCCGCGCCGTAAGGCAACGCAGTCTCCACATCAAAGAAAGGAACCTTACCAAAGGAAGGACACCAGCTGGGCAACATGAAAAAAAAAAAAAAAAAACTTGCTCAACAGGAGCAACGACCCAGGAAAAACAAATAACCCAGGGATAAAAACGTATCCCAAACAGCCAGGGGTCCAAAATAAGGGACCCTAAGGAACTGCCGCACTAAGAACCTTGCGGCCAAAGGAAGCATCTGCCGATGCCTGAACATCTACTCTGTAGAATTTTGTGAAAGTGTGTACGGTCGACCAGGTCGCCGCCTTACACACCTGGGCCACAGAAGCCCCATGACGACAGGCCCAAGACGTACTCCGAGATCTAGTAGAGTGCGCCTTCACAGGCACAGGAGGAACTTTTCCCTGCAAAGCATATGCCTGTTCAATGGTCTGTCTGATCCATTTGGCGATGGTAGAAGCCGACGCCGCCATGCCCTTCCGAGGACCTTCCGGAAGAACAAACAAAGAATCCGACTTGCGAAAAGACTCAGTCGATTTAAGGTAAACCCTTATCGCCCGAACAACATCCAAAGAGTGCAACCTCACCTCCTTCGGATATTTAGGCTTCGCGCACAGCGAAGGTAAGACAATATCCTCATTGAGATGGAATTCCGAAACTCGCTTCGGAAGCAAAGAAGGATTAGGTCGCAAGACCACCTTATCCAAGTGAATGACCAGATACGGAGACTTGCAGGACAAAGCCGCCAGCTCCGACACTCTGCGAGCCGAAGTGATCGCCACCAAAAAGGCGACCTTTTTGGACAACATAGACAACGAGATCTCCCTGATCTGTTCAAAAGGAGCACGTTGTAACACAGATAGAACGAGATTCAAGTCCCAAGGAGGCAGAGGTTCCCTCCTAGGAGGGACCAGATGCCGCACTCCTTGAACAAAAGTGCCAACCAAGGAGTTAGAAGCCACAGGACGTTGAAAAAGAACGGCCAGCGCAGACACCTGACCCTTGATCGTAGCCAGCGCCAAACGCTGGTCGACACCCGTTTGAAGGAAAGACAACACCCGAGAAACCGAGTACATGCGAGGTGAAAACCCCCTGGACTCACACCAGGCAAAATAGGCCTTCCAAGTACGGTAATAGACCTTCCCTGAGGAAGGTTTCCTCACGTTGATCAACGTGTGAATGACCTCAGGGGAGAGACCCCTATCCTTCAGGACCTCGGTCTCAACAGCCAGGCCGTCAAAGCCAGCGACTGTAAAGCAGGATGGAATATCGGCCCTTGAGACAGGAGGTCGTCTCGAAGAGGTAGACGCCATGGGGCGTCGACCGCCAGATTTACGAGGTCTGCGTACCAGGACCGGCGAGGCCAGTCCGGTGCCACAAGAATCACCGTGCTGCGTTCCGAGTGCAACCTGCGAAGGAACCTGGACAGCAATTGAATCGGTGGAAACGCATACATCAGCTTGTACTGATGCCACGGGACCACTAACGCGTCCGACGCGTCTGCCCGAGGGTCGCGAGTCCTTGCCACGAACCTTCTCACCTTGTTGTTCAGACGAGACGCGAACAGGTCCACATCTGGCAGACCCCACTTCGCGCACAACATCCGGAAGACAGCCGGGTGGAGAGACCATTCCCCCTGATCCAGGGTCTGGCGACTCAGATAGTCCGCCTGCCAGTTCTCCACCCCCGGCATGTGAACTGCCGTTATCGCCGGGACATGAGTCTCGGCCCAAGACAGAATGTCGGCTACTTCCCGAGCCGCTCGGGCACTCCTGGTGCCCCCTTGGTGGTTGATGTAGGCCACCGCCGTGGTATTGTCCGTCTGCACCCGAACCGGACAGCCCTGCAGACGGTCCGTCCAGCGGCGAAGGCAGAGATTTATCGCACGCAATTCCAGAATGTTGATCGGAAGGGAGGACTCCCCCTCCGACCAAGTTCCCTGGGCGGACAGAACGCCCAGACCACCACCCCAGCCCGACAGGCTGGCATCCGTGGTTATCACTGTCCATGAGATAGGACGAAAGGACTTGCCCCCCGACACCAATCGGGGACTGGAGCCACCACAGAAGATCCCTTCTGGTGCGAAGGCTCAATGAAATTAGAAGATCCAGAGATTGGGGTCGCCCGTCCCACCTGGACAGGATCTCCGCTTGGAGACCCCGCGTGTGAAAACTGGGCGAAGGGAATCGCCTCGAAAGCCGAGACCATCAATCCCAGACATCGCATGCACGTCCGGAGGGACGAGCACGGACTGTCCCTGAGGGACCTGACTTCCTTCTGAAGAGTCCTGAGCTTGTCTTCCGGTAGGAAGACCTTCACCTGGACCGAGTCCAGGATCATTCCCAGGTAGGGAAGACGAACCGACGGACTCAGCGTCGACTTTGGAAAATTTATCGTCCAACCAAACTCCTGTAGAGTTTGCATCGTGACGGACAGGTCCTTCTCCAGACCCTGGCTGGACGCAGACCGAACCAGAATGTCGTCCAGATACCCCAGGACAGAGATGCCCTGAGCTCTCAACAAAGCCAGAACGGGTGCAAGCACCTTGGTGAAAACCCGTGGAGCCGAGGCGAGACCAAAAGGCAACGCCACGAATTGGTAATGATCCTCCGCAATGGCGAATCGAAGGTACCTCTGGTGACCCTCGAAAATCGGGATGTGAAGGTACGCATCCTTCAGATCGATGGAGGCCATGAATTCCCCCGGAACCAGGGCAGCCACCACCGACCGCAGGGATTCCATGCGGAACTTGCGAACCCGCACAAAGCGGTTCAAAGCCTTCAAGTCCAGAATTGGACGAACCTTGCCCTCCTTTCTGGACACGGTGAACAGATTGGAATAAAACCCCCGAAATCTGTCCCGAGGAGGCACCGGAACCACCACTCCCTGAGCCCTCAGGTCCCGCAAACGCTCCGGAGACAGTTGAAGATTTGAGGGAAGAAATCTGCTCTCCGGCCGAGAGAGAAACTCGATTTTGTAGCCAGATCGAACGATTTCCTGAACCCACCGGTCCCGCACGCGGGCCAGCCAGGGTTGAAGAAAACCGAGCAAGCGTCCCCCCACCCCAGAACTGGGTGAGGGCGCCCCTTCAGGCCGCACTGTTATGGGCAGCGGGTCCGGACTGACCGGACTTCTGTTTACCAGACCACGGCTTCTTTTGGGAGCCTTGAAAGGTTTGCCCTTGTAGTGCGACCGAAAGGCACGAAAAGACCCCTGAGGAGGCCGAAAATTAGTATGCTTCTTACCAGGAGCCCCCTTAGCCTTGGGGAAGTGGGGCAAGAGAGTGCTCTTACCGCCCGTGATCCCCTTTATCAACGTATCCAAGGACTCCCCAAAAAGGCGAGATCCATCATAAGGCAGATTGGCTAAGGTCTTGCGCGAAGATTGGTCCACCGACCAACACTTCAACCAAACCAGGCGGCGAGACAACACCGCCACACTTTGTACACGTGCAGCCAACGGCACTAAGTCCAAGTCCGCATCACACAGGTACATGACACCCTGATGGATTTGATACACCATATCCAATGTCGCCGGCGAGGCCGAATCAGCCACTAGGACGCGCCTAAGCACCTGCGTCCAACTTGCGACAGCCTGGGCTGCCATAAGAGAGGCAAACAGAGCTTCGAACCCGTAACGGAATAAGTATGACGGGCAAGAGACTCCATTCTCCTATCCGTGGCATCTCGGAACACCGGGGTATCCTCTGCAGGAATCGCAGTGGATTTGTTCAAAACCGCAATTGCGTGATCCACCGGGGGTGGCACACACCACCGTTCATCAGTGGCAGGCGTGAAAGGATAATGCAGCCTGAACCTACTTGGCACAGCAAAAGGTTTGCGTAAATTGCGCCATTGTTCCTTAACAGCGCGCTGAAAATCATCAGTGCAGGGAAAGACCTGCGATGTCTTGCGTCTTTTCTGCGTCCCATAAGCCGCCAGGGCAGCGGGAGGACACAGTTCATCCTGCAAACGCAGTGTTTGTTTTATAGAAGCAACCAATTCATCCATGATTGCAAGCTCTTCAGGCGAGCCAGGGGGAGAATTATCAACCCCTTCAACCTCAGCCTCCACCTCGGACCCCACGAGATCCAGGGAGGAACGGGACCCTGATAAGGAGACCCCAGCCATAGCCGCCCCATCACCCTCACCCTCAGAATCAGAGGAAATAGAAACTCTGGGTCTTTTAGTGGATTGAGCAGCCACCAGCATCTGCACCTGAGCAGCAAGGTTAGCCACCACTTCCGCTAAATCCCCCCCTGGGGGGGAAACAGCAGTCCCCTGGCTTCCCACCAATGTGGCAGGAAATTTGCCCTCCTGAGAATCCATTGCCCCAAAAAAATATGCCGGAGAATAAAGGGTTAACTGCCCCTTTAACAAGCGCGGCGAGCGCAGCCCACCGCACACACACACAATGAGACCCCCACAGGGATAAAACTGAACACAGGCAATGGATATAGGAAGAACAGAAGGATAAAACCTGAGGAGACCCCTGCTGCTGCTGCCACCTTGATCGGTGCACCCAGGAAAAGAGGAAGTGATTAAATCAGGGCGCTCTATTAAAGCCTATGGAAGGCTACAAGAAAATGGCCGCCCACAGTGAAAACATGCGGCTGGAGCGAGCGCAGGCAAAATGGCGCCGTTTGGCGCCGAAACCGCCGCTCCCCCACTACTGTGATGCAGTATAACACCACCCATGTAAAAAAACATGGCGGATCGCCGTAGGATTGCTGTATTGTGCCCCAAACATGACAAAAACATGCCCCACAGCACACAGCCCTTCACACCTTACACAGGCTGACACAGACAGTGCCACACAGCCCCCCCCCCCCCCCTGCAGCCCACAGCGTGCAGCCAGAGCGATAGGGAGCCAAACAGTGTGAACAGAGGCAGGTTACACAGTCCCAGACTGACACCCCCCCCGACAGACAGGTCCCCACATAGATACACTTACCTCTTAATGGCGTGGGGAACCCGCACAGGCGAACAAGCCGCTGCACATGAGGCAGGGAGAGTCGCATCCAGGACGCACAAAATCGGGGTTAAGAAACCGCACAGCCTCCAGTGAGGTAGCCACCTCACCAATCATCCCTGCACCGAACAGGGATGGGTCGTTCACTGTGCCAGGAGCGTTACCTGGCTGAACGCTCGATGGCAGGCTGGGAAGCCACTGACCCATGACCTGCGACCAGGGGGATCAGCCCGAGACCCAGCCCGCACGAATCCTCTTCATCAGAAGAACTAACTAATGCTGACAAAAAGAACAGCTAAGAAAAGAGAGAGAAAAAACTCAAACAAAAAATCAAAAAAGAAGAGAAAGGCTGAGGCAAAATGCCGCAGCATAGAGAGATCCAGCTACTCCTGACAAGCTAGACATTGAAACTGAGATATGGTTGCAGGAAGTAGGAGGGTATTGACTGAGGGGACCACCCCCTGTGGGTGGGATATGTTAAAAGCTTTAATGTTAACATATTCTGTTGCCTAGCTACTCCTTCGGAGCAAAGTCTAATACCCCATTGTGACGAATATGAAGAGGCGGTGACTGTCGGAGGACGTAAGAGAAAAACAAGCCCGACACCTACCACAGGCATGAAAGCCTTTCCTCCCGGGGAAAAAAAAAAGAAGAATGGGGGGGGGGGGGGGGGTATCTAAAATCTTAAGTACAATCCTATCTCCAGAGTTTAGGGCTCTCCTGTAAATAAAAGAGGTCTCTTTTGGCAAGACTGGGCCCAGAGTCTTATCCATCCCTAGGACATGCCAATGTCTTCGGAATATTTCTTCTACTTTACGGTAGTCCTGAGAGTAGTCTGATAGGAAGCTAAACTCCTTTTTATTACTCATTCCAGTAGTAGTGGATTCACTTAGCCTATCTTTCAACAGGTCTGCTCTTGTAGCAGTCAAGACTTTCTCAATTTCATGGTCGAGGACCTCCTCTCCATATCCCCCGTCTACAAATTTCTTCCTAATGACAAGGGATTGAAAAAGAAAATCATGGTCGTATGAACAATTTAGTCTTAAACGCATCAATTGTCCTCGAGGAATGTTTTTCAACCAAGCAGGGTGATGTCAACTCTGAATGGATAAATAACTATTCCTGTCGGTGGGTTTGAAGTACACTTTGGTAGTGAACCTCAAACCCTCCCTTTGGATGTTCTCATCCAAGAAATGTACTTCTTTCACTCCATGTGTAGTCAAGTTTGATGTTACAGTGCCTTGCGAAAGTATTCGGCCCCCTTGAACTTTGACCTTTTGCCACATTTCAGGCTTCAAACAAAGATATAAAACTGTAATTTTTTGTGAAGAATCAACAAGTGGGACACAATGACGTGGAACGAAATTTATTGGATATTTCAAACTTTTTTAACAAATAAAAAAGTGAAAAATTGGGCGTGCAAAATTATTCAGCCCCCTTAAGTTAATACTTTGTAGCGCCACTTTTTGCTGCAATTACAGCTGTAAGTCGCTTCGGGTATGTCTATCAGTTTTGCACATCGAGAGACTGAAATTTTTGCCCATTCCTCCTTGCAAAACAGCTCGAGCTCAGTGAGGTTGGATGGAGAGCATTTGTGAACAGCAGTTTTCAGTTCTTGCCACAGATTCTCGATTGGATTCAGGTCTGGACTTTGACTTGGCCATTCTAACACCTGGATATGTTTATTTGCGAACCATTCCATTGTAGATTTTGCTTCATGTTTTGGATCATTGTCTTGTTGGAAGACAAATCTCCGTCCCAGTCTCAGGTCTTTTGCAGACTCCCATCAGGTTTTCTTCCAGAATGGTCCTGTATTTGGCTCCATCCATCTTCCCATCAATTTTAACCTTCTTCCCTGTTCCTGCTGAAGAAAAGCAGGCCCAAACCATGATGCTGCCACCACCATGTTTGACAGTGGGGATGGTGTGTTTAGGGTGATGACCTGTGTTGCTTTTACGCCAAACATAACGTTTTGCATTGTTGCCAAAAAGTTTGATTTTGGTTTCATTTGACCAGAGCACCTTCTTCCACATGTTTGGTGTGTCTCCCAGGTGGCTTGTGGCAAACTTTAAACCACACTTTTTATGGATATCTTTAAGAAATGGCTTTCTTCTTGCCACTCTCCCATAAAGGCCAGATTTGTGCAGTATACGACTGATTGTTGTCCTATGGACAGAGTCTCCCACCTCAGCTGTAGATCTCTGCAGTTCATCCAGAGTGTTCATGGGCCTCTTGGCTGCATCTCTGATCAGTCTTCTCCTTGTACGAGCTGAAAGTTTAGAGGGACGGCCAGGTCTTCATAGATTTGCAGTGGTCTGATACTCCTTCCATTTCAATATTATCGCTTGCACAGTGCTCCTTGGGATGTTTAAAGCTTGGGAAATCTTTTTGTATCCAAATCCGGCTTTAAAAAACTTCTCCACAACAGTATCTCGGACCTGCCTGGTGTGTTCCTTGTTCATGATGCTCTCTGTGCTTTAAACGGACCTCTGAGACCATCACAGTGCAGGTGCATTTATACGGAGACTTGATTACACACAGGTGAATTCTATTTATCATCATTAGTCATTTAGGTCAACATTGGATCATTCAGAGATCCTCACTGAACTTCTGGAGAGAGTTTGCTGCACTGAAAGTAAAGGGGCTGAATAATTTTGCACGCCCAATTTTTCAGTTTTTTTATCTGGTAACAAAGTTTGAAATGTCCAATAAATTTCGTTCCACTTCATGATTATGTCCCACTTATTGTTGATTCTTCACAAAAAATTAGTTTTATATCTTTATGTTTGAAGCCTGAAATGTGGCAAAAGGTCGTAAAGTTCAAGGGGGCCGAATACTTTCGCAAGGCAATGTATGTGTATGTTGGATTAGGGATTACTGCTCAGTTGTACATATGTGAGCATTTATTTGTGGATGCAGGTAAAGTGTATCAGCATCCCTGCACTACTAACATCAATTTTCATTGGTACAGTTAGCAGTAAATTTTGAGTTATTTTCTATACTATTTTCCATTTTAAGTAGCAGCATATTTTATTTTTGTTATACTCCTAAGCGCATAGGATTTCTTGAATTACCCATTGGGTGTATAGGTTATTTTATTAAGTATTTTTTTTCTACAAATTCTATTACGTAGCTTTCTGTATTGTGCGAAGAATAAACTCGTTCCTTGGGATTCTCTCCCACCTGGGGACCGTTCTTGCTTTTTGCTCTTTGGAGGCATGGTGAGCTTAGTAGGCTTGAGAATTCTGTTGGGCCCAGTGCTTTTTTGGGCCCGCCTTATTAAATCTCCTGGACTGACGAAGGGCGTTTCCGTCTGGTGTTTTTTGGCTTAAGGAAACCCTTGTTTTTTGGCTGCGGTTCTAGCTAAGACCGTTTCCAAGTCAGGTCTGAATAGCAGATCACCCACGAAGGGAATGCCGCATACTTTTTAAATGCGATGTCCCCTCCACAAGACTTCAGCCACAGAGCCCTCCCCTGGCTGTATTAAGCCGGTAGCTTAGGCAGATGTCCTTACAGACACCGCTGATGCGTCTGCTAGGAACGCCATCGCTCTAGTCAGCGTGAGTATGGTTTTAACTAGTTCCTCCCCTGGGGTATCTCCTAGTAGCTCTTGCAGATGTGTTAGCCAGACTAATAGTGTCCTAGCCGGTGCAAGTGCAAGCTATGGCTGGATTTAGGTTGGCCGCTGCGGCTTCCCAATCTCTTCTCAGAAGTGCTATCTTTTTAGCCATGGGATCAGCAAGGGTACCGAAGTCATCGAAAACCAAATCTGATTTGTTTGCGACTCTGGCCAGGGAGGGATCTACTTTAGGGCATTTTGCTCAGGGTTTAGTGTCCTCCATTGTAAAGGGATATCTGCGTTTGATCGAAGCCGGGGTAACAAGCTTCTTTTCTGGTTCTTCCCATTCTTTCTTGACAAGGTTTTCTAGGGTCTCCTGTACCGGAAAGTCCTGTTTTTTTTTGGGCTGCAAGCCATTGTACATTTTGTCATGCAGAGAAAGCTCTGCGACTCTTTGATACCCAATGTCTGCTATGGCTCTTGGCAAATTATCCGTGTCCTCCGAGGGGAAAAGCGTACCCTCGGTCTCTGGATCGTCGCCATCCGAGTCCGATTTTGGGCCATTTGCGGATTCTGAATCCGAGACATCAGAGTCCGATATTTTTAGCTGGACTGGGCTATTTTCAGCTACAAATATATGAACGTAATACACCTATGAGGCATTCCACTCGTATCGACTCAAATATTAAAGCTTCTCACGGGCTTAAACTCTCCCCGGCTTCTCCCATATACTGACCCAAGATGATATCTTTTACAAAGACTACCTAGCTGGTGATAAATTATATACCTAGAAATCTATAATGATCTTTGTTATTAAAAAATCAGTTGGGACCTCTTCAGATCCAACGGGCAGAAAATAACAGCTGTTGTATGAAGACATTTGTTTACTAGATGTTTATTGCTGGAAAAACTTGCTAGCAAACAATTTCCTGAAGAAGGGGGGCTGTTGCCCTGAGAAACGCACTTGCGTCGAGAATGCAATTTCTGGCGAGATAATCCACCACCTAACTGTAGCAGGGTGGACGGATAAGTTCAACTAATTGGAAATCATACTTTTCCTTTATAGAGCTATATGTCAATGTCTAGTATTTGTATAGCAAAAGTTTTACCTGTATATTTTTATAAATATGTTTTTGCATATCAATTTAAAGTGCACTATATGCGCTTTTAATGTACCTTCAAAGTCCTCTTTCTAGTTTGTTAGGAATTTTGTACACAAACCTTCATAGGATGTGGTACCGGACAGAACTCTGTACTCTATAGGGTTGATTCTATCACCCTCTCCCAACACAACTTTCTATTTTTTTTCCATTTTGGAGGAAACCTGTGACCGCAAGAAGCGCATGCCTTGCAACTGGTCTTTGCCTTTTTCTTTTCTGTGGCTTTTGCCTGTAATAAAACAGAAAAAAGGGGCCCCATGAGGTAGGCAGTTGCCATATATCACAGTCAGACTTTTGTGGTGCGGTAAAGGGGGAAATCCAGAGTGCTCTGGCTTACCTAGGAGCTGTCTTGACTAGCAGGATCTGCAGGGCAGGTTGGTGAGGCATCAGACATGGTCAGTCCCAGGAAAAGGAAACCAGCATAGGGACCTTATACTACTTCTAGCTCCAGCCCTGCCCCAAACTGCCCCCGTGCAGGTTAGTGGACATACCTGCATAGTCCTTTGATAAGGATCCATCCCTCTGCGCTGGTGTTTTGAAAAAAGGATTTTGTTTTTCTTTTTTAAAATATCCGATGCCGACTGGAAGGGACATCAGCCTAAGTTCACCGTTCTGTCACCGACTTCCGCCATCCCCAGGATGGCCGCAGTCCGGAAGCGCGTCACCCAAAGTGACAAGGCCTAACCTTCGCCGCCATCTTGCTCCTCCATGAGGAAGCAGCCGGGGAAGTCACGGCCAACCTAGATGGGTACTGAAGGGGGAGAAGGCTTGGGGGGGGGGGGATTGCCGAACCGAGGTACGTCTGTCCCCGTGCCCCCACTCACTGCCTGCCGATTGCTGGGGCTAGCAGGAACCAGCCGAGAAGAATATTCCAGCAATGTCTAGGTACGATGAAGGGGGGATACCATCAGCTGAGGGGATAGTTGCATACCCCTAAGTAGGGGTGAAACTTCAGGAGAGGACTAGCATTGCCCCATTGTGCAAACCCTGACCTTAATATACCCAAGGCTCCATGGGTTGAAAGGGAGGGCTGGTCAGGGAGCCTCCTGCAGGGTAGCAAGACGACTGTGAAAATAACTAACAGGTGTAGCTCCTAGTGGATCTGGAGGAGAAACAATCAAACAGGCAGATATGACTGAAGTTTTTATAATGGTGTACTATTGTGTTTCCTGTTTCAGGTAGGAGGAGCCTCTCTCTCAGATGCTACCCTGGAAAAGGATTAGAGAAAAAACAGTTTTCAGATTCACTTTGGGTGTCTAGGAACCGGAATATGGCCATGACACCCAGAGACTGAAATTAAAGTAATTCTAAGCCAAAACACAGGTTTTTCTGCATTAAGGTACAGTTGTGCTAATAAGTTTACAGAACTGCACAATAAAGGAGGCACTTGAAGAAAGATGGGCTGCATGGTCGAGTCGCCAGAAGAAAGACATTACTATGCAAATGCCACAAAGTATCCCGCTTACAATACGCCAAAACAGCACAGAGACAAGCCTCAAACCTTCAGGCACAAAATCATTTGGAGCGAAGAGACCAAAAATTGAGCTTTTTGGCCACAAACGCTACATTTGGTGAGGAGTCAACAAGGCCTATGATGAAAGGTACACCATTCCTACTGTGAAACATGGAGGTGGATAGCTGATGTTTTGGGGATGTGTGAGCTACAAAAAGGCACAGGAAATTTGGTCAGAATTGATGGCAAGATGAATGCAGTAGGTTATCAAAAAATACTGGAGGAAAATTTGCATGCATCAGCCCGGAAGTTGCGTATGGGATGAACTTGGACATTTCAACATGACAATGATCCTAAACACAAGGCCAAATCGACCGGTCATTGGCTACAGCAGAATAAAGTGAAGGTTCTGGAGTGGCCATCTCAGTCTCCTGACCTCAATATCTATCATTGAGCTACTCTGGGGAGATATCAAACAGGCAGTTCATGCAAGACAGCCCAAGAATTTACAGGAATCGGAGGCTTTTTGGCAGGAAGAATGGGCAGCATTACCATCTGAGAAGATAAAGAACCTCATCCACAAATACCACAAAAGACTCAAGCTGTCATTGATATTAAGGGGGGCAATACACAGTATTAAGAACTGGCGTATGTAAACTTTTGATCAGGGTCATTTGGGTCGTTTCTGTTGTCATTATGATTTAAAAAGAGTAAACACAGTTGACTGATAAATGGCTTCAGCCAAAGGCTCCATGCACACAGGGCGTCATAAAAACGTGCTCCAAAGCTGTTTACATAACGCCGGGAAACAGCAGCTGTAAAAACGTGCTTTCAGTAGCTTTTTCTACTAGCGTTATTGCACGTTTGGCCACAGTAGCTGTTAGCAGCGTTTTTTCTGTCTCCATTCAAAATCAATGGTTCCCTATGGGGACGTCATCTGTGACACAAGGGGCGTGGTCTCCCGATGACATCATCTGGCGGCCACGCCCCTAATGGCTATATAATTAGCTGCAGAGACCGGCATAATCGCTGGAGACGTCGTCGGAGGAGGACCGGAGGAAGAAGGACAGCCGACAGCAAAAGAGCAGAAGACCGGAGAGGAGAAGACAAGAAGATTGGACAGCAGAAGGGCGGACAGCAAAAGAGCAGAAGACCCTCGGAGAGGAGAAGACAGCAGAAGACCCCCGGAGAGGAGAAGACAGCAGAAGACCCCCGGAGAGGAGAAGACAAGAAGGGCGGACAGCAAAAGAGCAGAAGACCCCTGGAGAGGACAAGAGCCGGATGAAGATTTTTAATAAATTTTCCAAAACGTCTCCTGTCGTTATTTCCATACACTGCATTTTATGGGGTGAATGAGTAGGGCTACAGTGTACCCCATACCCATTCACATAGGGAGGGGGTCCGGGATCTGGGGGGGGCCCAGCCCCCCTGCCCCAAAGCACCCACACCCCCCATGTTGAGGGCGTGTGGCTTGGTATGATCCAGGGGGGGTGGGGCCGCTCGCTCGACTCCTCCCCTTTCCTGGCATGCCGGGCTGCATGCTCTGATAAGGGTCTGGTATGGATTTTGGGGGGGACCCCACGCCGTTTTTTTCGGCGTGGGGCTACCCTCAAATTCCATACCAGACCCGAAGGGCCTGGTTTGGAACCTGGGGGGGGGGGGGGAACCCCACGCCGTTTTTTTCCCCATTTTGGCGTGGAGTTCCCCCTCAAGATTCTCACAGTGCAGGTCGTACCGCAAGTCGGATCACCCTGATCCGACCTGAGGTGTGACTTCCATTCAAATCAATAGGCTCCCATAGGGAGCCATTGATTTTGAATGGAAGAAAAAAAAAACGTATAACGTGGCTTAACGCACGTTAAGCCACGTTATGGAGCCTTTAGCAGCGTCAGACGTTTTTTGCAGCTTGACGCTGGAGCTCCTGAACCCACAGTTCCTGGTTTTTTTTTGGAGCTGTAAAACGCCTATGCCACTTGGAGCTCCTAAAAGCTCTATGTGTGCATGAGGCCATAGAATAACATGGATGGGCGTTCTGCAGCTGCAAAAAAAAAAAAAAACGTCTGACGCTGCTAACAGCAGCTGTAAAAACGTCCAGTGTGCATGAGGCCAAACAGTAACCATGAGTGAAAGAAAAGTTTGTGTTTTTCATATTCTCTGAAAAATGGCCAAGAAATCAAATTCTGCGAGGGTATGTAAACTTATGAGCACAACTGTAAATGTTTCTTCAGCTTGCTGTCCTCCCCCCACCTCCCTATATCAATTGTTCCAGTGCTGTGCACGAGTGCATCTCTTCTCTCTCTTCTCACACAGGGACTCGGGCAGCAGCATGAGCCATTCTGCTGTCAAATGATTGAGGAGGGGGGGGGGGGAAGCCACAGTGTGTGTGTGTGTGGCTTGCTATGGGGGGGGGCACACAAAAAAGTGAGGAGCCAGGATTGTCAACAGGGGATGTCAACAGGGGACCACAGAAGTGTGGTTTGGGGTCGCTCTGTGCAATACACCAACAGAGCAGGTGAGTAGAACATGTTATTTATTTAAAATAAAAAAGACCTTTAGGCTCCGTTCACATGTAGGCGTTTTGAGGCGTTTTTGGGGAGTTTTTCTGCTCTAGGATCAGCTCTCAAAAACGCCCAACAAGACAAATCCTATTCATTTCAATGGCCCCTGTTCACATCTGAGCGTTTTGACGCTGTGAGCAAAACGCCCAACGCTCAAAAAAGTACACGAGCTTCTTTTTGGGCAGATTACAGGCGTTTTCTATTGGTCTCTATTCAATCTAAAAACGCCTGCACAAAAAACGCCCATAAAAACGCCTGTAATAGCAACGCCAAGATGTGAACGTAGCCTTAGTAACTCTTTAAAGCAGTTATGTATGAAAAATAGGAGCTAGAGCATATTATCACATCAATTCCAAATAGGTTTATGAAAGCATCAAACTCACCCTTGCAGGCCAGTGAGGGTAACCTTTCATCTTGGCAAAGATTAGGTCCCCGGGCTTGTAATCTCGTGTCATTTTGTCTTCACATAAAGCAAAGAAAAACAAAAAGATAAAGCAAAATTTACATATACTGAAGTAATCTCGTAAATAAACAAGACACAAAACCTCTCTCCCTCTCATATTTACACACACACATATATATCTCAAAACATGCGGTGAGCAGCACTACAGCATTGTTTCATTAGTTCATGTGCAAAGCAATCAAGCCATCCCACAGGCTACATATATAGAGAGAAAAGTCCACAGGGATTACTGCACAAATAATTTTCTTTTATTGGAAAAACATCCAAAAAGTACATACCAGTACAATTGCAGAGTATTTCAAGTAACAGTTTCGGGCTAGTGAGATAACGCCTTTCCTCAGACAGAAATACATCTAAATCCTCAAACACATACAAAGACATATATGCTTAACCCCTTGCCGACCGCCGCACGACTATATACTGAGGCGGTCAGCCCCTCCTGGGCAAAGTGACATATTGGTACATCACTCGCCCACGAGCCTCTAGGAGGCGAGCGCGCCACGGGGGGCGAGCTCCCGTCCCCTGACATCCCCACGCGAGTGACCGGCGGCTCCGATGTCCACCGGTCACTCGCGATCTCCCGCTGGAGAGGGAGAAAGGCAGACGGCTGATGTAAACACAGCCGTCTGTCATTCTCCCTGATGTAACTGCAGAGACTATACGATCCTGCTATGTAGTATTGTATGTCTCTGTGGTTACATCACAAACCACGCCCCCCACAGTTAGAATCACGCCCCTAGGGATACATTTAACCCACTGATCACCAATAAAGTTAACCCCTTCCCTGCCAGTGTCATTTTTACAGTAACAGTGCATATGTATAGCACCAATTACTGTAGTAATGTCACTGGTACCCCCAAGTGTGTCAAAAATGTCAGTCAAGGGTCCAATCTGTCCGCTGCAATGTCGCAGTCGCGCAAAAAAAAAAGAAAATCGCAGATCGCTGCCATTACTAGTTTAAAAAAAATGACAAATTTTTCCCATAGTTCGTAAACGCAATAACTTTTGCGCAAACCAATCAAAATACGCTTATTGCAATTTTTTTACCAAAAATATGTAGCAGAAAACAAATTGGCCTAAAAAAAACAAAAATTTTGATTTTTACATTTTTTTTTGGGGGGGGGGGGGGGTTTCATATGAAAAACATTCCCAAATCAGTTTGGTAGCAAGCAGTATAGAGAGCCATGAACCCCAAAAGAGGGGTGGGGGGCTGCGACTGTCAGAGGACTCAGAGAAAAGAATTTTACGCTAAGTTCTTACAAAAATTCTATTTTCTCTTACGTTCTCCGACAGTCGCCACCCACTCATACAGTCTGCACTTCTGGGACGTCTTAAAGCAGTGTAGATGTGAGGGGTGGGAAATGTAATCATCAAAAAGGCAACGCAGCACCCAGGTCAGTGAAAAGAACCTTATGTCCCTCAGGATGGACAAAAAGAGAATCCGACTTTCTGAAGGATTGAGTAGACGACAGGTAAACCCTGATCGCCCGGACCACATCCAAGGAATGCAAGGCAAACTCCTTAGGATGCTTAGGCTTCGCACACAGCGAAGGCAAGACAATGTCCTCGTTGAGATGAAAATCGAACACCACCTTTGGAAGGAAGGACTGATGAGGTCGCAAGACCACCTTATCCCTATGAACAACCAGGTAGGGGGGTCCAGGGTCTGGCGACTCAGATAGTCCGCCTGCCAGTTCTCCACACCTGGAATGTGAACTGCTGAAATCGTCGGGACCTGCGTCTCGGCCCAAGACAGAATCTCGGCCACCTGGGCACTCCTGGTGCCCCCTTGGTGATCGATGTAAGCCACCGCAGTTGCGTTGTCCGTCTGCACACGCACAGGCCGGCCCTGAAGACGATCGGAGCAAACAGAACCCGATTGCTCGCAGTTTCAAGACATTTATTGGTAGGGAGGATTCCTCCTCCGACCAAGTGCCCTGGGCAGACAAATTGTCTGCCCAGAACTCCACCCCAGCCCGACAGGCTGGCGTCCGTGGTGACCACCGTCCATAACGGCCGAAAGGATTTTCCTTCCTTCAGAGCCGGAGACTGGAGCCACCACAGAAGATCCGTTCTGAATTAGGGGCTCAAAGAGATCCTCCTTTCCAAGGAATGAGGATGCCTGTCCCACCTGGCCAGAATCTCCGCTTGCAGAGATCGTGTGTGGAACTGTGCAAATGGTATCGCCTCAAAGGCCGACACCATCAAGCCCAGGGACCGCATGCAGGTCCAGAGCGAAGAAGACTCGTTGTCCCAGAGGGACCTGACCTCGTCCTGCAGAGTCCGGAGTTTGTCCTCCGGAAGAAAGACTTACCTGGGCAGAGTCCAGAATCATCCTCAGGAAAGGGAGATGAACAGAAGGGGACAATGTCGACTTCTGAAAATTCATGGTCCACCCAAACTCCTGAAGCGTCTGAACCGTGGTTGGCAGATCGCGCAACAGAGTGGCAATCCCCTGTACCCGCAACAAGGCTAGAACAGGAGCCAACACTTTGGTAAATACCCTTGGAGCCGAAGCGAGACCGAAAGGCAACGCCACAAACTGATAGTGCTCCTCTGCTATTGCGAACAGGAGATACCTCTGATGACCCTCGTAGATAGGGATGAGGTCAATGGAAGCCAGGAACTCTCCTGGACTCAGGGATGCCACCACCGACCGGAGGGACTCAATCCGGAATTTTTGAACCCGCACGAAGCGGTTCAGAAACTTTAAGTCCAGAATCGGACGCACCTTGGCCTCTTTTCTGGGCACTGAACAGATTTGAGTAAAAACCCCGAAACCTGTCCCGATGTGGCACCGGGACGACCATCCCCCAGGCGAGGAGATCCTGAACTACCAGATTGAGATCTTGGAAACGATCTGGGGTCAAACAAAGATTTGAGGGAAAGAATCGGTCTGCTGGGCATGATCGAAATTCGATCTTGTACCCTGACCGAATTGAACCCACCTGTCCTGAATCTTGGCCAGCCAAGGTTCAGAAAACAGTGCAGACGTCCCCCCACCCCTGAAACGGATGAGGGCGCAATGGGTGGCGAGACATATGGGTCCAGCATATTCCCCTTCCAGAGAAAGCCCCCAGGAGTGGTGGGGTGGCAAAGAGGGGGGGGGGGGGGGAGTAAGGTAGGATAGACTGGAAGGGGTAGAAGGGAATAAGAGCATAGGAGGCTCAAGAGGTTAGCTGAAATAAGGAGAGAAAAGAGGAAAAAGAAAGAGGGTCTGGTGGCCAGATCAAATGGAAACCTGTACATATTTAGCCCAGGGTTCCCAGATGGTCTCAAATTTAACCACATTATTATTGATAATACCAGAGATTTTTTCCTGTGACATGATCCAGGAGATCTTAAGTTTGGTTTCTCTGATGGACACCCTGGGTGTTTTCCATGCTCTGGCTATGGTGAGTTTGGCTCCCAGGAGCATAAAATGGAGGAGTTTCTGAGCAGGTTTAGGGAGTTTAGGGACCTTGACGTTGAGAAGTGCAATTTGTGGGGACTGAGCGAAGGGGTGATCAAGTACATTACAAATGATCTGGAATAATTTATTCCAGAATAGCCTAATCTTGGGGCAGGCACACCAAGTGTGCAAGTGGTCACCAGATGAACCGCAGCCCCTAAAGCACTGTGGAGAGGAGTTTGGAAACATGGCCGTAATGCGGGTAGGGACCAGGTACCATCTGGTGAGCAATTTAACATTAGCTTCGATGAGAGAAACATTCAGTATACCTGTAAAGGAGCGTTGAAGGCGAAAATCCCAGTCGTCCAGGTCCTACTCCATTTCCAGGTCCCTCTCCCAGGCTAGCGCATATGCAGGTTTGACATTGCTGTTGGATAGTATTGAATAGATGAGGGAAATCCCTCCCCTTGGGTCCCTGGCTTCCAAGCATCAGCGTTCATAAAGAGTGATTTGTGGAGGGTCAGGTTTATCGTCCCATATGTAGTGGAGGAAATGTGATATCTGGGAGTGGCGATATCTCTCAGTGAGGGGCATTTTGAGGAAATTGACAGTGTGAGAAAGAAAGGGGCCCCATGGAGTTAAAGAAGTGTCCAATGCGAAATAGGCCCTTGTTAAGCCACCAATGGAAGGCTTTGATATTTAGTCCAGGGGGAAATAGGGGGTTAAAAACTTCCTCTAACTCTAATATCCATTTGTTACCTTGTTCATTTGCGTTCATCTTCTCAATTGTGCTCAACATGTTAGAAGTCACCGCACACATAAAATCTGTTCAATTTCAAAATCTTCTAGAACACTAATGGCACTTTTCCACTGCAAGTACCGACTCGTACCAGCTCGGCTCTACTCAGCCCTGCTTGGCCCGGTTTGCTTTTCCACTGCTGGTACCGCATGGTATAGTGTCGGAACGGTTCGGTACAGTATAGGTTTGCTTTTCCACTAAAGTAGTACTAAAGTTAAGTGGGTGGGATAACAACGGGGTGGGTGGGATTCTCTGACCAATCAGTGGCTAGTAGTGACTGCATGCAAAGGATTGTGGGATATGGTACCAGTTTGGTACCTGTTGGAACCACAATCGAGTAGGTACTGTTTTTTCAGAGCCATACCGTACCGTTTGGTTCCATGCATTGGAAAAGCAAACCTATACCGTACCGTACCGAACCGTTCCAACCCTATACCATGCGGTACCAGCAGTGGAAAAGCACAAAAGTGTGCCGAACCGGTACGGTTCCATGCAGTGGAAAAGCGCCATTACTAACTTCTGAAGGTAATCACTGGTGTGATGTGCCTGAGTGTCCTTTAATTCGAGGGTCCGTGTTATTGTTTTGTTATTTTCATCCACAAATCTAACATTAATAGCAAAATAATTGACTCTGTAACGTGTGCATGCATCCATTTTAAGGAAGACAAAAACATCCTTTCAGAACTTTCTGTAGTTCTTCCTTTTTACATTTGGCCTTCTCAATTATAAGTTTCCTTATACTAAGTCATTAATTATAACTTTTTGTGAATTGGGACATTTAAACTTGCTTTTTTTAAATTCCAATCTAAATTTAGTAGGAGTAGGAGAGTCAGAGCATTGTTTGCCGACTCCAGGTACCCAAAATTTCCTCCGACTCCACAGCCCTGCACAAAATTGCGCTTTAAATTGCGCCATTGTTCACTCACGGTCTTGTGAAACTCAGCAAGACAGGGAAAAACCTGACCCGACTTCTGGGCTTTGCGGGTCCCAAAGGAAGACCGCTTAACCGACAGGTGGGGCTCATCATCTAAATTTAGCGTGTCTTTTACAGAGCTAATAAGCGCAGACATGTTCTCTTGGTGAACCGGACAGGGAATCCTCCTCCATATTCGACTGAGAGGACTGAGACCCCTCAGGGGGTACACTGTCCATAGCAACCATATCTGGCTCTGAATCAGAAGACTGAAAGCCTGAGCCTTTTCTTAGAAGCCCGCTCAGACATCAACAAATCCACTTTTGACGTTAAAGTCGCAAGTGCAGCAGTAAGTGAGACTACAGCAGAGGATTCAGGAGTACCTGAACCCTCCACCAGGGCTGGGGGGGAATTTGCTATCCTGGGACTCCATCAGAGCACTCCAGATTTTAAAAGGCGCTGGCCCTTTAAATTGGCGATTACCGCGGTTCCCACCGCAAATGCACCGCAATGAGGAGCTAAGCCTGAGCTACTAAATACTGCAAAAGAATGAATGCTAGCAGGAATGCAGGCCAGGAAATACCATAAAATCCCCTACAAGTGTGCTATACTGTACCACACGCTGCCAGCTCGATCTGTGTGAGGAGAAAGGAAGTGACCTCACACCACTAGAGGCAGAACACAGCTCTGAGCCACAAGAAAAGGATTGCCAATACAAGTCTATGGGGAAGGCTCTGGGAAAATGGCCACTGCTCACAGAAGGAACATAGTGCCCACACTAAAGATGGCCCCCGAATGCAGAAAATGGCTGCTGCCCTCACAATGAGGCCAAACAGCCTGCCCACACCTAAAATGGTGGCCCCGCAGGTTTTACACCGATTGCAGCCCCACACATCATGTCCGTACCCCCAAAATGTTGCCGAAGCACCATAGGGACACCAGCAACCCCCCACACAGCGGTAGAACCGCCACAGCGCCCCCGCACTGACAGACATGAGGGGGATATCACAGACTCCATATGCACTGCCATCCCCATAACAGAGGGCCCACATACAACCCCCCGACAGATAATGTCATAGACAGAGGGGTAGCATGGTACTCACCGGTCCAGCGAAACGTGGGTACCGCTCTGACAGGAAGCCTCCCACTCTGGGTGGTGGTGCCATCAGCTGAAAAGGACGCTAGCAACATGCGGCGTACCGCAGTTGAGACATCCCAGCGAAGTAGCCACTCCGCAGTCTCATCCCTGACGACAGAGACATGGTCGTTTGCGAGGCCTGGGCGTACGCATAGCCTGCTAACGCTCGATGGAAGGCTGGGATTCCATAAGGCTCTAGGACAACCAGTGCGATTCACAGCCCGCAAAACGCTGTAGTCTTCTGAAGTCTGACTAAGCGCAGGAACAAATAAAAAGCTATTAATGTGAAGAAAAATCACTTTTCCAGAGATAAAAAATAAGAAGAAGAAAGGCTGAGACTGCAGCCCCAGCCAGGGAAAGCCTGCCTACTTCTATGCTAGGCAAAGACAAACTGATTTGGGAATGCTGCTAGCTGGGGGTATTGGACCAGAGGGACAGCCCCCTGTAGGTGTGTCTATACAAAGGTTTTGTGAATGTTTTCTAACGAAATCTTATGCCTAGCTTACTCCTGTGGATAAGACCCAGAAGTGCAGACTGTATGAGTGGGCGGCGACTGTCAGAGGACGTAAGAGAAAAAAGGACGTCAATTTCATTTGGGTACAGCGTCGCAAGACCGTGCAATTGTCCATTAAAATCACGCAGTGCCGAATCGCAAAATAGGCCCTGATCTTTGAGCAGCCAAATCCTCCAGGGGCTTAAGTGGTTAATACCAATTAGGAATCCACCAAGTCATCAATCATTAATTCAAATAGGTGTCTCCAATTAGTCATTAGGAACACTGAGATAAGGATACAAGTGTCCCTCAATACAATTAGTAAAGTCCAGTTTATTCCTTCCTATTAATAAAAAAAGGAGGAATTTTTGTCATTATGATAGCTACAAAAACACACAAATTTAATTGTTTAAACAACAATATGTTCAAATATTCAATATAGTGGTCACTGCTGAAAATGTAAAATATATTCAATCACATATTTTAGACCAAAAGGAGTACTTATAAAATAGATATAAATCAAGTTCAGAATTTAACCCTTTCAGTTGTAAAGTTTCCAAAAATCCATGTTTGAGTTGCATTCCATGTTTGAGTTGCATTCAATGTAACAATGATAAAAGGAAAAAAATGAATTTTTGTAAAATCTTACCGTAAAATTCTTTTCTCTGAGTTCGACAGTCGCTGCCACCTCCAAGTCATCACTATTGGGTATTGACTTCCGCTCCGCAGGAGTAGCTAGGCATAAGACTTAGTCAAAAGAACAAAGCATTTAGCATAGACACACCCATGGGGGCTGTCCCACTGATCAATACCCCCCTGCAGTGATCCCTCCCAACTCAGTTTGGTAGAATAGCAGTAGGTGGACAAGAAAAAACCCCAAAAGAGGGGCGGGGGCGGCGACTGTCGGAGGACTCAGAGAAAGGAATTTTACGGTAAGATTTTACAAAAATTTCGTTTCTCTTACGTCCTCCGACAGTCGCCGCCTCTTCATATTCGTCACATATGGGGTATTAGACTTTGCTCCGAAGGAGTAGCTAGGCAACAGAATAGGTTAACATTAAAGCTTTTAACATATCCCACCCTCAAGGGGTGGTCCCCTCAGTCAATACCCTCCTACTTCCTGCAACCATATCTCAGTTTTTAATGTCTAGCTTGTCAGGAGTGGCTGGCTTTCTCTGTGCTGGGGCTTTCTGCCCCAGACTCTTTCTTCTTTTTGAAATTTTGTTTGAGTTTTCTCTCTACCTTTACTTAGCTGTTATTTTTGTCAGCGTTAGTTAGTTCTTCTGATGAAGAGGATCATGCGGGGTGGGTCTCGGGCTGATCCCCCTGGTCACAGGTCGTGGGTCAGTGGCTTCCCAGCCTGCCATCGAGCGTTCAGCCAGGTACCGCTCCTGGCACAGTGAACGACCCATCCCTGTTCGGTGCAGGGATGATTGGTGAGGTGGCTACCTCACTGGACGCTGTGCGGTTTCTTAACCCCCATTTTGTGCGTCTTGAATGCGACTCTCCCTGCCTCATGTGCAGCGGCTTGTTCGCCTGTGCGGGTCCCCCCACGCCATGTGAGGTAAGTGTATTTATGTGGGGACCTGTCTGTCTGGGGGGGTGTCAGTCTGGGACTGTGTAACCTGCCTCTATTCACACTGCTCGTCTCCCTATCTCTCGGCTGCATGCTGTGGGCTGCAAGGGGGGGGGGGGGGGGAGCTGTGTGACACTGTGTGTGTCAGCCTGGTCAGTGTGTGAAGCTGTGTGCTGTGGGGCATGTTTTTTTGGCATGTTTGGGCATATACAGCGATCGCTGCGGAGATCTGACATGTATTCTTATACAGGGATGTCATGTGTGCATTACTGCACTGTGGAGCGGCGGTTTCGGCGCCAAACGGCGCCATTTTGCCTACACTCGCTCCGGCCGCATGTTTTTACATGCATGGCGGCCATTTTCTTGTAGCCTCCATAGGCTTTCATAGAGCGCCCTGGCAGCATCACTTCCTCTTTCCAGGAACACCGATCGAGGAAGCAGCAGCGGCGAGGGTCTCCTCAGGTTTTATCCTTCTGTTCTTGCTATCCATTGCCTGTGTTCAGTTTGCATATTCCCTGTGGGGGTCTCATTGTGCTTGAGTGTGGTGCGGTGGGCTGCGCTTGCCGCGCTTGCTTAAAGGGGCAGTTAACCCTTTATTGTCCGGCATTACAGGGGCAATGGATTCTCAGGAGGGCAAATTTCCTACCGCCTTGGTGGAAAGCCAGGGGACCGCTGTTTCCCCCCCAGGGGGGGGATTTAGCCACTATTGTGGCTGGCCTTGCTGCTCAGGTACAGATGCTGGTGGCTGCTCAATCTACTAAAAGGCCCAGAGTTGCTCTTTCCTCTGATTCTGAGGGTGAAGGTGATGGGACTGTTATGGCGGGGGCCTCCTTATCGGGGTCCCGCTCCTCCCTAGATCTAGTGGGGTCCGAGGTGGAGGCTGAAGTTGAGGGGGTTGATAATTCTCCCCCTGGCTCGCCTGAAGAGCTTGCAATCATGGATGAGTTGATTGCTTCCATAAAGCAAACGCTGCGTTTGCAGGATGAAGTGTGTCCCCCCGCCGCCTTGGCGGCTTATGGGACGCAGAGAAAACGCAGGACGCCGCAGGTTTTTCCCTGCAATGATGATTTTCAGCGCGCTGTTAAGGAACAATGGCGCAATCTGCGCAAACCTTTTGCTGTACCAAGTAGATTCAAGCTGCGTTATCCTTTCTCGCCTTCCACTGATGAAAGGTGGTGTGTGCCTCCCCCAGTGGATCACGCAATTGCGGTTTTAAACAAAGCCACTGCGATTCCTGCAGAGGATTCCCCTGTGTTCCGTGATGCCACGGATAGGAGATTGGAGTCTCTTGCCCGTCATACTTATTCTGTTACGGGTTCTATGCTTAAGGCTCTGTTTGCTTCTCTCATGGCGGCCCAGGCGATCGCAAGTTGGACGCAGATGCTTAGGCGCGTCCTAGTGGCCGATTCGGCCTCGCCGGCGACCCTGGATATGGTGGATCAAATACACCAAGGTGTCATGTATCTGTGTGATGCGGACCTGGACCTGGTTCCGTTGGCTGCACGTGTGCACAGCGTGGCGGTGTTGTCTCGCCGCCTGGTTTGGTTAAAATGTTGGTCGGTGGACCAGTCCTCACGTAAGACCTTAGCCAATCTACCTTATGATGGGTCTCGCCTTTTTGGGGAGTCCTTGGATGTGTTGATTAAGGGGATCACCGGGGGTAAGAGCACTCTCTTGCCCCATTTCCCCAAGGCTGAGGGGGCTTCTGGGAAGAAGCATGCTAATTTTCGGCCCCCTCAGGGGTCTTTTCGTGCCTTTCGGCCGCACTACAAGGGCAAGCCGTTCAAAGGTCAAGGCTCTCAGAAGAAGCCCTGGTCTGGGAAACAGAAGTCCGGTCAATCCGGATCTGCAGCCCATAACAGTTCGGCCTGAAGGGGCGCCCTCACCCAGTTTTGGGGTGGGGGGACGCTTGCTCGGTTTTCTTCAGCCCTGGTTGGCCCGTGTGCGGGACAGATGGGTTCAGGAGATCGTTCGATCTGGTTACAAGATCGAGTTTCTCTCTCGGCCGGAGAGCAGATTTTTTCCCTCAAATCTTCAACTGTCTCCAGAGCGTTTGCGGGACCTGCACCTGGCGGTGCGGGACCTGAGGGCTCAGGGAGTGGTGGTTCCGGTGCCTTATCGGGACAGATTTCGGGGGTTTTATTCCAATCTGTTCACCGTGCCCAGAAAGGAGGGCAAGGTTCGTCCAATTCTGGACTTAAAGGCTCTGAACCGCTCTGTGCGGGTTCGCAAGTTCCGCGTGGAATCCCTGCGGTCGGTGGTGGCTGCCCTGGTTCCGGGGGAATTCATGGCCTCCATCGATTTGAAGGATGCGTATCTTCACATCCCCATTTTCGAGGGTCACCAGAGGTTCCTTCGATTTGCCATTGCGGAGGATCACTACCAGTTTGTGGCATTGCCTTTTGGTCTCGCCTCGGCTCCGCGGGTCTTCACCAAGGTGCTTGCACCGGTTCTGGCATTATTGAGGGCCCAGGGCATTTCTGTCCTGGGGTATCTGGACGACATTCTGGTTCGGTCTGCGACCAGCCAGGGTCTGGAGAAGGACCTGTCTGTCACGATGCAAACTCTGCAGGAGTTTGGTTGGACGATAAATTTTCCAAAGTCGACACTGAGTCCGTCGGTTCGTCTTCCCTACCTGGGAATGATTCTGGACTCGGTGCAGGCGAAGGTCTTCCTGCCGGAAGACAAACTCAGAACTCTTCAGGAGGAAGTCAGGTCCCTCAGGGACGTTCCGCACTCGTCTCTGCGGACGTGCATGAGATGTCTGGGATTGATGGTCTCGGCCTTCGAGGCGATTCCCTTCGCCCAGTTTCACACGCGGGGTCTCCAAGCGGAGATCCTGTCCAGGTGGGACGGGCGACCTCAATCTCTGGATCTTCAAATCTCGTTGAGTCATCGCACCAGAAGAAACCTTCTGTGGTGGCTCCAGTCCCCGTTGGTGTCCGGGGGCAAGTCGTTTCGTCCTGTCTCGTGGACGGTGATCACCACGGATGCCAGCCTGTCGGGCTGGGGTGGTGTTCTGTCCGCCCAGGGGACTTGGTCGGAGGGGGAGTCCTCCCTTCCGATCAACATTCTGAAATTGCGTGCGATAAATCTCTGTCTCCTTCGCTGGACGGACCGGCTGCAGGGCTGCCCGGTTCGGGTGCAGACGGACAATGCCACGGCGGTGGCCTACATCAACCACCAAGGGGGCACCAGGAGTGCCCGAGCGGCTCGAGAAGTGGCCGACATTCTGTCTTGGGCCGAGACTCATGTCCCGGCGATAACGGCGGTTCACATTCCGGGGGTGGAGAACTGGCAGGCGGACTATCTGAGTCGCCAGACCCTGGATCAGGGGGAATGGTCTCTCCACCCGGCTGTCTTCCAGATGTTGTGCGCGAAGTGGGGTCTTCCAGATGTGGACCTGTTCGCGTCTCGTCTCAACAACAAGGTGAGAAGGTTCGTGGCAAGGACGCGCGACCCTCGGGCAGACGCGTCGGACGCGTTAGTGGCCCCGTGGCATCGGTACAGGCTGATGTACGCGTTTCCACCGATTCAGTTGCTGTCCAGGTTCCTTCGCAGGTTACACTCGGAACGCAGCACGGTGATTCTTGTGGCACCGGACTGGCCTCGCCGGTCCTGGTACGCAGACCTCGTGAATCTGGCGGTCAACGCCCCGTGGCGTCTGCCTCTTCGAGACGATCTCCTGTCTCAAGGACCGATATACCATCCTGCTTTACAGTCGCTGGCTTTGACGGCCTGGCTGTTGAGACCGAGGTCCTGAAGGAGAAGGGTCTCTCTCCAGAGGTCATTCATACTTTGATCAACGCGAGGAAGTCTTCCTCGGGGAAGGTTTATTACCGTACTTGGAAGGCCTATTTTGCCTGGTGTGAGTCCAGGGGGTTTTCACCCCGCACGTACTCGGTTTCCCGTGTGCTGTCTTTCCTTCAAACGGGTGTTGATCAGCGTTTGGCGCTGGCTACGATAAAGGGTCAGGTGTCTGCGCTGGCCGTTCTGTTTCAACGTCCCGTGGCTTCCAACTCCTTGGTTGGCACTTTTGATCAGGGTGTGCGGCATCTGGTTCCTCCTAGGAGGGATCCTTTGCCCCCTTGGGACTTGAATCTCGTTCTGTCTGTGTTGCAACGTGCTCCTTTTGAACAGATCAGGGAGATCTCGTTGTCTAGGTTGTCCAAAAAGGTCGCCTTTTTGGTGACGATCACTTCGGCTCGCAGAGTGTCGGAGCTGGCAGCTTTGTCCTGCAAGTCTCCGTACCTGGTTGTTCATTTGGATAAGGTGGTCTTGCGACCTAATCCTTCTTTTCTTCCGAAACGAGTTTCGGAATTCCATCTTAATGAGGATATTGTCTTACCTTCGCTGTGCGCGAAGCCTAAACATCCAAAGGAGGTGAGATTGCATTCTCTGGATGTTGTTCGGGCGATAAGGGTTTACCTTAAATCGACTGAGTCTTTTCGAAAGACGGACTCCTTGTTTGTTCTTCCAGAGGGTCCTCGGAAGGGCATGGCGGCTTCGGCCTCTACCATCGCCAAATGGATCAGGCAGACCATTGAACAGGCCTATGCCTTGCAGGGGAAGGTTCCCCCTGTGCCTGTGAAAGCGCACTCTACTAGATCTTTGAGTACGTCTTGGGCCTGTCGTCATGGGGCTTCTGTAGCCCAGGTGTGTAAGGCGGCGACCTGGTCGACCGTACACACGTTCACAAGATTCTACAAAGTAGATGTTCGGGCATCGGCGGATGCTTCCTTTGGCCGCAAGGTTCTTAGTGCGGCGATTCCCTAGGGTCCCTTGTTGGGGACCTCTGGCTGTTGGGATAAGTTTTGTATCCCCTGGTTTTTTGTCTTTTCCTGGGTTGTTGCTTCTGTTGAGCACTTGTTTTTCCTGTTGCCCAGCTGGTTTCCTTCCTTTGGTAAGGTTCCTTTCTTTGATGCGGAGACTGCGTTGCCTTTTCGGCGCGGATGCTTTTCCCACCCCTCATGTTTGCACTGCTTTGGGACGTCCCCATATGTGACAAATATGAAGAGGCGGCGACTGTCGGAGGACGTAAGAGAAAACGGAATTTTTGTAAAATCTTACCTGTAAAATTCCTTTCTCTGAGTCCTCCGACAGTCGCCGCCCCCGCCCCTCTTTTGGGGTTTGGTTGTATACTCTACTGCTATTCCACTAAAACTGAGATATGGTTGCAGGAAGTAGGAGGGTATTGACTGAGGGGACCACCCCTTGAGGGTGGGATATGTTAAAAGCTTTAATGTTAACATATTCTGTTGCCTAGCTACTCCTTTGGAGCAAAGTCTAATACCCCATATGTGACGAATATGAAGAGGCGGCGACTGTCGGAGGACTCAGAGAAAGGAATTTTACAGGTAAGATTTTACAAAAATTCAGTTTTTCTCTTACGTCCTCCGACAGTCGTCGCCACCTCTAAGTCATCACTATTGGGATGTCCCAAAGCAGTGTATGAGGGGTGGGAGACGCAACCTCAGAAAAGGCAACGCAGTACCCACATCAGAGAAAGGAACCTTACACGCACAGTAAGAGAACCTTCTGGGCAATAGAAAAGGCTCAACAGGAGCAACAACCCAGGAAAACAAATATCCAGGGGATAAACACCCCAACAGCCAGGGACCCACAAAACAACAAGGGTCCCCTATGGCACTGCCGCACTGAGAACTTTGCGGCCAAAGGAGGCATCTGCTGATGCCAGAACATCCACCTTATAGAATTTGGAAAAGGTGTGCACCGACGACCAAGTCGCAGCCTTACACACCTGGGCCACCGAGGCCTGATGCCGGTAGGCCCAGGACGTACTCAATGATCTGGTAGAGTGCGCCTTAACAGGGAAAGGTGGAACCCGTTCCTTCAAAAAGCATAGGCCTGTTCAATGGTCTGTCTGATCCATTTGGCAATGGTCGCCGCAGGAAGGACAAAGAGGGAATCCGATTTCCGAAAGGACTCAGTGGACGACAGGTAAACCCTAATCGCCCTGACAACATCCAAGGAATGCAATGCAACCTCCTTAGGATACTTGGGCTTCGCACAGAGCGAAGGCAAAACAATATCCTCATTAAGGTGAAAATCAGAGACCACCTTAGGGAGAAAAGACGAATGAGGTCGCAAGACCACCTTATCCTTGTGAACCACCAAATAAGGAGAGCGGCAAGACAACGCCGCCAATTCTGACACCCTGCGAGCTGAAGTGATCGCCACTAGAAAGGCAACCTTTTTAGACAGCAGAGGTAACGATATCTCCCAGATGTTTTCAAAGGGAGAACGCTGTAATACGGACAGAACCAAGTTCAAGTCCCATGGAGGCAAAGGCTCCCTCCGGGGAGGAGCCAAATGTCGCACACCTTGAATAAAGGTGCGAATTAAGGAATGAGACGCCACAGGGCGCTGAAAAAGAACAGCCAGTGCAGAAACCTGGCCCTTAATCGTGGCCAGCGCCAAGCGCTGGTCCACACCAGTCTGAAGGAAAGCCAACACACTCGTCACCGTGTATGAGCGAGGGGAGAACCCCCTGGACTCACACCAGGCGAAATAAGCTTTCCAGGTACGGTAATAGATTTTACCAGATGAGGCTTTCCTAACCTTGATAAGAGTCGGAATGACCTCTGAGGAGAGACCCCTGTCTCTCAGGACCTGGCTTTCAACAGCCAGGCCGTTAAAGCCAGCGACTGTAAAGCAGGATGGAAGATCGGTCCCTGAGACAGTAGATCTTCCCGCATTGGCAGCCGCCAAGGAGGCTCGACCGCCAGGTGCACAACGTCGGTGTACCAGGACAGACGTGGCCAGTCCAGCGCCACTAGAATCACCAAGTTCGGTTCCGAGGCTAACCTGCGAAGGAACCTGGACAACAACTGAATCGGAGGAAAGACATACATCAGACGATACTGATGCCAAGGGGCCACCAACGCATCCGAGGCATCTGCCCACGGATCGCGCGTTCTTGCCACAAATCTTTCCACCTTGTGATTTAGCCAAGACGCGAACAGATCCACGTCCGGGGATCCCCACTTCACCCGGACGTCTTCCAAATGCTGTGTGCGTAGGGACCATTCCCCCTTGTCCAGGGTCTGGCGGCTCAGATAGTCGGCCTGCCAATTCTCCACACCCGGAATATGAACTGCTGAAATTGCCGGGACATGAGTCTCGGCCCAAGACAGAATGTCGGTCACCTCCCGGGCACTCCTGGTGCTCCCTTGGTGGTTGATGCAAGCCGCCGCGGTAGCATTGTCCGTCTGTACCCGAACAGGACGGCCCCGAAGTCGATCCGACCACTGGAAGAGACAGAGTTTGATCGCTCTCAATTCCAATATGTTGATCGGAAGGGAGGATTCCTCCCCAGACCAAGTGCCCAGGACTCCACCCCAGCCAGACTGGCATCCGTGGTAATCACCGTCCACAGCAACGGACAGAAGGATTTTCCTTCTGACACAGCCGGGGACTGAAGCCACCACAGAAGATCCATTCTGGTCCGGCGACAATGATACACGGACTGAGGTAGTCTGTCCCACCTGGCCAGGATCTCCGCTTGAAGAGACCGTGTGTGAAACTGAGCAAAGGGTATCGCCTCGAAGGCCGATACCATCAACCCTAGGGACTGCATGCAGGTCCTGAGTGACGAGGATGGTGAGGGACCTGATCTCGTCCTGCAAGGTCCGGAGCTTGTCCTCCGGCAAGAACATCTTTGCTTGAGCAGAATCCAGAACCATTCCCAGATAGGGAAGACGAACCGAAGGAGACAAGGTCGACTTCTGTACGTTGATGGTCCATCCGAACTCCTGGAGCGTCTGTACCGTAGTGGACAGATCGCGCCGTAGGTCCTGGCTGGCACTCGATCTTAAGAGGAGATCATCCAGATATCCCAAGACCACAATGCCCTGAGCCCTTAGCAGGCCCAGAACAGGCGCCAACACTTTGGTAAAGACCTTTGGTGCCGAAGCGATACCGAAAGGTAACGCCACAAACTGATAGTGGTCCTCCGCTATTGCGAACCAAAAGGTACCTCTGGTGACCCTCGAAAATGGGGATGTGTAGGTACACATCCTTCAGGTCTATAGAGGCCAGAAATTCCCCTGGACTCAGGGAGGCCACCACCGAGCGGAGGGATTCCATTCGGAACTTTTGAACGCACACAAAGCAGTTCAGCGCTTTCAAGTCCAGAATAGGACGCACCTTGCCCTCCTTTCTGGGCACAGTGAACAGATTGGAATAAAACCCCCGAAACCTGTCCCGATGAGGCACCGGGACAATCACCCCCTGGGCAAGGAGGTCCTGCACTGCTTGATGCAGGTCCTGCAGACGCCCTGGGGTCAAGTGAAGATTTGAGGGAAAGAATCTGTCCGCCAGCCAGGAAAGGAATTCAATCTTGTACCCTGATTGAATGATTTCCTGAACCCAACTGTCCGGAATTTGGAGCAGCCAAGGTTGGAGGAAACTGCGCAAACGTCCCCCCACCCCTGAAATGGGTGAGGGCGCCCCTTCAGACAGAGGCGGATTGACCCGCCGCACCGGCATTGCCGGACTTCTGCTTGCCCGCCCAGGGCTTCGTCTAGCTACCTTGGCCCTTGAAGGGCTTGCCCTTGGTTTGATTCCTAAAGGCACGAAAGGACCCCTGATTGGGTCGAGAGGCAGAACCCCGCTTGCCATGAAAGGACTTGTTCTTCGGGTTCTGGGGCAGCATGGTGCTCTTGACCCCCGTAACGCCTTTTACCAAGGTATCCAACGCCTCGCCAAAAAGGCGAGAACCAGCATAGGGAAAATCAGCAACTGTTTTCCGTGATGTCTGGTCAGCCGACCAGCTCTTCAGCCAGATCAGTCGACGGTTAAGCACTGCAACACTAGATAGGCGTGCTACCAAAGGGGCCTCATTTAAGGCCGCATCGCACAAATACATGACTCCTTGGTGAATTTGATCCACCGTAGCCAGCGTGGCAGGTGGGGCAGAATCAGATGCGAGGTTGCGTCTAAGCACCTTAGTCCAATCAGCCACCGCCTGAGCCACCAGAACGGACGCGAAAACAGGTTTGAGCAAGGAACCCGAAACTGTGTAGGAATGGCAGGCAAGAGACTCCAACCTCCTGTCCGTGGGATCCCGGAACACCGGGGTCTCCTCAGTAGGAATCAAGGTAGCCTTGTTTAACACGGCCACAGTGTGATCCACACCATCGCGAATTCCGTAGCCGGCGCAAAGGGATAAAGCAACTTAAACCGACTAGGTACCAGGAATGGACGTTTTAAAGTGCGCCACAGTTCATTCACAGTGTAATGAAACTCAGCAGGGCAGGGAAAAACCTGCGCCGACTTGCGGGTCCTGTGTGTACCAAAAGAGGACACAATGCCTGGAGGACTGGGCTCATCCTCCAAGTGTAGTGTTTCTTTCACAGAAGAAATCAACTCATCCATGGTCGCGCGTTCTTCAGGCGACCCCGGGGGAGAATCAACCACCTCCCTACTCAGACCCCACAGGGTCCAGGGATGAGCGAGACCCTGAAAAGGGCACGCCCGCCGCAGCAGCCACATCACCATCTGAATCAGAGGAGATAGATAATCTGGGCCTTTTCCTAGCAGCACGTTCAGCCATCAGCACCTCCAGTTTGGACACTAAAGACGCCACTACGGCGGACAAATCAGGTATAACAGGGGCCACAGTAGGAATGGGGTCCCCCACCAGGGCTGGAGGGAATTTGCTATCCCGAGATTCCATTGCCCAAATTAGAAAACAACAGTGCAATAAAGGGTACTGTCCCTTTAAAATCGCTGCGGAGTGCTACCGCCGAACATGTGCTCGGAACGATCGTTCTGCCACACACAAGATGGCACCAAAACAGCATGCAGATAAGCCCATAGTGAAGCCAGACATGCTTGCCCATACTAAAAATGGCGGACCGCGCGTTTTTTACCCGCTGCGTCCGCTGCACACGCAGTCTGCACCCCTAACACCACCGAAGTGACACAGGGGAAGGGGCCCCCAAAAACACACAGCACCGCATGTACAAGCGACCCCCACAGGGATCGCATCAGGGAGCCCCACACAGGCACAGACATGGGGAACACACAGCAACACAGGACTGCCACCCCAGACAGAGGCCCCACACAGAAGTACTTACCTGTACCAGAGGGCGTGGGGTGCCTCTATGAACGGAAAGCCGCTGTCCTCATCTGACAGGGAATGCCGTTAGCCAAGCAAAGGACACTGCAGCACTGCAGATGTGTCCAGTGAGGTAGCCACCTCACAGGCTGCATCCCTGCTGCGAGTAGGGATGGGTCGTTCATAATGCCAGGACGAACACATGGCCGAACGCTCGATGGCGGGCTGGGGATCCCTCTGACCCTCTGCCCTGGAGAACCAGGGCGGTCAGTCCGATTCCCAGCTCCGCAGAATCCATCTTGATCCGAAGATCCGACTAAACTAAGCTGACAAAATAAACAGCTAGTAAAGCAAAGAAAAAAACGACATTTTAAAACAAAAAAATCAAAAAGAAAAGATTAGAAGGCTGAGACTGAAAGCCCCAGCACAGGGAAGCCTGACTTCTCCTGACGCTAGGCAGAGACAAACTGAGTTGGGAGGGATCACTGCAGGGGGGTATTGACCAGTGGGACAGCCCCCATGGGTGTGTCTATGCTAAATGCTTTGTTCTTTTGACTAAGTCTTATGCCTAGCTACTCCTGCGGAGCGGAAGTCAATACCCAATAGTGATGACTTAGAGGTAGCGGCGACTGTCGGAGGACGTAAGAGAAAACTTTTCACACCCTCATAAGGGATATGACATAAAAATTAAGGATCACTATACATGTCATTCTTCATATGTTGTATAGATTATCAAATGCCCATGTGGCTTGTATTACGTTGGGGAGACATCTCAAAGAGTTAAGGATCGCATTGCTCGCCACAAATACTCAATTAGGGACAAATTAACACAGTTGCCACTAGCAAGACATTTTTTAGAGAAAGGACATTCAGTGTCCCAATTGAGGTTTATGGTTATAGACCGTATACAAAGAAATAGAAGGAGAGGTAATCGTGAATTACAACTAAGAAAGCGTGAGGTCCAGTGGATTCATTTTTTGGAAACTTTACAACTGAAAGGGTTAAATTCTGAACTTGATTTATATCTATTTTTATAAGTACTCCTTTTGGTCTAAAATATGTGAGTGAATGTGTTACATTTTCAGCAGTGACAACTATATTGAATATTTGAACATATGATTAATATTTTTGTTTCAACAATTAAAATGTGTGTTTTGTAGCTACCATAACGACAAATATCCACCACCCCCCCCCCTTTTTTTTTTTTTTTTTTTTTTTTTTTTATTAATAGGAAGGAATAAACTGGACATTGCTAATTGTATTGGGGGAAGGATCCAACACTTGTAACCTTATCTCAGTCTTCCTAATGACTAATTGGAGACCCCTATTTGAATTAATGATTGATGACTTGGTGGATTCCTAATTGATATTAAGCATAGCTAATGCCTCGTACACACGCAACGATTATCGGCCGACCGATCGTCCGACTTTTGTCCAGAGTGGTGTTTTGTTGGTTGGAATGTGCCTAGACTGCACACGAATTTTCTCGGCCAACAAAAATCTACTTCAGAAGTGATGTCATGTGCTGGTTTACTTTCCGTGTGTTTTTTCTTCTCTGAGCATGCCCAGTCTTGCTCATCAGATTTTTGTCTGCCGAAATCTGTACTGACTGACGGAAAATTGGCCGTTGTGTTGACGGCCAACAAAAATTTTATAGCCTGCACACCAGATTTTTTTCGGCTAAAAAGTCGGAGTCGGTTGTCAGAAGCATCATACTAGCCGAAAATCGGCCGATCGGACGTTGGCCGAAAATTCACGGCCAATTATCGAAGCGTGTGTACGAGGCATAAGTCTTTGTATGTGCTTGAGGATTTAGATGCATTTCTGTCTGAAGAAAGGCGTTACCTCACTAGTACGAAACTGTTACTTGGAATACTCTGCAATTGTACTGGTATGTACTTTTTGGATGTTTTACCAATAAAAGAAAATTATTTGTGCAGCAATCCCTGTGGACTCTCTCTCTCTAAATCTATATATTTTTTTTTATTTGAGGTGCACCGATCCAATATTAGGATCAGATATCAGCCTCGATACTGCCAAAATACCTGTATTGGTAAAATTAACAGATCCCCGGGCCGATCCGGTTTCGTCGCAGCAGAACCTACCGCGGTGTCTGCCGAGTCCCAGCTCAACCATCACTTACTTGCACGGAGCCGCTACTTCCTGTATCGGTCCGGCTCACAGGCCGAGTGATATCAGATGCACTCCACCTGTGAATGGAGGAGCCATACAAAGGAAGCAGCGGCTTTGCTCTGTACTGCTGCCGCATGCTTCCCGGGCTCAGCCACAGACAGACAGTGCCTACAAGCAAATCCGTGCAAGTACCCTTATTGCTATTACTGTATACTGCCGGCGTGTGTGTGTGCGCATATACACATTATATATATATATATATATATATATATATATATATATATATACACATACATACACACACACATATATATATATATATATATATATATATATATATACACACACACACACACACACACACACACACACACACACACATACATACATACACACACACAGTGCATTGCGAAAGTATTCGGCCCCCTTGAACTTTGACTTTTTGCCAAATTGCAGGCTTCAAACAAAGATATAAAACAAATTTTTTTGATCAACAAGTGGGACACAATCATGAAGTGGAACGAAATTTATTGGATATTTCAAACTTTAAACAGATAAAAAACTGAAAAATAGGGCGTGCAAAATGATTCAGCCCCTTTACTTTCAGTGCAGCAAACTCTCTCCAGAAGTTCAGTGAGGATCTCTGAATGATCCAATGTTGACCTAAATGACTAATGATGATAAATAGAATCCACCTGTGTGTAATCAAGTCTCCGTATAAATGCACCTGCACTGTGATAGTCTCAGAGGTCCATTTAAAGCGCAGAGAGCATCATGAAGAACAAAGGAACACACCAGGCAGGTCCGAGATACTGTTGTGGAGAAGTTTAACCACTTTAGAACCGCTCACAGTAATACTACTGCGGCAGAGTGGTTCGTTATCGTCCAGCGACGTAGTATTAACGTCGTTGGACACTCCCCCTTCTGGGCGGCGCTTGCGCGCCGCCGGAGGCTCGCTCCCGCTGTTTTCATTCACAGCGGGAGTCGGGCCAGGGGAGGAGCAGCGGCGATCGCCGCTGCTCTTACCCGATCGTCGGGGATCGAGTCTGGAGATCCGCCCGCTGTGTGTAAACACAGCAGGCGGATCTCCATAGTGACAGGGAGTGACAGATCGCACTGTTCAGCATAGCTGGACATCCGATCTGTCCATGACTCACACAGTCACCTCCCCCCCCTACACGTCAGTAAGCACCAGGCATACATTAACCCCTCCCTCTCCAATAAAATTAACCCCTTCCCTGCCAGTGTCATTTTTACAGTAACAGTGCATATATATAGCACCGATTACTGTAGTAATGTCACTGGTACCCCCAAAAGTGTCAAAAATGTCAGTCAAGGGTCCGATCTGTCCGCCGCAATGTCGCAGTCCCGCAAAAAAAAAATCGCAGATCGCCGCCATTACGCGTTAAAAAAAAACACCAAAAATGACAGAAATCTTTCCCTTTGTTAGTAAACGCAATAACTTTTGCGCAAACCAATCAAAATACGCTTATTGCGATTTTTTTTACCAAACATATGTAGCATAAAACAAATTGGCCAAAAAATTTTAAAAAAATTGTTTTTTACATCTTTTTTGGGGGGAATTTCATATAAAAAAAATGTTAAAAATATTGTTATTTTTTCAAAATAAACGCTCTTTTTTTGTTTATAGCGCAAAAAGTAAAAATCGCACAGGTGATCAAATACCACCAAAAGAAAGCTCTGTTTGTGGGAAAAAAAGGACGTAAATTGCGTTTGGGTACGGCGTCGCACGACCGCGCAATTGTCAGTTGAAGTCGCACAGCACCGAATCGCAAAAAGTGGCCTGGACGGAAGACAGCAAAATCCTCCGGTGGTAAAGTGGTTAAAGCCAGATTTGGATACAAAAAGATTTCCCAAGCTTTAAACTTTCCAAGGAGCACTGTGCAAGCGACAATATTGAAATGGGAGTATCAGACCACTGCAAATCTACAAAGACCTGGCCGTCCCTCTAAACTTTCAGCTCATACAAGGAGAAGACTGATCAGAGATGCAGCCAAGAGGCCCATGATCACTCTGGATGAACTACAGAGATCTACAGCTGAGGTGGGAGACTCTGTCCATAGGACAACAATCAGTCGTATACTGCACAAATCTGGCCTTTATGGAAGAGTGGCAAGAAGAAAGCCATTTCTTAATCACTTTACCACTGCTCACTGTGCTGCTACTGTGGCACAGTGGCTCGTTATCGTCTGGCGACGTAGACCTACGTCAACCAGACATTCCCCTCTCTCAGCGGCGTGCGCGCCACCAGAGGCTCGCTCCCGCTGTTTTCAGTCACAGCGGGAGTTGGGCCAGGGAAGGAGCGGCGGTGATCACCGCCACTCTTCCCTGATCGTCGGGGATAGAGTGTGGAGATCCACCCGCTTGTGTAAACAAAGCGGGCAGATCTCCTAAGTGACAGGCAGGGTCAGATTGCAGGATTCAGCATAGCTGAACCTGCGATCTGTCACTGTGTCACATATTCCCCTCCCCCCACACACGTTAGTAAGCACCAGGCATACATTAACCCCTTGATCACCAATAAAAGTTAACCCCTTCCCTGCCAGTGTCATTTTTACAGTAACAGTGCATATTTATAGCACCGATTACTGTAGTAATGTCACTGGTACCCCCAAAAGTGTCAAAAATGTCAGTCAAGGGTCTGATCTGTCCGCCGGAATGTCGCAGTCCCGCAAAAAAAAAAAAAAAATCGCCGCCATTACTAGTTAAAAAAAAATGACATAAATTTCCCGTAGTTAGTAGCTGCGATAACTTTTGCGCAAACCAATCAAAATACGCTGGTTGCGTTTTTATTTTACCAAAAAATATGTAGCAGAAAACAAATTGGCCTAAAATGTTAAAAAATTTAGATTTTTACATTTTTTGTGGGGGTAGGGGGGGGGAATTTCATATAAAATGTGAAAAATATGTTATTTTTTCAAAATTGACGCTTTTTTTTTGTTTATAGCGCAAAAAGTAAAAATTGCACAGGTGATCAAATACCACCAAAAGAAAGCTCTATTTGTGGGGAAAAAAGGACGTAAATTTTGTTTGGGTACGGCGTTGCATGACCGCGCAATTGTCAGTCAAATTCGCACAGTCCTGAATCGCAAAAAGTGGCCCAGACGTAAGACAGCAAAATCCTCCGGTGGTAAAGTGGTTAAATATATCCATAAAAAGTGTCGTTTAAAGTTTGCCACAAGCCACCTGGGAGACACACCAAACATGTGGAAGAAGGTGCTCTGGTGAGATGAAACCAAAAATTTAACTTTTTGGCAACAATGCAAAACGTTAGGTTTGGCGTAAAAGCAACACAGGTTATCACCCTTAACACATCATCCCCACTGTCAAACATGGTGGTGGTGGCAGCATCATGGTTTGGGCCTGCTTTTCTTTAGCAGGGACAGGGAAGATGGTCAAAATTGATGGGAAGATGGATGGAGCCAAATACAGGACCATTCTGGAAGAAAACCTGATGGAGTCTGCAAAAGACCTGAGACCGGGACGGAGATTTGTCTTCCACCAAGACAATGATCCAAAACATAAAAGCAAAATCTACAATAGAATGGTTCACAAATAAACATATCCAGGTGTGAGAATGGCCAAGTCAAAGTCCAGACCTGAATCCAATCGAGAATCTGTGTAAAGAACTGAAAACTGCTGTTCACAAACGCTCTCAATCCAACCTCACTGAGCTCGAGCCGTTTTGCAAGGAGGAATGGGCAAAAATTTCAGTCTCTTCATGTGCAAAACTGATAGAGACATACCCCAAGCGACTTACAGCTGTAATCGCAGCAAAAGGTGGCGCTACAAAGTATTAACTTAAGGGGGCTGAATAATTTTGCACGCCCAATTTTTCATTTTTTTATTTGTTAAAAAAGTTTGAAATATCCAATAAATTTTTTTCCACTTCATAATTGTGTCCCACTTGTTGATTCTTCACAAAAAATTACAGTTTTATATCTTTAGGTTTGAAGCCTGAAATGTGGCAAAAGGTTGAAAAGTTCAAGGGGGCCGAATACTTTCGCAACACATACACTAAAATATAAATATATATATATATATATATATATATATATATATATATATATATATATATATATATATATATATATATATATATATATATATATATATATATATAAAATTTATTTTGGGTCAGAATATTTTTTTCTTCTTTTTTTCCTCCTCCACAAGCTAGGTACGTCTTATGGTCAGGTGCGTCTTATGGAGCGAAAAATACGGTATGTCATTCATCAGCCTCACGTGTGTCATTGTAATGTAAACAGGTATTCCAGTGTCACTGTCACCACGCCACCATCAAATTGCAATGGTGGTGTGACAGGATTACATGTGTACAAATTACAATGCTATTTGTATGGGTGATCAAGTTGTTTGACCAACTTTTTAGTTTGTTCTCAATGAGAACTTCTCAGGTTCAGCTGCTATGTTGTATGTTGCATTTTAAATTCCTGTTTGCAGGATTTTGCACTTTATATTTTTTTACTGTGATTGCTATTGTATGTTCAAGCAATAAACTGTTTTTTTTTTTTTTTCTGGCTACATTGCAGGGTGCCAGCCACCCACAACAGGGTGCCACCAACCCAGCCACCCACAACAGGGTGACACCAAGCCACCCACACTGCCAGGCGCCAGCCAGCCACCCACACTGCCAGGCGCCAGCCAGCCACCCACACTGCCAGGCGCCAGCCAGCCACCCACACTGCCAGGCGCCAGCCACAAACCAACAGGGTGCCAGCCACCGACCAACAGGGTGCCAGCCACCGACCAACAGGGTGCCAGCCACCGACCAACAGGGTGCCAGCCACCGACCAACAGGCCAGGGTACCAGCCAGCCTTTTTTTAACCTTATTGTCTCTTTCATATTGCAATGGAGATGGATGAAGACAGAAGTAAAAGTGTGGTCTGGGACTATTTCTCGTCTCAACCTTCTCCAGGAAAAGCAGCAGTGTGCAACACATGCACAAACAATATAAGCATGGGATCAGTAACTGCAAAAAACAAAAATACGTCAAATCTTTGGGCACATCTAAGAGTTCAGCATATTGAATTATATCGTGCAGCACAGAAAAAACAAAATGAATATCAATGTGATTTTGAAATACCTCCTCCACTATCACAAGGTGAAACATCACTATCCCAGGCAACAATAACAGATAGGTTTCAGAAAAAACACAGGTGTCACAGTCTAGATTCAGATGGAAGATCCCAACTGCTAGACAGTAATCACAGGGATGATGAATGATAACCAGCCATTTACAATGGTGTTTGACTCAGAATTTAAGCAGTTGATGTCCATACTTGAGCCAAGGTACACACTGAAGAGTGACAAATTTCATCAAACTGAAATGCTGGAAAAGATTCACCAAAAGGTCGTTGACAAAGTAAAGGCTATGCTGCAACCAGAGAATGCTGGCAACTCACTCTCATTCACGACTGACTGCTGGTCAGGACAAACAGAACCACTAATGAGTCTTACATGTCACTTCATTGACAGCGGATGGACAAGAAGGCATTTGGTGTTGAATACAAAAGTAATGAAAGGATCCCACACTGGGGAGTACATTAGAGAAATGTTTCCAGGCATGCTAGAAGAATGGGGAATCGCCAAAGACCGAGGGATGCTTGTGCTGCGGGACAGCGGAGCGAACATGGTTAAAGGTATGAGACTTGATGAAGTGTCAGACCTCAGTTGCATGGCACACGCCCTCCAACTTGTGGTAAAGGATGGTCTGTCAAAACAGAAAGCTTTGCTTGACATTATTAGCATGCTGAAGAAGTGCGCAGGCCATTTCCACCATTCTATCCTTGCCAAGCAGCGACTGAGGTGCATTAAGGAAGACCTTGGCCTACCCAAAAACAACTTAAAACAGGCTGTTCCAACACGATGGAACTCAACGCTACACATGTTGCAAAGGATGCTGGAGCAGAAGCGAGCTCTGACCATAAATTCTGGTGAATATGGACATGGAGGACATTCTTGTCCTACTGCTGATCAGTGGGACATACAGTAGTAGCCAACACCATTGAGACCCTCCTACCCATCCAGGAAGTGACACTAGAGGTTAGTCATTACAACTCATCTGTGTCCTCTGTCATCCCATGTGTGAGAGTGCTGAAGAGGATTCTTCAACAGAATGAAGGACCCAACACACGTGGCATTAAAGCACGTAGGCAGGCCATGAGGGAAAATCTCGCCAAACGTTTTGAGAAGCATGAGGAGAATAAAAATGTTGTGCTTGCATATCTTTTGGATCCTCGATACAAGAACCATCCTTTTCTCTGATGATGTATTGGCCAAGGCAAAACAATGGCTGTCAGAAGATATTCAACAGAAGGTGCAGGAGGTTCCAGACGAAAAGAAAAGTCAAGAAGAGATTGTTTCTGATGTGGAAGAGCAGGATGCAGAGGAGAAATATGTCCAAAAAGACAACTGACAGAAGAGAAAATTCATCGTGGTCAAATAGATACCATGTTCAGCATTTTATTGGGGCCTCATGCGGAGGATTCTTCAGAATCTGCAATAATGAGCATGGATGATGAACTTCATCTCTATTTGAAGGAACCAGTGATCCTCTACAGTGGTGGAAAGAAAATGACACGCTACAAAAGCTTCTCATTCTAGAAGATACCTTTCTGCTCCTCCTACCTTTCTGCTCCTCCTTCCTCAGTACCAAGTGAGCGTTTTTAGTGAAGTGGCAGCAATTTATAAAAATAAAAGAAGCCATTTAACTGGTGAACATGCTGAAATGTTATGCTTTCTGCATTATAATATTGTTTTATTTAACTGGGAGTATTGAAGTTTAGTAGTAGTATCTGTCCAGTCCACTCCAATCCACTGTAGCATTTTTTCTAGCAGTTTTGCACTGACTGCGCTGCAGAAATAAAGCTAGACAGTGGATTGGAGTCTGTGGACTACTGCTGCAGTAGTGCGCCACTCACTGCTGCAAAAATTTTAAGTGCCGGTTCACACTTGTGCAATGTGGGAACGCTGCGAATATGCAGCGTGTTCCCGCATCGCATCCGCACATCTGGCAGTTCACATTGCCATATGCGATACGCAGGGGGTGTCAATGAAATGTTAACGACACCCCCAGTTTGATCGCATATCGCAGTGCGATCTGACAGTTTGCACAGAATCGGATCGAACAAGTATGAACCACTGTGCGATCCGATCCTAATGCGGATGAAAAAAAGGGCCCTGTGCGTGTTTGGTGCGGATACAGTGCGAATTCAGCCATACAAAAGTGTATGGCTGAATTCACATCCGCACATGAGATCGCATGTAATGAAGGAGCAGTGCGCTCCAAATTACATGCCATCTCCGCAGCCGCAATAATGTGAACCGGCACTAAATCACTACTGCAGTAGTGATTTAAAATTATTGCAGTGAGTGCCCTACTGTAGCGGTAGTCCACTAACTCCAGTCCAATCCACTGTGTAGCTGTTGACTAGCTTTTTTTCTAGCAGTTTTGCATTGACTTCACTGCAGTAGTGTTTTAAAATTACTGCAGAGTGAGTTCACTACCTCAGCAGTTTATTATGCATTATTGCACAATCAGAATGATGTCAAACTAAATGTCCCTGCAATTGAAGTTTTCCTATCAGTTTTCATGCAATTAAGGTGTGAAGAACGAGCCCTAAATGTTAAAAATGTTAATTAATATAAGTTTGACATGTTCAGTAACAGATTTGTGTCGAAATTTGTGTTTATTTTGCACTAAAATATAGGCCAATATCGATATGCGATCGCCAAAATATCGGTGACGAAAAAAACGATATCGGTCGAATATATATACACACACACAAATACACATACATATATATATATATATATATATATTATACATATATACATACATACACACACACACACATATAAATATATAGTGTGTACCTGTTTGAGGTTGTGGACAGGTGTCTTTTATACTGATAAGTTCAAACAGTCACACTCCAAACTCCACTATGGCCAAGACCAAAGAGCTGTCAAAGGACACCAGAAACAAAATTGTAGACCTGCACCAGGCTGGCAACACTGAATCTGCAATAGGCAAGCAGCTTGGTGTGAAGAAATCAACTGTGGGAGCAATTATTAGAAAATGGAAGACATACAAGACCACTGATAATCTCCCTCGATCTTGGGCTCCACGCAAGATCTCACCCTGTGGGGTCAAAATGATCACAAGAACAGTGAGCAAAAATCCCAGAACCACAAAGGGGGATCTAGTGAATGACCTGCAGAGAGCTGGGACCAAAGTAACAAAGGCTACCATCAATAACACTATGCCGCCAGGGACTCAAATCCTGCAGTGCCAGACGTGCCCCCCTGCTTAAGCCAGTACATGTCCGGGCCCGTCTGAAGTTTGCTAGAGAGCATTTGGATGATCCAGAAGAGGATTGGGAGAATGTCATATGGTCAGATGAAACCAAAGTAGAGCTGCACGTTTAATCGTATGAAAATCGCGATCTCGATTCAACCCCCCTGACGATCTGAACCTGACATATGCTCGATTCTTTGCATAGCAGAGAGAACAGCTGTGGAAAAAAAAAAAGCCTCCCGGCAAACGCCTATCAGCATCAGTCTCCCAGTAACTATAAACAAAAATGATTACATTGTATCTTTTCCTTCCCTCTGCCAGGGAGAAAGGAAGTTTAACCTCTTAAAGACTGGACCTTTTTCTGACACTTGTTGCTTGCAAGTTAAAATCCGTTTAGTTTTTTTTGCTAGAAAAGTACTTAGAACCCCCAAACATTTTATATATTTTTTACAGAATAAAATGGCGATTGTTGTAATATTTTATGTCACAATGTATTTGCGCAGCAGTCTTTCAAACGCAATTAATAGACTTTAATGAATAAAAAAAAAAAAAGTAACAGTAAAGTTATCCCAATTTTTTTTTTTGTTACACAGAGAATCGTGAGAGAATCCTGATCTTTATTCCAAGCTAAAAAAATCGTGATTCTCATTTTGGCCAGAATCGTGCAGCTCTAAACCAAAGTAGAACTTTTTGGTAAAAAGTCAACTTGTCCTGTTTGGAGGAGAAAGAATGCTGAGTTGCATCCAAAGAACACTATACCTACTGTGAAGCATGGGGGTGGAAACATCATGCTTTGTTTTTCTGCAAAGGGCGAGGACGACTGATCCGTGCAAAGGAAAGAATTAATGGGGCCATGTATCGTGAGATTTTGAGTGAAAACCTCCTTCCTTCAGCAAGGGCATTGAAGATGAAACGTGACTAGGTCTTTCAGCATGACAATGATCCCAAACACACCGCCCGGGCAACGAAGGAATGACTTCGTAAGAATCATTTCAAAGTTCCTGGAGTGGCCTAGCCAGTCTCCAGATCTCAACCCCATAGAAAACCTATGGAGGGAGTTGAAAGTCAGTGTTGCCCAGTGACAGCCCCAAAACATCACTGCTCTAGAGAAGATCTGCATGGAGGAATGGGCCAAAATACCAGCAACAGTGTGTGAAAACCTTGTGAAGACTTACAGAAAACGTTTGAACACCGTCAATGCCAACAAGGGGTATATAACAAAGTATTGAGATGAACTTTTGTTATTGACCAAATACCTATTTTTTCCACCATAATTTGCAAATAAATGCTTTAAAAATCAGACAATGTGATTTTCTGGATTTTTTTTTCTCATTTTGTCTCATAGTATGATGAAAATTACAGGCCTCTCATCCTTTTAAGTGGGAGAACTTGCACAATTGGTGGCTGACTAAATACTTTTTTGCCCAAAATATATATATATATATATATATATATATATATATACATACACACATACACACACACACACACAGCTGCAAGAAAAAGTATGTGAACCCTTTGGAATGATATGGATTTCTGCACAAATTGGTCATAAAATGTGATCGGATCATCAGCTAAGTCATAACAATAGACAATCACAGTCTGCTTATACTAATGACACACAAAGAATGAAATGTTGCCATGTTTTTATTGAACACACCATGTAAACATTCACAGGGCAGGTGGAAAAAGTATGTGAACCCCTACACTAATGACATCTCCAAGAGCTAATTGGAGTGAGATGTCAGCCAACTGGAGTCCAATCAATGAGATGAGATTGGAGGTGTTGGTTACAGCTGCCCTGCCCTATAAAAAAACACACCAGTTCTGGGTTTGCTTTTCACAAGAAGCATTGCCTGATGTGAATGATGCCTCACACAAAAGAGCTCTCAGAAGACTTACGATTAAGAATTGTTGACTTGCATATAGGGCTCTTTCACACGAGCGATCTGATCAGATCCGCCTGTCAGTTTTTTAGGCGGATCTGATCGGATCCTCCATGCAGCTCTATGGGGCAGCGGGTGTCAGCGGAGACACCTCCGCTGACACCCGCATCCGATCCTGTCAGTGAAATCTGGACGGATGGAAACCCTATTTTGCCAAACAACCTCGGATGGGGTAAACAGCACAACCTCGGTATTTGCGGACGATACTAAGCTAAGCAGGTCAGAATCTTCTATGCAGGACGTCGTAACCTCCAAGCAGATCTAAACAAAATAATGGGGTTGGCAACTACATGGCAGAGGTTTAATGTTGAAAAATGTAAGGTAATGCACTTGGGTGTCAGAAATATGAATGCAAGTTACTCGTTGGGCAGGGATCCGCTGGGTGAATCTATGATGGAAAAGGACCTGGGGGGTCCTAGTGGACAACAGGCTCGGCAATGGCATGCAATGCCAAGCCGCTGCAAGCAAAGCCAACAGAATACTGGCATGTATAAAAAAGAGGATTCACTCCAGAAATAAAGAGATTATTCTCCCACTTTAAAAGACTTTGGTCCGGCCACATCTTGAATATGACATTCAGTTCTGGGCACCAATCCTCAGAAAGGATGTGCTGGAACTGGAGAGAGTCCAGAGAAGTGCAACAAAGATAATTAGGGGAATGGAGGACATCAGCTATGAGGCAAGATTATGCATGTGCTGCAGGCATGGTACAGGACATTCTCGTGTACCATGCCCGCAGCACTGCATCGCCTGTACAATCTGTGCCATGCCCGTGTACCATCACCTGTGCCATGCCCACAGCCCTGCATCTCCTTCACTATGCCCCCAGCCCCTGTTTTGTGTCTCGTGGTGGTCCAGTAGCTGCTGCATTTTCCACCCTAGGCTTATACTCGATTCAATAAGTTTTCCCACTTTGTGGTAAAATTAGCTGCCTCGGCTTATATTCGGGTCGGCTTATACTCTGGTATACACGGTATGCCTAATAGTAAATATGAGGGGAGCGCTGATAAATGAAAAAGCTGCAACTAAATCCGATTACCCAGTGGGGATAATTATGTGTACAAATGAATAAAAATATATAGTGCGCTAAGCGCCGGTTCACATTACCGCGACGCTACTTGCAGGGGCGACCTCCGAGATCGCGGTGCCACGGACTTCATAACATTGAAGTCTATGGCGGTCGCCTCCTGGTCGCCCCAAAGAAGCTCCGGACCCTTTTTCTAGGTCGGAGCGACTTGTGTCGCTCCTATTAGAACGGGTCCGCAGCTTCTCTATGGGAGGCGACCTGCGGCGACCTGTGAGGCGACCAGGTCGCCTCAGTGTGAACTAGGGCTGCCACGACGCGTCAACAAAAAATCGTCGACGTGCGGAAAAAGCGTCGACGCGTGACGTCACACGCCCCCGGCCGGCCGCCGCGCCGCTTGAAGCATTGCCGGCCAGGTGAAATTCCCCCGCCGGGCTCCGTCGGAGACGAGAGGTGAGCGCTGACCGTCTCCAGCACCCCTGTACTCCCTGTACTGCCACAGCTTCTGCCACAACACATTCGCCATCCTCCCCGATCACCCAGCTGCGGCGCTACACCGGCTTGTAATGGCCTGTACTAGGTGGGCGGGCTTACTGGGGGGTCTGTACTGGGAGGGGGGGCTTACTAAGTGGTCTGTACAGTACAGACCACTTAGTAAGCCCCCCTCCCAGTACAGACCCCCCAGTAAGCCCTCCCACCCAGTACAGACCCCTTAGTAAGCCCCCCCCTCCCAGTGCAGACCCCTCAGTGAGCCCTCCCACCTAGTACAGTCTGTACTAGGTGGGAGGGCTTACTAAGGGGTCTGCACTGGGAGGGGGGGCTTACTAAGGGGTCTGTACTAGGTGGCTAGGTGGGAGGGCTTACTGGGGGGTCTGTATTAGTGTACTGGGAGGGGGGGCTTACTAAGTGGTCTGTACAGTACAGACCACTTAGTTAGCCCCCCTCCCAGTATAGACCCCCCAGTAAGCCCTCCCACCCAGTACAGACCACTTAGTAAGCCCCCCCCCTCCCAGTGCAGACCCCTCAGTAAGCCCTGTACTAGGTGGGAGGGCTTACTGAGGGGTCTGAACTGGAAGGGGGGCTTACTAAGGGGTCTGTACTGGGTGGGAGGGCTTACTGGGGGGTCTGTACTGGGAGGGGGGGGGCTTACTAAGGGGTCTGTACTAGGTTGGAGGGCTTACTGAGGGGTCTGTACTAGTGTACTGGGAGGGGGGCTTACTAAGTGGTCTGTACAGTACAGACCACTTAGTAAGCCCCCCTTCCAGTACAGACCCCTTAGTAAGCCCCCCCTCCCAGTGAAGACCCCTCAGTAAGCCCTCCCACCCAGTACATACTGTACTAGGTGGGAGGGCTTACTGAGGGGTCTGCACTGGGAGGGGGGGCTTACTAAGTGGTCTGTACTGGGTGGGAGGGCTTACTGAGGGGTCTGTACTGGGAGGGGGGTTTAGTAAGTGGTCTGTACTAGGTGGGAGGGCTTACTGAGGGGTCTGAACTGGGGGGGGGGCTTACTAAGGGGTCTGTACTGGGTGGGAGGGCTTACTGGGGGGTCTGTACTGGGAGGGGGGGGCATACTAAGTGGTCTGTACTAGGTGGGAGGGCTTACTGTGGGGGTCTGTACTGGGAGGGGGGGGCTTACTGAGGGGTCTGTATTAATTACAGGATTAATTAGCTAATCAAAAAAACACTAAATTAAAGCAAAAAAAATAAAATAAAAATCATCGTTAGATTAGTCGACTAATCGTAAAAATAATCGATAGATTAGTCGACAGACAAATTAATCGTTAGTTGCAGCCCTAGTGTGAACCGGCACTTATATGTAAAACTTATAAACATAGATAAGTAAACAAATGTGACACCAGTCTCAGTGATAAATAAGATGGGATCTAGAACAAAAACAATGTCCATAAAGTTCATAAAAAGGTCCATATATGCAAGAATTCACATCAGTCCTTGAATGAAAAGATCCCAATAACCAAACAGGTGATCTCAATTAAAACAGTGAAAAAAGGTGCTTCAAGGTGCTTGTTAAAGTGCAGGTATTCCCCTTACCAGACGGGTGAAAAATAAGGTGCAATATATCTCCAAACCAAAGATAAGTGCAGTGATATAGATAGCCCAGCTCTGCCCACCTCGTGGCCTGTTGAGAGTAGATAAACTCTTACCAGATGAAATTAGGACTTGGGTGTATGACCTCTGCATATCTTTCAGCTCAAATTATAATGACCATTCCCCTGAGCTTGTGGCTTCCTGTTGTCCCTTTGAAGTAAACTTTGTCCCGGTATTCACAGGTGATATCCCAAAATAAAGGAGGGACTAATAGTGCATTATTCTTATAACTTTATTGCTGATGATCAAAAATGCACTTAGTTAGGACGATACAATAAGCTTTGCTGGAACCCTGTTGATCCGTGGCCGCCTGCAGTGCGGACCGCGGATGTAGTTAGTGACGGCGCGTTTCCTCCGAACGGACTTCTACTGAGACAGGAGGGATGTCCGCGCTGTCACTTCCGCCTTTATATAAACATCTATCAGAAACAGTCCTTCCGGTGTCCGCAATGAAAAACCGGAAGTGGATTGTCCTTTATGTGGATCGCTATAAAACCTTCTCTTATTGCAAAAATGTTTACATAGTTACATAGTAGGTGAGGTTGAATAAAGACAATCGTCCATCCAGTTCAACCTGTGTAGGTGTGTGTGGCTGTAATCATCTCACATAGCCCTTAATGTCCTGATCCTTGAGATGTAAGTCTAAGAGTCTTTTGAAAGCCACCATACTACCCGCAGAAACCACCTCTTGTGGTAGACAATTCCACAATCTTGTCCTAACAGTAAAGAACCCTCCTCGTTGCCTGAGGTTAAAACGCTTCTCCTCTAATCGCATTGTATGTCCTCATGCATAAATTGCTATCATGTACCCCCTCAGACGTCTCTTCTCCAGGGAGAATAAATCGAGCGATTGCAGCCACTCTTCATAGTTAAGGTCCTCCAACCCCCTAATCAGTTTAGTTGCCCTTCTCTGGACTCTCTCCAGCTCCAACACATCCCTCCTGAGGACTGGCGACCAGAACTGGACAGAATACTCCAGATGCGGTCGGACCAGAGTTTTATAAAGTGGAAGGATTATAGTCTTATCTCTGGAATACATCCCTTTCTTTATGCATGCTAATATTCTGCTGGCTTTGGCAGCTACTGCTTGACATTGCATGCTGTTGCCTAATCTATCATCAACTAAGACTCCCAGATCTTTCTCCATTTTTGATTCCCCCAAGGGTTCCCCTCCTAACGTGTATTGTGTTTTTAGTCCCCAAGTGCAAAACCTTACACTTCTCCACGTTAAACCTCATTTGCCATGTCCGTGCCCACTCTGTAATTTTGTCCAGGTCATTCTGTAGGATATCTGCTTCATGCTGTGTAGTTATTGCCCTGGCCAATTTTGTGTCATCTGCAAAAACTGATAACGAACTACTGATCCCGACCTCAATGCTGTTTATGAATAAATTGAACAAGGTTGGTCCCAGGACTGAGCCCTGGGGCACCCCGCTTACTACCTCAGACCAGTCTGAGTATGCGCTGTTTATTACCACCCTTTGGACAAGGCCTTTTAGCCAGTTTCGTATCCAAGAGCAAACCCTGCTGTCGATACCTGCAGACCTTATTTTATAAATTAAGCGCTTGTGGGGAACTGTATCAAACGCCTTAGCGAAATCCCAAGTACACCACATCCACTGGTCTGACCCTATCTAGCTCACAGCTCACCTCCTCGTAGAATGCTAAGAGATTGGTTTGACAAGAACGCCCATTTGTAAACCCGTGCCGATTACTGCTGATGCTGTTGTTGTCTTTAGCATACTCTACGATATAGTCCCTTATCATCCCCTCCAGAAGTTTACATATTTATTGATGTCAAACTGACAGGCCTATAATTTCCCGGGATATGCCTCTGGCCCTTTTTGAATATCGGAATCACGTTAGCCTTCCTCCAATCCCCTGGTACATCTCCTGTCCTAATACTGTCAGCAAAGATCAGGAACAGTGGTCTAGATATAACCTTACTGAGTTCCTTGAGTACTCTCGGATGTACGCCATCCGGGCCTGGTGATTTGTTTGTGTTAAGTTTATCCAGCCTTTCCCCGATTTCACCCTCTATTAGCCATAGTGGCAAGTCCTGTGTATTACTACTAACCATACAGTCATGGCCAGTGTACCCCTCCGTTTCCTGTGTAAAGACTGACAAGAAAAAAGCATTCAGCACGGTTGCTTTTTCAGAGTCCTCTGTAACCATCCTCCCATCATCGTTAATTATGCCTGCAATATGCTCTGCCCTAGTTTTTTTGCTGTTGATACATTTAAAGAATTTCTTTGGGTTTTTTTTACTATCCACCGCCATTTGTCTCTCAAAGTTGATTTTAGCCATCTTGATTTCTTGTTTACTTTTCTTATTAGCCTCCTTGTATTGCTCGAAAGCCGATACTGTGCCCTCTGATTTATGTTTCTTGAAGGCCAATTTTTTTCCCCTAATACGTTTTTTTAACGCTACGGTTTAGCCAGCCAGGTTTGGCTTTGTCTCTTCTAAATTTATTTCCCATAGGAATGCACTGCAAGATGCATTTGCTTAATATGTTCCTAAAGCATTCCCATTTTTCCTCTGTGGTCAGTGATCCCAGGGTTTGGTCCCAGTTTACCCTTTCCATCAATGAGTACAATTTTGGAAAGTTTGCCCTTCTGAAGTTTAGGGTTCTTATGTTCCCAACTTGCTGCGTTATATTGTTATTTATACTAAATGTGATCATCCTGTGATCGCTAGAGCCCAGGTTGTCCTGGACTCCTACCGCCGAGATTATGTCTGGGTCATTAGTGATCAATAGATCCAGGACTGCGTTTTCTCTGGTAGGGGAATCCACCAACTGTGACATGTAGTTGTCCTGTAAGGCTTCCGTGAATAGACGGGCCTTCTGAGAGTGTGCAGTCCCCTCATCCCAGTCAATGTCGGGATAATTGAAGTCCCCCAATATGATGACTGATCCCAATCTTGCCACTTTACCCAAAAGTGCTAAAAATTCCAGCTCTACCTCCTCCCCTTGGTTAGGTGGCCTATAGCAAACCCCCACAACTACTTTTCCCCTTTCTCCTTCCCTATGGAGTTCAACCCACACAGATTCTAAATCCATGCTCATCCCATCCGTAATGTCACTCCTTTCTATCACCTTTATATTGTTCTTGACATAGAAACATACCCCTCCCCCTCTTTTTCCTACCCTGTCCTTCCGGTACACCGAATACCCTTGGATATTGGCCAGCCAGTCATGAGAGGGGGTCGAACCAAGTCTCTGTTATTCCCACAAGGTCTATGTCATCCTCATGTACTAACATTTCCAATTCATCCATTTTATTAGCTAGGCTCCTGGCATTAGCATATACCCCTCTTAGTTTTACGGAAGTTAAACGTGATTGGCGGTTATGTCTATTCCCGTTTGGTCTGAGGTTTTCCCGCACAGACCTGCCAATTGACGTTGTGGACCTACTGTCGCTGCTGACCCTACCACTGCCTTCAGTCCTTTGCTCCCTCCTGACTGATTCTACTTCTGAGCCCTCCCCCCCCCCCCCCCCGTCTCCTAGTTTAAAAGCCCCTCCAACTTGGTGGCCATCTTTCTCCCCAAAAGAGCTGTACCGTCCCCATTAAGGTGCAGCCCATCCTCGCTAAAGAGCGGTAGCCAACTGAGAAGTCAGCCCAGTTCTCCAGGAACCCAAACCCCTCCTTCCTACACCAGTTTCTCAGCCACTTGTTAAGTTCCCTAATCTCCTTCTGCCTCTCTTGTGTGGCTCGAGGTACAGGCAGTATTTCAGAGAAAACCACCTTGGAGGTCCTTTTCCTCAATTACCCAAGTCCCTGAAATTGTTCTTTAGGATCCTCCACCTACCTTTTACTTTGTCATTAGAGCCCAAATGCACCATGACCGCTGGGTCATCCCCAGCCCCGCACAATAATCTGTCTGTCAGATCTGCGATGTGCCGAACGCGGGCGCCCGGTAAACAACATACTGTTCGGTTACCCAGATCTTTCTTACAGATTGCCCTCTGTCCTCTTGATAATTGAGTCGCCCACTACCACAACCTGTCTAACCTTTCCTGAGTTACGGCCCCCCTTCTTCCTGGAGCCGCCCCTCCCCTGGCAGCTGGGGGAGGGTGCCTGCTCCAGCTCTGCCACCCCTGAGTTGATATCCCCCTCAACCTGCAACTCGGCAAATATGTTAGGGTGTACCAACTCAGAACTGGCCTCCCTGACACTCTTCCCACTAGGCTTCCTAACGGTCACCCAACTGCGTACCTCTGATGCCTGCGTCTCCTCTTCTCCTCCCTCCTCTATGCTGGCCCCTGCCAGCGCCTGATGGGTAATGTCCAAGCTCCTTTCCAGGTTGTTGATGCGACGCAGTCTTGCCACTGTGTTCTCTAGATCCAGGATCTGGTCTTCCAGAGCAACAAGTCGCTCACATCTTGCACAGCAGTATTCGCCCTCGATTGGTTCATCAAGGAACTCATACATGACGCAAGAAGTGCACTGAGTTACCATCTATATTAAACCGCTAAAATGTCCAATGTCTTTATTGATATGGACCTATAGGTTCAATGTTTCGGCGCAATGAAAGCGATATTGGTGCACACCAAGATCACTTCATATTGACACTGGAAGGAATGTTTCTCTACTTCCCCTCCATCGTGTCTCTCTAACGGAACAGTGAACGAAGCTGGGGTTCTAAAAAACTCCACATATTATATATATTCTTTAAAATTAGATTAAAAACATTATATTAAACTTAATGATGGTACATACTAAAATTATAAATGTGAATTTAAAACAAAAGTTTTTTAAAATAGCATTAAAATCCCTTAAAAAATTCTTATACCTAAAACAAGTATCCAGAATTGTAAATTAAAATCACATTATATTCACAAGAAAGGTTAAATAGATTAAAATTGATAAGATGAAATAAAAGAGATGATCAACTTATTAATGTGGGAGTTGATGTCCCACTCTATGTTGTGTCCCCACGGACAATAACTTTTGAGCTCATAAATCCAGAAAGTTTCCCTTCTGGAGATCGTTCTTTTAAGGTTGCTTCCCTTCCAATGTGGTATATATTTCTCTATCACAATCACTTGGAGATTTTTGTGTTTCTTTTGATGGCAAATAGCAAAATGCTGGGACAAATTGTGTCCTGTGAATCCTTTAGCAATATTTGCCAAATGTTCTCCTATCCGTATACACCCAGTACGTATGGTCCTACCCACGTATTGTTGACCACAGCTACACTGTAGAAGGTATACCACACCTTTTGTGTGGCATGAGATGAAATGTTTAATCTCATAACTTTTACCTGTAACTGATGAAGAAAATTTGTTAGTTTTGATTGTATTAGAATCTTTACAGATCCTACAGTTTCTGCAAGGAAAGAAACCCTTCATGTCCAGAAACATCCTTGGAATTGAGGGCTTCTCGATAGGATTGGGTGCTACAAGATGTTTTAGATTGGGGGCTCTTTTATATATCATTTTAGGTCTTTCGGGAAGCAATGGCCCTAGGACCTCATCTCCCTGTAGCGCTCCCTAATATTTTTTGAAGGTGTATTTCAGCCACTTGTAGTTACTGGAGAACTGGGTAACAAACGCATAATCAAATGGCTGTTTGGCATTAAGAGGGTTCTTTTTTTTCTTTATGTACCACCAATTCGCCTTGTTTAAATGGTCTCACTTCTTCAATATCTTTATCCAAGTTTTGGGGACTGTATCCTTTTTTTAAAAACCTTTGTTTTAGTGCCGGTTCACACTTCCGCGCGTGCCGCGATCGCATGTAATATCGGAGCGCACTGCTCCTTCATTACATGCGATGGGATGTGCAGTGCAAATTCAGCCATACACTTTGTATGGCTAAATTCGCACTGCACCCGCACAAACGTCACACATGAGGCATTTTTTTAGCCGCATCAGGATCAGTTCACACTTGTGCGATCCGATCCTGTGCGAACTGTCAGATTGCACTGCGATATGCGATCAAACTGGGGATGTCGTTAACATTTCATTGACACCCCCAGCGTATCGCATATGGCAGTGTGAACTGCCAGAGGTGCGTTTGCGATGCGGGAACAGGCTGCAAATTCGCAGCCTTCCCGCATCGCACAAGTGTGAGCCGGCACTTAAGACGAGGGCTTGTTTCTCAACAAGCCCTCGTCTTAAAACAAAGGTTTTTAGAAAGAGGATACAGTCCCCAAAACTTGGATAAAGATATTGAAGAAGTGAGACCATTGAAACAAGGCGAATTGGTGGTACATAAAGAAAAAAAAAAAAAGAACCCTCTTAATGCCAAACAGCTATTTGATAATAATGCGTTTGTTACCCAGTTCTCCAGTAACTACAAGTGGCTGAATCACACCTTCAAAAAATATTGGGGAGCGCTACAGGGAGATGAGGTCCTAGGGCAATTGCTTCCCGAAAGACCTAAAATGATATATAAAAGAGCCCCCAATCTAAAACATCTTGTAGCACCCAATCCTATCGAGAAGCCCTCAATTCCAAGGATGTTTCTGGACATGAAGGGTTTCTTTCCTTGCAGAAACTGTAGGATCTGTAAAGATTCTAATACAATCAAAACTAACAAATTTTCTTCATCAGTTACAGGTAAAAGTTATGGGATTAAACATTTCATCTCATGCCACACAAAAGGTGTGGTATACCTTCTACAGTGTAGCTGTGGTCAACAATACGTGGGTAGGACCATACGTACTGGGTGTATACGGATAGGAGAACATTTGGCAAATATTGCTAAAGGATTCACAGGACACAATTTGTCCCAGCATTTTGCTATTTGCCATCAAAAGAAACACAAAAATCTCCAAGTGATTGTGATAGAGAAATATATACCACATTGGAGGGGTAGCAACCTTAAAAGAACGATCTCCAGAAGGGAACTTTCTGGATTTATGAGCTCAAAAGTTATCGTCCGTGGGGACACAACATAGAGTGGGACATCAACTCCCACATTAATAATAGTTAATCATCTCTTTTATTTCATCTTATCAATTTTAATCTATTTAACCTTTCTTGTGAATATAATGTGATTTTAATTTAAAATTCTGGATACTTGTTTAGGTATAAGAATTTTTTAAGGGACTTTAATGCTATTTTAAAAAAACTTTGTTTTAAATTCACATTTATAATTTTAGTATGTACCATCATTAAGTTTAATATGTTTTTAATCTAATTTTAAAGAATATATATATGTGGAGTTTTTTTTAGAAACGCAGCTTCGTTCACCGTTCCGTTAGAGAGACACGGTGGAGGGGAAGTAGAGAAACATTCCTTCCGGTGTCAATAGGAAGTGATCTTGGTGTGCACCAATATCGCTTTCATTGCGCCGAAACATTGAACCTATATAGGTCCATATCAATAAAGACATTGGACATTTTAGCGGTTTAATATAGATGGTAAACATATTTGCAATAAGAGAAGGCTTTATAGCGATCCACATAAAGGACAATCCACTTCCGGTTTTTCATTGCGGACACCGGAAGGACTGTGTCTGATAGGTTTATTCAAAGACGGAAGTGACGGCGCGGACATCCCTCCGGTCTCAGTAGAAGTCCACTCGAAGGAAACTCGCCGTCACTAACTACATCCGCGGTCCGCACTGCAGGCGGCCACGGATCAACAGGGTTCCAGCAAAGCTTATTGTATCGTCTTAACTAAGTGCATTTTTGATTATCAGCAATAAAGTTATAAGGATAATGCACTATTAGTCCCCCCTTCTTTATTTTGGGATATCACCTGTGAATACCGGGACGAAGTTTACTTCCAAGGGACAACAGGAAGCCACAAGCTCGGGGAACGGTCATTATAATTTGAGCTGAAAGATATGCAGAGGTCATTCATACACCCAAGTCCTAATTTCATCTGGTAAGAGTTTATCTACTCTCAACCGGCCACGAGGTGGGCAGAGCTGGGCTATCTATATCACTGCACTTATCTTTGGTTTGGAGATATATTGCACCTTATTTTTCACCCATCTGGTAAGGGGAATACCTGCACTTTAACAAGCACCTTTTTTCACTGTTTTTAATTGAGATCACCTGTTTGGTATTGGGATCTTTTCATTCAAGGACTGATGTGAATTCTTGCATATATGGACCTTTTATGAACTATATGGACATTGTTTTTGTTCTAGATCCCATCTTATCACTGAGACTGGTGTCACATTTGTTTACTTATCTATGTTTATAAGTTTTACATATTAGCGCACTATATATTTATTCATATACGGTAGGCCTCTTTTCCACTGAGCGGTACAGTTCAGTACGGTTCGTACGGTACACCTTGATCCGGCTTGCATTTCCACCGCCAACAGTAACTTGGCTCAACAGTACGTCAACAGTGTAGCTCCACCCTGTTGGTACGGTACTAATGTGCTTGGTACCCCAACGAAAGGGTCCCAAAAAAGTGGTATGGTTCGGAATTGGGGTACCATTCACAACTCTTGCCAATGGAATCGGCAAAAATTGCATACGGAACCGTACCGCTCAGTGGAAAGGAGGCATTAGGATGATGTACATGTGATCATTTCATGGAAAGTGAAAATGAAGCCTAAGAACATCTGGCCATGTTATTCCCTGCATATCTGATGGGCTACTTACTGTACAGAGCATGGACTGAAAGAAAACAAACACACACTAGAAGACACCTCATGTTCTACTTGCCGTTATGAGGCTTCAGGCAGGTCTGCAATGTTTAAATACCTCCCACTCCCCCTTCACTCACACACTCACACACACACAGAAACATGGAGCGAGGAGTCTGCAGAGAGGCGGTGCACGCTCACACAACACATACACCGCTTAGGCTTCACACACCCCCCCCCCCCCTCACCCCCCGAACGATGCCAATTCCATTCCCCTCACACGACCAGTAAATGAAACACAGAATCCGCGCCCAACGGGAACATGGTTGTCACATTTATTACCAGACTCGCAGTACGGAGAAAACATGATGCGTAGGAGGCTCGCAAACAACCAGCAAATGCTGTGTCGTGTCAGCCACAGTCTGCATGCATCGCACACCTTCCGCAGTCCCCTGAGCACCTATTATACAAGCCTCTTACCTGCTCGTCTTATTACTGCAGCCTAAACGGAGAACACAGCCTACTGCTCCCTCTCCCGCCAGCAGCCAGCCAAGCTCCCCCTTCTACAGAGCCCTCACAAACTGGGCAGGCGGACCTACAACGGAGTTGTTGAGAGGCGGGAAATGACGTCAGGCGAGGGGTGTAAGCGGGAAGCTGAGCTGGGGATGAGGCGATGGGTAACCCTGGGACAATACAGGATCTAGTACAGCATAATAATGTGTCATGCAAACAAAGGTTCTTACAAAATGCTTGTGTACACACCAATATTGGGTTGGCACATAAATACACCTAACTATACACATGAGGGAACTTCATGTATGCAGTCTAAGCACCCAACTATACACCTAAAGGGTCCTCATGTATGCAGCCTAAGCACCCTAACTATACACATGAGGGAACTTCATGTATGCAGTCTAAGCACCCAACTATACACCTAAAGGATCCTCATGTATGCAGCCTAAGCACCCAACTATACACCTAAAGGGTCCTCATGTATGCAGTCTAAGCACCCAACTATACACCTAAAGGATCCTCATGTATGCAGCCTAAGCACCCAACTATACACCTAAAGGATCCTCATGTATGCAGTCTAAGCACCCAACTATACACCTAAAGGATCCTCATGTATGCAGCCTAAGCACCCAACTATACACCTAAAGGGTCCTCATGTATGCAGTCTAAGCACCCAACTATACACCTAAAGAAACCTAATGTATGCAGTCTAAGCACCCAACTATACACCTAAAGGATCCTCATGTATGCAGTCTAAGCACCCAACTATACACCTAAAGGATCCTCATGTATGCAACCTAAGCACCCAACTATACACCTAAAGGATCCTCATGTATGCAGTCTAAGCACCCAACTATACACCTAAAGGATCATTATGTATGCAGCCTAAGCACCCAACTATACACCTAAAGGATCCTCATGTATGCAGTCTAAGCACCCAACTATACACCTAAAGGATCCTCATGTATGCAGCCTAAGCACCCAACTATACACATAAAGGATCCTCATGTATGCAGTCTAAGCACCCAACTATACACCTAAAGGATCATTATGTATGCAGCCTAAGCACCCAACTATACACCTAAAGGATCCTCATGTATGCAGCCTAAGCACCCAACTATACACATAAAGGATCCTCATGTATGCAGTCTAAGCACCCAACTATACACCTAAAGGATCCTCATGTATGCAGTGTAAGCACCCAACTATACACCTAAAGGATCCTCATGTATGCAGTCTAAGCACCCAACTATACACATAAAGGATCCTCATGTATGCAGTCTAAGCACCAACTATACACCTAAAGGATCCTCATGTATGCAGTGTAAGCACCCAACTATACACCTAAAGGATCCTCATGTATGCAGTCTAAGCACCCAACTATACACATAAAGGATCCTCATGTATGCAGTCTAAGCACCAACTATACACCTAAAGGATCCTCATGTATGCAGTGTAAGCACCCAACTATACACCTAAAGGATCCTCATGTATGCAGCCTAAGCACCCAACTATACACCTAAAGGATCCTCATGTATGCAGCCTAAGCACCAAACTATACACCTAAAGGAACCTCATGTATGCAGCCTAAGCACCCATCCATACACCTAAAGGAACCTCATGTATGCAGTCTAAGCACCCAACTATACACCTAAAGGAACCTCATGTATGCAGCCTAAGCACCCAACTATACACCTAAAGGATCCTCATGTATGCAGTCTAAGCACCCAACTATACACCTAAAGGATCCTCATGTATGCAGCCTAAGCACCCAACTATACACCTAAAGGATCCTCATGTATGCAGTCTAAGCACCCAACTATACACCTAAAGGATCCTCATGTATGCAGCCTAAGCACCCAACTATACACCTAAAGGATCCTCATGTATGCAGTCTGAACACCCAACTATACACCTAAAGGATCCTCATGTATGCAGCCTAAGCACCCAACTATACACCTAAAGGATCCTCATGTATGCAGCCTAAGCACCCAACTATACACCTAAAGGATCCTCATGTATGCAGTCTAAGCACCCAACTATACACCTAAAGGATCCTCATGTATGCAGTCTAAGCACCCAACTATACACCTAAAGGATCCTCATGTATGCAGTCTAAGCACCCAACTATACACCTAAAGGATCATTATGTATGCAGCCTAAGCACCCAACTATACACCTAAAGGATCCTCATGTATGCAGCCTAAGCACCCAACTATACACCTAAAGGATCCTCATGTATGCAGCCTAAGCACCAAACTATACACCTAAAGGAACCTCATGTATGCAGCCTAAGCACCCAACTATACACCTAAAGGAACCTCATGTATGCAGCCTAAGCACCCAACTATACACATAAAGGATCCTCATGTATGCAGTCTAAGCACCAACTATACACCTAAAGGATCCTCATGTATGCAGTGTAAGCACCCAACTATACACCTAAAGGATCCTCATGTATGCAGTCTAAACACCATACTATACACCTAAAGGATCCTCATGTATGCAGCCTAAGCACCCAACTATACACCTAAAGGATCCTCATGTATGCAGTCTAAGCACCCAACTATACACCTAAAGGAACCTCATGTATGCAGTCTAAGCACCCAACTATACACCTAAAGGAACCTTATGTATGCAGCCTAAGCACCCAACTATACACCTAAAGGAACCTCATGTATGCAGCCTAAGCACCCAACTATACACCTAAAGGATCCTCATGTATGCAGTCTAAGCACCCAACTATACACCTAAAGGATCCTCATGTATGCAGCCTAAGCACCCAACTATACACCTAAAGGATCCTCATGTATGCAGTCTAAGCACCCAACTATACACCTAAAGGATCCTCATGTACGCAGCCTAAGCACCCAACTATACACCTAAAGGATCCTCATGTATGCAGTCTAAGCACCCAACTATACACCTAAAGGATCCTCATGTATGCAGTCTAAGCACCCAACTATACACCTAAAGGATCCTCATGTATGCAGTCTAAACACCATACTATACACCTAAAGGATCCTCATGTATGCAGTCTAAGCACCCAACTATACACCTAAAGGATCCTCATGTATGCAGTCTAAGCACCCAACTATACACCTAAAGGATCCTCATGTATGCAGCCTAAGCACCAAACTATACACCTAAAGGAACCTCATGTATGCAGCCTAAGCACCCAACTATACACCTAAAGGAACCTCATGTATGCAGTCTAAGCACCCAACTATACACCTAAAGGAACCTCATGTATGCAGCCTAAGCACCCAACTATACACCTAAAGGAACCTCATGTATGCAGCCTAAGCACCCAACTATACACCTAAAGGATCCTCATGTATGCAGTCTAAGCACCCAACTATACACCTAAAGGAACCTCATGTATGCAGTCTAAGCACCCAACTATACATCTAAAACATGGGTGTCCAACCTTTTGGCCTCTCTGGGCCACATTGAGTGTAGACAAATTTTCTCGGGCCGCATATAAAATATATACTATAGTTAAGGCATGTAATAAAATGCCCCAACGCCCCCTGCACTAATTTAACACAACTAGAGGATGATCAAATTAAATGGAATCAGTATACAGAGGTTTACTTCTTCTGAGAGACAATAAAGGAACACTCTAACCACCATGACCACTTCAGTGATTTGAAGTGGTCATGGTGGTAGGAGTCAGAAACACTGCACATGCTCGCCTCCCCCCCCCCCCTCCACTCAGCCTCTGCCTACCGTTAGTTGGAAGCTGCTGTGGCTGTGCCCCCGACCCGACTTCCTTCCTCCCCAGCAAAAATCAAATTGTCAGGGGGCAGTGGGCCGCATTGTCCCTCGGGCCGCAGGTTGGACATGCCTGATCTAAAAGATTCTCATGTATGCAGCCTGAGCACCCAACTATACACCTAAAGAAACCTCATGTATGCAGTCTAAGCACCTAACTATGCACCTAAAGGAACCTTATGTATGCAGCCTAAGCACCCAACTATACACCTAAAGGAACCTCATGTATGCAGTCTAAGCACCCAACTATACACCTAAAGGAACCTCATGTATGCAGTCTAAGCACCCAACTATACACCTAAAGGAACCTCATGTATGCAGTCTAAGCACCAACTATACACCTAAAGGATCCTCATGTATGCAGTCTAAGAACTCAACTATACATCTAAAGGAACATTATGTATGCGGCCTAAGCACCCTACTATACACCTAAAGGAATATTATGTATGCAGCCTGTTTTGGAACTTAATATACGTTTGATACCCAAATAACTCAGTTGCGCTAATAAGTGCACTTTTGGATATTCATATACGCCAAGCACAATCAATCCTGTTGTGCTAAAAAACACAGTTTTCATCTCTTTTGTATAACCACTTAAGCCCCGGAAGATTTTACCCCCTTCCTGACCAGACCCCTTTTTTCAACTTGGCACTTCGTGACTTTAACTGACAATTGCGCGGTCATGAAATGCTGTACCCAAACAAAATTTACTTCCTTTTTTTTCTACAAACAGAGCTTTCTTTTGGTGGTATTTGATCACCTCTGCCCTTTTTATTTTTTGCAATATTAATAAAAAAATAGCGAAAATTTTGCGAAAAAATGACATTTTCAACTTTGCCTTTTAAAAAATATCCCATGTGCTCAATTTATGTCATTTTTTTGGCCAAAATATATTTAGCTACATGTCTTTGACAAAAAAAAAATTAAATGAGCGTATTTTTATTGGTTTGCGCAAAAGTTATAGCGTCTACAAACTATGGTGTAAATACTGAAATTTACGTAGCTTTAATTTCTGACTGCCTATCTCATTTCATGAAGTACTAAAATGGCAGGGCAGTACAAAACCCCCCCAAACTACCACTTTTTGGAAAGTAGACATCCTAAGGAATGTTCTGAGAGGCATGTTGAGCTAATTGAATATTTCATTTTTTTGTCACAGGTGTTTGAAAAATGACTAAAAAAAAAAATTTTTTTTTTACACAAAGTTGTCATTGAAATTATATATTGCTCACACATGCCATGGGTATATCTGTAATTACACCCCAAAATATATTCTGCTGCTTCTCCTGAGTACAGGGATACCACATATGTGAGACTTTTTGGGAGCCTAGCAGTGTACGGGAGCCCGAAATCAAATCACCACCATCAGAATTTCAAAGGGCATACATTTTTCATTGCATTTTCTCACTACCTATAACGGTTTAGGAGGCCCTGAAATGTCAAGATACCACAAAACCCCCCCAAATGACCCCATTTTGGAAAGTAGACACCCAAGCTGTTTGCTGAGAGGCATGGTGAGTCCATGGAATATTTTATATTTTGCCACAAGTTTTGGGAAAATTACAATTTTCTTTTTTAATTTTTTTTTTTACACAACGTTGTCACTAAAAGATACATTTCTCACACATGACATGGGTATATGTGGAATGACACCCCAAAATACATTCTGCCGCTTCTCCTGAGTATGGGGATGCCTCATGTGTGAGACTTTTTGGGAGCCTAGCTGTGTACGGGACTCCGAAAATCAATCACCATCTTAGGTTTTCTAATGCGTAAATTTTTGATTTTACTCCTCACTACCCATCACAGTTGCGGAGGCCCTGGAAATTTCAAGATAGCACAAAACCCCCCCAAGTGACTCCATTTTGGAAAGTAGGCACCCCAAGCTATTTTCTGAGAGGCATGGTGAGTCCATGGAATATTTTATATTTTGCCACAAGTTTCGGGAAAATTACATTTTATTTATTTATTTTTTTTTTTAACACAAAGTTGTCACTAAATGATAAATTGCTCACACATGCCATGGGTATATGTGGAATTACACCCCAAAATACATTCTACTGCTTCCCCTGAGTACAGAGATACCCCATGTGTGAGACTTTTTGGGAGCCTAGCTGTGTACAGGACGGCAAAATCCAATCAACACTCTCAGGTTTTCTAATGGCGTAAATTGTTCATGTCACCTCTGCACTACCTGTCACAGTTTCGGAGGCCCTAAAATTCCAAGATGGCACAAAACCCCCCCAAATGACCCCATTTTGGAAAGTAGACACCCCAAGCTATTTGCTGAGAGGCATGGTGAGTCCATGGAATATTTTATATTTTGCCACAAGTTCCGGGAAATATATATATATATATATTTTTTTACACAAAGTTGTCAGTAAATGATATATTGCTCACACATGCCATGGGATACCCCATGTGTGAGACTTTTTTGCAGTCTAGCCGAGTACAGTACCCCGATAACTAATCCCCACTTTCAGGCTTTCCAAGGGCGTAAATTGTTGATTTCACTCCTGACTACCTATCACAGTTTCGGAGGCCATGAAATGCCAAGACAGCACAACCCCCCCCCCCCCCAAATGACCCCTTTTCGGAAAGTAGACACCCTAAGCTATTTGCAGAGAGGCATGTTGAGTGTTTTGCAAAAATCACTTTTTGTCACAAAGTTTTGGAAATTGAAAGAAAAGGAAAAGAAATGCATTTTCCTGTTTTTTCTTCATTTTCCAAAAAAAATGAGAGCTGCAAAATACTCACCATGTCTCTCAGAAAATAGATTGGAGTGTCTACTTTGCAAAATGGGGTCATTTGGGGGGGGGGGGGTTGTGCCATCTTGGCATTTCATGGACTTCAGAAGTGTGATAGGTAGTAAGGAGTGAGATCAACAATTTACGCCCTTAGAAAGCCAGAAGGTGCGGATGGGTTTTCCGGGTCCTGTACGTGGCTAGACTGCCAAAAAGTCTCACACATGGGGTATCCCTGTACTCAGGAGAAGCAGCAGAATGTATTTTGGGGTGTAATTCCACATATACCCATGGCATGTGTGAGCATTATATCATTTACTGACAACTTTGTGTAAAAAAAAAACAAAAAATAATAATTTTCCCGAAACTTGTGGCAAAATATAAACTATTCCATGGACTCACCATGCCTCTCAGCTAATAGCTTTGAGTGTCTACTTTGCAAAATGGGGTCATTTGGGGGGGTTTTGTGCTATCTTGAAATTTCAGGGCCTCTGAAACTGTGACAGGTAGCGCAGTGGTAAAATCAGCAATTTACGCCATTAGAAAACCTGAAGATGGGGATTGGATTTCGGGGTCGTGTACACAGCTAGGCTCCCAAAAAGTCTCATACATGTGGTATCCCTGTACTCAGGAGAAGCAACAGAATGTATTTTGGGGTGTCATTTCACATATACCTATGGCATGTGTGAGCAATATATCATTTAGTGACAACTTTGTGTAAAAAAAAACAACAAAAAAAAAAGAAATAATAATTTTCCCGACACTTGTGGCAAAATATAAAATATTCCATGGACTCACCATGCCTCTCAGCAAATAGCTTGGAGTGTCTACTTTGCAAAATGGGGTAATTTGGGGGGGGGGGGGGGGTTTGTGCTATCTTGAAATTTCAGGGCCTCTGAAACTGTGACAGGTAGTGCAGTGGTAAAATCAGCAATTTACGCCATTAGAAAACCTGAAGATGGGGATTGGATTTCGGGGTCGCGTACACAGCTAGGCTCCCAAAAAGTCTCACATATGTGGTATCCCTGTACTCAGGAGAAGCAACAGAATGTATTTTGGGGTGTCATTTCACATATTCCCATGGCATGCGTGAGCAATATATCATTTAGGCTCCTTTCAGACGGCCGCTCCGCTGCTGTAGTCCGCTGCGGGACTTTTTTTTTTTTTTTCCACGGAGCGGATGACATTTGTGTCATCCGCTCCGCGTGCCCGCATATCATCCCATCCGTTTGCGGATGATATGCGGACATAATGTAAGTATATGGCATTGCGGATGTCAGCGGATGACACCGCTGACATCCGATTTTCCTTCCTTTCCGTTTTTTACACGGATGGAAAAATGGGGTTCTGTTCCGTTCCAAAAAACGGAACAGAACTGAAAGGAGGAAAATCGGATGTCAGCGGATGGTATTCCGCTGACATCCGCAGTGCCATTCACTTACATTGATGTCCGCAAATCATCCGCAAAAAAATAGGATGATTTGCGGACACACGGAAAGCAGCGGAGCGGCCGCGTGAAAGGAGCCTTAGTGACAACTTTCTGTAAAAAAGACAAAAACAAATTGTCATCTTCCCGAAACTTAGGGCAAAATATAAAATACTCCATGGACTCAATATGCCTATCAGCAAATAGCTTTGGGTGTCTACTTTTCAAAAAGGGGTCATTTGGGGGGTGTTTGAACTGTCCCGGCATTTTATGCTCAATCTTATCCACACATCACCCACTCTTCTAACCACTTGAAAACCAAGCCTTTTCTGTGACTTTTTGTTTACATGAAAAAATATTTTTTTTTTACTAGAAAATTACTTTGAACCCCCAAACATTATATATTTCTTTAAAGCAGAGGCCCTATAGATTAAAATGGTGGATGTTGCAAAATTTTTTGTCACGCGGTAGTTGCGCACAGATTTTCCAAACGCAATTTCTGCAAAAAAAAGAAATTTTTTTTAAATTTATTGCACAAATACACTATATAATTCCATTTTTTTTTGGTAAAATTTAAAAGATGATCTTATGCCGAGTACATAGATACCAAACATGACATGCTTTAAAAATTGTGCACGCCTGTACAGCGGCAACAAAGTATGTACATTTTTAAAAGCTTTTAAAAGTCTTTACAGGTTACCACTTTAGACTTAAAGAGGAGGTCTACTGCAAGAATTACTGCACTCGACCTGGCGTTCGTGGCCATACCTCACATGCATGCTGCAATTGCGGTTTACATATGACACTAGACCAACGCTTGCATGCGCCATTGTGCGCAAGCACGGGGGGGGACAGGGGGGGTCTTGATTTTTTTTATTTTGCTTTTTTATGTTATTTTGACACCTTTCCTTTCATTTTTTTTTTTTTTTTTAATCATTTTTATTGTTATCACTGTGAATTTAAATATCCCCTATGATAGCAATCTGTAGTGACAGGTACTCTTTTAAAAAAAAATTGGCGTCTTTTAGACTCTAGATCTCTCTTCTGACCTTAACGCATCTGACCACACCAAAATTGGTGTGATAAAATACTTTCCCAATTTCCCAATGGCCCTGTTTATTTCTGGCAAAACAGAAGTCATGAAATGCTCGTAGCTTCCGGTACCTTAGGCCATAGAGATGATTGGAGCCATTCTCATTTCCAATTAGCTCTATGGTTAGATAATTGAACCACCGGCTGCACTCTCGGGTTAACCGGTGGGACAGGAGAGCCCGAGAAAAACCACGGAAGGCAGCGTAATGCGGCGGGGGGGGGGGGGGGGCGTGAGTCCCCTCCCACTGCATGTAAAAGCAGTCTAGCGGCCAATTATCCGCTAGGATTGCTTTTACATGTAAGCCGACCGCTGGCTGTAAAAAACGATACCAAGATGATGCCTAAATCTGCAGGCATTATCCTGGTATAACCACTCAAAGTCCAGCAACGTACCAGTACATTGCTGGTCCTTGTTTGGCATATAGTGTAGGTTTTTTTTTTTTCATGCAGCCTGTGGGCTGAACGAAAAAAAAGAGAACCTATCAGAAATCAGCACAGGAATAATGTGTAGTATTACCCACCATTAACCGCCCAAACATCCACCCACTTAATTTAATGATGGGTATACACGACACTATTCCACGTATACCAAAATAGGATTTTAACTGCAGTGCTGAAATCAGAAAATCACCACAGCTGCTGCCAGCAAAGGTAACCATATATGCTGAGCGCAAACGCTGTTTGTGTCAGAATATATAAAATCAATGTGGCAGCCGACGAGTACCTGTAAAAGAAAAAGGTCACAAAAGAATGAAAAACAAACAAAGTACAGTAAAAGTACAGTAGGAAGAGTAGAAGAACATATAAAATGACTGACACAACAACTGTTTTTGGATCCTTTTATTTTTCTTTCTAACTGTTGTTTCTCGATTTGCGACTGCGATTTTCCAGCTTGGGTCTCTCAAAATGTCGATGGACATCCAACATCTTTCGAGACCCTGTGTTTGTGTGCCCTACAATGTGTCGTGCTGTACCCTACACTAATACTCCACTAGTGTATGGTAGCGCTCAAAACATTCCCCGATGCAGAGACCAGGTTGGTCAGAATATTTGGGACAATAAAAGCGGGTGTCAAGCCTAAATCCGTGCCTGCTACAGACACGACATCTTCTTTGGGGGTGTCTTTGGGTAGGGGTACTCGGGAGGACATGTGAATAATGCCTCTCATGCAGCCGGCTCACTGCATCTGGAAGGGGAAGTTGGGCAGGCATGCCTCCTGGGTACAGGTAGGCAAGGATGATCTCTTCCTGGAATTCCCGGAAGGATCCAGTTCGTCCTGACGCCCTGTATAGGACAAAGGTGTTCAGCATAGCCAATTGGAATAAATAAACAGACACTTTTTTGTACCAGCGTCTGGCTTTACGGGCAACTAATTACGGCGCCAAAAGCTGGTCGTTAAGGTCCACCCCTCCCATATTAAGGTTATATTCGTTGACACAGAGGGGTTTCTCCATAACGCCAGTTGCCATAGGGATTTGGATCGTCGTGTCTGCGTGAAGGGAGGACAGAACATAAACATCCCGTGTATCCCTCCACTTCACCTGCAAGCAATTTGTCTGTTTACAAGCAGGCTCTCGCCCCCCGACTAAGACGGGAATTTACAAGCCGTTGGGGGAAGCCCCGGCGATTAGGTTGCATGGTGCTACATGCGCCAATTTGTAATTCGAGCAGGTGACTAAATAGTGGCACGCTTGTGTAAAAGTTGTCCACGTACAAATGGTACCCTTTTCCGGATAAGGGTGACACCAAGTCCCAAACTATCTTGCCGCTGCTCCCTATGTAGTCTGGGCAGTTCGGGGGCTCCACATCATTTCCCTCATAGACCCAGAAACTAACTGTATAACCTGTGGCCCTGTCACACAGTTTATACAGCTTGACCCCGTACTTGGCACGCTTGCTGGGGAGATACTGTTTCATAGCAAGGCGGCCAGTAAATTTAATCAGGGACTCGTCAACGCAGACAACTTGTTCGGGGGTAAACAAGGCTGCAAACCGCTGATTGAAGTGGTCTATGGGGGCCGAATTTTGTGGAGCCGATCATATTCAGGGTCTCCCCGAGGACGACAGATTTCATTGTCGCTGAAATGCATAAATCGCAGAATTTGCTCGTATCTCGCCCTGGACATGGAGGCAGAGTACATGCGCATATGGTTAAGTGGGCTAGTGGACCAATATAGCCGCAATTCACTCTGTTTAGTTATGCCCATGTGGAGAGAAAGGCCCAGAAAGATTTTAAAATCGGAAACCGTTATAGGTTTCCAGCCGAATTGTCTGGCAAGGGGTGAATTTGGGTTGGCGGCGATAAATTGTTGTGCATATAAATTTGATTGATCCACAATAGATCCACAATAGATCTGAAAAGATCTTCCGTGAATAACAGCTCAAAAAATTTCAGGCTGTCTCCACGTGGATTCCAGGTTGGGCAGTGAATGGGGAAGTACTGGCGCTGTAGAATCAGTAGGTTGCCAATTGGGATATGCCAGCGCATTAGGGAGGGCACTATGTGCTCTAAGGGCCTGTCTTCGAATACGCGGTGGCTGCGGGCCACTACTTGTGCTAGCCACCGCACCAGCTTCAACTGCACTTATGAGACTTGCCACGTCACCAAGTGATACTGCAGTGCTGGTTGTACTAGGTCCAGGGTGTACTAGGCCGCTGGCGCTTGCCAGGTCGCCAGAAGGATGAGCGGCATTAGTAACCACACTCTGCTCCATATGAGCCCCCTGCGATTCCTGCATCTCAACAACTCCAGAATGGGGTCGGGTACGCCTGGGTCTAACAGGGACCCATCTGTTGTCGGAGCTATCTGTGAGGGAGCCGCTTCTGTCATCAGGTTTGTATACTGACACTAATTCTGCCAGTGTAGCTTCCCCATTGCTATCATCTGACACGGCCAGTATACTATAAGCCTCTTCACCACTGTACCAACGTTTGGTCATTTTGGTAACTAAATTTACCGGTACAGTAGTGTTGACTCACAGGTAATAAAAACACCTGGTTGTCAAGGACTATTTCAAGCGCTACCAAAAAAAACTGCTAATGCTAGCAGGGATCAGGCCTGACTCTGCTAAAACAGCGGTTTTGTGTGTTGTGTTTTTTTGTAAGTGACAGTAATCTATTGATTACTACACTTGCCTGCGTGGGGTGGGCTGAGCAGAGGGGTTAAACGCAGGCGCTGGCAGGAATCAGTGCTGACCGTGCAAACACCGCGTTTTGGGAACCCTAAACAATGGGGACGCTAGTATAGTTCTGATCAGATCAGATATTGATCTGTTCAAACACTATACTAGTAATGGAAGTGTATGTGCGTGTGCGTGTGTGTGTGTGTGTGTGGTAATCAAGGGGTTATTTCTAACTATGCACCGGGGATCTGCGCTTTTTTAGACTGACACTAACACTAGCTAATGTCACCTGTGTCACTAATAATAGTGATCAGAAAAAAAATTTGTACACCATAAAAGTGACACTGTGACAGGACAATAAAGGGGTCAACTGGGGGTGATCAGGGGGTTAAATCTTTATTGGGGGGGTGGTGGGGACCCTAAACCTCCTTTGGGATAGAAACTAACTCGCTATCGCAACCTCAAGTCACAATCACACTAATACAAAATACAGTAAAAACCCTATATTACGTGTATATTAGTGTGCAATGTGACAGGAGGGAAGGGGTTAACTGGATGTGATCAGGGGTGGGATCAGGGGGTTAAATCTTTATTAGGAGGGGGTGGCGGGTATCCTAAGGATAAAAGGAACGACCGCAAGCGCTAGACCTGGTCACAAGTCACACTTATACGGGTATATTTATTTTATTTATTTCAGGTACTTATATAGCGCTGTCAATTTATGCAGCGCTTTGCATATACATTATACATTCACATCAGTCCCTGCTCTCAAGGAGCTTACAATCTAAGGTGTATAGAAAATGCTACATACTGTATACAGTGTGTGTTGTGACAGGGGGTGTAGGGGTGATCAGGGGGGGATCAGGGGGGTTAAATCTTTATTGGGGGGAACAGAAACGAAGTCGCTAGCGCTAATTCAAGTCACAAACACACTAATACAAAATACAGAAAAACTGTATATTACGTTTGTATTAGGGTGTAATGTGACAGGGGGGAAGGGGTTACCTGGGGGTGATCAGGGGATCAGGGGGGATCAGGGGGTTAAATATTTATTGGGGGTGGAGGGTATTTTAAGTGAAAAAGGGAGGGCCGCAAGCGCTACACCTGGTCACAAATCACACTTATACGGGTATATATGAAAATGCTACATACTGTATACAGTGTGTGTTGTGACAGGGGGTGTAGGGGTGATCAGGGGGGGATCAGGGGGGTTAAATCTTTATTGGGGGGAACAGAAACAAAGTCGCTAGCGCTAATTCAAGTCACAAACACACTAATACAAAATACAGAAAAACTGTATATTACGTTTGTATTAGGGTGTAATGTGACAGGGGGGAAGGGGTTACCTGGGGGTGATCAGGGGATCAGGGGGGATCAGGGGGTTAAATATTTATTGGGGGTGGAGGGTATTTTAAGTGAAAAAGGGAGGGCCGCAAGCGCTACACCTGGTCACAAATCACACTTATACGGGTATATATGAAAATGCTATATACTGTATACAGTGTGTGCTGTGACAGGGGGTGTAGGGGTGATCAGGGGATGATCAGATGTTAAATCTTTATTGGGGGGTGGCGGGGACCCTAAACCTCCTTGGGACAGAAACGAAGTCGCTAGCGCTAATTCAAGTCACAAACACACTAATACAAAATACAAAAACACAGTATATTACGTTTGTATTAGTGTCCAATGTGACAGGGGGAAGGGGTTAACTGGGGGTGATCAGGGGGGATCAGGGGGTTAAAAGTTTATTGGGGGGTGGCGGGTATTTTAAGTGAAAAAGGGGGGGTCGCAAGCGCTACACCTGGTAAAAAATCACACTTATACAAGTATATAGGAAAATGCTATATGCTGTATACAGTGTGTGTTGTGACAGGGGGTGTAGGGGTTAAATGGGGGGGGGGGGGCGATCGGGGGTTAAATGTGCCTATCTAAGTGTACAAGTGTGTGCTTGATGCAGTACTTACAGTTAGATGTGCTCTCCTCTCGAGATGAATCCAAAAAGGATCATGGGAGAGGAGGGCACATCTTTTCTGAGCCTGTGTTTACATTTCACAGGCTCAGCATGGATTCTGATTGGGCAGAACCGATCTACAGGTCCAGGCCAAAAATCATTGGCCTTCACCTGATGACTGATCGGTTCTGAACCAAATCAAGCCATCGGTGTCGGCGGGGGCGCGCGGGAGCGCGCACAGGACCGGCGGGAAGTAGCGACGTAGTACTACGTCACTTTGCCTGGCCGGGGCTGACCGCCGCAGTAAATAGTCGTGCGGCGGTCGGCAAGTGGATAAGGTAATTGAGCGTGCTCAGCAGTACCCAGTAATACAGACACAAAGGCTGCTATCACGTTAGATGCTCGTTAGAATGTCCTGGTTAAGGCATGGAGCTCTGTTTATTTATGGGACAACAAAAGGGGCAACAGCAGGAAGTGATGGCTATACAACATCAGCCACTCAGTTCAAAATGTGCAGTCACATGACACAAGTTACTCACATAGAATCAGCCAATGACACACTTGTATACATTCAAATATACAATAGAAAGGGGGAGTACACGATCTTGAATGAGCAAAACAGCGTGCACGGCTTCCTGTCTAACACTAAACAATGAAGCCAGCGTATAGAACCATGAACGCTGTTCTGATCAAACTCGTGCATGTATTCCCACCACTACTACTGGCATGAATCCCATTCAGCAAAGCTCAGAGGTAAATGCCTTATAGGATTATACTACTATTCCTATAGATGGGAGGCTATCTGCAGGGAAAGAGCCATGTTGTTTCCACTATGATGATCAGGCACAGTAGAAAGACATGAGCGTGTATCCCTTCATAAAGGCAGATAGATATCAAACGATATTGACTCCGCACCACGCATGGAGTGTTCGCCAGCGGAGATGTCTATGTAGAACGAACGCGTCTTCACATCTAAGGGAAGGTTTTCACTGCCAGTAGTCTTTCCACAATGCCGGTTCACCTGTACATTGTAACGCTCCTGCGTTTTTGTAGTAGGCTGGATTTGCAGCTGCAGAATCTCCACTCAGTAGTCATGTAGAGATGTGTTGAATAACCAGATCCAACTCTCCAGACTCATCACTGTGGGCCCGTCAGCTTCAGCATACAGATATACACACACTCAATAAGATGTTCCTGGAGTGATAGGATGTATATGATAGTATGAAGGTGATGTGCTGAAGGGACAGGTGTGAACAGTGACAGAGATGGTAAGCACTTGATAGAAATGTTCAGGAGAGTATTAGATGGTATTTAGGTAGAATGCAGATAGGTTAGTAATCGAGTATGGTAACAGGTGGTAAGGACAGCAGATGACAAATACAGGATAGGCTAACCCAGTGCAAGGATAGATGGTAGTAGACTCAAGAGCTAGCAATCTATGTAACAGTGCAGATGATAGAATTAGTATGATAGATAGTAACAGTCCTTAATGTGCAGAGGTAGGTAGTGTAAGTTAGGTTATGGAGGATTCCCCTGTGGGGTACTTATCACTAGTAAGGTTAGTAGTAGAGGGGTCCAGTAGTGAGGTTCCGGTCTGTTCCAGGTAAAAGCAAATAGCTGGAGGTTACGGCAGCGAGACAAGCTTGTAAGCATGTAGACACACAGGCACATAAGCACAGGCACAGGCACATTGAACGAACAACGTGAGAGAGAACGCCGGCGGTTGAAATAACCGCTCAGAGCGGCGCTCGGCGATGACGTCATCCGTCTTAAAGGTGTATGCGTACCACCTAATTAGAAAGGTGGGACGCATATTGAAAGGAAATGGAAATTAAGGGTACCAGAGGTACCAGAATCTTACAGTACCCCCCCTTAAGGCCGGCTCCGGAAGGCCTATAGCACTGGTTTCTCCGGGTATTTCGAGTGAAACCTTCGTATAAGCCTAGGTGCGTGAACATCAGAGGTATCCAACCAGGTGTCGTCTTGGGGTCCATAGTTCTTCCATCTTATGAGATACTGGAGTCTTCCTCTGTGGATACGAGAATCCAAAATCTCCTTAATCTCATATTCTTCTCCGCCTTCAACTTGTATTGGTGGTGGAGGCAAGATGGTAGGCCTTATTCCTTGGTTAGGAACATGGGGTTTCAGTAGCGACACATGGAAGATGGGATGGATCTTGAGATCTGCCGGTAAGGTGAGCTGTACTGCAGCTTTTCCAATAAGTTTCTTAATTGGGAAGGGTCCCAGAAATAAAGGTCCAAGCTTTTTGCTAGGGATCTTTAACCTTAAATTTTTTGGCGATAGCCAAACGAGGTCCCCAATAGCATACTGAGGAGAAGGTCTTCTACGAAGGTCGTAGTACCATTTTTGTTGACTATGAGCGTGTGAGATAGTGGTATTAAGTAAACCCAGAGAGTCTTTTATTTGGGTAAGATAGTCCGAGGCTACTGGGTTACTTGATGGTAGGATGCGTGGTGGAAGAAGTGTGGGATGAAACCCATAGTTCAAGTAGAACGGACTTTGCTTAGTAGGTGGGTTGCTTTGTTATAAGCAAATTCCGCCAGAGGGAGAAGGTCCACCCAATCATCCTGTAGGTATGATGTGTAGCAACGCAGATATTGTTCTATACACTGGTTGACTCTTTCAGTCTGTACGTTGGTCTGAGGGTGGTAGGGTGAAGTGAGCTTTTGCTCAATCCGTAATATTTGACAAAGAGCTTGCCAAAATTTGGAGATGAACTGTGAACCACGATCGGATAAAAGAGTCTTTGGAATTCCATGTAACTTGAACACATGTTTCATCAGTAGTTCCGCTGTTTGTTTAGATGAAGGTAGTCTACAGATAGCGATGAAATGTGCCATCTTTGTCAGGTGGTCCACTGACACTAGAATGGTATTAAATCCTTTAGATGGTGGTAGTTCTACTATAAAGTCTAAGGACACAACTTCCCATGGAACCTGGGGTATTGGTAGACTGCAGAGTAGACCAGATGGTTTTGTAGTGTCAATTTTGGACCTTGCACAGATGTCACATGAAGAAACGAATTTTTGTACAGACGTCTTCATATCAGGCCACCAAAACTGCCTGGTAAGCAAATTAAGGGTTTTCGTCATACCCATATGTCCTGCCATGGGCACATCATGTGATAACTCCAAGATCTTGGTGCACATAGTAGGGGGTATGTAGAGTTTGTCATTGTAATAGAGGAAGCCTTCTGCATCAGTACTTAGTTGTGGTGGAGGTGAATCCAATCCTATACTGTGCAAAATCTCTTCCTTCAGGGAACGAACAACCCCAATGATACGTTCATAGGGTATTATAGGAATAGAAGGGATTTCGGCGCAGTTATCTTCGGTTAATCGTGATAGCGCATCCGCTTTTTTATTTTTGTCTGCAGGTGTGTAGGTCACTAGGAAGTTGAATCTTAGGAAGAATAATGACCATCGTACCTGCCGGTGGGAGAGAGTTTTGTTAGTCTGGAGGTATTGAAGGTTTTTGTGATCTGTATATATGAGTATTGGTAACTGGGTACCTTCAAGTAGATGTCGCCAATTCTCCAATGCCAGTTTTATGGCAAGCAACTCCTTTTCACCCACTGGGTAATTCACCTCTGGGCTGCTTAGTGATTTTGAGAAGAAAGCAACTGGGTGGAGTGGTGAAGTATTTGTTGGTCGTTGGGAGAGAACTGCTCCTACTGCCATATTTGACGCATCTACCTCCAGAATATATTGGAGGGATGGGTCTGGATGGCGTAGTATGGGAGCAGAAGTAAAGCTTGATTTTAACAAGCAGAAAGCTTGATTTGCTTCTTCTGACCATTTGAATGGTTTCTTTATACTTGTCAGTTGTGTGAGAGGTCTCACAATAGCAGAAAAGTTCTTGATGAACTTCCTATAGAAGTTTGAAAATCCAAGGAATCGCTGTAATGCCTTACGAGTTGTTGGTATAGGCCAGTCCAGAATACAGGATATCTTGCTCATATCCATCTTAATTCCGGTTTTGGATATGATGTATCCTAGGAATAATATTTCTTCTTTATGAAATAGGCATTTTTTTAATTTCACGTATAGATTGTGTGCGAGTAATCTGGATAACACAAGTCTTACATGTTTTATATGTTCAGACAGAGATCGAGAATAAATAAGTATATCGTCCAGATATACTACAACACAGACATCAAGTAAGTCTCTAAAGATGTCGTTTATGAACCTCTGGAAAGCTGCGGGAGCATTACACAACCCGAATGGCATCACAAGATATTCGAATAATCCGTATCTGGTTCTGAATGCTGTTTTCCACTCATCTCCGTCACGGATTCGGATTAGGTTGTATGCCCCTTTTAGGTCCAATTTAGAGAAGTAAGTAGCCCCACGCACTTGTTCGATGAGTTCAGGGATGAGCGGTAAAGGATAGCGATCCTTTATCGTAATCGTATTTAATTGCCTATAATCGATAATAGGCCTAAGACTTGAATCCTTATTGCGGACAAAGAAAAGTCCTGCAGCTGTGAAAGAAGTAGAGGGTCTAATGAACCCTTTTTTCAAATTTTCATCTAAGTATTCCTTGAGATGAGAAAGTTCATTCTGTGAAAGAGGATAAACATGACCGAAAGGCAGTTTGCTGTTAGGGAGTAGATCGATAGTGCAATCATAATCCCTATAGGGAGGCAACACTTGAGCATTTTTCTCAAGGAATACTTCGGACAGATCCTGATAGCATAATGGTGCAATCTCATCTGACACCACAGACAGGATCTTTCCAGAAGATGGGAGGTTACACGTAATCTCGCAATAGTGAGAAGGGAAAGTTAAAGTCCGTCGGTTCCAATCTATGATTGGTTGATGTGTGTGTAACCAAGGAAGTCCCAAAATAATGGGATAATGGGGTGAAGGTAGTATATCAAAAGTGGTGGTCTCCATATGAGACTCGTTAGCAGTGACAAGGAGTGCTTGTGTCTGGTTGGTGATTGGACCAGAAGATAGCGGCATACCGTTAATGAAACTAACAGAAACAGGTTTAGGTTTTGAAATAATAGGTATTTTATTTAAGGTAACAAAACATGTATCAATATAGTTCCCACAAGATCCTGTGTCGATCATAGCCTTGGTGGTAATCCTAGTCTGGTCCCACTGTAATGTTAGATGAACAAAGAGATAGGGGTTAGAAAAGGAAGTCGTTAATCCTCCTAGCAAGACATGTGAACACTCACCCTCTTTTTTGCGGACAAGGGGACAGACGCTTATCAAATGATCCGGGGATGCGCAGTACATGCAGAGGTTTCTGGATCTTCTTCTGGCTCGTTCAGTAGTTGATAAAGGTGGGCGTATGGTTCCTACCTCCATGGGAGTAGGGTCAACGGCCGAAATCCGAGAAGGACTAGACAATGGCATTCCCATTTTCTCAGCCTTTCTTTTTCGCAGTCGCCTGTCGATGTTGATACTGAGTTGTATTAAGGCATCCAAGGTGCCAGGTAAATCCGCTCGGGCGAGCTCGTCTTTAACAGCTTCTGATAACCCGAGTCTGAATTGAGTTCGCAGAGATGTATCATTCCACCCTAAATCAAGGGTCCATCTTTTGAACTCTGCTACAAAGTCTTCTACAGGTCTCCTACCTTGTTTTAAAGCCCTCAATTGAATATCAGCAGTACTCTGCCTATTGGGGTCTTCATATAAGCTAGCGAGTTCCGCTAGGAATAAAGAATAGGAGTTGAGAAGCTGATCATTTTTCTCAAGGAGAGAGTCTGCCCAGGCCCGTGGATCACCCGTTAAGTATGAAATAACGGTACAGACTTTAATTTGATCAGTAGGGTATGTACGAGGTTTTAACAAAAAAAGCAATTGGCATGCGTTTTTGAATTCACTAAATTTTTTCCGATCACCTGTAAACACTAGAGGAGGGTTTATTTTAGGTTCAGGGGGCTGAGCAGCAGTAAGCCGTGAAAGACGGGTTACCTGCTGTGTCAGAGTTTGATTTTCTTCTTTTACTTCAGTAAGAGCAAGTATTAATGCATTTACTTGTTGTGTTAATTGTGTCACTTGAGTGGGTAATTCTGCTGAATCCATTTTTTAGGTTCGTTCAATCTGTAACGCTCCTGCGTTTTTGTAGTAGGCTGGATTTGCAGCTGCAGAATCTCCACTCAGTAGTCATGTAGAGATGTGTTGAATAACCAGATCCAACTCTCCTGACTCATCACTGTGGGCCCGTCAGCTTCAGCATACAGATATACACACACTCAATAAGATGTTCCTGGAGTGATAGGATGTATATGATAGTATGAAGGTGATGTGCTGAAGGGACAGGTGTGAACAGTGACAGAGATGGTAAGCACTTGATTAAAATGTTCAGGAGAGTATTAGATGATATTTAGGTAGAATGCAGATAGGTTAGTAATCGAGTATGGTAACAGGTGGTAAGGACAGCAGATGACAAATACAGGATAGGCTAACCCAGTGCAAGGATAGATGGTAGTAGACTCAAGAGCTAGCAATCTATGTAACAGTGCAGATGATAGAATTAGTATGATAGATAGTAACAGTCCTTAATGTGCAGAGGTAGGTAGTGTAAGTTAGGTTATGGAGGATTCCCCTGTGGGGTACTTATCACTAGTAAGGTTAGTAGTAGAGGGGTCCAGTAGTGAGGGAGTGATCCGGTAGCGAGATACAGGGATCAGTAGCGAGGTTCCGGTCTGTTCCAGGTAAAAGCAAATAGCTGGAGGTTCCGGCAGCGAGACAAGCTTGTAAGCATGTAGACACACAGGCACATAAGCACAGGCACAGGCACATTGAACGAACAACGTGAGAGAGAATGCCGGCGGTTGAAATAGCCGCTCAGAGCGGCGCTCGGCGATGATGTCATCCGTCTTAAAGGTGTATGCGTACCACCTAATTAGAAAGGTGGGACGTATATTGAAAGGAAATGGAAATTAAGGGTACCAGAGGTACCAGAATCTTACATGCATGCTCTAATGAGTGTATTGCAAGCAGACCAATAACAGTAGCCATAATGACAAGCTAAATAAAACACATCCTGAAAAATGTCCAATCTATTCCTGATAAACTTTCCACAACAGCCCCTCCTCTTTGTCATATGCTCTATTGTGTCCCTCGATGAATCCTGATCTTCTTCTTCTTCTAAATAAACAGAACAGATCGTCTCATACATAAAAACAATCCATTTCAAAAAGTTAAAAAAGAAAAATAACTTAATCAGTGTTTACAGGTAGACTCAAAAGAAAACGAATGTTGACACATAGGTTCCATTCTTCGGGAGGTGACTCAGAGGGAGGACATGAGGTGGTGGGTCGTATTGATGGTCGGTCGGTTTGGAATCCTCAGCATCTGGTGCATGGGTTGTATTTCAGGAATTTCACGTCTCAGCAAAATGGATGTGGTCGTCTGCTCAGGCTTTGGTGACTGGATCAATTAGACAACAGGAAAATCTCACCACAACATATAGAAAGAATAGAAACAAAAACAACATAAGTATATATACTCCTATTTCCTTCAACCAAGATCCAATGGAGAACAAGAACTCCCTTAAAACTTCCCAAAGCTTTAAAAGGATTCCAACCTTCACTAGTTAGATCTCTGGCTCTTCCTTGCAGGGAAGTAACCTTATCCATATGGGCCTGAACCTTGTCACTGGTATCTGCTATACAATAATAGGAAATTGTTCAATTGCTTCATAAGTTCAATCCCCCACCCGGTCCAAGCTGGGGACCATGCCCAGGCCTGGTCGTGGTTGGAAAAGAGTTCCCTGCTAGCTCTCCCTGACATCCTTGCCTTCCTACGCACTAGCAGATCCTCACGATCGGCTGTAATGTAGGATGCTGGTACAAGCTTCACTAAAGCACATGAATCTCTTGCATTAGGGGGAATTACCTTATAAGCGGCAGAATCATATACGAAATAATAAGGAACTGTCAGAACCGTACAGGATGAATTTCTCTGAAGGTCACGGGCACTAACTACTAACATAAAAGACTGGGGGATTGCTCCCTTAGTCTGAACATCACACCCTTCCTTCCAGCAGATATAATCTGGTCTATTGGTGTCATTAAAGAGACCAGGGGTTTTATTGGTAAGATTATACCTTTCTGACAAGCGGTAGATCCTACAAATCTATTCTCTTTGCCAAAACTAAGGTTGAAGCACATCTGTGGACTACCTAGTTGTCCTGATACCCATACTGGATTAGAAAGCGAACAGCAGGAGCCAGAGCTAACGTTAAAACCATAACTGATGTTACCCTCAAGGAATGTGTCATTAAGTTTTATAGGCAAGTGTCTTCTGGTCGTCTTTTCAAGTTTCTCATATTTATTCATACCAATACAAATGTTGTATATTGCATTAACTGCTGCTGTTGCTGGGGTGTATTGGCTTGGTGGGGATTTAGAGCAAACCCAGCAGTTGGTCCTGTTCACCGTCTTAGCTAGTTGGAGATGCATTTTAAACAATAGGTTGTGATTCTTTTCATCATTACCCTTACTAAAATACACTAAACTAAGAATATAAATAAAACCAATACTCATCATTCTTTGATGTAATTGAGCAGCTTCTTGCAGTGGCTGGCGTGCACCCAGTTGTCACGTCCCTCAAGCTTTAAGAAAGTCGGTGTTGTCAGTTGAACCCGGAATGGCCCGGTGTATCTCAGTTCTAGTCCCTTCCTTTGATTTTTCCTCACGAGAGACTCCTGAACCCTATGATGGGCCCTTTGGAGTTCCCTTTGCAGGGACTGTACATACCCCGTCAGCTGAGAATGTAAAGATGACAACTGCTGAGGAAAGTACAATCCAGTCTTTGGATGACTCCCAAACAAAACCTCGTAGGGTGATAACCCATGGGGTTGCCTAGGAGCATTCCTGATGGAGCAGAGAGCTATGGGGAGACATTCAGGCCATGGTTTTCCAGTATCAGCCATTATTTTTGAGATTCTGTTGTTAATGATCCCATTTAGCTGTTTAACCTTGACGGTACTTTGGGGATGATAAGGGCAGTGGTGGGATTCAGCCGGTTCGCACCCGTTCCATAGAACCGGTTACTAACTTTCTGCAAGTTCGCAGAACCGGCTGATCCCTCTGTGCGTCTAAGGACGCGCAGTACAATTGAAGGTCCCGCGCTCTGACCACGCAGACGAGGCGGCCGGGGAGCCCCGACCCGCCCATTCTGTGACAATAGCGAATGAAAATTCGCTATTGTCACACGGATCCTCCTGGCCAATCAGGGAGCCGGTCCTCCCGCTTCCTGATTGGCCAAAAGGCAAACACCGTGCCATTGGACGAGGAGGCGGGAGGACTGAGGACTCGGAGACGCGGGGAGTCGGGAACTGAAGAGAAGCTGCGTGACCGTCCGTGAGGTAAGTGCATGGGTCTCGCGGGGGGATCGCTGGCACTCTGCAATCATTGGGGGCAATGCTGTGGGCACTCTGAAATTATTGGGGGCAATGCTGTGGGCACTCTGCAATTATTGGGGGCAATGCTGTGGGCACTCTGCAATTATTGGGGGCATGCTGTGGGCACTCTGCAATGATCATTGGGGGCAATGCTGTGGCACTCTGCAATTATTGGGGGCAATGCTGTGGGCACTATGCAATTATTGGGGGCAATGCTGTGGGCACTCTGCATTGATTGGGGGCAATGCTGTGGGCACTCTGCAATCATTGGGGGCAATGCTGTGGGCACTCTGAAATCATTGGGGGCAATGCTGTGGGCACTCTGCAATCATTGGGGGCAATGCTGTGGGCACTCTGCAATCATTGGGGGCAATGCTGTGGGCACTCTGCAATGATCATTGGGGGCAATGCTGTGGGCACTCTGCAATTATTGGGGGCATGCTGTGGGCACTCTGCAATTATTGGGGGCAATGCTGTGGGCACTCTGCATTGATTGGGGGCAATGCTGTGGGCACTCTGCAATCATTGGGGGCAATGCTGTGGGCACTCTGCAATCATTGGGGGCAATGCTGTGGGCACTCTGCAATTATTGTGGGCAAGCTGTGGGCACTCTGCAATCATTGGGGGCAATGCTGTGGGCACTTTGCAATGATCATTGGGGGCAATGCTGTGGGCACTCTGCAATGATCATTGGGGGCAATGCTGTGGCACTCTGCAATCATTGGGGGCAATGCTGTGGGCACTCTGCAATCATTGGGGGCAATGCTGTGGGCACTCCACAATCATCGGGGGCAATGCTGTGGCACTCTGCAATCATTGGGGGCAATGCTGTGGGCTCTCTGCAATTATTGGGGGCAATGCTGTGGCACTCTACAATCATTGGTGGCAATGCTGTGGGCATTCTGCAATTATTGGGGGCAATACAGTGGGCAATCTGCAATTATTGGGGGCAATGCTGTGGGCACTCTGCAATCATTGGGGGCAATGCTGTGGGCACTCTGCAATCATTGGGGGCAATGCTGTGGGCACTCTGCAATTATTGGGGGCAATGCTGTGGGCACTCTGCAATGATCATTGAGGGCAATGCTGTGGCACTCTGCAATGATTGGGGGCAATGCTGTGGGCACTCTGCAATGATTGGGGGAAATGCTGTGGGAACTCTGCAATGATTGGGGGCAATGCTGTGGCACTCTGCAATGATTGAGGGCAATGCTGTGGCACTCTGCAATCATTGAAGGCAATGTTTTGTTCACTGTGCATTGAAAGGGGGCATGCTGGTCTCTCTGAATTGAAAGGGGGGCACGCTGGTCACTGTGCATTGAAAGGGGGGCACGCTGGTCATTCTGCAATAAAAGGGGGCACGCTGGTCATTCTGCTGGGAAAGTCGGAACTGGTTACTAAAATTTTTGAATCCCACCACTGGTTAAGGGGTATGTAATCCCTGGTTGATGTGAAGAGCCTTACATACCTCTGCAAAAATCTGACTGGTGAAGTGGGAGCCACGATCTGACTCGATCGTTTCAGGTAGACCCCAGCGACTTACCATCCGGGGTGAAATAACTGGAACCATCGACAAAAAGGTTCTTAGCATCTGGGATTGGAGTCTCCTTCACTGGACTGACGACTGATTTCCATTCCATCAAAGAAAGGCAGTCATGTTGCTCCTCAACGTGTTGTCCTATTAGGTTGGAAAATTGGTTAGAGGTCGGGAGATTACTATTGTTAGTTTGAAAGTTTTGAAAATTGTAATTTTTCACACAATTGTCTCCCCCCCTTCCTCCTCAATAACAGGAAGAAGAGATGCTGGGTTCAATATGGTGCATCGTCTTATGCCCCATACACACGTGCAGATTATCTGCAGACTTTTGTCTGCAGACTTACCTTTTCTATGTAGTGCAAGGGCCTGCCGGATTGCATACAAATTGAAAGTGTTTAGGTTTGACCTCATATTATATGGTTTTGGTAAGTCTGCAGACAAAAGTCTGCAGATAATCTGCACGTGTGTATGGGGCATTAGAGTCAGGTTAGTAGGTGTTAGGAGAGCCACTTCGTACTTAGTCAATCATGCAGCAGAAAGGTGTTTGTGATGTTAATTCGTAAAGGGGTCCCAGTTTGGATGATATATTAGGGACCCAGTCTCTGCAGTAATTGACAAGTCAGAGAATGGCTCTCAATTGCCGAGTGTTCTGGGGTCTCTGGATGTCTTTTAAGGTCTCTACTCTCTGGGTGGTTAGATGTCAGGTACCCTGAGATGTGCAATGTAACCTTCTCCTTGCAGAACTGTAATGCTCTTGTTTAGAGCCCTTATATCATGTACCAATCGATATGTTGTTTCCTGGCCTTTAGATGTATTTTTAGCCACTGGCAACATGTTTCAAAAACACTTATTTATTTAAGCAAAGATCCTTATAAAATTTAATGTTACTTACTAAAAAACAAAAACCAGACTGAATGCTGCTTTCACTCTTCTACTTCTTTCTTCTACCTTATTCAAGAAAAGGAAGGAGCATGCAGTCTGTTTAATCTATTAACCACTTCCATACCGAGTCATGTAATATGACGTCGGCAAAGTGGTTGTAAGGATCCGGGCCGCCGTCATATGACGTCGCCCGGATCTCCCCTCTACTGCGCGCCCCCGGGGGCGCGCAGTGCGGCGATCGGGAGTGAGGCTCGTCCCTCGGACATAGCCCATCCCTGATCAAGGTAAACAGCCAATAGAAATTGGCTGTTTACCACGTGATCGGCTGTGTCAATCACAGCCGATCACATGAGCGGCTCCAGCACGAGCCGCTCGTTCTCTCTGCAATGCGCGCCCCCGGGGGCGCGCAGAGCAGCGATCGGGGACGAGGCTCGTCCCTCGGACAGAGTCGATCCCCGATCTAGGTAAAGAGCCAATGAAATTGGCTCTTTACCACGTGACCGGCTGTGTCCAATCACAGCCGGTCACGAATGTCAACAGAGAACACGGTAACTAGCTGTCACCGTGTTCTCCTCCTCACACACTGATCCTGTGTGAGGAAGAGAGTGTGGTAACAGCTAGTTACCGATTACAGTGCACGCTAAACACACTGATTGCCCCCCCCAATAAATAGCACCTGTCACCAGCCCATCAGGTACTCAGATGACAGGTACTCGGGTACTCTGATGGGCTGGTGACAGGTATTCAGGTACTGTGATGACAGGTACTCGGGTACTCTGATGACAGGTACTCGGGTACTCTGATGACAGGTACTCGGGTACTCTGATGACGGGTACTCGAGTACTCTGATGACAGGTACTCGGGTACTCTGATGACAGGTACTCGGGTACTCTGATGACAGGTACTCGGGTACTCTGATGACGGGTACTCGGGTACTCTGATGACAGGTACTCGGGTACTCTGATGACAGGTACTCGGGTACTCTGATGACGGGTACGCAGGTACTCTGATGACGGGTACTCGGGTACTCTGATGACGGGTACTTGGGTACTCTGATGACAGGTACTCGGGTACTCTGATGACGGGTACTCGGGTACTCTGATGACAGGTACTCGGGTACTCTGATGACGGGTACTCGGGTACTCTGATGACAGGTACTCGGGTACTTTGAGTACCTGTCAACGGAGTACCCGTCATCAGAGTACCTGAGTACCTGTCACCTACCCATCAGAGTACCCGAGTACCTTCCACCTGCTCATCAGAGTACCTGACGCCTGAAGTACCCGAGTACTTGCCGCCTGCTCATCAGTACCCATCACTACTCATCAGTACTCATCAGTACCTATCACGTATCAGTACTGATCATCAGTACCCATCAGTACAGTATCACCTATCAGTATCAGTACTACTCATCAGTACTTATCACCTGCCTGTCACCTGCCCATCAGAGTATCCGAGTACCTGTCACCTGCCTATCGGAGTACTCGAGTACCTGCCACTTGCTCATCAGTACCAGAGTACCTGTCACCTGCCCAACAAAGTACCCGAGTACCTATCACCCTTCATACAGCCACCAAGTCCAAGTCCAAAAAGGTTTATATACGTCCTCCGTTTAAACCTAAATACCGGTGTTATGGCAGCAGATAGCTGCCATAACCCTGGTATTTTTTTAAACGGTGGACGGTTGGCTTTCTCATAAGGGTGGTCCCAGCGGCGGATTCGCCGTGGGATCACCCTTCCGGGATGGCGGAGGGGGCGCCCCCCCCCCTCCCGCCACGTTCCGGTCCTTTTCCCCGCTTACCGGAACCCGCCGGCAGCGGGGAAAACGATCCGGTCCCAGATCCTCACAGACAGGATGTCGAGTGAGGGCAAGCTTGCCCTCACTTGACTCTATGGTCTTGGAGGACCGGAGCTACGGAAAATGTTGTTGCCTAGCAACCGGTTTAAAGGTCCTTTTTTTTTTTTTTCATTTTATATAATAATTTTTTTTTTCTATCTTTTAGTGTACTTGTGAGATCTGAGGAATTTTTGACCCCAGATCTCACAAAAAAGAGGTCCTGTCGTGCCTATTTCTATTACGAGGAATGTTTACATTGTTTTTAAACGGTGTAAAAATAAAAAATAATAAATAAAATAAATAGTAAAAAAAAAAAAAAAAAAATTAAAGCGCCCTGTCCCCGTGAGCTCGCACGCAGAAGCGAACGCATACAGAAACCCCGCCCACATATGTAAACGGTGTTCAAACCACACATGTGAGGTATCGCCGCGATAGAGCAAGGGGAATAATTTGAGCCCTAGACCTCCTCTGTAACTCAAAGATGGCAACCTGTAGAAATTTTTAAATTGTCTCCTATGGGGATTTTTAAGTACCAAAGTTTGTCGCCATTCCGTTAGCGTGCGCAATTTTGAAACATGACATGTTGGGTATCTATTTACTCGGCGTAACATTATCTTTCACATTATGGAAAAAAATTGGGCTAACTTTACTGGTTTCTTATTTTTTAATTAAAAAAAGTGAATTTTTTCCAAAAAAATTGCGTTTGGAAGACCGCTGCGCAAATACGGTGTGATAAAAAATATTGCAATAATCTCCATTTTATTCTCTAGGGTCTCTGCTAAAAAAATATATAATGTTTGGGGGTTCTAAGCAGTTTTCTAGCAAAACAACTGATTTTAGCTTGTAAACACCAAATGTCAAAAATAGGCCTAGGCAAGTGGCTAGGATGCATGATGGTGCGCCTTGGATGTTAGGCCCCTCTATATGGCTAGGCTGTGAAAAAGTCTCACACATGTGGTATTGCCATACTCAGGAGGAGTGGCAGAATGTATTTTGGGGTGTCATTTTTGCTTTGTACATGCTATGTGTTAGGAATATCCTATAAATTGACAACTTTGTGTAAAAAAAAAAAGTTTTTATTTTTTCCCACATTTTCCAAAAACCTGTGGAAAAAAATGATATGTTCAAACGACCCATAATGCCTCATAGAATATACGTTGGAGTGTTTGCTTTCCAAAATGGGGTCATTTTGTGGACTTTTCCATTGTATTGGTGCTCTAGGGCCTTGAAAAGTGTGATAGGTAGTAAAAAAGTTTTATGTGTATTTATGCTCCTAGAACGCCTGAAGGTGCTTCTTGGACGTGGAGTCTCTTTTTGTGGCCAGGCTGTGTAAAAGTCTCACACATGTGGTATCGCCATACTTGGAAGCAGTGTTGCCAACCGCCCGTAGATTTACGGACAGCCCGTAAAAACAGGGCACTTTTCTCCTGCCCGTAAATGCCCGTAGCAGGAGAAAACTGCCCGTAAATCTATGGCGGCGGCGGCACTGTCAGAACTGCGCGTGCGCGGCGCGCAGTTCCGAAGATCCCCGAGCTCTCTCGCACTCGCAGAGAGATGCAGACTCGCACTGGATGATGATCGTCGCCGGACGAGTGCCACGGCCCGCCTGCGCCCGCCCCTGCCTCCACCCCCCGCCGTCATTTAAATTTTCCCGCCGGCCGCCAGGCGCTGCGCCAGCAGTATGGAGTGGAGTCTGTGCTGCAGCGCAGCTGTGGAGTGTGTGTGGACAAGAACTAGAACTCTAGAAGATGCCGCTGGACGGACGGATGGTGGAGTGGAGTGGACAGAGCAGACAGGCTGCGACAGCAGAGGCAGAGAGAGCACACAGAAGAGCAGGAGGACTGGTCTGGTGAGTGGGGTTCTGAGCCACCGAGGCTCAGACACTCAGCTAGCAGTAGCAGCGTAGACTGTCACTGAAGTAGTAGAGAGATGAGTCAGGGGGCAGAGGACATCAGTGTCCTGCTCCTGTGCCCCCTTCACCTCTCCACAGGTTACTGCAGAGTCACACAGCTTCACTCTGCAGTAATGTCACTGATATTGCTATGGAGAGGTGAAGGGGACTTAGGAGGAGGACACTGATGTGGAGAGCTAAGGTAAGGGGGACAGAGGAAGAAACTACTGTGAGGGGGTGAGGAGGGCACTTCCATTGTCCACGCAGGCTCTGACCACCCCCCTGTGCCATGACCGCAGTCTCTGACCACCCCCTGTGCCATGACCGCAGTCTCTGACCACCCCCTGTGCCATGACCGCAGTCTCTGACCACCCCCTGTACCATGACCGCAGTCTCTGACCACCCCCTGTGCCATGACCGCAGTCTCTGACCACCCCCTGTACCATGTCCGCAGTCTCTGACCACCTCCCTGTGCCATGACCGCAGTCTCTGACCACCCCCTGTACCATGTCCGCAGTCTCTGACCACCCCCTGTACCATGTCCGCAGTCTCTGACCACCCCCCTGTGCCATGACCGCAGTCTCTGACCACCCCCTATACCATGTCCGCAGTCTCTGACCACCCCCCTGTGCCATGACCGCAGTCTCTGACCACCCCCTGTACCATGTCCGCAGTCTCTGACCACCCCCTGTACCATGTCCGCAGTCTCTGACCACCCCCTGTGCCATGACCGCAGTCTCTGACCACCCCCTGTGCCATGACCGCAGTCTCTGACCACCCCCTGTGCCATGACCGCAGTCTCTGACCACCCCCTGTACCATGTCCGCAGTCTCTGACCACCTCCCTGTGCCATGACCGCAGTCTCTGACCACCCCCTGTACCATGTCCGCAGTCTCTGACCACCCCCTGTGCCATGACCGCAGTCTCTGACCACCCCCTGTACCATGTCCGCAGTCTCTGACCACCTCCCTGTGCCATGACCGCAGTCTCTGACCACCCCCTGTACCATGTCCGCAGTCTCTGACCACCCCCCTGTGCCATGACCGCAGTCTCTGACCACCCCCTATACCATGTCCGCAGTCTCTGACCACCCCCCTGTGCCATGACCGCAGTCTCTGACCACCCCCTGTACCATGTCCGCAGTGTTTGCCCACCTCCTGTACCATGTCTGCCCACCTCCTGTACCATGTCTGCCGTGTCTGCCCACCTCCTGTACCGTCTCTGACCACCTCCTGTACCATGTCTGACCAGAGTCTGCAGACTCTGATGTAAGGGGGAACTCTGTGCTGGCTGGGTTATGGTAACCCAACCTTCATGTAAATTTGAGAAATATGTTTTTTGACTTTTGTTTAACTTTAACACATTGCTAATAGCACTAGCTATATGTTTATAGTTAAAATATTGATATTTGCACGGTTTAGCACTGAAAATTTTTATTTTAGGTACTTTTTTCAGTGTCCGTAAAAAATTGGTGCTGTCCGTAAATTTTGGACATTCTGCCAGTAAATTTCCCTCCGGGGGGTTGGCAACACTGCTTGGAAGGAGTAGCAGAATGTATTTTTGGGTGTAATTTTTGCTGTGTACATGCTATGTGTTAGAAATAGCTTATAAATTGACAACTTTGTGGGAAAAAAAAGAAAAAAAAAATTTTTCTTCATTTTCCCAAGAATTGTGGGAAAAAAATTACAACTTCAAAAAACCCACCATGTCTCTTACTAAATACCTTGGACTGTCTACTTTACAAAAAGGGGTCATTTGGGGGGTATTTGTACTGTCCTGACATTTCAGGGCCTCAAGAAAGGAGATAGGCCGTCAGTACATCTGGTGTGATCAATTTTCAGTAATTGGTACCATAGCTTCTAGACTCAATAACTTTCACACAGACTAAATAATATACACTAATTTTGGTTAATTTTACCAGAGACATGTAGCAGTATACATTTTGGCCCAAATGTATGAAGAAAAATTAATTTTTTGCAAAATTTTATAATTGAAACTAAAAAAAAGTGTTTTTTTTTTCAAAATTTTTGCTCTTTTTTTGCATATATCACGAAAAAAAAAACCCCAGTTGTGATCAAATACCACCAAAAGAAAGCTCTATTTGTGTGAAAAAAATGATAAAAATTTTGTTTGGTTACAGTTTAGCATGACTGAGCAATTGTCATTCAAAGTGTGAGAGTGCTGAAAGCTGAAAATTGGTCTGGGCAGGAAGGGTGTCTAACTGCTCTGTATGGAAGCGGTTAAATATGTTGCCAATTCGACCTAATAATAAAAATATAAAGGAAAACCATAGGAGAAACCCCAAACATTGCTTTAACCACACTCACAATGTTGACAAACAAGTTCATTTTTTTTTTTTACACCTGAGGGTGGAACTGCTAGCAATTCCCCTCCCTTGACATTATCACGTCAATGGCAACTCTAAGTAAAAACGAAAATAGTTTCAGTTGCTAGCTTATGCTTTACCCAGCAGCGCTATTTCAGGTGGGCTAAAACTATACACACTACAAAAAGAATTTGGAATTTATTTTCCACCTGACTTAAAAAATTTACCAAATCATAAAGGCTTATCCTTGAAAACACAAAAGTACATCAAGGTCCTCCATAATGTCCCATATACTCAGAGGCGTACCTAGGGTCTCCAGCGCCCTTGGCGAGAAGCTGTATCGGCGCCCCCCCCCCCCATCATTAAAGAGTTAGATATTCTGCTGTTTGTCTTTTTACATCATTTTCTATTAATTTTTAATCGCCTGCGTATCCATAATATATACGCACAGGATATGGCATCCTCTATTATTATACTGCACTATATATATATATATATATATATATATATATATATATATATATAGATATATATATCTATCTATATATATATATATATATATATATATATATATACAGTAAAACCTTGGATTGCGAGCATAATTCGTTCCGGAAGCATGCTTGTAATCCAAAGCACTCTTATATCAAAGCGAATTTCCCCATAAGAAATAATGGAAACTCAGATGATTCGTTTCACAACTATTTATTCATAAATCCTTCAATTTATAGTCCATATAAAAAGATTATAGCATTGTGATAGGTGGTGTAACCATAAAATGTCCATCCACAAATAGCCGCTTCCACAAGGGGATTGGAAGCAAAATCCAGCAGGAGCTACAGGGTATCAAAGAGAAGAGAGGCGCCTCTAAGTGTAGCAATATGGTTCCATTTAATGAAGGTACAACATTTAGCAACTCACATGGTTGATGAATAAAACAGGCACATCTAAGTATGCAGGCATCCGGGGTAAAGCTGTCCACATAGACCATCTTCTGCACTGCCGGCTGCCAGTCTGTAATACTGACCGGGAAGACCACCCTGCAGTAAAGCGATCTGAAAGCGAGGGGTAGCATGGAAGGGATGACGTAGATGACGGTGCGGAGGATGGTCCTATGTGGACAGCTTTACCCCTGATGCCTGCATACTTAGATGTGCCTGTTCCCATCATCAGCCATGTGAGTTGCTAAATGTTGTACCTTCATTAAATTTAACCATAGTGCTACATTTAGAGGCGCCTCTCTTCTTTTTTATACTCAGCTGTGACTTGAGGCTACTTGTATATCAAGACATTGCTTGTATATCAAGTCAAAATTTATTTGAAATTTTTGCTTGTCTTGCAAAGCGCTCTTAAACCAAGTTACTCTCAAACCAAGGTTTTACTGTATATATATTTATACATATTATATACACACAGGATATGGCATCCTCTATACTGCACTATATATATATATACATATATATATATATATATACACACATACACACAGGATGTGGCCTCCTCTATATATATATATATATATAATAGAGGAGGCCACATCCTGTGTGTGTGTGTGTATATATATATACAGTGCAGTATAATAATAGAGGATGCCATATCCTGTGCGTATGTATATATATATATATATATATATATATATATATATAGTGCAGTATAGAGGTCACCATATACTGTGTTTATATTATATATATATATATATAGTATACATTTAATTTTATATTTCTTCTTGCACACTAGTGTATTAGTACCTGGGAGCTGCCTGGGACTGGGAGCCTGCTTTCCTCACTCACTATATGACTGTCACGGGGTCGGGGTCACACTGTACACTGGCAGAGAGAGTGCAGAATTCCGGTACTGGCAGCCGCCCTGCTCTGCTGAGGTGTTAGCCTAGAGACTCTGACTGGAGCTGCCTTCCCGCCTAGGAGCCTGGCCTGCTAATGACGCAAGATCTCTGATCGGATCATCATGTGGGCGGAGCCCTGGCCCCTGTGACGATGGGCGCCGCCGGCCCGCCCATCGCACGTCCGAGTCCGACGCTGTGACACATACAGTTAGTGACACACACAGCGAGCGGCTTCCGGTATTGAAGTGGAGCGGGGCCCGGGGGGGCGCCGGGGAGGGGGGCGCCGAACGTGGGGCGCAGGCTGAACGGAGGACCGGGAGGAGCGCCTGGAGCAGTAAGTCACTGCCTTTGCTGCTGTGCTGCACTACACTGACGGTGTTTTTCCGCCCCCCCCTCGGCCTGCGCCCCTGGCGGGCGCCGTTCTGGCCAACCCCACGGTACGCCCCTGCATATACTAAGGCCAAATCTCTGAGAGCAGTGGCTAAATCTTAATTCGTGCCAAAAACATTAACCAGACAAACACGTGCCACACATTCAACCCTCTAAGGGTTATTAACCACTTACCCACTGGGCACTTAAACCCCCTTCCTAACCAGACTAATTTTCAGCTTTCAGTGCTCTCACATTTTGAATGACAATTACTCAGTCATGCAACACTGTCCCCATATGAAATTTTCATCCTTTTTTTCACACAAACAGAGCTTTCTTTTGGTGGTATTTAATCATAATTGGGTTTTTTACTTTTTGCGCTATAAATGAAAAAAGACTGAATATTTTGTAAAAAAAAATGCATTTTTCTTCGTTTTGGTTTTAAATTTTGCAAATTTAGTCATTTTTCTTCATAAATGTTGACTAAAATTTATACTGCTACATATCTTTAGTAAAAATAACCCAAATAAGTATACATTTTTTGGTCTTTGTGAAGGTTATAGCGTCTACAAGTAGGGATGATCGAACGGTTCGGGTCGACCATCGGTTCGGCCCGAACATTGGGTGTTCGAGGTTCGGCCGAATTTAGAACTTTTTGCCCAAAAAGTTCGGAATTCGGCAACCAGAACCGCCCAAAATGCAATGCTTCAGGAAATGGGCTTTAAAAGCCCGTGATTGGACCAGAACCATTAGCAAAAGCCAATTGAGGGGGCAGGAGAATGCTAGGAATGTGATTGGAGTGACTAGGGGGTCCCTAGACCAATCATTAGTGAATACGCCCCCCAGTATATAAGATCGCCCCCGCCATATTCCTAGCATTGTTATACTGGACATGGAAGAGAGTGGAAGCAGTTCTGTTAATTTTACTTTAAAAGTGTCATTTAGCTATTTATTAGTGTGAGGAAAGGGATATCTAGTGTAGTTAGAGTGCTCCTTTACACTTAAGTTAGCTTCAAAAATTTAGTTTCTGTAGGGAAAGTGTTAAGTGTAAGGGGACCGTAGTGTAGTGTAGGGTTAACTGGCAGTGACTGCTATGGCAGGGTGACAAAACCCTTCCATAGCAGGGTGACCGCTATAGAGAAATGATCATTTCTCTGAATTGCTTCGGCACAGGAATATGGCTTCTCACCAGCCAAGCATTTTTTATGCTGCAGGGGCTGCCACTGCCAGTGCTTTTTTGAGGACATGTTTGATGTCAGACATGACATCTGAAAATGTGTATAGGGGGTATATATACACATATATGTCTGTATATATACCCCTAGACATATATAGGTGTGATAGTAGCAGAAATAAATGCTTGCGCTAATGAAATCATTTACAGTAATATATTTCTGCTACTATCACACCTATATATGGCTAGGTGTCTATATACATATAATTATGTGTGTATATATACCACTATACACAAGTTCAGATGTTTTGCCTGCCTCAAAAGAACCCAAAAAAATGCCAAAAAAACGCTAGCGTAAAAAAAAAAAAAATGCCCAGGTGTGTTTTTGCTGGCATTTTTTGGGGGGTTTTGGAGGCAGGCAAAACATCTGAACTTGTGCACAGCACCACTATACACAAGTTCAGATGTTTTTCCTGACTGCAAAGAACCCAAAAAAATGCCTGCTTTGAAACCGGCAAGGTGTGAAAACCGAGCAGAGAAGCTAACCCCCTGAGCTGAAAGTTTTCTAATACATACAATCCTTTTTTTTCTGGTTCTGGACATGCTACAGAGCTGAAACTTCACAGGTACACCTTTTAGACCCCCCAGACACAAATTCACACAAAAAAAGTTCTTAAAAATTGTCATTTTTGATAAAAAAGCCAATTATTAAAAAAATTAAAAAAAAAAAAAAAAAAAGAGATTTCAGATCTGGGGGGTCTAAAAGGTGTACATGTGAAGTTTTTAGCTCTGTAGCATGTCCAGAACCATAAAAAAAAAAGATTGTTTGTATTAGAAAACTTTCAGCACAGGAGGTTGGCTTCGCTGCTGTAACACCTTGCCGGTTTAATAGAAGGCATTTTTTTGGGTTCTTTGCAGTCAGGAAAAACATCTGAACTTGTGTATAGTGGTACTGTGTACAAGTTCTGATGTTTTGCCTGCCTCCAAAAACCCCCAAAAAATGCCAGCAAAAACACACCTGGGCATTTTTTTTTTTTGACGCTAGCGTTTTTTTGGCATTTTTTTGGGTTCTTTTGAGGCAGGCAAAACATCTGAACTTGTGTATAGTGGTATATATACACACATAATTCTATGTATATAGACACCTAGCCATATATAGGTGTGATAGTAGCAGAAATATATTACTGTAAATGATTTCATTAGCGCAAGCATATATTTCTACTACTATCACACCTATATATGTCTAGGTGTGTATATAAATATATGTATGTAAAAATCTCTTTTTTTTTAATTTTTCAATAACTGGCTTTTTTATCAAAAATGATAAATTTTAAGAACTTTTTTTGTGTGATTTTGTGTCTGGGGGGTCTAAAAGGTGTACCTGTGAAGTTTCAGCTCTGTAGCATGTCCAGAACCAGAAAAAAAGATCATATAGGTGTTAAAGGAGGGTCCCACATCCCTGTTCTACTGAAAAATTATCTTTTTTTTTTTCATGGTTCTGGACATGCTACAGAGCTGAAACTTCACATGTACACATTTTAGACCCCCCAGATACTAAATCCAAAGTCAAAATCAAAAAATCTCTCTCTCTCTTTTTTTTTTTTTTTCAATAATTGGCTTTTTTATCAAAAATGACAATTTTTAATAACTTTTTTTGTGTGATTAATAGTTAATGGGGCATGACCCAGAACCCTAGGCACTTTTTAGGGGCATTTATTGGGTTTTAGGGCTTAAAAATTGTGTTTTCTGATTACCGAAGTTCGGGTCCTATTGATTTCAATGGGGTTCTGAAATCCGGGCCGAACTTTCGGGAAGTTCTGATGTTCTGGCCGAACCGAACTTTTCAAAAGTTCGATCATCCCTATCTACAAGCTAAGGTGCCAATCATTGAAAATTGATCACACCTAAAGTACTCATTTTTTGAGACCCTAACAAGTCAGGACAGTACAAATACCCCCCAAATTACCCCTTTTTGGAAAGTAGACATTCCAAGGTATTTAGTAAGAGGCATGGTGAGTTTTTTGAAGTTGTAATTTTTTCCCACAATTCTTTGCAAAATGAAGATTTTTTTTTAAAATATTATTTTTCACAAAATGGTCATATTACGAAGTTTTTTCTTACACACTGTACAGGCATACTTGCAACTACACCCCAAAATACATTCTGCTACTCCTTCTGAGTATGGCGATACCACATGTGTGACACTTTTACACAGCCTAGCCACATACAGAGGCCCAACATCCAAGGAGCACCGTCAGGCGTTCTAGAAGCAAAAATTACACATATAATTTTCTGACGACTTATCACACTTTTGAAGGCCCTGGAACACCAGGACAATGGAAACCCCCATAAAATGACCCAATTTTGGAAAGAAAACACCCCAACACATGATCTAGGAGGCATAATGAGTCTTTTGAACTTGTCATTTTTTCTACAAGTTTTTGGAAAATGTGGAAAGAAAACCAAAACACATTTTTTTTACACAAAGTTGTCCATTTATTAGTCATTTTTAACACATAGCATGTACATAGCAAAAATAACACCCCAAAATACATTCTGCTCCTCCTCCTGAGTATGGCGATACCACATATGTGACACTTTTCCACAGCCTGGCCACATACAGAGGCCCAACATGCAGGGAGCACAGTCATTTCCTGACTTCCCATTACAATTTTGTGAGACACTGTAGGGCACTGATAAGCATTGTAGTGGCACTGATGTGGCATGGATGTGGCCCGGATGAGCACTGATGTGGCATGGATGTGGCACTGATGAGCACTGACGTGGAATGGATGTGGCACTGGTGAGCACTGATGTGGCATGGATGCGGCACTGATGAGCACTGACGTGGCATGGATGTGGCACTGATGAGCACTGATGTGGCATGGATGAGCACTGACTTGGCATGGATGTGGCACTGATGAGCACTGATGTGGGATGGATGTGGCACTGATGAGCACTGATGTGGCATGGATTAGCCCTGACGTGGCATTGTTGTGGCATGGATGAGACACAGATGAACACCCTGACGTGGCATGGATGTGACACAGATGAGCAGTGACATGGCATGGATGTGGCATTGATGTGGCATGGATGAGCATTGACGTGGCATGGATGTGGCACGTATGAGCACTGACGTGGCATGGATGTGGCACGAATGAGCACTGACGTGGCATTGATGTGGCACGGATGAGCACTGATGTGGCATGGATGAGCACTGATGTGGCATTGATGTGGCACGGATGACTACTGACGTGTCACAGATGAGCACTGAAGTGGCATGGGTGTGGCACGGATGAGCACTGACGTGGCATGCATGTGGCATGGATGAGCACTGACGTGGCATTGATGTGGCACGGATGTGGCACTGATGTGGCATGGATGTGGCACGGATGAGCGCTGATGTGGCACGGGTGAGCACTGATGTGGCATGGATGAGCACTGACATGGCATGGATGTGGCATGGATGAGCACTGACGTGACACGGATGAGCACTGAAGTGGCATGGATGTGGCACAGATGATCAAGGACGTGGCATGGATGTGGCACAGATGAGCACTGACGGGGCTTTGATGTGGCACGGATGTGCACTGGTGTGGCATGGATGAGCACTGACGTGGCATTGTTGTGGCACGGATGACCAATAACGTGGCACGGATGAGCACTGAAGTGGCATGGATGTGGCACGGATGAGCACTGAGGTGGCATGGATGTGGCATGGATGAGCACAGATGTGGGATGGATGAGCATGGATGTGTCATGGATGAGCACTGAGGTGGCATGGGCGGGCACAGATGTGAGATGGATGAGCATGGATGTGGCATGGATGAGCACTGAGACAGCATGGGCAGGCACAGATGTCGCACAGATGAGGCACAGATGAGGCATGGATGAACACGGATGAGGCATGGATGAGCACGGATGTGGCACGGATGAGCATGGATGTGGCATGGATGAGCACTGAGGTGGCATGGGTGGGCATGGATGTGGCATGGGTGAGCACTGAGGTGGCATGGGTGGGCATGGATGTGGCATTGATGAGCACTGAGGTGGCATGGGTGGGCATGGATGTGACATGGATGAGGCACGGATGATGCATGGATGGGGCAGGGCTGAGGCACTGATGGGGCACGAATGAGGCACTGATGGGGCACAGATGAGGCACTAATTGGGCACAGTTGAGGCAGAGGAGGCGTGCAGCTGCAGTTTCTCTCCTCTCCTCGCACGCTGTACCGATTGCTGTGCACAGCGTCCGAGGAGAGAAAGGAACCGGACATGCGCCGGTTTGTTGTGAAGTGATCACGTGGTAAAGGACCGCTCTCATTGGCCCTTTACCACGACCCATGATGCGTCCAGTCCCAGGGACCCGGCGAGCACGAACACTCCCGTGTGCGCACTCCAGGGGGCATGCTGGAGCGCGATTCTGGGAGAACGTTCAGGAACGCCCTCTCAGAACTATACAACCACTTTGCGGCCGTATTTCTACAATGGCCGGTCGGAAAGTGGTTAACAAAAGAGTGGTGCATCCCAGTGTGGTATCTTTGTGTAAATAAAGCCACCTCCATTTTTAGCTCTTTCAGTTGCTCCATAAACTGAATTATTAGTAGAATCAATGTTTGTGCTGTTGGATGAAGAAGCTGAAGAAAGAGGAGTAGCGATAATGGAATCATCGATAATAATCGTTGCCAAACAACCCCAAGAGTACCATGAAATCCTCCCCTATACAAACCTTTGTGACAACAACTTTTGGGGATGCCAGTTACCGTCCACTCACAGAATGTACAATGTCTTTACCCAAAACCCAAAGTCCAGCACAGAAAGTGCTATCTCCACAAAAAAGTCGCAAAGACTAAAATGATTCTACCCGAAAAACTGAATCCGGTGTAAAAAAACAGATTGGTTACACTCAACACTGAATTCCACCACCAAAAACAAATAAGTTAAAAAAAAAGTTATAAAAAAAACAAAAAAACATAAAACGCTATACAAAAACAAAAATAACTACACCCGACAAACAAAAATTAAACACAAAAACAGACAGGTTTTACTAAACACTGAAATTCAATTAAAAATGCATCAGTTCTAGCGAAAACTGGATTTCCTGGCAAAAACTGCAAAGAATTAATATTATTATCACTAAATACCGGATTCCAGTTAAAAGTGGAATGACTCTACCAAAACTGAATTTCAATACAAAAAAACCCGCAATGAAAAAAGTTTTCAGGCGGATCGGATCGCCCGTGTGAAAGGACCCTAAAGCAGGATTTCACTAAAAAGGGGAAGTTACTGCTTTATGTCCTCCTCCAACCAGCACCACATTTGGAACATCATATTTTTTGGTGGAGAGTGGGTACCTACTGTAGTTCTGAAGTTCAGTCCCTCCTCTATTTGTCTGCAACCTTCTGGGACATGTCACAAGTCCTAGGAGGCTGGGCCACTATTCTTGCATGTGCAGTGGGAAGGAGCCACAGCCAGCTTCCCACAGTAAACATGCCAGCCCCAAAGACTGGCAAAGAAAACCAGCCCAGGTGATGATAGCGCTGGATCCCTGGATAGGCAAGTCTCCTTTTGCAGCTACAGTATTTGTAACAGCTGACTTTACATTTTTTCCTTCTAGGGTGAAGATCCTCTTTAACACCTTTTAAATATACAAACCCGATTCCAAAAAAGTTGGGACACTGTACAAAATGTGAATAAAAACAGAATGCAATGATGTGGACGTTTCACATTTCAATATTTTATTCAGAATACAACATAGATGACACATCAAATGTTTAAACTAAGAAAATGTAGCATTTTAAGGGAAAAATAAGTTCATTTTAAATTTCAATGGCATCAACACATCTCAAAAAAGTTGCATATGTCTGGGGACTGAGGAGACAAGTTGCTCAAGTTTAGGAATCGGAATATTGTCCCATTCTTGTCTAATACAGTCTTCTAGTTGCTCAACTGTCTTAGGTCTTCTTTGTCGCATCTTCCTCTTTATGATGCGGCAAATCTTTTCGATGGGCGAAAGATCTGGACTGCAGGCTGGCCATTTCAGTACCCGGATCCTTCTTCTACGCAGCCATGATGTTGTAATTGATTCAGTATGTGGTCATGTTGGAAAATGCAAGGTCTTCCCTGAAAGAGACGACGTCTGGATGGGAGCATATGTTGTTCTAGAACTTGGATATACCTTTCAGCATCCATGGTGCCTTTCCAGATGTGTAAGCTGCCTATGCCACACGCACTCATGCAACCCCATACCATCAGAGATGCAGGCTTCTGAACTGAGCGCTGATAACAACTTGGGTTCTCCTTGTCCTCTTTAGTCCGGATGACATGGCCTCCCAGTTTTCCAAAAATAACTTAAAATTTTGATTCGTCTGACCACAGAACAGTTTTCCACTTTGCCACAGACCATTTTAAACGAGCCTTGGCCCAGAGAAAACGCCTGCGCTTCTGGATCATGTTTAGATATGGCTTCTTTTTTGGCCTATAGAGTTTTAGCCGACAACGGCGAATGGCACAGGGGATTGTGTTCATTGACAATGTTTTCTGGAAGTATTCCTAAACCCATGTTGTGATTTCCATTACAATAGTATTCCTGTATGGGATGCAGTGCCGTCTAAGGGCCCGAAGATCACAGGCATCCAGTATAGTTTTCCGGCCTTGACCCTTACGCACAGAGATTGTTCCAGATTCTCTGAATCTTTGGATGATATTATGCACTGTAGATGATGATAACTTCAAACTCTTTGCAATTATTCTCTGAGAAACTCCTTTCTGATATTGCTCCACTATTTTTCGCAGCAGCATTGTGGGAATTGGTGATCCTCTGCCCATCTTCGCTTCTGAGAGACACTGTCACTCTGAGAGGCTCTTTTTATACCCAATCATGATGCCAATTGACCTAATAAGTTGCAAATTGGTCCTCCAGGTGTTCCTTATATGTACATTTAACTTTTCCGGCCTCTTATTGCTACCTGTCCCAACTTTTTTGGAATGTGTAGCTCTCATGAAATCCACAATGAGCCAATATTTGGCATAACGTTTCAAAATGTCTCTCTATCAACATTTGATATGTTATCTATAACATATTGTGAATAAAATATAAGTTTATGAGATTTGTAAATTAGTCTCTCTCACATTCCTGTTTTACCCTCAATTTGTACAGTGTCCCAACTTTTTTGGAATTGGGTTTGTATAACAAGACCATTCTTGTAGAAATTAACCTATCCTAAATGCACATAACTATATTTCACTAAATAGAAAAATGAAATCGGTATTAACCATTTTCCTACTGGGCATTTATACCCCCTTCCAGGCCAATTTTCAGCTTTTCATTGCTCTCACACTTTTAATTACACTTTTTCATGGAACACTGTACCCATATCAAATGTTTGTCCTTTTTTCACACAAATAGAGCTTTCTTTTGGTGGTATTTAATCACTTCTGGGGTTTTTCTTTTTTTTTTTTGTGTGCTATAGAAAAAAAAAATGCATGAGACATTAACAGTACAAATACCCCCAAATGCCCCTTTTTGGAAAGTAGACAGTTCAAGGTATTTAGTAAGAGGCATGGTGAGTTTTTTTAAGTTGTATTTTTTTCCCACAATTCCTTGCAAAATGACGATTTTTTTTCCCCACAAAATTGTCATTATTTCTCTCACATGGCAAATGCATACTTGCAACTACAACTCCAAAACATAGTCTGCTACTCGTCCTGATTATGGGGATACCACATGTGTGAGACTTTTTCACAGCCTAGCCACATAGAGGCCCAACATGCAGGGAGCACTGTCAGGTGTTCTAGGGACATAAATTACACATCACATTTTTGGACTACCTATTACCCTTTTTTAAAGGGCCTGGAGCACCAGGACAATGGAAGTGCCCACAAAATGACCACATTTTGGAAAGCAAACACCCGTATATTGTATGGGCATTATGAGTCTTTTAAACATGTCATTTTTTTTTTGCAAAACTTTTTGGAAAATATGAAAAGAAAATGGAAAAGCATATTTCTAACACATAGCATGTACATATCAAAAATTACACCCCCAAATACATTTTGCTACTCCTCTTGAGTATGGCAATATCACATGTATGAGACGTTTACTCAGCCTGGCTACATACAGAGGCCCAACAGGCAGGGGGCACCGACAGGTGTTCTAGGGACATAAATTACACATCTAATTTCTTAGAAAGCAAACACCCCAATGTATATTCTAAAAGGCATAATGAGTAATTTTTTCCACACATTTTTGGAAAATGTGGAAAGAAGATGAAAACGCATTTTTTACACATTTTTATGGCACTGACAGGCACTGGGGAGGATCCACTGATAGGGTGGCACTGATGAGCACTCACTGATGGGCAATGATGTGCACTATTGGGCACTAATGAGCACTAACAGGGCACTGTAGTGGCACTGATAAGCACAAATAGGTAATTGTAGTGGCACTTATGAGCACTGTAGTGGTACTGAAAAGCACTTTAGTGGCACTGATGAACACTCACTGATGGCACTGTAAGGCACTGATGTGCACTGTAGGGGCACCAATGGTACTGTAGGCTACTGATGAGCACTGATAAGCACTCACTATTGGCACTGATGTGCACTGTAGGGCACTGATGTGCATTGATGGCACTGATAAACACTCACTGATGGGCTTTGTAGAGCACTGATAACACTCTAGGGCACTGATGAGCACTGTAGAGGCACTGATGAGCATTGTAGTGGCACTGTAGGGCACGAATGAACACTTAAGTGGCACTGTAGGGCACTGATGGGCACTTTAGTGACACTGATAGGCACTGAAGGGCACTAAAGAGCACTGTAGGGGCACTGATGAGCACTGTAGTGGCACTGATGAGCACTGAAGTGGCACTGATGAACACTGTAGTGGCACTGATGGCACTGTAGCGCACTGATGGCACTGTAGTGGCATTGATGGACACTGTAGTGGCACTGAAGGCACTGTAGGGCACACAGGATCAAGCCAACTCATGCTGCTGCTGTGTTTCTCTCTCCTCCCCTCATACTGATACACTGCAGCAGCGTAAGCTGAACCGGGCATGATCCTGGTTTGTTGACAAAGTAATCGTTCCATCAATGGATGGAGTGATCACGTAGAAAGGGATGCTGTGATTGGCCTTTTACCCCAATCTGTGATGCGCTGGGTCCTGTAGAAAAGCCCATGAGAAGCGCGAGCACAAAACACCGTCATATGACGGCGTCCCAGAACTAGCCAGCCACGCTGTAGCCCTCTTCTGGCTAGAGCGCGGTCGGCAAGTGGTTAAACCCAAAACTAAAAATTGTAATTTATTGCAGCTTACCCATATTTAGATATAGTGGCTGCATTCAACTTCTAGGATTTTTTCTTTCTGTTTTAACCTGGTGATTTGACCAGTAACACACCTCCTGTATCAGAGTGCTCCCCTTCTGGATGAAGGAGCACAGGGGGCACCTTTGGGCAGCGGCACAGTGTTTCTGTTTTCCATTTTGGTGTCAGAATTCTATGATAAAATTGCGCATGCAGGAAATGGATCCAACGCACAAATACTAGAGGCCCCCGATGATGCATGATTGTGCGAAATGCGTTAGCAAGGGCTTGCATGCCTGATGTCAAGCCACAACAGTACCCCATTGCTGTGGCAGCCACTGATGTAAGTATATAGCGGCTTTTATCCTGGCATGGCGTGTACACTAAGTGTGTTAATAAATATAAACTATAAGATTTTATCTTTTGTTTGGGCTGGCTGCTTTTTTCTCATGTGGATAAGTATGCTGTGACTGTTGCCCCCAGTGGAGGAGAGGAGAAGGGGGAAGTCTGATCTCATGATTTTATAAACGGAAATTGCTGCGCGTCACATATGTCGTACACTTGATTGAGTGAAATAAATTTATACAGCAGCTAACATCCGATCCTGAATCAGAAAATCAGATCAAAAAGACAATGGTAGTAAATGATGTAGCGCTATAAAAACGCAATGAATGTGAACAGATTGTCCATCAGTCCCTAAATTGATCATGTACAAAAAGTTAATACATAGTCATAATGTTGAGGAGATTCCACAAAATGTGCAGTCCCAATGATTTTCATGCAAGTACTCCACCACTCCAAGCAAGATGTGAGGATAGCCACCACCATGGAGATAAGATTAGCCTCTTACCAGAGCGCCATGATCCCCATTACAGGGATCATGAACAGCGGGGAAAAACAAATCCTGGAGACAGCGAGCTCTCTTACAACGGCTCCTTCAGCCACCGCACCCGCTCCTCTCATAACCAATACATATAGAGAGAGAAAACGACTTCCATGGTGTAATAACGTCAAAAGACTTTTATTGAAAGTAAAGCAAATAGATGGCAACTCACATTTTAGGCTGTGAAGGCAGGCATGTATCGTAGAGAGTCCTCAACCTGGTATCCTACCAGAAAGATGGCCACCGTGTCCCCTCGTTGGTAGCCACATGACGTGCAGCAGGCTCCTCCTATGCGTTTCGTCAGACCAATGACGTCGTCAGGGGGTGGGTCCTGCGGCAATTGCAAGCATTATAAAGGCTACCAGGGAGATAGGCGGGGCTCGATGGTCAAAGCCGAAAACCGGAAGTGAGACATTTGCATGTCAGCCCCCGGAAGTAGGCACCATCGAGACAGGAAATGGAGACCTGATTCGTGGAAGCCAGTAAATTCCATACTAGCCCCCAAACCGATCAGATATAATAAAAAAGTTGGCTCAAAGTTGGCGATATGACTCACCACCAATTGCCACTGAGGCAGAGCACAAATATTTTGGAGATTGGTGAACTGAATCATTATTTAAATAGCACAGCCACACTTAGCTATCCAAAGCGCGGGACAGAGCGCCACCATGCGGTAGATACCCTAACTGCCGAGGACGGTCCAATCGCACATCCAGCCTTCCACATAAATTACATTAATAAACAAAGAATATAACACAGAATATGTCAACAATTAAAAGATCATAACACATTTAAAATCATGTAAAATACTTTCTGTATAAAAACAGTATATGTAAACAGGTGACCATAAAAGCAAATTGGATGTTCATAAAGACACTGATCTCATATACATCATGAGTTATTAATAAAAGAGTTGATATCCCACTCTATATTCAACCCGTGGGGGGAATAAGATTTAAAGCGGTATATCCAGCTAGTCTCAAGCTGGGATACACCCCTTGTCAGACTACTCCCCCTCCAACTTCCTGAGAACTTATCAATCCCCAGGAAGATGGTACCAGTGGGATCTCTATTATGACAAAGGTCATAATGTCATGAGACACTGTGCTTGGGGAAACCCTTAGCTATATTAGCCACATGTTCCTTCAGGCGCACATGTAACATACAGATAGTACGTCCAATGTATTTGAAGCCACACGGGCAACGAACATGATAAACGACATACCGCGTAGTGCATGTAATGAATGGCTTGATTTTATAATCCTGATTGGTGTTTTTGGAGAAAAAGGATTCAACCCTTCTTTCCTTCATAGCATTGATCTTGCAAATGGCACATTTCCTACAGGGGTAAACCCCCCCCCCCCCTTTGCTGGAAAAAGGAGATAGTCTTAGGGGGATCCACTATATTCGGAGCCACTTGTAATTTCAAGGGGGGGGGGGGACACCCCTAAAAATGACAGTGGGTGCCTCAGGCAACATAGGGCCCAAGAGGCTATCACTTTTTAGGATGTGCCAATGCTTTCTTTTTTTTATACTTCTTTATTAAATTTTTCAGGTAAAAAAGAATATTTACAACACTCCAATCACTGGAGAATTTATCCATGCACATTATTCACATGTTACCCTTTACCCCCTTTATCCCTCCTCCCTCCCTTATCCCTCCCCCCCTATCTCTTCTGTCAATCCAACTCCTATTAAATCTCTATATTCCCTTGAACCCTTAAAATTTTGCCATTCATCCCAAATTTCCTCTCCATTCCCCTGTTCCTCCTCTTCCCAGGTTCTCAATTGTTCTAACCTTCTAATTTTCTCTACTTAATCAACCAATCTTTACTGGAGGGAGGTTCTTCTTTTTGCCATTTTAGGGGGATTAAACTCTTGGCTGAATTTAATAAATGGGGAAGTAGTGTTTTTTTATATTGTTTCACTGACATATGAGTTCCATGGAATAGGCATTTCCAAGGATCCATAGGAATATCTATTTTGGTAATTTTAATTATCAAGTCTATAATTTCTCTCCAAAATATTTTAATTTTAGGGCACTCCCACCATATATGGGCTATAGTCCCTATCATCTGGCAGCCCTCCAGCAAAGTCTTGAGCTCTCTGCCTGGATTCTGCCTACCTTATCGGGAGTATTGTACCACCTTGTGAGCAATTTATAGTTCATCTCCTCAGTATTGGTGTCTATCGCTGATCTATGTACTAATTGAAGGCTCTTATCCCACTGTTTGTTGTTACTACAAGGGCCAAGGTCCCTTTCCCATTTTTCTTTTAATGATAGTCCTCTCTCTTTTGTTTTTGTTAACAGTATTTTATACACATTTGAAATATTATTTGCTATCTTATCCAGAAGACATAGTTGCTCAAAAGGGCGGAGGTCATTCATATCTCTCAGTGGCTGAGGTAATGTCAATGTGAAGTGCCTCAACTGAAGATATCTCCACTCATTCATCTTCCAATTTCCTTTCCTTTGTTTTAACTCTGCCAGGGTTATGATTTTCCCCTTCTCTATTATGTCCCCCAATCATGCTTCTCCTTCTTCTATCCATTTACCTAATTCCTTCTCTTCCCCTGGTGCAAAAAATTTTGTGCCCTGTAAAGGGATCAATGGTGAATTGTGCTTCCAGTTTTCTTTTTTATGTATATTATCCCAAACTTTAATAGCATGTCGTGTGATTATGTGAGCATTAGTGTCCAAATTTCTAAACCTCGAAGGTATCCATACAACTTTTGCTAAGTGTGTACCACTCATCGTGCTTTCTATTGTTACCCAGTTTCTATCACTTTTTTTTTTTGTCCATTCTATCACCCTTGTGAGTATTGACGCGAAATAATAATTTTTAAAATCGGGTAGGGCTAGTCCCCCTTGTCCCTTTCCTTTACTAAGTGTAGCAAACTTTACCCTTGGCTTTTTATGTTTCCAAATGAAACGAGATATTAGAATTTTAAGTGTTTTAAAAAATACTTGAGGTATTGGGATTGGGATCATCTGGAATTTATATAGGATTTTAGGCAGGATTATCATTTTTATCGTATTTATTCTCCCTATCCAGGAAAAAATTCTTGGAGATAATCTATTTAATTCGGTTCTTATTTCATTCAGAAGTTGTAGAAAATTCGCTTTATAGAGTTTTTCTGGGGTTGGGGTTAATTTAATCCCTAGATACTTAATCTCATCTTTTCTCCAGTTAAACTGAAATTCTTTTTTTAACATCTCCTCTTCTTGTTTGGGGATATTGATATTTAATATTTCTGATTTTTTTTGATTAATTTTTAAGTTGGATAACTCTCCATATTGTTTCATTATTTTAATTATGTTAGGCAGGGTGATCCTTGGATTACTTATATAAAGCAGGATATCATCTGCAAAAGCAGATACCTTATGCTCCTCTTGTCCCACCCTTATACCCCCAATGTCCACACTGTTCCTAATGGTTGCCAGTAGGGGTTCTAAGGATAGAACAAATAACATCGGAGACAAGGGACATCCTTGTCTTGTTCCGTTGAACATTTTGAAAGAATCTGACAAAGCTCCGTTAACCTTTACTTTTGCGGTTGGTTGATTATACAAAGTTTTGATCCAGGCCAACATTCTAGATCTTATCCCCAGCTCCACTAGGGTATTTATCAGGAACTCCCAGTCTACCCTGTCAAATGCTTTTTCCGCATCTATTGACAGGAGTAGACTGGGAGCTCGACTTTTTGCCATTTGGTTAATCAACAATATGGTTTTTATCCCATTATCCCATCCCTGTCTGCCCGGGATGAATCCTACTTGATCATTATGTATCCACTCCCTCATTAGGTTCTTCATCCTAGTGGCCAATATTTTTGTGAATAATTTGGTATCAATGTTAAGTAGGGAGATGGGTCTAAAACTAGAACATAATAACGGGTCTTTTCCCTCTTTCCGTATAACTGTGATTGATGCTGACAGGGCCTCTTTACTCATCTCGTACTGGGTACCTATTCCATTTATATATTCTTTAAATCTTGGGATTAGGATTTCCTTAAATTTTTTATAATAACTTATGGTAAACCCATCTGGTCCTGGGCTTTTACCTGAACTCGTTTCTTTAATGGCTCTCTCTATTTCTTGCTCAGAGATTGGTCTTTCCAGAAATGCTAATTTTTCCTCATCTATCTTTGTCAATCCAGCGTCTACAAGGTATTTTTTGATTTTCTCCCTCCTTTCTGTTTCATTCCCCTGTATATCACCTTTTTTTACTGCATAGAGATTTGCGTAATAGTTTTGGAATTCTTTGGCTATTCCTGTCGTTGTTTGAATTATTTCCCCATTTTTATTTTTAATTTTATCTACAAAATTTTTTCCTTTCTTCTTTTTCAGGATTCTTGCCATATTTTTCCCCACCTTATTACTTTCAATATATTTTTCTTTTATACATCTTTTCATTTCCTGCCTAATTTCCTGCCTAACAGATCTTTCAATTCTTCCCTTTTTACCTCAAGTAAATTATTTATTGATATATCTTGAGTATTTTTATGTTTTTGCTCTAATTGATGTACTTCTGTCATTACCTAATCTTATCTTTTATTCTTTCTTTTTTCCTTTGGCCCCCCTTTGAGATAAATATACCCCTTATATAAGCTTTATGAGCTTCCCATACTATATCTTTTGGTGCATCTTTTGTATTGTTTATTTGAAAATAGAATTCCAACTCTTTCGCTATTTCTTTTTCCCACTTTTTATCTCTAAGAATCTCATCCAAGTGAAACCCGGAAGCAACGTCATTGCGCCTATCTGCGCATGCGCACGGCGGGACATAAATAGGCCAGGAATCGAATAGGGCGCCACTTCCCTCGGACCTGAGGGAGAGTGAGGACGCCCGGACCTGCCGTTTCAGGAAAAACCCTTCTGAAAATCACTGCAAGAAAATGTAAGTAACCACAATGCTACCTTAAGCATTGATGGTACTCAAATACATACAAATAGATTTATACTTTCCCCTTTCTATCTATACAGATAGAATAGGAGGGGACCTCCTAAACACCACAGTGCCACCTAGTGACCCCTTTTGGAAAAACAGGTGTATACAAGTAAGTGTAATGAATTGAAATCAGAGATACAAAATGTTAAAATAATTACATTACCAAAATACTAAACACATTCACATTCCAATCCAGATTGGATCAGAACAAGGACAGTATTATCCTATGTTTCCTGGCTAAAAGAAATATATGAATTAACCAAGTGAGTATCTAAATAGATAAAAATTCATCAAAACACATATCTTGAAAACAAACTTATACCCTTCATAATTATACTCTAGCAGCAGTGACTACACGATTCTCATGTGATAAGATAAGGACCTGAGACAGAAACCAGAGGCAGAATCTTTTTTCCTAACAAAGTACGTCTTTTTATTATATGACCAAAGGAAAAATATTCCGATTGGCTCAAATAATATACACTCAACTATCTCATTTACTATATTCCAGATGTGGTGACACACCTCCCTTGATAAAGGCCTAACGGCCGAAACGCGTAGGACCTTGAAACATCCTCCCTATGGATCCGACGCTTCACCCAAGCGTGGAACAATAGAGAGACAGTGATTGTCACCTTAAACACATTGTCACTACTTCTTATCTTTCTTACCTACTCACAATCACCTATGGGTCTGTAACCCACACAGTATATACAATATATATGAATTTTCTGAATACTCTATTGAATATTGTTATATTCTTGTTATATTATATGGCAAACATATAATAAATTACTTTTTAAGTTAAAATGGATATTTTCTATGAATACACATACTAAGCCCATAAAGTCCCAATTTTGAACTGAGGCACCAACCCCATATGCAAAATTTTACCCGGGATGATGGCTAAACCTAACTAAAAAGTTCTTTAGGAATCACACACCTACACAAGAATCTCTTCATTTATTTTCCACGCATCCATCTTAGGCCACTCTTTCGCCATTTTTATTTTTACCGTAATGGGGGTATGGTCTGACCAAGTCTTGACCCCAATCTCTGCCTCGCTTACCCTTTCAATCCATCTGTGTTCGATTAGAATGTAGTCTAATCTCAAGTATGTTCCATGTACACTTGAATAACATGTAAAATCTCTATCTTTAGGATGAAGGATTCTCCAGATATCTGCCAATTGATTTGTAAATAATTTTTCCTTTATTTTCTTTGCCTGTACTCTATTATTCCGTAAGGTTTTTGATGTAGTATCTATTTTAGGGTTGAGGCAGAGATTGAGGTCCCCTGCCAGTATCACTCCCCCTTTTTTAAACTCCATTAATTTTCCCAGTACTTTACCTAGGAAGTCTACTTGTCTCTCATTAGGGCTATATATATTTACTAGGGTCAGATCTTCATCTCCTATTTTTCCTCTTAAAAAGAGGTATCTTCCCTCTGGGTCTACCAGTCTCGACTCTAGAGAAAATCCAAGGCCCCTGGAAATGCCGATGGCAACCCCCTTGGACTTCCTCCCGGGTGAGTCCGCGTAATACCAGATAGGGTGGCTCTGAGAGTATAGCCTAATATTGGATGCGTGGGATAAATGAGTCTCTTGTAAGAATGTCAAATCTGCCTTCAAATAACTGATTTCTTTTAAAATTTTTTCCCTTTTTTCTGGAGAGTTTAAACCTCGGACATTATATGATAGTATATTAACTACAACCATTATTTCTTAATCTTTTTTTCCCCTGTCACCCATCTGATTCTAAGGTGATCAGGTAAACTATTAGACAAATCCAGAGGATCCCTATAGGAGAGTATTGAGCCTTTTAATTTCTCTTTCCTTCTATATTCTCTTAATTCTTGTACTTTCTTATAGGAGACAATTGGATCTTTTGACATCTTTTTCCCTCTTTCCTTCCCTTTCCTCCTCCCACCCCTACCCTCCCCCCTCCCCCCTTCCCCCCTTCATTTCCCCCACCCCTCTTTTCCTCCCCTCCCTCTCTTTCCCTTGTGGGGGCATAGCTAATCCCGGTCCCTCCATCAGGGTCGTCGATTCTCCTTCCTCCCTTTCCAATCGACTTGTGGCCGAGGTCGAGCTCTGCCAGTGGTCGCCATTCCCTCCCATCTCCCCTGATATTGGGTCTGATGGTGACGGCCTGCTGATTTCCGTAGGGCCGCCTATTTTATTTTCTTAGTTGCTCCTCCCCTTCTTCCCCACTCCCGCCAGCCATCCCCCCTCTCCCCCAATCCCTCCAGGTCCCCCCAGTCCCTCCTCATCCTCTTGATTCTTTTGCTTTCGACTTTTTCTTCTGTTTCCACTGGGCCGACTCTCCTTCATCTATTTCCTCTTCTGGAGACTCCTGATTTGTCCAGCCTGGAATGTCTATGAGTGGTATGTTTACTGCTTCACAGAAATCTTGGGTTTCTTCTGGGTATCTTAATAGTACTGTCCTCCCATCTCTTCTCACTCCTAAACCTACTGGATAATTCCAGAAGTACTGTATATCGTTTTTCTTTAGTGCGTCTACCATTGGTCTAAGAATGCGTTTTCTGTTAATCGTTTCTTTTGCCAGGTCTGGGAAAATCTGAATATCCTCTCCATCATATTTTAATTCAGGTCTGTCTCTCATTTTCTCCCAGATCTGGGCCCTTGTCTCGTACTTATGGAATCTTGCAATCACGTCTCTTGTTTTCTCTTTTGGTAAATTAGTTGGTTTACGCAACCTATGTATTCTTTCAAATTCAATTTTGTCTGTGATCGCCTTTCCCAGTAAAGGGTTAAATAACTTTTCCAGAGTTTCTCCTAAATTTTCTGTCGGCCCTTTCTCTGGTAGTCCTCTTATTCTCAGATTTTTTCTTCGATTTCTGTTCTCCTGATCTTCAATTGGCAATGTTTTCTAATGATTTTTTTCACAGAAAAGTGTTGTGTGGAGTACGAAGAGAAAAATGCATGCTGGAAAGAATCGCTCCTCTCTCGCACTCTAGGCTGTAGAAGATCATTTCTATCACGTTGATCAGCCTGTATTAAGGCTTTCTCCAATTCCTCCTCACCATATCCCTTTTCCAGGAACTTAGATTTCAGAGAAGCAGCCTCAAGCAGAAAATCGGATCTATTTGAACAATTCCTTTTCAGCCTAAGGAATTGACTGACAGGAACGGATCTAAGCCAAGCCCCATGGTGGCAGCTTGATGTATCAATAAATCTGTTCCTGTCAGTCTCCTTAAAATATGTAGAGGTCTCCAAGGCTCCACCGACCACTTTAATCCTCAGGTCCAAAAAATGGATCTCAGTCTTGCTGTTCTCATGCTGCAGTCAGATACCTCTGTCATTGTCATTCAGTAAGGACATGAATTCATCCAGAGCCTCAGACTCACCATCCCAAAGGAGGAGGATGTCATCAATGTACCTCCGCCAGAGCACAACCTCTGGCCTTGGCACACTATCGATGACATCCTCCTCCCACTTGGCCATAAATAGGTTGGCCATGCTTGGCGCAAATTTAGCACCCATGGCCACACCCCTTTTCTGCCTATAGTAGGTCCCCCCGAACCAGAAATAGTTATGGGCCATAGCATAGTCCAACAGAGAAAGGATGAATTGGCTCTGAAAATTTAGCATCGAACTTTGTCCCAAATAATATTCAACAGCCTCTCTTCCATGTTGGTGCGAAATCACAGTATACAAGGACGAAACGTCCGCAGTAGCTAAAATATAGCTATCCTTCCATTCCAGATCTTTAAGAATGTTGATGACTTGCATGGAATCCCTCAAAAATGAGGGAGTTTTCATTACCTGAGGCTGTAGAAAGAAATCGATGTATTTACCCACCCAGGATGTGACCGAATTAATACCACTAATAATTGGTCGCCCGGGTGGGTTCAACGGATCCTTGTGGACCTTCGGTAAATAATAGATGATGGGTATCCTCGGAGCTGAAGGGACCAAGAAGGATTTCTCCTTCTTGGTAAGAAGCTTCCTATCACGTACCTGGTGCTAGAGGCCAATGGAGAGAGAGGGCTTCCCTTGCGGCTAAGTTCCAGACCCCCCTGAGGATGAGAACAGGAGAGGTCAGGCCCAAAGTAGCACGGGGTCGCCTGCTGGATTGTGTGCAGGAGGATCCAGAGTACAGCTGGAGTGCTGGAGTGGAATCAGCAGACAGGTGGCGCCCGTGAGGTGTTTGCAGGACTTGGATAATGCTGAGACTGGAACGTGGTCGGGTGGATAGCCAAGATCAGGAGCCAGGTGGATATCAGAGCAAGCGTGGTCAGGTGGATAGCCGAGATCAGGAGCCAGGTGGATATCAGAGCAAGCGTGGTCAGGTGGATAGCCGAGGTCAAACACAGGAAGCAATCAGGAGACAGGTCAAGGACAAGCCGGGTTGGTAACAGGAGACAGGAACTGGAATATCACAGGGATAACACACTGGAGGAGCTGAAGATCAACCAGCAACTAAAATAACTGGCAGGTTTCCTTAAATAGGCCCAGGTAAATTGCTGGTAGTGCTGCTGGGTCCTAAAGTCCTTCTCCTGCCAAAGTGCTGATAGCGCTGCTGGGTCCTAGAGCCCTTCTCCTGGTGTTTGTGCCCTGACAGTGCCTCCCCCCTGACGGGCAGCCTCCGGATGCCTATTTGAGAAATTTTCTCTGGGTATTTGTCCTTAAACTCTTGGAGGAGTCTGGGGGCATGTACATTGGCTTCGGGTTCCCATGAGCTTTCTTCGGGTGGATACCCTTTCCATTTAATTAAGAATTGGGTTTGTCTCTCTCTCTTCCTGCAGTCCAGGATTGCTTCCACCTTGAATTTTGTGTCCTCACCAATCATCACTGGCGGTGGAGGTGGCTCCACTCTCCCTGGAAATGGATCTGGAACAGTTGGTTTAAGCAAGGAGGTGTGAAAAACCGGATGGATCCTATATGAGTCAGGCAAAGATAGTTCGTAAGCCACTGGGTTAATTTCCGGTTTGATCTGAAAAGGCCCAATATACCTTGGCCCTAGCTTCTGTGAAGGGCAGGCCAATTTCAGGTTGGCAGTAGACAGCCACACTTTGTCCCCAACCTTGAAGGAAGGATTTCCCCTTCGTTTCCGATCAAAGTGTTTTTTGTAATCCACTTGGGCTTTCTGTATGGACTCCCGGAGGACCTGATAATTGTTTTGAATGAAAACAAGTCTGTCCTGCAAGGTGGGTACAGAAGTTTCAGGCATAATTTCAGGCAGGGCAGCAGGGTGGAATCCATAATTAGCCCAGAATGGGGACTGATTTGTAGCTGAATGGACAGAGTTATTATAGGCAAATTCCGCCAGCGGAAGCAGGGATGCCCAGTCATCTTGGGAAAAAGCTGAAAAGCAGCGGAGGTATTGCTCGAGGGTTTGGTTAGTACGCTCCGTTTGCCCATTACTTTGGGGATGGTAGGCAGATGATAAGCAGAGTTCCACTTCCAAGGTTTTACAAAGGGCTCTCCAAAACCTAGAGGTGAATTGCACCCCCCGATCCGAAACAATGTTCTTTGGTAGTCCATGAAGTCTTATGATCTCCTTGATAAACATGTGAGCGGTTTCCGCTGCAGAGGGAGTACCAATCATTGGTATGAAGTGGGCCATTTTTGATAATCGGTCTACCACAACAAGGATGGTCGTGAATCTTTCAGAGGGAGGAAGATCAACAATAAAATCCATAGAAATCATTTCCCAGGGGTGATTAGGGATAGGCAAGGGTCTTAATAAACCCCAGGCTTTGACTTTGTCACTTTTGCTACGTAGACATATGGTGCATGACTTGACGTAGGATCTACAGTCCCGACTGAGGTTAGGCCACCAAAAGGACCGCTGAATGAGCTCGTTAGTTTTACGGGCCCCAAAGTGCCCTGCAAGTCGGTGGTCGTGGAATGCCCTGAGAACCAGAGACCTAGCTTCTTGAGGTACAAAGATTTTGTCCTGGTGCCAAAGTAATCCACCCTGCCTCCTTAACGAGTCATGTTCGGATTCGGGGCACGATACAGAAGCTTGTTCAATGGATGCCTTTAGGTTAGGTTGAATCAGCAAAAAATTTTGGGCAGATAAGATAGTGCTTGGAGGAGCACATTCAGCAGATTCGGGGAACATCCTGGACAGGGCATCGGCTTTCCCATTTTTGGAACCTGGGCGGTATGTCAAGTGGAAATTAAATCTCAAAAAGAATAAGGCCCACCTGGCTTGTCGAGGTCTTAGGCGTTTTGCAGATCTTAAATATTCCAAATTTTTGTGATCTGTGAAGATCATAATTGGATGGTTAGCGCCCTCCAGGAGGTACCTCCATTCTTCGAGAGCGACTTTAATTGCCAGGAGTTCTCTGTCACCCACGTCATAGTTTCTTTCGGCCTGATTCAGCTTCCTGGAGCAATAGGCTACTGGGTGGAGCAGGGCCTTTGGGCCCTGACGCTGCGAGAGCACAGCTCCCGTAGCTACTTCGGATGCGTCCACCTCAAGGACAAAGGGAAGAGCTGAGTCAGGGTGTTGCAACACTGGAGCAGAGGTGAAGAGAGCCTTCAGTTTTTCGAAAGCCGCTTGAGAATCTTGGTTCCAGGAGAAGCGTGAGTGCAGGCGAGTGAGCTGGGTGATCGGGGCAATAATAGTTGAGAAATTCCGAATAAATTTCCTATAAAAATTAGCGAAGCCCACAAACCTCTGGACCCCTTTCTTGTCAGAAGGTACAGGCCACTCCAAGATTGCTGATACCTTCTGAGGATCCATGGAAATCCCTTTCGTGGAGATTATGAGTCCTAAGAACTGGATAGATTGTTTCTCGAACTCACACTTTTCTGCTTTAGCATATAAGCCATGGGTTCTTAAGGTCTTTAACACTTTTCTGACGTGCTCTCGATGGAGTTCAAGCGAGGCTGAGAAAATTAGTATGTCGTCCAGATAGACGATTAAGAACAGGTCAAGGTATTCTCTGAAAATATCATTCACAAAATGTTGGAATGTGGCGGGGGCATTACATAGCCTGAAGGGCATCACAAGGTACTCAAAGTGACCAAAGCATGTTCGGAAGGCGGTCTTCCACTCATCACCTTCCCTAATACGAACCAGGTTATAGGCCCCCCGCAAGTCCAACTTCGTGAAAACCTGGGCTGTTCGGAATCTTTGGAATAACTCAGGGACGAGAGGGAGTGGGTATCTGTTCTTGATAGTAATTTTATTAAGGTCCCTATAGTCAATGCATGGTCTGAGAGAACGATCCTTCTTCTCGACGAAGAAAATGCCAGCTCCAGCAGGTGACGATGAAGGGCGGATGAATCCTTTGGCAAGGTTTTCATCTATATATTGTCGGAGGGCCTCCAGCTCCACTTCGGATAACGGAAAGATGCGCCCAAAGGGGACTTCTACTCAAGGTAGCAACTCAATTGGGCAGTCGTAGGACCGATGTGGGGGCAAGGCATCGGCACCTTTTTTGTCAAACACATCAAGGAAGTCAAGGTAGGCTGAAGGAACAGCATGACAGGGATCCGGTGTAGGTTGAACGGAGAGACACACTGAAGAGTTGACAGGCGTGGGGACGCCACAGTGTTGCTGACAATAGGAAGATGAGAAGATGATTTCTCCCTTGGGCCAGTCAATTTGCGGGTTGTGGGCCCGTAGCCAGGGTATCCCTAGGATGGCTGGGAAAATAGGAGACCTGATGACATCAAAGCGGAGGAATTCCCGATGGCCTGCTTCTGTTGTGGCAAGGACAGGGATAGTCTCCTGAGTGACTGGTCCAGAGCTAGGAGCAGTGCCATCTGCTAAATGTACATCAAGTCTTTGTTCCTTCAGTTTCAGGGGTATGCGCAAGTTCTTGGCTAGGTTGATATCCAGGAAGCAACTACAGGCTCCAGAGTCAATGATCGCCTGCAGCTTTACTTCCTTTCCATCCACCTGCAGAGAGATGGGGAGAATTAAATGAGTGGATATAGTCCCAGACAACTGAAGGTAAGAGGGGCGTGGAAGGCTGGACTTCCTTGGGCGAACAGGACAACTGCGAAGGAAGTGGCCCGAAGTCCCACAGTAGAGACACAAGTTATCCTGTCGTCTGCGTGCTCTCTCTTCAGGGGTTAAAGCAGGGCGGAGTAGGCCAGTTTGCATGGGTTCCCCATCGGACATATTCATGGACTGGGGAATAGAGGCTGGGAGTGTTGGTCCTGGGACCTTTGGCATTATCCATGTGGGTCGAAGGGTCTGAGTGCGTTCGGACCTTCGCTCCCGCAGCCGTCGGTCTAGTTGGATAGAGACTTGGATGAGACTTTCTAGTGAGGCGGGAGCCTCAATCCTAGCCAACTCGTCCTTGAGAGACTCAGATAAGCCTTGCCGGAACTGGTATTTTAGGGCGGCATCATTCCACCCAGTATCAGCTGACCACTTGCGAAATTTCACAATGTAATCCTCCACAGGTCGTCTGCCTTGTACAAGAGCATGAAGGGCCGACTCTGCGGTGGCCGTCCATTGTGGATCATCATATAAGGTAGCCATAGCTTCAAAGAAGGTGAAAACTGAATCCAGGACTGAGTTCTTTTGCTCAATGAGATTATGAGCCCAGGACTGTGGCTCATCAGATAAGAGTGAAATGATGAAACCCACCTTGACAGTCTCAAGAGAAATACTGGCATGTCACAACATTCCAGAGGTACATCGATGAAAAGATTAATCCCATAGGCTTACGGGTTCAAATCTTTCCGTCAATAGAAAACATCTCCACCACACTCAAATCAGAATGGGAAGGCATTTTAAATGAATGTTCTGCCAATCTGATGCGTCTTCTACAAGAGGAATATAGAAGACAGATCAAAGCATTAGAAGACGACACTAAATTACTATACACCCGATTGACACCTTTAAAAACAAGTCCACTTTACAGCGATCAAGAAACTAAATTAAAACAACATTTGGAAGACTACAGCAATAACATACTACGTAATAAAGAGAAAAAATATTGGAGAGACAAGAACGCCTTCATACAGGGAAGAGCATACAGGTGGAATAACAATAGAAAGACGAGACCCAAACAAAATCCAGGTAAAAAAAATTTAAACCCTTACTCATCCGATTCATCGTCCTTCTCAAATGCCTCTGGGACTGAGGATCAAGGTGCAAGAAGACGAGGACCATTCCAAAAAGATCAACACAGAGATCAATCTACTGTAAAGAAATCCCAAAAGAACAAGGATCCAAACCCAGATAATCCTCAGGGTGACACCTCTGAGGCCACAAGTCAGGAAGAAGCCGAAAACCCCAGCACCACAGTCAGAAATCATGACATCTTCACAAGACTCAGAAGAAGAGAACAAGAATCCACAACAAAGGGCAAACCTTTTTTAGCCAAAGGCAAAGCACCTCCGAAACAACCACCAGACAATTAAACGTGGAAGAAAAAACGTCCGGCATGTCTATTATTAATCTTTCCCAGCACACCCTAACAGAAGAAGAGAAGGAGGTCCTCTCTCTAGGCCTATCCTTCTGCCCAAATCAAAAAATAGATAAATTTGAAACCATCAAAGATCTTAATCTCTTCGCTCGTAAATTACTATTTAAATGTCTTTATGACAAAAAAACTACGCAACAAACTCCACAAGCCCCTTTATTGGCCGCTGAATACAGAGCGATTAGAGATTTAAACCTCCTTTTGGAGGAAGGAGGACTTGAAGATTTAGACGATCCCTGGGAGGGTAACTCCTCAGGAGACGAAGACCCGGTAGAAGCAACACCAAGTCAACCAATGACTTTTAAAAAGAAGTCTCAAAAATTCCCATCCCTTAATCAAAACCCTGCCATTGCATTATTCATACGACAGACCAGTAAAGACATTGAAAAAATGAAGGATGATCAACGCATGAGTAATCTCACCCTGGGACAACGGAAAGCCTTAAAAAACTTGAAACTTAATGACGATATCGTGATCAAACCATCTGACAAAGGTGGTAACGTGGTGGTCATGGATAAACAACAATATAAAACCATGTGTCAGAAGATATTAGACAACACCGCATGTTACAAAAAAATCTCACCAGTCTTAATCCAACGATACAATGAGGAATTCTATCTCCAAGTAGACAGAGCACTCAATGAAGGAGTGATTTCCAAAACCTTATGGGAATTCATTCGTATAGCTCACCCTCGTACACCCACCCTGTATGCACTCCCGAAGGTGCACAAGAATTTGGAAGATCCTCCAGGTCGACCGATAGTGTCGGGTAACAGCAATATTACTGAGGCAATTAGCCAAGTGATTGACGCATACTTGAAACCACACGTCCAAAACCTGGCATCCTACACCAAGGACACCATCCACCTTTTACAGATTCTGGAAGGGATGGAGGTCCCCGTCAGTGCACATCTCCTAACCATAGACGTCGAGTCGCTGTATAACAATATACCGCACAATAAGGGATTAAACGCGGTTCAACACGTCTTGAGCCAAGAAAGTCTTCACGACATACCATTTAACAACTTTATAACCAAAATGCTGAAACACATACTGACCCACAACTACTTCTCATTTGATGGCTCACATTACTTACAGATCTGCGGCGTTGCGATGGGGACAAGTTGTGCCCCATCGTACGCAAACCTTTATTTGGGCGTTTGGGAGCAGGAGTTTTTGTCATCAGAAAGTAACGCACATCTCTGCAAGTATATATTACTTTGGCAGAGATACATAGATGACCTGTTCATCGTGTGGAACGGCCCGGAAATCCTCATTGAGGAATGCATAAGCAAAATGAACAATAACACCTATAATCTCTACTTCACAAGCTCACACAGTATGAAGGAAGTAACATTCCTGGACACCACAATAATGAAGGACCCATCCGGTCAGCTTCACACCAAACTATTCCGCAAAACAACCGCTGGCAACACCATACTGCATGCTGAAAGCTTTCACCCCACATCTCTTAAACAATCCATCCCCTACAGTCAGTTTTTACGTATCAAACGTAATAGTACAAATTACCAAGATTTTCAAAAAGAGGCAGATGCTTTAACGACACGCCTACTCGAGAGAGGCTACACAAAATCATGCCTCAAACGGGCATTTAACAGAGTAAGAACACAAAACCGACAGGACCTACTGTACAAACCCCCCAACCAGCCTCAACAAAGTGCAGACGAAACAAGAGTAATCCTTACCTTCTCAAACCAACACCAGCAAGTAAGAAGGATACTAGAGAAAAACTGGTCTATACTAACAGACGATGACCTGCTTAAAACTTTGGTGCCATCCAAACCACTGATAACCTATAGGAAGGCAGGTTCCATTCATAATTCGCTGGTACACAGTGAATTTAAAGACTGTTATCATAAAGACCCTTGCAAACAAAAAGGAACATATCCTTGTGGAAGCTATATGCAGTGTCAAGTAATTCCCAGAAGTGTCTCAAAAATCCTCCCCAATGGGGAAACTTTTGAGCCCAGGCACTTTGCAAACTGCCGAACAAAAGGGGTGGTGTATATGATGAACTGCCAATGTGGAGCTTTTTATATAGGCAAAACACGGCAAGAATTTGGCCGTCGTGTCAATAGACATGTCCAAACCATGTCTATGGGCAACTTTCATCTCCCTCTCGGGAGACATATGACCCAAACGCATGGCAATAAAATGCCAAAAATCACCTTTTTTGTATTAGACAGAGTCCATATCCCCCCCAGGGGGGGAGACTGGAACAAAATTTTATTACAGCGAGAAATGCGGTGGATCCAACGTCTGCACGCTACTTCATTTCCTGGACTTAATGAAAATGAGAGCTACCGTGCATTCTTGGAGGGCTTCTCATCAGGCAAAACGGACTAAAACAACAAACTCTCAACCCCCTCCCCATACAACCTCACAATCATTTTTTTCTATCATGTTTTCATAGTTCACTATTACCCCCCTTTTTTCCCCCCGATCTTTATATACAGCGGGGTATTAGATTCCTTTCCTCCACCATTGGGTCAAAAATTCACCCCCAATCCGCTCCGTGCCAGAACCTCTTTTCTCCCCCCTTGTTTCATTGTGCCAGATTGCTTTATTACCATTTAGGAGGTACCCTCCTACATACTTCAATTTACTTTGCCCTTGTTGACCTTATTTAAGATTTTATTACAAATAAGCTTTTTTTCACACCGTGATATATTGTATTACTGTAATTGTGTCCAGTATTCCAGTGACTTTTTTGACCCTCTACCGCTGGGGGAAGACCATGTGCCCAAAGAAGCCACCCAGACCTTGTACCCGGCACGGTAAGCCCCCCTCGGGCTTTTCCAGGAACCAGCGTCAGATCTTAGGCTGTTTCAGCCACCCAGCAGCATGCTGGGACAAGACTGGCTCCACTCTCCGTGTCGGCGGCTTCCGATTATGCCGAGCCTGCGTCCCGACACTGACAGGCTGCGCGCGCAGCCTGTTGACAAGCACGCACTATGTGCGGCTGGAGTACGTGACGCTCCACATCGGCGTCGCGCAGCGCGGTACCGCGCATGCGCGACCGGCATAAAAGGACGCCGGGGATCCACAGGATCTCACTCATGCTCCTTCCAGCGAGGAGTGACGATCCAGGAGCCGCCGGTCTGCAAGCAAACGCTTCAACCTCCTCTATCCCAGGGAACCAGCCTGCAACCAAAGTAAGTTTCGGCTCAGCGCCACCTGCAGGCCAAATTTGTACTTACATCTACACCACCTTTTTTTTAAAATGATGTACTTTCCTTACTCAGCAGACACATTTTATGGACCCTGCACCCATAGGAAGAAGGGCTTTGCTGTGACCCCCTGAATTAAGGATTTTTTTCTGGGGATCATTAAAACTCCAAGTAAGCAATGGCTTTTTTATTTCTCCTCAGTATTATTTATGAGAGGAATATTTATTTTATTTTGCCATTAAATTATAAGTAAAACAAAAAACCCCCTTTCTCTCAAATACAGGGCTACAGGTGCCTCTCCCAGGGACTTTTTGGAGAATGATAAGTCTTTTTTAGTCTCAAACGTGAGTCTTTGTCTGCACACCAACTTCATATTTATTACCAACACCTCACTTCCTACGTATATATAAAAATTATGTCCATCCTCCTAGGGCAACCAGGTGTTATATGGCATCACATCTAAGTGTGGTTTTCCATATACCACAGGCCTTCATCCATCCCCAAGAGATTTTGGCACAACCTGAGGTAATTAAAAACCCTCCCCCCCCCTTTTCTACAGGATTAGGCAACACCTACCTGTGCTAAATAAATTTACTTTTTGCAGACCCACTAAGCCCAGGATCCAGTCACAAGCCTGGGGGGCTTTTGGACCTGAGAACCCTCCCGCTGCTTCGGGGGCATAACTAAGTCCTGGAATCTAGGTACACAAACCAAAAAAAACCATGTTGTACTGTTTTTTTGCTTTTGTTGATATGACCTATCACAATAAGTCACTAATTCTCTGTATTTTTTTCACCTTTCACTTTATAGCATATGGTGGTATTTGTTCCTTGATAAAGGCTATTAGTGCCGAAACGCGTCGGAACCCCAGTTCTACAACCGGGAATCACCACTTCAATCTTAATAAGTAAAATGGTTCATAATAACTTGTAAACCTGTCACATGAATTACTTAGTTATTTTGTTTTTGCTTTTTATGCACCTTACTATATGTATGTTTATATCTTTTAATAAAACTGACTTAATTCACCTTTGCCTACAAAATCCCACCTTTTCTTTTCTTTGGCTTGAGGAACCAAACCTTCCTTTTGAATATATTCAGGGATGATGGCAACACTAATTTTCTATGTATATCTCTAAAAAACCACCCCAGTCTCAAGAGAAGTCCTTGGTTGCAGGGCAAAGTAAAGGTCACAAGCATTTTTGAAAGCTCTGAATTTCCGTCGGTCACCTGAAAAGCGATCGGGAGTGGGAACTCTGGGCTCCGGAGGGGGTAAACCCATAGCAGGTGCGGCTGTAGCAGAACAACTGAGAGGGTGAAGGCGTCCTTCCAGCTGAAAGTAGCCATCTTGTAAGCTCTGGACTGCTTGTGTAAGAACTGTAATCTGCTGACATAGGGCCTCTAATGCGGAAGCACCTCTCTCGGCCTCAGACATCTTGGCTGGTTGATACTATCACGTACCTGGTGCTAGAGGCCAATGGAGAGAGAGGGCTTCCCTTGCGGCTAAGTTCCAGACCCCCCTGAGGATGAGAACAGGAGAGGTCAGGCCCAAAGTAGCACGGGTCGCCTGCTGGATTGTGTGCAGGAGGATCCAGAGTACAGCTGGAGTGCTGGAGTGGAATCAGCAGACAGGTGGCGCCCGTGAGGTGTTTGCAGGACTTGGATAATGCTGAGACTGGAACGTGGTCGGGTGGATAGCCAAGATCAGGAGCCAGGTGGATATCAGAGCAAGCGTGGTCAGGTGGATAGCCGAGATCAGGAGCCAGGTGGATATCAGAGCAAGCGTGGTCAGGTGGATAGCCGAGGTCAAACACAGGAAGCAATCAGGAGACAGGTCAAGGACAAGCCGGGTTGGTAACAGGAGACAGGAACTGGAATATCACAGGGATAACACACTGGAGGAGCTGAAGATCAACCAGCAACTAAAATCACTGGCAGGTTTCCTTAAATAGGCCCAGGTAAATTGCTGGTAGTGCTGCTGGGTCCTAAAGTCCTTCTCCTGCCAAAGTGCTGATAGCGCTGCTGGGTCCTAGAGCCCTTCTCCTGGTGTTTGTGCCCTGACACTTCCGATGGAACCCACCATCTACCAATTCAACCAACTCTTTCTTGTAGGCCACAGTAGGATTACCTCCAAGAGGAACGTATGTCTCCTGGTCTGACAAAAGTCTGTACATCTCATCATTATAAGAGGAGGTTTCAAGGATGACTATACCTGCACTCTTGTCAGCCGGTCTTACAATAATGTCCTTACGTTCTTTTAGGGATCTCATCCCCTGTTCAAACCTACGTTTTTGATGTACTTTTTTTTAGGGACAGTTGATCCAAATCTTCTGCCACCAGGTCGCAAAACACAGATAAAGTAGGGGCCAAGGGGCCCGGAGGGTTGAAAAGTGGGGCATTTGAAAATGGGGTACTTTTAACACCCATGGTATACTCCAATCTAGGGCCCATGGGATTACCAATCAGATGCCTCTTAACATTCATTTTACAGATATATTTCTGCAGGTCAACAAAAGTTTCAAATTTGTTGAGAGGGTGAGGGAGGGCATATTTAAGTCCATGATTCAATGCATATTTCTCCTCGTTTGAAAGATATTATTATATCTGGTATTATTTTTTTAACAGAACCTGTAATGCCTCCAAGAAGGCCATCACAGCATCCTGAATAAAGGAGGCCACCCCCAGTGCTAAAGGGCATGTGGACTTGTCTCCAAATAGCAGGATAAGCAGAAGGGCTGCACACTCACTGCTCCCTTGTTATGGGGATACCAGGCTACAGGCCTGGTGGGCCAGACTGGTTGGTTGTAGAATCTGGATGCCTTATTCCATTTTGTTTTTTAATGAAAAAAAAAAACATAACCACTAAAGTATTGAACCCATATTAACAACAGAAGTTCAGTATTCTCCATGGTTAAAATCAATCCAAAGCTCCAATTTAGGAAGTATTTTAAAGCACAGTCACCCACTCTAAACAACATAATAGTTTACATATTGTGCAAGGATAAAAAAATGGCAGATTCCAGAACAAACTTACATTCACTGACTAATAAATAAATGATTTATTTAGTACAGTAAAAACTTTTCCTATTGGAGAACCGTTGTGGGCAAACAAAAGCATGTTTTAAATGGGATCTGGAACAAGCAGCACCTGCTGAACTGCTCTCTGTGCCATGTCTGTCCCAGTTGCAGCATATGACACAGAGGAAATCACTCCTAATTACCAAAGGGGCCCGTGTCCTTTTTGTTAATTGGGAGCAGGATCTACTCAGTTTTCTCAGCTTTGAAGATAGATGCAGGCATAAAGCTTGCACCACTCTTTGCTAATACCCTTCATTATGCTTGTGCCTAAACCAAGCCACAATATTTTGCTAAACGCTATCTAACAGGAAAGAGGATAATTTATCATTAACACACTTCAATGTACTACAGGCAAATATAATGTTGGTGAGATGTTTAATGGGTGTTTGTGCATGCCCTGCTGTGTACAGTTTGTGCTTTGCCTGTTTGATACGTCTATTCTCTGTGTGTGATGTGCTTGTGTGCATTCTGTTAGCTGTGACTGAGTATGCAATCTGTCTGTGTGGTGTCATTGAGTGTGAGATATGTCTGTGTGCTCCAATTGCATCAGAAGTCTGTCTGCTATAACTGATTCTGCAGTCTGTTTGTGTGCTATAATAGAGTCTTTTTTTGCACTGTGAGTGTGAAATCTGTCGGTGCGCACACTGCCTGTATGGACTGTGTATTGTGATTGTGGGGTCTCTATTCAAATTTAGGTTAACCAACAAAAACAATTGCTTAAAAAAAGTGGTTGTAAAGCCTTAAAGTGATTCTAAAGGCCGAAGTTTTTTTTTTTTTATCTGAATGCATTTTATTTTTTATTTAAAACCTTCTGTTTGCAGCAGCCCCCCTCAGCTCCTTAATACTTACCCCAGTCCCATCTCAATCCAGCGATGTCTACGAGTGCCTCTCCCTCCTGATTGGCTGAGACACAGCAGCGGCACTATTGGCTCCCGCTGCTGTCAGTCAACGTCAGATAACCAATCAGGAGAGAGAGGGTGTGGGGCTGAACCACGGCTCCATGTCTGAATGGACACAGAGCTGCGGCTCAGCTCGGGTGCCCCCAACCTGCTTTCTGTGGGGGCACTAGACAGGAGGGAGGGGCTAAGAGAGCTGGTGAGGGACCTGAGTTGAGGAGGATCCAGGGTGCTCTGTGCAAAACCATTAAATAGGGCAGGTAAGTATAACATGTTTGCTATATTTAAAGATAAAAAAACGAGACTTTAGTGTCACTTTAAGCCTTTTGCCTGGGATTCCACCCCCATCACAATCCAGCACTGTGTATGAGAGCAACAGCTCTCCCGGCTCTGTTCCTCCTCACAGGGCAGGTCGAATGGCTCCCGATGCTGTCAATCAAGCTCGGGGGGTGGGGCCCCGCTGTCTCTGTCTATGGACACAAGCAGTGGGGCTTGGGTGTGATAGGAAGCGGCTTCCTATGGGGGTACTAGATGAAGAGAAGGAGCCGGTCCTGCTGGGGGGTTCCCGGTAAGAGGAGGATTAGGGCTGCTCTATGCAAAACCATTGCACAGAGCAGGTAAGTATGACATGTTTGTTATTTTAGTAAAAAAAAAAGAATCTTTACAAACATTTTAACCACTTGCTGACCATATACAGTACATATACAGTGAGAAGGCGGCTCTTCTCCGCCAGATCACGTACCTAGTACATGATCCGAATGCTGGGGAAGGGAGCACGCCCGCACCCCCCCCGCCCCCCTGGCTGTGCTGCGAATGGCTGCAGCACTAACCAATCAGTGAGTGCTGATTAGTCGCTGACACCCAACGATTGGCTCCGGACCCTACCGCAGCGATGAACGTTTTTTTTCTACCTGCAAAGCAGGAAGTATAAAAAAGAACATTGTTTAGTAAAAACAGCACACAGTGCAAAGTAATACATATTAGCCACACATTTACCCCTTGATTGCCCCTTATGTTAACCGTAACAGTGCATATTTTAAGCACTGATCACTGTATTGGTGTCACTGATTCCCAAAAGTGTCAGTTAGGTGTCTGATTTGTCCGCCGCAATATCGCAGTCCCGCTATAAGTCACTGATCGCTGCCATTACTAGTAAAAAATAAATAAATAAAAAGTCCATAAATACATCCCAAAGTTTTTGTGCAAACCAATCAATATACGCTTATTGGGATTTTTTTTTTTACCAGAAATAAGTGGAAGAATACATTTTGGCCTTAATTGAAGAAAATCGATTTTTTTCAATTTTTTTTATTGGATGTGTTTTATTAGCAGAAAGTAAAAAAATATTGTTTTTTTTTCAAAATTGTGTAAAAATTTTTTATAGCGCAAAAAATAAAAACTGCAGAGGTGATCAAATACCACCAAAAGAAAGCTCTATTTGTGGGAAAAAAGGACATAACTTCAATTTGGGCACAAAAGTCAGTTGGGCAGTTAAAGGTACACGGTCAAGTGATTAAAGTTACACCAAAATACCTAAACCCTCCCCCCTCAAAAAATAGTAGAACATTGGGTAAAGATGGCTAGTTGGCAAAACGAGTCACATGAAATTCATATAAATTTGCCATTCATGTTTGCAGTATGTCAGTAAGAATTTTGGTATGGCAATAATCCAAGAAGACCAAAGTTTTGTGATGGAAAATCAAGGATGTAGACCAGGGTTCCTCCCAGTGCTGTATTTTGGCCTAGGCCAACAAGGCCCAGGCTTAGGGCGGCACTTTGCAGGGGGGCAGCAAAAAAGCCGCCCCCCCTCCACCTGAGACTCTTTTGGCCACTGGTTGCTAGAGCCGCCTCTCTCATTCCCCCCTCTCTCTTGACCCCCCTCTCTCTCGCTCTCATCCTCCCTCTCTCTCACACCCCCCCTCTCTCTCTCACCCCTCCTCTCTCTCTCTTTCAGCCTCCTCTCTCTCTCTCTGGCCACTGGTTGCTAGAGCCGCCTCTCTCATTCCCCCCTCTCTCTCATCCCCCCTCTCTCTCTCTTTCTCTCATCCTCCCTCTCTCTCACACCCCCCTCTCTCTCTCTCTCTCACACTCCCCTCTCTCTCTATGGCCACTGGTTGCTAGAGCCGCCTCTCTTATTCCCCCCCCCTCTCTCTCACCCCCCTCTCTCTCACCCCTCCTCTCCCTCTCTCTCTCTCACTCACTCCCCCACTCTCTCTCTCATCCCCCCTCTCTCCCTCTCTCTCCCTCACTCACCCCCCCCTCGTGAGATCTCAGGGGTTAATGCTGGGACTTGTAGTTCTTCAATTTTGGAGGGAGCCACATCCGTTAAAAAAGGAGTGGGGCAAATTTACATAGGAGGGGGGGCACCCAATTTTAGTCTTGCCTAGGGCAGCACGAAACCAAAATACACCACTGGTTCCTCCTGAGGTTGCCTGGGGTTAATTGAGCAATGGGCAATTTCTGCCTCTCAGATAAGTTCCCAATGACACTATTGTTCCTTTTAGCTATCTGTAAGGGGTTAATTCTTCCCAATTATGATAAGAGTAAGGAGCATGCTTCCCATTGACTGTCACACTAATGTGTCATGAGTTGTAGATTTTTAATTTTTAGCAGGGGTTCCCCGAGACCAGAAATTTATTTCCAGGGTTCCTCTGTGTTGAAAAGGTCGAGAAAGGCTGATCTAGATAAAAACCACACAAGGAAGTATGCATTCATCACACTGTCAAGATGATTTACGAGAGAAATTGAGAACATTCACTCAATACATTGTGAGAATATTCACTTCAGTTTTCCAGTCATGTGCAGATGAAATAGGTAAACAGGAATTTTCTTTTCACATGATTGGATAAGTGAAGCGAATCTTCATACAATTTATTCTGTGAACATTCTTAACTCCTTTAGTAAATCAGCCAGCATTGCAGGTTATTTTGTATGACATCCAGAAAATCACTGGTCTGTCTAAAAAGATTAGCGGCAGTCAAGATATAGTGTATCTATCTGTTAGTTTTATAAGCGCCGGTTCACATATATACGATGACAGACATCGCATGTGATTCACAGCGCACTGCTCTGCAAATCACATGCAATGTCTATGCAATGCAAATTCAGCCATACAGATTGTATGGCTGAATTTGCATTGGATTCGGACACAACTCGCACAGGACCCTTTTTTTGGGTCAGCACTAGAATCAGGGTTTTCACACCAATGCGATCTAATTCATACCTGAACTGACAGTTCGCACTGGGATATGTGAACTGATCTGGGGGTGTCGTTAACTATGTATTGACAGCCCCAGCGATTTGCATATGGCAGTGTGAACTGCCTATAAGTCGGATGCGATGCGGGAACCCAAAGTGGATTCGCTGGGTTCCCGTATTGCATATGTGTGAACCAGGACTCAAACCAACTGCAAACTGCAAACTGCGGTTTAGCAACAGCATTGGTGTATCTGCAGTTTTTGTGTGTTTTACCCAGGGTTTAAGCTGTGTTCCCATAGACTTTCAATCAGGTTGCGTGGTTTTGGAGCGCTTTCAGAAAGCACACGAAAAGTCCTGCATGCTGCATCTTTGGTACACTTTCAGAAAACGAGCCAAAGTTGCATGACCCCTGATAGAAAACCTAGAAAGACTGTGGCTAAAACCAGGGGTAAAATGCACGAAAACTGCAGATACACCCACGCTGTTGCCAAACTGCAGTGCAGAAGTGTGAAGCCAGTATAAAGCCTTGTGTTACATGAATAAAAGATTGACTTGGAATGAATTTATTTATATTGTAATGAAATCAGTGTTATGCAGAGCCATGTCTGGTGGTCAGTTCTCAGTATGAATCAGCATCTGTATGATGAGACACAACAAGCTATTCAGAACAGAAATCTAGTGTTGGAAAACTCTATAGTAGAGCAAACACAAGGGTCAGCATAAGTAAAAATCCTCATGAACTGCTTTCAAACACGATCTGTGCCTTGAAGCTCGTCAAAGGACCAAAGTTGCACACTGTTAAGGATGGGGCTGGAAGAAGTTTTCAGTGGCGGAAGTGCCTTGATATGATATCTATTGCACAATATTTACTTGCCAAACATATAAAAAAATGTATTTAAAAATTAGTTGTGAATCAGAAGTTACAGTTATTTGTGTCTTGTCCACTAGATGGCAGGTTTGTATCAGAAAACACAAAAAGAAAAACTATGAAATCTTGAGGTCATAGAGCTGATAGGACAATAGGATTTATTTAAATATCACCACAAAGCATAGGTATCATTATGAAACAGAATTGATTCTCGGAAATAGTTGTTGATTTTGTGAAGAAAAATGACTATTTCCACAGTATGCATAGATGTAACATTAGGAAATCATTTACTGGCGAAAGAAATCATCATCTTTTTTTTTTTTTTTTGAGAAATTATTTTTTTTATTTGTTTTGCAATAGTGCAATTACAGTACAAAAAACAGTATGCAGCATAAAGAACAAACACTGCCAAAAAAAGGAAAAAACAAAAACAAAACAAAAGCACGCTTACAATACAATCCTGCAGTGTACAACTGCCAACAGAGGTAAAGGGATGCATGCATAGAATGTGTATACATGCAATTGCTCACTAAAACAGGAGTACTATCTTCAATACCCGACTCCCAGTGTTACTAACGAAGCAGCAGAGGATTTACAAGGGTAAGAGGAGTGCTAGGCAATATTGAGGCCATTCTAAGAGAGTGGGAACCCACTGACTAAATAGGGTAACTACTAATGAGATACAGTATAGGGACATCAGGACAGTGAAGCTGTCAATAAAGCATCTTCATTTTTTTTACTCACTAATCACAATACAAAATAAAATTTTCAGTGTTTGCATAGAATATCATATAGAGATACTTCATCTATTACCATCCTTGTTGGCATATTTAACCACTTTAACCACTTTACCACCGGAGGATTTTGCTGTCTTACGTCCAGGCCACTTTTTGCGATTCGGCGATGTGTGAATTTAACTGCCAATTGCGCGGTCGTGCGACGCCGTACCCAAACAAAATTTTCGTCCTTTTTTTCCCACAAACAGAACTTTCTTTTGGTATTTGATCACCTGTGCGATTTTTACTTTTTGCGCTATAAACAAAAAAAGAGTGTTTATTTTGAAAAAATAACAATATTTTTAACATTTTTTTATATGAAATTCCCCCCAAAAAAATGTAAAAATCTAATTTTTTTAAAATTTCTGGCCAATTTGTTTTCTGCTACCTATGATTGGTAAAAAAAATCACAATAAGCATATTTTGATTGGTTTGCGCAAAAGTTATTGCGTTTACTAACTAAGGGAAAGATTTCTGTCATTTTTGGTGTTCTTTTTTTAATGCGTAATGGCAGTGATCTGCGATTTTTTTTTTGCGGGGCTGCGACATTGCGGCGGACAGATCGGACCCTCGACTGACATTTTTGACACTTTTGGGGGTACAAGTGACATTACTGCAGTCATCAGTGCTATATATATGCACTGTTACTGTAAAAATGACACTGGCAGGGAAGGGGTTAATTTTATTGGAGAGGGAGGGGTTAATGTATGCCTGGTGCTTACTAACGTGTGGGGGGGGAGGTGACTTAGTGACATAAGGACAAATTGCATGTTCAGCTATGCTGAACACTGCAATCTGTCACTCCTTGTCACTGAGGAGATCCGCCCGCTCTGTTTACACAAGCGGGCGGATCTCCAAACTTGATTCCCCGATGATCGGGGAAGAGCAGCAGTGATCGCCGCCGCTCCTCCCCTGGCCCGACTCCCGCTTTGACTGAAAACAGGGGGAGGAGTCCAGCGAAGTAGGTCTACGTCGCTGGATGATAATGAACCACTTTGCCGCAGTACAGTCAACGTGACTGGTCGGCAAGTGAATAAAACCAGGCCTAATTTGACACTTGGTGTTTACAAGCTAAAATCTGTTTTTTTTTTTTTGCTACAAAACTACTTAGAACCCCCAAATATTATATATATTTTTTTTAGCAGAGACCCTAAAGAATAAAATGGAGATCGTTGCAATTTTTTTTTTTACACCGTATTTGCGCAGCGGTCTTCCAAACGCAGTTTTTTTTTTTTTAGAAAAAATTCACTTTTTTAATTAAAAAATAAGAAAACAGTAAAGTTAGCCCAATTGTTTTCCATAATCTGAAAGATAATGTTACGCCGAGTGAATAGATACCCAACATGTCATGCTTCAAAATTGCGCACGCTCGCGGAATGGCGACAAACATTGGTACTTAAAAATCCCTATAGGTGACAATTTAAAAATGTCTACAGGTTACCAGCTTATAGATACAGAGGAGCTCTAGGGCTCAAATTATTGCTCTCGCCCTGATGATCGCGGCGATACCTCACATGTGGGGTTTGAACACCATTTACATATGAGGGCGGGACTTCCGTATGCTCTCGCTTCTGCTCGCGAGCTAACGGGGACAGGGTGCTTTAATTTTTTTTCTTAGTTATTTTATTTATTATTTTTTATTTTTACACAGTTTAAAAAAATAAATAAAAGTTTTGATCATTTTTATTCCTATTACAAGGAATGTAAACATCCCTTGTAATATAAATAGGCATGACAGGTCCTCTTTATTGTGAGATCTGGGGTCAAAAAGACCTCAGACCTCACAACTACACTAAAAAAGAAAAAAAAAGTGTTGAAAAAAAAATCGGCCCTTTAAACTGGTTGCTAGGCAACAACGTTTGATGTCGCTCTGGTCTTTCAAGACCATAGAGTTGAGTGAGGGCCATCTTGCCCTCACTCGACTTCCTGTTTCTGATTCTGAGGATCCGGGACCAGATCATTTTCCTCCCTGCCACGGGTCCGGTAAGCGGAGAAAACGGCCGGGACGCGGTGGGAGGGGGGGGCACCTCCTCCGCCGCACCGTAAGGGTGATCCCGCGGCAAATCCGCCACTGGGACCACCCTTATCTGAAAGCCGATCGCCCGCTGTTTTTAAAATTACCAGGGTTATGGCAGCTATCTGCTGCCATAACCCCGGTATTTAGCGTCAAAATGCGTAAAACTGCGGCGGGCGGTCGGTAAGTGGTTAAAGTAGAACTCCAGCTTTTCCTCCCCAAAACAACAGATGCATTGTGCATGCAAATGAATAACAATTCTAGTGTCATTTTATCTGTATCTTACCTTATTTAGCTGTAAAAAACAAGTTTGCGTGTCTGTGATGTCACTCCTTCTCCTGGTTGAATTTCAAAGTTCTTTGACTTCCTTTTTCCTTCATTTACCAGTCCTGATACTACATGTCCCATCATGCTTTGAGCCTCTGTAGTTTAGGGCCGGTGTAACGTTAGAAAACCATACCTCGTTAGAATTCCATACCCTCGTCACTTCCTGTCTGAAACAGCTGAGCAGCGTAGCAGTGCGCATGCTCAGAACCCCGGATACGTGATTGCACAGCAGAGAAGTTCACAAGTACGCATGCTCGGAGGGAATGAAATTATCACGGCACTGTGTGTAATGTTATACTTGCGGCGGTTACATTAAAACAGTTGGGCTGCAACGTGGGGCATCTCCTCTCCTATCCCTGACACTTCCCTGATCTCGGCTAATAAATATAAAAGCGTTGGCAGGTGTATGAAATGTAAGTGACGGCGATTTCGGCTCCGTGATCCGCTTTTATATTTATTAGCCGAGATGAGGGAAGTGAGAGGGATAGGAGCGGAGATGACTCATGTTGCAGAGGAGCTGTTTTAATGTAATTGCGGCAAGTATAACATTACACACACTACGGTGAGAAATCCATACCCTCCGTAGGTGCACCGGAAGTGACGAGGGTATGGTTTTCTCACGGGTATGGTTTTTTCACGGAACACCGGCTATGGGAAGATCTTGTAGCAATTCTGGGAATTGATGTGGGCGGGTCCGAATGCAGATCACTCTTCAGTCTGCAAAGCAGGTGTAAATGTGTCATTCCTGTCTTGCAGCATGCCAAAGAATAATGTCTTACTGCAATTCTACAGGGAATTATGAAGGTGTTTTCTCCATATGTAAATGAATCAGATCACAGAGAGCCGGGCTCTGGGAGGGTTGGATCTGAGGGGTGGGACTCTCCCTGTTCACACTGGTCGGCATATTTAACTGGGCAGGATTGAGTTCTATTTTGTGATCCATTCAATCCTGTGCAGCAGCAGCACAGCTAACAATCAGAACAGGGTGTGTATAAAGGGGTTTCCTTTTGAATAATGCTGTGATCTGTGAGAAGGGACTTGAGAGGTTTGGACTCTTCCTGTAGGTGTGACTGGTGGGATTAAATTCTAATTAGGATTTATTCCATCCCACCCACCATCAGAGCTATGAAGGAAATTTCATCATTTGCAATCTCTGAAAGACTACAGAGGAGTGTGTTCTAGGCTAGAGATTGAGCAGGAAGTGGCTGTAAGGCCCTCAGTCTACATACAGAGTATACATAATGTCACATGGTACAAAGCCAACACTAAACCCACAATATCAGAGGATCTGCATACAACAGAGCAACATGGTACAGAGAGGTATGATCTATGCTGGGACTGATCATTCCATTCACTTCTAATGAATAGAAAGTTGGAGTTCAGATTTAAATATACATTGATAGAGAAAGTGTGCTGCTGTTGCATTGAACTCTTGTATATCACTGTTATGTGTCATCTCACATAACAAAATGCAGTTCATCAGTGGCGCTAGCCTTAAGTCTTCTGCAGGGTAGCCTAGGTCTTGGGTCAGCAACTGATATCTGCAAGGCCTCAAGAACCTGGCACTGGTGTTGATTTCAAGACCCCATAATTGTTTGTGTTTAGGCAAGAGCAGCAGCTGGGCAAGAGTTATGCTGTTTAATCTCTTGTGTTATGCAGAATCTCCTAATTCATGTGCATACAGCTCTTTCTCTGTAAAAGAAAATGTAATTAATATTAGTTATGAAGGTCAAGCCTTAAAAAACAAGCTACGGTATATAAAAATGTTTAAACATTTATTAACAATAAAATGTTATTAAACCTACAATTGTAAAAATATAGTGCTGCAGACCTCAGCGCTTATTTCCTTTGTTCTGTGGTTTTCTTTTTGGAAAAGTTTAGTTTTCCGTTTACTTACACTGTGTTACTAAACCCAGGACCCTGTATTCATTATATCTGGTCTCCCACAGTACACATAACATGGAAATGTAATTATTTTAGTAAATATAAACTGCTAAATACCTTTTCTCATCAGCAGTACTGTACAGTATATAGCAGTATTATGACTTCTATCAGTGTTTGGCCGAGCACTGGTTAAAGCTTGTAGGAGGAGTTATCATTTTCGTCTGACTGTCTTATGAGGCTGCATGACCCCTGACCCTCTGTTTGGAGAGTGCTGATTGGCCCTGTGCCGATCACATGCACCCTCCCAAAAAATCTCTCTAGCAATGCACACCAAACTGAGCATGTGCAAAGTGGCCGCAAGACTGTGTTCTATTAGCAGATGGATTGGGGATAGTGGAAGAAGGGGAGGATTAGAGAAGATGGGATCAAACAGCCTTTTTGCACAATGCAGAGGGTAACCCCTTAGGTTCCACAGAGAGTATAACAAGCATTGTTTACTGCATATACACACTGATTTTACTGTTGTGGGTTTAGTAACACTTTAACTTCTGTCTCTTCCAATCCTGTTCTCTCTGGGTCCTTTTTTCAGGTGGCTTCATTCCTCTACAGAGTCCCTTGGAACCATCCTTGTGTGTGCACTCATGGCTGGCACCTACATGTGTCAATAGATAGGGATAGCTATATGACAAGCCACGTCCCTGCTGCCCCATCCTTTCCCTCCACGCACGTGCACTGAACACTCTGAACACTCTGAACAGTGGATGTGAGATGCTTAAGGCGCATGCTCCTCTGCCTGGAAGTTTAGGGAACTGCTCTGTGGCAGTTTATTCAACAATGTAAGTTTTCTTTTGCACATAAATTAGCACACTTTGTACCGGGGGAATGTCTAATGTATTGTAAGCAGCATTGTAATTAAAAAAAGAGAGTTTAGTAATACTTTCACAGATTGGTCAGTGTATGTTTGAAACGTCAGCACTAAATATATCTAACATACTGCTTTAACATACTAACCTGCCTTTTCATAATATCATTTTTTTAAAATATATTTTTATATTTTTTATAATAAAAAGGTAATGTTCCTTTACATAATATTCTATGCAACCAGGCCAGTCAATACTGGAGGTACCTAGGAAATCCATGAATGGTGTTTTATGCTGATGGTCTGCTGTTGAAAGCCTGGAATCATCCTAATGTTACTATGCCTTGTTGATCTCTGTGATTGGGGATCAAGATAATCTGGTAAGAGGCTCGTTATGTGATGAAGGGCACAAGGGCACGTGTGCTTTCCAAGAATTGTACATTCTGTTGGTGGACTCCTGGAATTTCTTATTTACTTCTGTTTGAATATACTCACTTTTCTATATCGATTTATTTTCACAACATTTGGAAATCACTGGGCTTTTATGTTTTTAGTGATGTTTGTGTCTGTATGTGCACTGACTTTATGAGGATAGAAAATTAGAAGATGTCATTGTTGATGTGTCTTTGTAAGTGCAGGTCAGTGGCTGATATTTTCATCCTAGCCTCCCTACTTACAGAGCCACCGACCTGGAACAAGCATTTGCATATCAGGTGTTGGAATGTTCAATATAAATATGTTTGTTTCTGATCTTTGTGACCTTGGAGAAAAAAAATGTCTCTTGTTAGAAAATATTTGTTCTTTTAACTTATCTGTGGAGATTTGTTAAAAAAATAATATATAGTGCAACAAGAGGCAGAATTTAAAGGTTGTCCCAATTATAGTTTTCGAAAGGGCATCACCCCAATAGTAAATATCGAATATAAAGCAAATATGTGCAGGACTTTTAAATATGCCATCCAGGAGACCTTATACCATAAAACACATCAGCACATAAATATATAAAACTACTGAGTATTTATTTCACAACTATATAAAATAGAGGCGAAAAACACCCTAACCATACAGTATAATATATATAAGACACAGACAATGCAAGTCTAGCGCCCCAACACAATATTATTCTGTCAACGAGTTTTTGCTTTTATCAGGACATGAGCACAAACAATAAGTCTTCAAATTACTGAAATGCAGGTCTATATATATATATATATATATATATATATATATATATATATATATAAATAAAAGTGAGTACATCCTTCACATTTTTGTAAATATTTTATTATATCTTTTCATGTGACAAAACTGAAGAAATGACACTTTGCTATAATATAAAGTAGTGAGTGTACAGCTTGTATAACAGTGTAAATTTGCTGTCCCCTCAAAATAACTCAACACACAGCCATTATTGTCTAAACCGCTGGCAACAAAAGTGAGTACACCCCTAAGTGGAAATGTCCAAATTGGGCCCAAAGTGTCAATATTTTGTGTGACCACCATTATTTTCTAGCACTGCCTTAACCCTCTTGGGCATGGAGTTCACCAGAGCTTCACAGGTTGCCACCGGAGTCCTCTTCCACTGCTCCATGACGGCATCGCAGAGCTGGTGGATGTTAGAGACCTTGCGCTCCTCCACCTTCCGTTTGAGGATGCCCCACAGATGGTCAATAGGGTTTAGGTCTGGAGACATGCTTGGCCAGTCCATCATCTTTACCCTCAGCTTCTTTAGCAAGGCAGTGGTCATTTTGGAGGTGTGTTTGGGGTCGTTATCATGTTGGAATACTTTCCTGCAGCCCAGTCTCCAAAGGGGAGGGGATCATGCTCTGCTTCAGTATGTCATAGTACATGTTAGCATTCATGGTGGGGTGCCCCAAGGCTCAGTCCTGGGACCAATTTTGTTCAATTTATTTATAAATAGCATTGAGGATGGGATCACTAGCTCAATCTCAGTTTTTGCAGATGACACAAAATTAAGCAGGGCAATAACTTCACATCATGATGCAGAAATCTTACAGAATGATCTGAACAAAATAACAGAGTGGGCAACAACATGGCAAATGAGGTTTAATGTGGAGAAGTGTAAGGTATTGCACTTGGGGACTAAAAACATAAACGCAAAATACGCATTAGGGAGGAACCTCTGTGGGGAAGCAAGAATGGAGAAAGATCTGGGAGTCTTAGTAGAAGATAGACTAAGCAATAGCATGCAATTTCAAGCTGCAGCTGCCAAAGCTGGCAGAATATTGGCATGCAAAAGGAAGGGGATATATTCCAGAGATAAATCTATAATCCTACCACTTTATAAAACTCTGGTCCGGCCACACCTGGAGTATTCTGTCCAGTTCTGGTTGCCAATCCTCAGAAAGGATGTGCTGGAACTGGAAAGAGTCCAAAGAAGGGCAACTAAGCTAATTAGGGGATTGGAGGACGTAAATATGAGGAGCGCTTACAAGCACTCGATTTATTCTCCCTAGAGAAGAGACGCCTGAGAGAGGACATGATAGCGATTTACAAATACCTCGGCGGTGATCTCAGCATAAAAAAAAAACGATTCAGTCACAAGGAGTGCAAGAGAACACGAGGCCATTAAATGCGATTCGAGGAGAAGTGATTTAACCTCAGGCTACACAAAGGGTTTTTTGCAGTAAGGGAAATAAGATTGTGGAACTCGCTTCCACAAATGGTAGTAACTGTGGGGAGTATGGCTACTTTTAAAAGACTCTTGGACATACATCTCAAACATCAAAACATTCAGGGGTATGGGAAATTAATATACGTCCACACACACACCAACACAGGTTGAACTGGATGGACTATTGTCTTTATTCAACCTCAACTACTATGTAACTATGGTTCCCTCAATGAACTGTAGCTCCCCAGCGTTGGCAGCACTCATGCAGCCCCAGACCATGACACTCCCACCACCATGATTGACTGTAGGCAAGACACACTTGTCTTTGTAATCCTCACCTGGTTGCAGCCACACACGCTTGACACCATCTGAACCAAATAAGTTTATCTTGGTCTTATCAGACCACAGGACATGGTTCCAGTAATCCATGTCCTTAGTCTGCTTGTCTTCAGCAAACTGTTTGCGGGCTTTCTTGTGCATCATCTGTGGGATGACAGCCATGCAGACCAATTTGATGCAGTGTGCGTCATATGGTCTGAGCACTGACAAGCTGACCCCCCACCCCTTCAACCTCTGCAGCAATGCTGGCAGCACTCATACGTCTATTTCCCAAACACAACCTCTGGATTTGACGTTGAGCACGTGCACTCAACTTCTTTATTCAACCATGGTGAGGCCTATTTCGAGGGGAACCTGTCCTGTTAAACCGCTGTATGGTCTTGACCATCATGCTGCAGCTCAGTTTCAGGGTTTTGGCAATCTTCTTATAGCCTAGGCCATCTTTATGTAGAGCAACAATTATTTTTTTCAGATCCTCAGAGAGTTCTTTGCCATGAGGTGCAATGTTGAATGGCTAATTGGGCCCAATGTGAACATTTTCACATAAGGGTGTACACACTTTTGTTGCCAGCGGTATAGACATTAATGGCTGTGTGTTGAGTTATTTTGAGGGGACAGCAAATTTACACTCACTACTTTACACATTAGCAAATTGTCATTTCTTCAGTGTTGTCACATGAAAAGATATAATAAAATATTTACAAAAAATATATGCAAAAACAAAAAACAAAAACAACAACCAAAAATGATCTATAAAAAATCATCATACATATCATACGACAGTAAAAAAAAAATAGTTTTATCATTCTTTAGAGTGGTATAAGCCATGGAAAAATTTGTCCCAATGGACAGGGAAACATATCTAATAATGTGTATGACACTGTTTCAAAATACTACAAAATAATTGCATTCTGAAAGAAGACCCCATAAAAATATATACAAGCACTAGAAGGAATTCCCAGAAAGGCCTTGGTTTACAAATGAATCTCTGAAAATGAGTTTCAGTTTTGTCAAACAGATATCCAACAATATTACTACCAAAACTGCATAGGAAGCAGAAAACACCCACAGGTCGCCTATAATTTTGGGGAAACAGAATTTTACCAAAAGCATTAGAAGATACAGTATGTGGATGAAATTTAAAGACCTTTTGTAAAAACACTCCCAACCTATATAGAACACATGAGGGACCTTTTTAAAAGCATTGAATACATTACCCTTTGGTGAAATAATGCTTCTGGTAAGCCTGGATGTTAACGCTCTATATAGTAACACTGAGCATAATTTAGGCTTAAGGTGGAACTGAGCTTACCCAAACAACAATGTCTTATATTGTCCCTCCCTCCCTTTTTCACAAATGCTAAACTTTTTTTTGTGTTTTTTACATTTTTTTTTCCTAATTTACCTTCCCTAGGTTCTTGTCTGGGCTGGGCTCGCTGCCTCCTAGGATTGCTACATCATAGCTATTTGTGTGTTAAGCTGGATACACACTATACAACTTTTGTTGTTAGGTTTCCTTTAGATTTACCTTCAACCATGTAGTGCAAGGGTCTGCCTAAATGCATACAAATTGAAAGTGTTTAGATTTGACCTCATATTATGAGGTTTTGGTAATTCTAAAGGGAAAAAATCTAAAGACAATTGTATAGTGTGTATGGCCCTTTAGTAAGCTGCAATTTGTGCACAGAAGATGTCTGCTCATTCACACAAATACCATGTGCCACTACAATGCCTATTCACGAAAAGCAGGTGGAAGCTGGTGGCATTTGTGCACCCACATGGACATTTGCGTCCAATCTCTGCAGCTGCAAAATGCCTGGAAGAGATCGGTGGTGCATTTGCTCACCCACCATTTTTTAAAAAGGACGACGTGGAACGGCAACAAGGGGAAGTCATTTGGGAGAGGTTGGGCCTTATTTTTGGGGGATTTACTTTCAGCAACAATCAAATTTTGTTTTGACATTATTGTATTTGGCCTCTAAGCCTGGCTACTTCCTTTTCAACAATAAGAATTAAAAGCAAAAAAGAGGCAAGATGATGGAGATGTGCTGTGCCCCTACCTTTGTCAATATGTTTCTTAACCACTTGCCGACTGCCGCACAACTATTTACGTCGGCAGTCAGCCCCTCACAGGCAGAGCGACGTAGTACTACGTCGCTAGCCTGTGAGGGTCTAGGGAGCGAGCGCGCGCCCCCAGGGGCGCGCTCCCGCTCCTGCGTGGTCACGGACCCCCCCGCGCGTGTGACTCATCACTCGACGATCGTCGGTGCAGAGGGAGAAAGGCAGGCGGCTGATGTAAACAAGCCGCCTGTCATTCTCCCCTGTGTAGGAATAGTGATCATACGGTTCTACTATGTTGGACCGTTGATCACTGTTCCTACACCTCAAGCCACAGCCAATCACAGTTAGAATCACGCCCCTAGGGACACACATAACCCCTCCCTCTCAAAAAAAGTTAACCCCTTCACTGCCAGTGTATTTTTACAGCAACAGTGCATATGTATAGCACTGATTACTGTAGAAATGTCACTGGTAACCCCAAAACGTGTCATAAATGTCAGTCAAGGGTCCATTCTGTCCGCCGCAATGTTGCAGTACCGCAAAAAAAATCGCAGATCGCCGCCATTACGCGTTAAAAAAAAACAACAAAAATGACAAAAATCTTTCCCTTTGTTAGTAAACACGATAAATTTTGCGCAAACCAATCAAAATACGCTTTTTGCGATTTTTTTACCAAACATATGTAGCATAAAACAAATTGGCCGAAAATGTTAAAAAATTTTGATTTTTACATTTTTTTGGGGGGAATTTCATATAAAAAAATTTGAAAAATATTGTTATTTTTGCAAAATTGACGCTGTTTTTTTATTTATAGCGCATGATCAAAAAATCGCACAGGTGATCAAATACCACCAAAAGAAAGCTCTGTTTGTGGGAAAAAAAGGACATCAATTTCATTTGGGTACAGCGTCGCACGACCGTGCAATTGTCCGTTAAAGTCACGCAGTGCCGAATCGCAAAATAGGCCCTGGTCAGGAAGGGGGTTAAATCTTCCGGGGCTTAAGTGGTTAAGGAAACTGCCATGTTAATATGTTCTTCATTGTAGAAGACAACACCTGGTCTCCCTGAATAATAGAATCCCAGTGGGACAATTGTAAGGACTAGTAGAAAGTGCTCTACAAAGAGAAAGAATATAAACGTATTTTTGGGGGATTTACTTTCCGCAACAATCAAATTTTGTTTTGAAGCTATTGGATTTTGCCTCTAAGCCTAGCTACTTCCTTTTCAACAATAAGAATTAAAAGCAAAAAAGAGCCAAGATGATGGGAACATACTGTGTCCCTACCTTTGTCAATATGTTTCTTACGTGGAAGGAGTGTATCATGTATTGTAGAGCATTATTTAAGTCCATTTACCGACTGTTTGTTCATCTCCAAGGCTTTGTTTTTTTGTTGGTATAGTCATCTTATTAAAAGATTCCAGGAAAAATCTGACGAATATGTGGAGAGATTAAATAACAATGTAGGCATTTGCTTCACCAACAAAATATAAATTGAACATATACATTTTTTAGATCTTATCATATATAGAGAAAAATAGAACCCTACAAAAATGTACAGGAAACTGCCACGTTATTATGTCCTTCATTGTAGAAGACAACACCTGGTCTCCCTGAATCCCTGTGGGACAATTTCTAAGGACTAGTAAAAAGTGCTCTACAAATAAAAATTTTGAGAAAGAATATAAACTTCTCTGGAATCTTTTCAAGGAAAGAGAATGTGAATCTTTTAGAAAGAACATGGCTGATTTACTGTCTAAGTGTCACAATACACCTTACAATCAGATCATACAGTATTTGTACAATCAATCTCGGATCCACTCAAACTACGTAATATATATATATTATATATATATATATATATAAAATTATATATATATATATATATATATATATATATATATATATATATATATATATATATATATATATATACCTAGCTGAACTATCCAACCAATCTGTATTCAATCAGGCAGGCCTTTGTACTATATACTTGTCAGAAGATCTAAGATCTTGTTCACATAGGGTACATGAATCCTCGCCCTGTGTCAGGATTGAATATACCTGCACTGGGATGCACAGGTGTTCTGTGCATCCTCATGTAGGCAATCTCATAGCTTTCAATTGGGATGCAGTAGGTGCACAGACAGAGAAGCTGCTCCTAATGTGACATCCGTGTGGGTGCAAGTGCAGGGCCCTGAATGTACCAGAATGAAAATGCACCAGCTGACCTTGCTTAAACAATCCAATGTTAATGGTAGATTCACTTTTTTGTTGTGAAAAATAAAGAAAAACTGCAGCTTATTTTGAACAGTTTAGGTGTTTTTTTTAGGCAGCTCTAGTTTACCCTTTTGGTGAACAATTTAAAGAAAAAAATTACATAATTTTCTGTCTTGGCCTGTAAAGTAATGACACAGAAGGTAAAAAAAAAAGAATGAAGATTTCACCTAGGATAGAGCAGTGTAAAACTGATCATCAGCAGGATAGTTTTAATCAGTGATAATAGGTCTAAGCCTAGGTTCACACCTAATGCAGCTTTGAAATCATGGGAGTTCAGCTGAACTCGCACAATTTCAAACTGGCATTTTAATCCGACTTCGGGGGCGATTTGAGAGACATCTGTGCGGATTCATGCACAGATGTCTATTGAAATTGCCCCCGAAATCGCCAAAAGTAGTGCAGGAACAGATGGTGGCATTGCCGGCAATAGGCGGTGATTTGGTATGAGATTTGACATGTCAAATGGCCCCAATGTAAACAAAGTCTTACTGGTATATGTGCTGATATATTGTAGGGGATATTTACTAAAACAGTTGCACACAGAATATGGTGGAGCTGTGCATAGTAACCAATTAGCTTCTAGTTTTTATTGTCAAAGCTTAATTGAACAAGCTGAAGTTGGAAGCTGATTGTTTACTATGCATGAAAGCACCAGATTATGTATGCACCAATTTTGATAAATCTCCCCCTGTGAGTTTTTAGTTCTTAACCGATATTTGCTATATGTTCTTCTATCCTCACATTTTTAGTTCCCTCACTTTATCCATCACACACACCGCATTGGGCAACTACGTTCTAGTACACACACTACTATTTTTGTATTACATAAAATACACTCATTATTTTGATATTTTTTACTTGTGGTATTGGATTGATACTCTTTGATATATTTTGCCCTTTATATCCCTAAACCATTATTGTTGAAATCTTTTTTTTCCTGAAAAAACTCTTTACAATCTGCTGTCTAATTGTTCTATAATTTACAGCAGTTGCCAATCTACAGGTGCTGGGCACTGGATGTTCGCTGGCACCAGCCGTTTGTCAGTAAAAAACACAGAACGGGGATTTGCCTATGTAAACAAGGACGATATCCATTCTGACAGGGGGGAAAGGATGGGTTTTGTGTTCCTGCAAAGCAGGGAACAAAATCCATCTCTTGCCTTAGTAAAAACACTTCACACAGTACACAAAAACACTGGCTAGGCACACAGTTAACCCTTTCATCGCCCTATATGTTTACCAGCCAGTGTCATTAGTACAGTGACAATGCATATTTTTACACTGAACACTGTATTAGTTTCGCAAAGTGTCAATTAGTGTCCGATTGTCTGCTGCAATACCGCAGTCCTGCTATAATTCGCTGATTGCCACCATTACTAATATAAAAAAAAAATAGATACATTTATACCATAGTTTTTAGACGCTATAATGTTCTTGTAAACCAATCAATATACGCTTATTGTGATTTTCTTTACAAAAAACATGTGTCAGAATACATATTGGCCTAAATGTATGCAGAAATGTGTTTTTCCAAATTTCTCTATTGGATATACTTTGTAGCAGAAAGTAAAAAAAATATATACATATTGTTTCAATTTTGTCGCCCTTTTTTTGTTTATAGCGCGAAAAATAAAAAACGCAGTAGTGATCAAATGCCACGAAAATAAAGCTCTATTTGTTGGTAAAAGGGCATAAATTATATTTGTGTAGAGTATTACACGACTGCGCAATTGTCAGTTAAAGTGCCGTATTGCAAAAAATTGCCTGGTCATGGGGGTGGTAAATCTTCCGAAGGTCAATACTGTTAACTTCTTCCATCGTTTACTATATTCCAAAATAAAAATAACAACATTGTTCATACCCTTTTTCTTCACAGCTTCCTTTATTGCCTTCCTAATCACTTTTTAACTATATCCCTACTCTTGAAATCTATTAGACATTTTCTGACCCTGCTCCTTATTTCCAATTCAGTACAGTTTCATTATAACTATAAAATTAGCCTTTAGGGGTATTCTCTATCCATCTTTTAAAATGACAGCTTTGCATTTACTAGACCATTACAATCAATGTTCTAGTTATAGGTTTAGCCCCTTTTAATTTGATTCTAAGAGCCAGAAAATGGACACCCTCTCAGCTGTAGTCGTTGCTAAATTCTACATTCCATTCTGGGTTATTTAGCTGTCTCAAAAATATTTTTAAAGACTATCGTCAATGTAGCAACACCAAAAAATGAAATTTTCTCCTTTCCAGGAGGGAATGCGGAGTTATTATGTTGTATGTTATGTATGGCTTCAAGTTTTACTATTTTGAGTGTGATTTGTATAAAACGTAATTGCAATTTTATAAATATACTACACATGGAGGAGGGTGCCTATTCTGTCTTTTTACTCCTAGCACAGGGTTTCTCAACCAGAGTTTCGTGAAACCCTAGGGTTCCTCCTGAGGTTGATAGAGGTTCCTCGAGCAATGGGCAATTTCTGCCTCCCAGATAAGTTTCCAATGACACCATTGTTCCTTTTGTAAGGGGGTAATTCCTCCCAATGATGACAAGAGTAAGGAGCATTCTTCCCACTGACTGTCACACTAATGTGTCACGAGTTGTAGATTTTTAATTTTTAGCAGGGGTTCCAAAAGACCAGAAATTTATTTTAAGGGTTCCTCTGTGTTGAAAAGGTTGAGAAAGGCTGGTCTAGCATCTCCTAGCATCCGTAGCCATCAGACCACTGCAAAAAGAGAGAATCTGGAGGTGGGAGGACAGATTTTAAATTGTGTTTAAAATTGTGTATGTTAGCAGCTGAAAGGAGTGTGGATGTGAGTGGGAGAATATTACACAGGACACAGAATGAGTGAAGATTGAACTTTGGAAACAGTTAATATCCACAAGACAGGGGAGCCATGAGTAATTCAGACTGGGATACATTTTTCTACAACACATAATTGTGTTTGGTTTTAAACACATTCAAAGGATTTGTGTGGACACAGAATTACCAATATGGTGAGAACTCCTAAATTTTAAAAGGCCTTTTTTCATTTACAAAAATAAATATATCTATATTATGTATCTATATAAATCTAAAGCTATAATCTGTGTTATTCTAAGCAAAAAGAAACAGTCTTAGTTTTATGTATCTAGTAGTGCAAAGGAGAATGTGTCAGTTGTTCCCAAAGAATGAGCATTGATTTTTGGTTGTTCCCTTTGTGGGGCTGTAACAAAGCTTGATCCGGATGCATATGGTTTTGAAGAGGGCCATTACCAATTGGAATTGTGATCAACAATAATTGCCATGTGAGTAGAGGGATGATCAATGATTTGCTCTTTATTGTAATTTTCTGTGTATAATCAAGGTGTGCGTTTTTAGCTGAGAAATTTTATTGTGTATGTTTAGAACATAGCAAAGCCCTCACTATTGGCCAATCTAAGACAGCTGACCTAGGTTCAGAGGCAAGGAAGTGCACTGTTGGTATTTTTAGGTTACTATGGTGGTGAATAGCAGCATTATTTTGCTTTGATATGTGAAGGGTTTGGGTTTACCGCAAGCCTCCCAACCTTGACTCATACCAGAAGCTCATCCATATTTAGCCACATATCCCCTTCTTCTCTCCTCATCCTAAGGACATAGGGAGGAGGTTTTCTGTAGTCAAAAGAAGCAAACTAGGCAGGGCTAATAAGACTTCTAGAGATGAAACTGTAGACTGCATAGGGCACGTGAATGGATTTCTGCCAGATATAACAAAACAAATTCATTGGTATAGTTAGCAGACTAGAATTAAAGTGAAGTCTATTGCCATGAGTTACATATACTCTAAACCACAGGTGTCAAACACAAGGCCCACGGGCTGAATGCTGCCCACCAGACTATTTTATGTGGCCCTCACACCTATTGTGCCGCTACGCACCCCCCTAGTCTTGCCCCACCTTGTCTCAGCAGTTGGCAGCAGAGAGGATGACACTACTCCTCCACCAGTTCCTGCACTTCTCTGTGCAGCCACGGAGGCACTTGTCTCTGCCACCCTCCTCCCCATCTCAGGAGTTGGCAGCAGAAAGGAGGACATAACTTTCTATAGATCCTACTCCTCTGTGTACAGATGCAGCACCCCCTTGTCTCCGCATCCCCTGGTCTTGACATTCAGCAGACTCTTGCAGTTGACTCCAGCCCTCCTCTGGTCCTATTCCAGACTCTGCACTTTCTGCTTCCCAGCCCCTTCCCTGGCTTCTCTCCAGCAGAAGCACAAGGTAAGAGGGCTGAACTATAATTTAAAGGAGGGTGGGGGACTCTTGACATCTGATGTAGACATCTAGTCTTATGGATACAACCGGCTCTAAACCCTACCAAATTACAGTCACAAATTTGTCGAAAAGCTGGCAAAGGCTAAAAAATCTGACCACGCTAGATTGTATGAAGGGATTTCAATAGGTTCAGTTAGCTAATGAAATAAATATTGAGCTGTTGCAGCATTCCAGATGGCAGGATTGTCAACTAACTCTGACAAGTATGGTTGGAAGGATTGGGAAACAAGGATTTGTGCCCGAAATCCTTGTTTCCCAATCCTTCCAACCATATTAGTTAATTGAGGATAGGGGCACACCCTAATTGGATACCTCATGGCCCAGATTGCTGCTGTCTGTGGACACATGACCTATAAAATAACTCTGACAAGTGTTGCGTTTATGCACCAGAGCTAAATACTTTTGTGGTATAGGACACAGATGGTTAAAATGCAGATAAATATGGAACACTAGTCTAGGCCTTTTTGGGGTTAGCAGGCGATCTATACCATATTTTGCCATATATTGTACCCCACGGTTGGGTCTCATTGGAAAAGGGGCATGTGATAGCATTAGGTGGACTGCTAAAGGTGAAATGGTGGGATTTATGAACAGCACTTTCTAATCTTTTTGTGTTACCTGATTACTTATAACACTTGCAAATATATGAAACTACACACAAATGCTGCTAAAGTTGTTATTCTTGCAGCGTTACTTTAAAGGGTTTAGGGAAGAGGAGCACCCAGTGTTGTACTAAGCCATAAGTATGGGGCAGAGAAGCATAATTAGATAACTGTTGAAAAAAGAATGCTTGAAAAAAAAAAAGTGGAACTTGCTGGTTCTATAGTAGATTCATACTAGTGAGGAAAAGAATGCGGATCCCTCTTTTTACAACCATTTATTTTTATGTAAATTAATTAGCAGGCTTGCTGCATTTCAGTTATGATGCTTTTGTGATGTTGGAAGAGGAGAATGTATGGTTGAGTTAGGAGTCTTGTGGTCATTCCCAGAGGCAGCATTTTCTTACATCAGGCTTGGCTTTAATGCTTGGAACAAACTCAGGGGGCCAACATCTTGGATAAATAGGGAGTTTGTATATAAATCCTACTTGCACCTCATTTAGAAACTTAATTAGCCTCAAAGGTTCATTTATTTTCTATGCAGCGCTGTCTTATGATATATGATCAAACGTTCTCAAAACATAACATGCATGACAAAACCAACATCAAAATAACAAATTCCATCAATAAAATATTCACTTAAATAACATGCATAATTTCCTTCTTTACAAACGAAAGTAAATGTGATAAAACAGAAAACTATATTGTTCTTTAAACTTCACGGCAATTATGTACTATTTTGTAACTGAAATGTGTTTAGATTACAGCTAGCACTACATGCGTTCCCACATATGCATCAGAATAAACCGTTACCTCAGTGCAGCGCTCTCTTTGTGATATGTGATCAAACATGCTCAAAACATAACGTGCGTGACAAAACCAATTACAAAATAACAAATTCCAAAAATATTCACTTAAATAACATGCATACCGTCTTTGTTTATAAACGAATGTCATTAATCAATCAGTAAGTGCTGTATAGTCCTCCTATGTAGTCTGTGTGGCTCAAAGAATTAGTGCTGATATACATAAACCTGCCAAAGATGTTATTCATAGCCTAATTAATTCATGCAAATTGATTGATTAATGTGCAGTCCATATATTTCCCTCTGTAGTGATCTTCCCTTCATTGGCAAATATATATACCCTCACCTCCAGTATTTGACCCAAATTAATGTTAGGTCAAATAACGCTTTTCCCTTTAAACTGGGTAGGTGTAAGTTGAGATGTTTCTCCAGATCCAGTTATCTCAGGAATTCAATCCATCTCCATGCTCCTTCATCATGTCACATTTCTTCCGCCAAAACTTAAATGAAGATAGATTATCATAGCGTAAAATGTTTTCCAATAGTATTTATTAAAATTAAATTGAAAACTCGCATTTAAAAGTGCATATAGTATTCGATGCACTGCAGACAACAAGCCTCTTTACCCTTAAGGGCCCTGGTCTCCAGACACTCACAAGATGGCAGATAACAAACTTTCTGTCATGCGGCTTCTCGTCATCAGCCCCACTCTACGTATTACATCACTAGACTAAACAATTTATTTTCTATTTTAGGCCTTGAAGAGCCAGTATCATCTTATGTCTGCAGGAAGAAAAAATCCAGAAGTCTGCTCTGTTTATTAAAGGATTGCCTTATCCTTCTTGCTTGAAATACAGATGCCTACAATAGAGACACATACTTTTCATAGTCAACTCAATATACAAATCACCTGATATTTTGCACAGGCAGAGGAGGGTGTATGTGGATGTCTTTAGAGCGGGATTTAAATATCATATTAGGGAGGCAACAATGTTAAATATAAATGTAAAGGCATCAAACATTTTCCACTTAGGGTGAAGTTTACCTTAATAGGGATTTCAAAAATGTTTTTGTTTGGATTTATTTTATGCTGATTTAAAGGGAAATTTAGAGGTACTGAGTTGACATCACATTGAGCAGAATGCTTAAATTCAACCTTGTATAACTTACAAAATAACCTGGATAATACTAAAACTGAAAACAAGCACATACCACAAAAAAAAAAAAAAACTCAAAGATCCTTGTTTATTAAAGCATTATACTGTTGCATGCTCAAAATCAGATTTTTTTTACTTATTTTTTTATGCGTTATTGGCTTTTATATAATGAAGTTGGAAGACCGTAGGCAACATATTTGGATACTTGATTTTTCTGCATTTTACTGTTAGCTACATATGGCTTTTACAGATTTTATATAGTACATGTGGTGGAAGACACATCAATTTCCAAATGTAATATCCATCTTCCTGTACCAGTGATGTGACATTACATTTTTGTAACATTTTGTGAGTGCCATCAGCAGTAGGGAATTCCCTATGGCCTAAATGTCATATTGTGATCAATGTTTTGCCAGAAGCTGGTCACTGCTGTAACTTTTCTCCAATTAACAGACAAATAGGTCTTGCTGACTATCTCTGTATCCAACATGGTGCCTTAATAGTTTCATATGCCTCAGAGGGCATAAAACTCTTGATAGAACTTCTAAATCTGTAGCCTCATAACACTGAAGCATGATGGAATTATCTTAGGTTTTCAGCTTTGGGGGGGATTAAAAACAATGTCAATGCCGATCCTTTTTTTTCTAGTACATTGTAAACATTAGCTACACATGAACTGTATCTTACATTATAATATAAGGATATTAAACATTTTGTAAATATATTACGTAGAGAAAGCAAAATAATTCTAGCAAGAGGTTAAAATTGCAGAAACAGTTTAGTGATTGCTGCAGATTCTATCAACATTTATTTTAGCTGGAAAGCAATGTTCTTCTGTTCTGACAGTGGAACATGTTTAGATAATGTTGTACTGGATATGCTTTCACCTCCCATCACATCACTGCAAAACTTTGCCTAGAGCTGAAAACCTCAGAAGGTCAGACTAAACGAATAAACTATTGCTTTTATTCAAACGCATGTATATGAAATGGAAGGAAGTTTCCTTGTAGCAGAATAGTATTTCCAGTTTACATAAAAAAATAGGTGATCAAAATTAAAAGAGAAGTTTGGGTTTATTTTTTTTTTTAAATGTATACTTACCTAGGTGGATGCAGCTGCAGCATCCATCCAATGCTGCATCTGTTCCCCGGCGCCTCTGCACTGAGAACCAATCGATCAAACGTCGCCGATGGCTTGGTTCTGACAGCTCCACGAGAAGAGAGCTGCTGACTGTCACTCAGCAGCTCTCTGCTCTGGCCCCTTCCTGATCATTGGAGCGCCGAGCTGTGGAGGGGCAGGGAGCGGCTGGCTCAGACTCTCAGCGGCTCGCTTAGAGGCTGAGCCGGGTGTTGGTCCAGGCACCTGGTGGATCCCGACTTCCATTGTCATGATGAACCAGTGCCTGGACCAACTTCTGTGATGTTAGCAGAGAGCAGGTCACAGGAGTACAGAACAAACTGCACTCCTGTGATTCATTGCAAACTTTGGCTGTACATCTCCTTTAGGAGGGTAATACTATACTATTGCTATTAGACTTACATTTTATTCTGTTAATCTAGAAAAAAAAAACTTTTTTTGTTTTGGATAGTGCAGAGAAGAGTTAGAGCAGGGGTGTCCAACCGTTTGACCTTCCTGGGCCACATTGGAAGAAGAGGAATTGTCTTGGGTCACACATAAATTACACTTACAACAAGGATAGCTGATGAGCAAAAAAAGTCAGGCAGATCACAATTTAAGATCACTGATACAGATAAAAGGGTTGATTTACTAAACTTGGAGAGTACAAAATCCGGTGCAGCTGTACATGGTAGCCAATCAGCTTCTAACTTCAGCTTGTTTAATTAAGCTTTAAAAAGAAAACATAGAAGCTGATTGGTTTCTCTGCTGAGCTGCACCAGATTTTGCACTCTCAAGTTTTAGTAAATTAACCCCAATGCACCTATCTGAGTAATACGTTCATTTTTTTTGTAATGTTTTTTATTATAATAGTAACAGAGGGCAACCTAAAACTAATATTATATTTGACACTGTTTTTGATAAATTAACAAATCAATACCTGGTTTGAATAATGTAGTAGCAATTCTCAATGAATTCTCAAGGTGCTCATCAGATGTTTTAGTTCTAATTTTGCTCTTCATGTGCTTCATCCTTGGAAATAGTTGCTCACAAATATAGGTGCTGCTGAAAACTGGTGACATGAATAAAGCATGATTGTGAAGAGTGAGATATGTTTTTTTTGGGAAGATACAACTAATAAAAGTAAATTTTAAAGAGACACTGTCAATTTTTTCTTTGGCCACGTGTCTTTGCTAAGTGTAAAAACATTTTCACAAATAAATCCCCCCAAAAATCAACATTTTTAAATAAGTTTACGATTTAATGTTGGGCCCCATTCATAGTCATCTTGTGCCACAGGTTTGACACCCTTGAGTTAGAGCCTCAGAAGTAAGAGGAAATATGTCCAGCAGGAAAAATGAAAATAACAAAAACCATAAATGGGTACCAAAGCCATTCTTATTGATAGCTACTGTAATTTATCTGGTCAGATGTCAGTCAATAAAAACTATAGCAAAAATGGAAGGGGGTCCTTCTATCATTTAGAAGGGTATTAACACTACATGGTTGAATGCCAAATAGAGGGTTTTCCATTATTATTGAAAGTACTACAATTTATTTTAAATACTACAACGTATGTAGTTGTTACACTAGTTACTTTATAATTTAATGCTTTTAAATGTACCTCTCTGTTTCAATCTGCAGCTTCTGTAATTTTTTACATAGAACCAATAGAATGCCCACAGAAATCTCCTTTCATGCTTTTGGAATTGGCTCATTGCTTTATCCATAAATCTGCACTGAGATACAAATTTCAGGCATCCCAATAGAAGTTTCAATATTTATGAAATACTCTGAGACAGGGATCCCCAAAAATTAAACACTTTTGCTGCCACTGATGTAAGGTATATGGGGGCACAGAACCGCTTCCAGTTGGCCAGGTCAGTATGCCTTACATCGGCTGCATTCCCCTTTTTGCTATGAACTCATGGCCACTTCAGTGACCATTGAATTATAGGAGAAGTGTACTCCTGACTGTTTTGATTAAATAAATAGCCATGATCAGTGGCTGACAAGCTACTGATCATAGTAATTAATTCAAAAATGACCCCCCCACCCCTACCACGAAACCTTTAGAGAAATGCTACTCTACCAGCAGGGATCCTCACTACTGAGAGCTGGTCTGCATTGCCCAATTCTCCACCCCTATGCCCTCTGATCCCCTCCACCTCTCCCTTTCCTGTGGCAGTGGAGTCAGCAGGCTGGGCAAGAGAGAAAGAGCTGGAGATAATACAGTGACTTGCAGATGGCTGGCATTCAGTTCCATTCTGAGTCCCCTACACAGCCTGCTGTGGCCATTGACCCCCCCACCACCACTACCACCACTGCACTCCCCATCGCCAGTAGAGGCAGAGATGGTGGGCTGTGCAGGGGGAAAAGACTGCCAGGGTCCATGGAGAGGACCCAATCCTTCAACGTGGCTGAGTGGAGGATAAGTAAATATGAGTGACATATTTGCCAATCCAGGGTCATCAGTGTTGACCATCTGGTGTTTATTCATAAATATTGAGATTGTAAACTTGAATGGCCATTCACATCTACTATCTCATCCTTTGGGAATGAACAGGAAGCACTTCATACAGAGGACTTCCTGTTCCGTGTAGTAAGTGAATCTGTGGCGTCAATAGAGGAAGAGATTCTGTTCGTTCTCAATTCTTTCTCTATTTAAAAAGTGAAATATCAGGGATATGTTTAGACCCTTTTAACAAATGTGTGATGTGAGAGTTCACACAAAATTGTTAATCGCCCCCGTATGTGCCTTGCTAACACACAAGAATTGCAGTGCACCATAATTAAAAAAAAAAAAAAAGAAAAATAGAAAAAAGGGTACATGCACCTCTTTGATGTTATTCATGTGCATTGGGGAGCCCATTCAACACACTCTAATGTGTGTAAAAACATGCATTAATGCACCTGTGTATCACATGGTTTTGAACTGTGCCAATGCTGCCTGGCAGCCCTTTGAGGGGTTCTAAATTAAGGGAGGCAGGAGCAGGCTTCCTAATCATGTGACTTCTGTGATTGGAAGCTTCTGGCAATAAACAATGATCAGGGGCTGTCCATGACAGCTTGGTCACTGTGTTGGGAGTGCAAGGAAGTAGTGGAACCGCACTCAGGTAGATGAAAGTAAAAGAAATACTTTTTATTCTTCAAATCATATATGGACAGACAGTGCAGGGAACAGGTAATCCAAGGTTAACGCGTTTCACGGCACACACAGCCGCTTACTCATAACCGGTTTTACTTTCATCTACCTGAGTGCGGTTCCACTACTTCCTTGCACTTTATCCGGATGACGGGTCTTACCAGCACCACGTCGGACTGATAAACCTGAGCGGCTCTGTCTTTCCTATTACCACTGTGTTGGGAGCACACAGTAAATGTGCTCTCAGCACAGAAAATAAGTTCCCCATGGACACATATGTGTGGCACCGCAGTGTAAAAGTCAAAACACCCCCCTCATTCTTTTTAATTGTGTGATTGTGTGCTGTCATTATGTGAGAGACCTAAATCACATATATAATCAGTTTTCTTGGGGTAAATGCAATTAAACTTAGAATGCACTGTGCCAGGCAACTGTAGATCACTTCAAGTTCTGATGACTAAGTTCTGTGATAAAGCACCAATCATTTCAATAGTGTCAAAGATGTGATATTGCATTGATCCCATACGGTACAGGGAAGCAGAATTTAACTCTCCCGATGCTGCAAATGAAATAATAACTGATGAATGAATTGGAATGTTTTTGTGCAAAGTTTACATTGGTTATGGGCAGTGTGTGGCTTGTGCAGGGTACATATGCTCCTGTGAGGCTCCATTTACACCTGAAACTCCAAATTGCTCAACAAGCCAAATCCCATTGTTTTCAATGGCCTTTGTATACACCTGAGCACTCTGTTGCTTGTAGATGGATGCCTTTCATTAGAAAAAGTACATGAGCTACTTTTCAGACAGGATTGGCCATTTTTGGCCCCACAGGCTTTAATAGAAATACCTACAAACGCTTGATTCAATCGTTTTTGAGCATTTCTTCTGACCTTTTTCGGGCATATTTCAGGCATAATAACTGATCTTCCCTTACTGATTTCTTTTGGAAACAAACAAAAAGCCTGAAGCTTGAATACATATGTAAAATGCCTGTAATACACTTCTAAAAACGCCTGTATACTCTTGCAAAAATGCTAAAAAAAAGCTTAAATAAATAATTCTGAAAATCGCTGTGCTCAGGTGTGAATACAGCCTGAGGTAGTCAGTATTTTAAAGGGTAGATGGTCATAACAATATGCTTGGATGTTGAGTGTCATGTCCAAGCTCAAAGTTTAAAGTGTTCACCCCTCCATTTAGAGGAAAGAATGGGATGACAATGTCTCCATGCAAGGAAATAAGCCTATAAGTTGAGTGGGGTATGTTAGTTACCTTTCTAATAGCTCTATGATTCTCATAGGAGAATTTTGGAATGACAGTGTTGCCTTGTCTATGTTAGATGTGGCTATTAAAGTATCGCTAAACCCACATTATAAAAAACTATCAATACATGCTGTGTTACATGCTGTTCATAGTCACTCAATCACTATGAGATTTTTTTCTGTATTCTGCAAAAACCTAGTTGATCCTTCTGCTCTTTATCTCCACCTTGTGTTCATGTCCCCAATTCAGCTAGGGATTTTGCAGCTGTGGTGGCAACTCTACACGTGCTCAGTTTTCAGTGAGTTTCTATGCTAAGCATTTCCTCCCTATCACATCTGAGAAAACCATGTGACTATAGAGTCACACATGTGTGCATACACACACTGGTAAATGACAGCCCACTCCCACCCTCCTCCTCCATGCCCACTAACCAGCTAAACACAATGGGGGGGGGGGGAATTTCACATGTATATTAATGGAGGATTCACCTCCCTCTTATTTGAAGACACAGGCTGGAGGGGTGTGACACAGTCCGAGACTGGTAGAAATCCACCCACACCATTTTATTGCCAAAAAAAATAATAAAGATCTGATTTCAAATATAGATTTGTATGACAATTCAAAACAGTTTATTGATATTAACTATTTATTTTTATTCTGTATTCCAAAGGCTGTTTTTTTTTTGTTTATTTTGAACATGTGACCAGCAGCAGAGGATTAGAATCTCCTCCTGCCTATGCTTCCCTGCAGACAGGCTGAAAAAGATCTGGGTCATGTGATAGCTGTGTATCGATAAGGAAAAAGGTACTTAGATTTTTTTTTAATAAAAAATTGACAGTGTCATCATCCATATACAGAAATAGAAGGGACAATTCAATGTAAATAAAACAGTGTGTGTTTAGTATTACTTTAAGTACTGTTTTTACCTGTAAAACTGACAATGTTGAAAGAAATGTCAGTTTATTTGTGTGTTACAAATTTTCAAGCAAAGAGAACTGCTTTTAACACATGTTTACTGTGACCTTATGATCTCTCTCCCTGCCTTCAGAGAGAAAGAGTCTAGAAATAGCCAGACAATTGTGTTCAAGTGTTGTGTTGGGGCTTCCAAATTATGATCAGAGAATCTAATTCATTATTAGCAATCTAAACAGGAGTAGTAAGCACAAGGTAGAACATAAATACATTCTAAGAAAATTGACTGGGACTTGGGATGGTTATTTAGTGATAACTGGAAAAATGCACGATAGCCAAACCTACTGTAGTATATGATTTGAAAATGATTGATGACATTATGAAACCATGGTATATTTACTTTCAATAAATATTTATTGGTTTAAATGCAAAGGAAAAAGAATATACAATAAAACAGTGTAGAGGACATCCGTTGTGGAATACATGGGTACAACTCGCGATACATTGTCTGCTACGTCCCCGGCCGGACGGTCTGGGCCAGGCCCGGACCCGCCCCCTCCCGGCGCCCCGCAGGGGAACACACTGCGCCGAGTGGAGGGGAGCGGCCGTCCAGACCCCAACCCACCGCCAACCCCCGGCCTCAGGACATCCATGTAATCTCAGTATTGCACCAGATGACAGTACTATAGTGCATAGCAAGGCCGCTCCAGACGGCACTGTCAAACCCAACGGGATCCCAAGGGGACCGCGTCCGTGAAAGTATAGATCAACGGAGGTACAGAAAAGAAAAAGGAAAAATAGAAAGAGAAAATAAGAAAATCTGGGGAGGAAGAGAGGGAATAGAGGAAGTAGAGAAAGGAGTAGGATATGGGGACAAGGGGAGAGTGGTGTCCAGGTCTGCCTCAAAGAAACCAAAATAGCCGTGGAAAGGTGTTCCCGTGGGAGCCTGCCATGAGAGCCTCTCATACTACTGGGGTCCCGCCAGATATCTCATCCAAGGGTCCCAGGTCTTCTCAAATAGGGGTAATTTGTCCTGGAGGATAGCCACCATTCGCTCATTTACCATAATCCAGGTTAATTTAGCTTTGAGCAGTTCTAGTAATATCACCGGGGATCGCCATGAGCGAGCTATGGCGATCTTAGCTGCTGTAAAGATGAGAGCGACCAAACGTTTGGTGTGTTTAGGGGCCATTGTTATTGGTTTTAGGCAGGTTAACGCCAGTAAGTGAATATATGAAATTATATACTCGGATCCAGAATCTGCGGACCTTGGGGCAGGTCCACCAGATATGCATGACCGTGCCAGACTGACCGCAGCCCCGGAAACACAAAGGAGAGGCCTCCCGGACCGCCGCTGCCAGCCTGACAGGGACCATGTACCATCTCAGAAGAACCTTATAATTGGCCTCTATCAGAGAGGTATTAATCAGGGATTTCGAGTTCAGTACCGCCAACTGGTTCAATTCCGCCCTGTCCATCTCCTCCCCCAGGTCTGCCTCCCACCGGACCATATATGGTAGTTTAACATCGTCATCATGTAACACTGCATATATATCGTAGAGATAAAACCCTTCTGTTTATCAATATTGGTACAAAGATACTCCATAGGAGTTGAGGTAGTTACATCACTGAGGCTCTTTAGAGAGGAAACATAGTGAGAAATTTGAGTATAGCGGTACAACTCCCCCTCCGGGAGAGAGTATTTGTCCTTCAATACGGTTCTGGAGAGAATACCCCTACTATCACATAAGTCTGCTAGACGAAGAAAACCCTTATTGGTCCACCAAGTGAAGGCTAGGGGACAGAGGCCCGGGGGAAACCGTGGATTGCCCAATAGGGGTGCCAGTGGGGCATGAGGAGACCTGAAGCCGTGTCATTTCGCCAATCTGTCCCATATCCCCAAGGACAGGGACAAGGTGGGACACAGGATCGCGGGGCGGTCCTTTGGCAGTAACCACAGTAGATGTTCAATGGAATTGGCAGGAATATGACTGGCTTCAAGCTGCATCCAAATTGGGGCGGGGTTCTTTAGAGTGGAATCTAATCAAATGGGTGAGCTGTGCGGCGTAGTAGTATTTTAGAAAATCGGGGACTCCCAAACCCCCCCTCAATTTAGGTGTAAACAGGGTACGTCTATTCACCCTGGGCCTCTTATCCCCCCATATAAACTGTACAACCTTATTCTGAAATGTTTTAAGATCCGGCATGTTAATGGATATCGTCAAGGTACGGAACAAATAAAGTAATCGTGGCAAAACATTCATTTTCACCGAGTGCAACCTGCCGAACCACGACGGGGGGTTAGTCGCCCATCTGGTGAGATCTGCCCCCAGAGTTTTGTACAGGGGAGGGTAGTTGGCTACATAAAGTGTGGTGATCGATGATGTCAGGTAGATGCCCAAATACGGTAGAGATCCCCCCTGCCACCTAAAAGAGAAAGCGCCCTTAAGTGCCGACACAGTGGCGTCGTCCAAAGTGAGGTTCAGAGCCTGGGACTTGGAATGGTTCACCCGCAGATCTGAGACCGCAGTGAACAATCCCAAGTCCTGAAGCAAGTTGGGAATCTAAACCAACGGGGCAGACAGGTACAACAGAATATCATCCGCGAAGAGGGCACACTTATGTACCCTAGCTCCACAGGGAATACCCTGAATGTTCGGATTGAGGCGTATTTTGATCGCCAAGGGTTCTAAAGCTAGGATAAACAACAGGGGGGACAGAGGACAGCCCTGACGGGTGCCCCTACGAATCTCCAAGTAATCTGAACTATAGCCTTTAATCGACAATTTCGCCACTGGTTCGCCATACAGGGCCCGCAGCAGTGTAAGGAAAGAGGGTCCAAACCCAAATCTCTCGAGTGTGTGCCACAGGTAGTCCCAGGACAGAGAATCAAATGCTTTATGCAGATCGAGGGACAACAACATGCCCTTCAGCTGTCAATCCCCATCCCAGTTAGACTGTAGAGCTGATATGACGTTGATAGCCCGTCTAGTTTGGTCAGAGGCCTGTCTGGTCGGGACAAAACCCACTTGGTCAGGGTGAATATAGTGTGCTAAGAAGGAATTCAGTCTGGTGGCCAGAATTTTAGTCATTATTTTCACGTCCAAATTGATAAGGGAGATCGGTCGATAATTCAAACAGTCGCCGTGATCCCTACCCGGTTTAGGGATGACATGGATGAAGGCATTGTTTTCGTACCGAGGGATGGGGGAACCGCGTCTGATCTCATTAAAATAAGAACAGAGGTGAGGGGCTAGAAGTTCATTGAACTTCTTATAATAGTGGCCCGAAAAGCCATCCGGGCCCGGGGCTTTGGAGGAGTTAATGGATTTTATGGCCGATAAGATTTCAGATTCTGTGAATTCCCCGTCCATAATGTCCCCGTGTTCTGCGGACAATCGCGGAATAGGGAGGTCTCGGAAGAACTCATCCATCCGAGAGCTCTGAGGAGGAATCGGGGAGGAGTATAGTTTAGTGTAAAAATTGTAGAATTCATTAACAATCAATTGAGGATTCTGTGTTCTATTGCCATTGCGAAGTTTCAATTTTGGAAGAGCAGGGGAGAATAGTTGTGGGGTCAGTTTGCGGGCCAGCAAGGTATGAGGTTTATCGCCTAGGGTATAGTAGCGGTTACCCGACCACCGGAGAGATTTTTCTGCGCGCGTAGTCAAACTCAGGTTGAGGGTCAGACTGGCGGAATCTATTTTTGGTCGTATGTCAATGTCGGGGTTACGTTTTTGTTCTCTCAAAAGGTCCCGGAGGGCCGACTCCTGCTCATGTATATCCTGGGCTCGTTCCCTCTTTTTCCTAGAAGCTATCTGAATTAGCTTGCCTCTAATTGTGGCTTTATGCGCCGCCCAACGAATCGCAGAGGAAGTGCCAGTAGCAGTATTATCCAGAAAGTATTGGGTTATAGCGCCCTCTACCTCCCTGAAAATAGTCGGATCATTAAGGAGGGAAGCATTGAGTTTCCAGGGAGCGGGTTTCGGTTTCGTCCAAAGATCAGAAACTGTCATAGCTACCGGTGAGTGGTCTGACCACGGGGTCACCAGTATCTGGGACTTCAAGACAAGTGGGAGGAGCGGAGACATGGTAAACAAGTGGTCAATGCGGGCATAGGTCTTGTGGGCATGAGAATAGTGCGTAAAGTCTCTGGTGGCAGGGTGTTCATTCCTCCAAACATCCACCAAATCATGCGAATGCAGCAGGCGAGCCAATTTGACTCCCTGTCTAGGAACATGCCGAAGGGAGGTTCGGAGGGAGGACAACTTGTCCAAAATTTGGTCCAACGGAAGGTTGCTATCTCCCCCAAAGATGACATGGCCCGCTGAATGCGGCATGATGACTGTGAGCATGGACCGGCAAAAATCCAGTTGACCCACATTTGGGGCGTAATAGGAGACCAACGTAACCCCATGTTCATTTATTGTGCCTTGCACCATAACATATCTACCCTCTTTATCGCGTATCACACTTTTGGGCGTAAATGGAACCTTTTTTGCTATGCATATAGCCACTCCCTTCTTTTTATCAGAACTATTGGACAAGTAGCAGGTAGGATATTTCGCACTAAGAAATTTTGGGGAGGAGGAGTGGGCAAAATGGGTCTCCTGCAGTAGAAGGATATCAAAACCCTTTTTAGAGTAGTATTGGAAGGCCTTTGTGCGTTTCACCGGCGCATTGAGGCCCTGAACATTATGGGTCAGGATTTTAAAGGGAGTTGGGGCAAGATTCGTCATTGCGGTTCGGGAGGCTGCACTCGCCTAAATACACTGGGGATCTCCCCCCCCGGAAAGCGCAGACCTGAGGGAAACACGACTATGCCTACGGAAGCTGTAAGACCTGGACACCAAGAAAACACAAGGGTAGGGAAGAAGAAAAGAAAGAAGGGAGGAGAAAGCAGAGAAAGAAGAGAGGGGCGAGGAAAGGGAGCCCCCTCCCCGCCCTTCCCCCCCCCCATTGATTCCAAGGGGAGGGGCAATCGGAAACACTCTATCTAAAGCCTGAAAATCATCGAAACTGGGCTGGTTGTGGGGTCCAGCTCCCCCAAAAAGTTTGCGAGATCGCTCACCGCATAAAGCCATGAGCGAGTTCGCAAATGGTCAGTGGCATGTGGAATCATCCAGAGCAGTTCCGCTCCAAGCTATCCCAGCTACATGCCGGGTGTCATGAGGCGGGACTACCCCGGAGGCTCAATGCACAGTGCAAATATACTCGGGCAGCAGCAACACAATCATCAAGGCCCAACGGTAGTCTCGTTAGGACCCGGAAAGGCCGAGTCCTTGTCCCATAGTGCGACCACCAGGGAAAGAGACAAAAACAAAAAACACTTAAAACTGTAAGAGAACAATGAGGACTCAGAAAAATAGTCATAAATCCGCAGGGACCGCTTCGGTCCATTAGAGTGACAGGCCCCATAGGTAGGGGGTTGCAGGTACCCTAGAAAAACAGAAACAACACCCAAAAAAAGGGAACAAAGAAAGGGTAAGACAGTCTCACGTGGGCCGCTCGCGGTAGAGCGGTCTAGGCTGTCAACCTCAAGCGTCCACCGAAGTGTAACTTCGTCCAGGCTGGAACAGTCGTATCGCAAGGAGAACAGAGTCAACAATAAAACGGTGTATAGCAATCTGCAACTGGGCACTGGCACCCATGTGAATGGCAAGAAAGGGATCCGAAAGCCGCTCATCTTGTCATAAGGCCTCACGGTGGTGTGCGTGTGCGGGCATGTCCTCTCCGGCTCTGTTGGGACCATATTGGTGACAAAGGCCTGGCTGACGTCGTCGGAGATACAGAGCGGGATCTAGGCGGAGGGCCATCCTTGGAGATGAGACCTAGGCCCATAAGCACATCTTCTCCGTCTTGGAAGGTAGAAAAGGAATGCGTTTTCCCCTTATAGGTAAAGGATAGGCAGAAAGGAAAAGACCATCTATATTTGATCTGCCGGTTAATGAGATGGGTCAATAAAGGTTTCAGTGACCTCCTCTTTTGTATAGTGGTTTGGGAGATGTCCGCAAAAATTTGGATCGGGTGACCTTGTAATGTGAGATCAGATTTGAAGCGGGCCGCTGCCATCACTTTTTCTTTAATCCTATAAAAATGAGGTTTAACAAGGACATCCCTAGGTAGGCCATCTTGTCGCGGGGATGCCAAGGCCCGGTGGAAGCGATCCAATTCCAAATGACTGGGTGTAATATCAGGAATGAGGTCAGTCATAAGAGCATGTATGGTTGGTTCCAGGTCAGTGATGGACTCAGGGAGGCCCCTTATTCTAAAATTATAGCGGCAGGACCGATTTTCCAGGTCCTCAATTTTATCCTGGGCCTGGTCCAGGCGATCTTGCAGTTTATGATTTTGATTGACTCTCTTCACAGTGCCATCTACTTTAGATTCAATGGAGTCCAATCTATTGCCTATGTCCTGGAAGTCCCCCTTTAAGTCTGCTGTAATAATTGCACATGCTTTGGAAAGTTCCTGCTGCAGTAAAGCAGAAAATCTGGCGATCAGCACTGAATCTCCCGAGTATGGTTCCTGGGGAGGAGGGGGGGCTGAGGATGCCATGGAGCCCCCTTGACTCAGCACCAATTCGGCTATGTCCGCCATTTGTCTATCTAGGGAGGAGGCTGGAGAAGCCGCTCCCTCAGAGGAGGCCTGGTATGGGGAGAAGTGTGGCGCCGGTGCCTGTGAATGTTGCGAGGTGTCCCCTTGTGATTGTGAGGATTGTGAGGAGAAAAGGTCGCTTACCCCCTCCAGAATAGCCGCTGAAGGTGCCCGTTGATCAGGGCGGGAAGGTGCCGATTGTGTGGGCGGAGGGCCGTTCCGGGCCGTGGAGCTGCGAGTCGCCGCCATCTTGGACCCTTGAGACTGTGTCTTGGGAGGAGAGGGGCGCACCGAAGGAGAAGGCTGGGGCGCTGACGGGTGCTTTTTCTTCGGGTTCCCCGACGCCTTGCGATGCAGCATCGCCTCCGCTGCAAACCGCGAGTCCTCCGGAGCCTCTGCCCGCTCTCTAGTCGCTGATTTTAGCTACGGATCTGCCGGGATGTGCAGAGCACAGTCAGAGCATGTCCGACGTCGGCACCGCGCGCATGCGCACTTACCATGGTATATTTAAAGGAATTTTTTTGATATCCAATGGGGTAATGTGAATGTGGTACCCTGTTCAAATGAAAGGTACAGTTTACTTTACTGAAAATTAATTTTTGAATCTGGTGTAGGAGATTATAGAGCTGAGAGTGTAATTAAAGACCTTTACTTCCTAGGAGAAGGACTTTTACAGAATGAAAAGGAGGGCATAAACATTTGGGCCTGACAGCATGGGCATGCGGTCGCTCTCCCTTTTTAAAAAAAATAAATAAATTTCCTCAGAAAATAAAGGTACTATACCTTTAAATATTTAAGAGCTAGTAGGTTAAAGGAGTGCCTGATGTAAAAAATAAGAATCCAACTTGAATAAAAAGATCGTCGTTTTAATGATAGTAACAGAACATGTTAAAGCCAACGCATTTCGGGGGAACAGAGACTCCCCCTTTTTCAGGGCGTGAGCATTGCTGTTCGGATCTAAAATTGACAGCATAACCTAAATAAATATTTTAAATAGGGCATAGGTGGAAAAACAAGGTTTAGGCGGGAAGAAAAAGGTCACGTGACACTAAGGAAAGTTATGGAAAAGTGGGGCTCATTGTATAAACGTGCCCCGCTATGAGGTGGCTGCAAGTGGGTCTGTGACGAGCTCCAGCCGAGCTATAATACTGGGAGCTTGTCGCCGCTGTCATGACCTCAAAGTTCCTGGTGTGCCAAGTGCTAGAGCAGGTGGGTAGCAGCGGCAGAGAGGAATGGCTCCGGCGGTGCCTTCGGTGGAAAGAAGAAGAGCGGCAGAGACAACAAGCAGAGGAGGAGGAAGATGGAGCCGAAGACTCACTCTGTCACTGCCAGGAGACAGCAAGATTGCCACTCAGGAGTCCGCAGCAGCACCAACAGAACCAGCGGGGACCGTCGACCCGACCCCCACCATCTCCTTGCGGGATAGTCTGTATCGGTACGTGTGAGATACACCTTTCCAATTTTTGGGGCGCATCTTATACCGCCGAGGATTGCAGGGTGCTTCAGTTTGCCTCCTGCCTGTTCCGAACTCCTCCTACTCCTATCTCCACCTTTTACAAACTTTAGAATGTCTTCTTCCAGTAGAGATTATTTCAAAGAAGGAACCCAATTCATTCCGGCTTATGCATCATCTCTCAAACCAAAAAGGTACATCCTTAACCACTTAAGCCCCGGAAGATTTTACCCCCTTTCTGACCAGGGGGTATTTTGCGATTCGGCACTGCGTGACTTTAACGGACAATTGCGCGGTCATGTGACGCTGTACCTAAACGAATTTGACGTCCTTTTTTCCCCAAAAATAGAGCTTTCCTTCGGGGGTATTTGATCACCTGTGCGATTTTTGATCATGTGCTATAATCAAAAAAAGAGCGACAAATTTGTTTTCTGCTACCTATGTTTGGTAAAAAAAATCACAATAAGCGTATTTTGATTGGTTTGCGCAAAAGTTATTGCGTTTACTAACTAAGGGAAAGATTTTTGTCATTTTTGTTGTTTTTTTTTTATTTAACGAGTAATAGTGGCGATCTTCGATTTTTTTTGCGGGACTGTGAAATTGCGGCGGACAGATCGGACCCTTGACTGACATTTTTGACACTTTTGGGGGTACCAGTGACATTAGTACAGTAATCAGGGCTATACATATGCACTGTTACTGTAAAAATTACACTGGCAGGGAAGGGGCTAACTTTATTAGAGATGCAATGACTATGTGTGTCCCTAGGGGCGTGCTTCTTACTGTGCAGGGATGTGGCTGTGTGTGTAACAGCACAGATCAATGTCCTACACAGCAGGACCGTTAGATCAGTGCTTTTACACAGGGAAGAATGGCAGGCGGCTCTGTTTACATTAGCCGCCTGCCTTTCTCCCTTCACAGCGGATGATCGCGAGGTGGTGTCCATGAACGAGCCGAGGCAGGAGCGCGCCTCCGGCGGTGCACGCTCGCCCGCTATTGGCTCCCAGGCTAGTGACGTACCGGTACGTCACTTTGCCTGGCCGGGTCTGACCGCTGCAGTATATGTACTTGCGGTCGGCAACCGGTTAAATGACGAGATTGATGAAAGAAAAGCTTCAGTAACCTATTGTACATTTGAAGAGGCAGTTTTTAAAATCAGAAAATTTGGGAAAACAGCTTTGTTACCCAAGGCGGATATCAAGCCTGCTTTCTGGCTATTACCTATTGCACCATCCGCCAATCACTCATTAGGCATTCAATTTGAAGGAGCCTCCTACTATGACATGTGCCTTCCGATGGGCTCCTCCATATCTTGCGCCTATTTTGAAAAACTTGCCACTTTTCTAGAATGGATAATGTCATTTGAGTCAGGATATGAAGGCATCTTACACTATCTAGATGATTTTTTTTATTCATAGGCCCTTCAGGCTCTCCGCTTTGTTTTTTATTGCTCCAACTTTTTGGCAAGATCTAGGAACATTTTGGTGTACCTTTGGCAGCAGAAAAAAATGGTTTTGCCTTCTACTTCAATTAAATTTTAGGTATAAACATTGATACAGAGAATTATAGAATTCAGTTTACCTTTGACAAAAATAGGGAAATTAATGATGTGTGTATGAAGTATGATATCTGGGATATCTGGGTTTTTGAAAAAAAGTTATACTGAAAGAATTACAGTCATTGTTAGGCCTATTAGCCTTTGCGTCGCAGATAATGCCAGTGGGAAGAGTTTTTTCTCGTTGACTATATTTGGCCATTTCAGGCCTCAAATCCCTGTTTGCTCCTGTAAGACTAACTTTGGAGTTAAAAGAAGATTTAATGGTATGGCTAAAATTCGTTCTTTCTTCCAAGATAATTTCATATTTGCTGCAGATTTTGAGTTATTCACAGATGCAGCGGGGTCCTGCTGATTCTCGGCAGTATGGAAGATGCATTGGTGTTGTGGTAAATGGCCTATTAGATGGGTTAATATGAAAGCTACAAAGAATATAGTTATGTTAGAACTATATCCTTTGGTAGTCGCATTAGAGATTTGGGGGTGAACAATTTGCCAACAAAAAAATATAAAAACTGACAATAAAGCTGTTATGTACGCAGTGAATTTTTTTTTCGTACAGATCTTTATTGGTTGTTGAAGTACTTAGACATTTGGTATTTCTATGCTTACATTTTGATATATGGTTAAAAGCAGAAGTATCATTTTTTCTGAAAACACAAGGTTTACCTCATTGTACATCCTTTTTCTCAGTACAGCAGGCTCTTAAATGTTACAGAAGAAGCCATTATACTGCTTATTCCAGGAGACCTTTTTCAATTGAATTGCTGAAGAAGATCTGTTTGGTAACTTCAGTAGTTTGTCTTTCTGAATTTGAATCTATACTATTTAATGTGGCACTGTGCATTTCGGAATTTGTACCCTGCGATAAGTAATCTCCTGCTGATTTTTTATTTAAATATGTTGATGTATTTGATACAGGAATCACACTGTTTATCCCCTTTTCAAAAACAGATGGGATTGGTAAGGGTAAGTGGATTGGTCTTCATACCGTACATGTGGTGATGAAGTTATATGCCCTTTAATTCTTGTTAAAAAATATTTGACCATTAGGCCACATGGAGGTAGTCACTTTTGCCTCTTACGAGTTATCAGTTTAATTTTGTTTTAAAAAGATGCATGAAGAAGTTAGGACTTCAACACTTGAGAGTCACTTCCCATTCGTTCAGAATCGGAGCAGCAATGGAGGCTGCAAGATTGGGTTTTGATGACTCTATCATACAAAGGTTGGGTAGATGGGAATCTCAATGTTTTAAAATTTATGTTAGACCTTACCTCTCCATTTAATTTTTAGGTAAGAGAAGAAATATTTGGATCCTGGGAAACTTGTTCATTTACTGGGCTTATAAAAGAGTTACTCTTCGTTGTTACACAGCTAATTTGTCTATGGATCCTGATAATTTTCAAGTATTCTGGAAAGGCATTCGTGGTCTGCATTGGTATAACCTGTTCTTTCATATTTCCAGGTTGTTTGAAGTTTGGTCAACTCCTGACATGCTCATCGTCCACTTTGGGGGGAGTGACGTGGGTAAAGTAAACACTTTGGATCTCATGTTTAAAATGAAGCAAGACTTATACCGCCTCAAATATTCTTCCCTGAATACTAGAAATTATTTTTCAGAAGTAGTACCTAGACTTGTGTGGGTATGTAATCCAAAATGTAAAAATCTGGAGAAAATTAGACGTAGAATAAATGAAACAATGGAAAAGTTCATGCCGCTTATAGGTGGATTTTCATACAGACATTTTGATTTGGAAGGAGGTTTTAGTGGTTTATATAGACACAACACAAGAAAAGGCGCAACTGTTCAGAACATGAAAATAACCCAAACACTGTGTTTGGCTAGAGAGTTTTTTTCTCTTTCTTGGGATGGTGCATGCGATCGGCAAAGGGCCAATCAACACTGTCCAGACAGAGGGTTGGGGTCCTGCAGCCTCATAGAACAGTCAGAGGAGAATCAAAACTCCTCCTACAAGCTTTAACCAGACACTGATAGAAGTCACAAGACTGCTATATCCTGCTGATGAGAAAAGGTATTTAGCAATTTATAAAAAAAAAAAAAAAGCACTAGGAAAATTAATATATAACATTTAGCTATTTATGTTTGCTAAAATAATTGTATTTCTATGTTCTGTGTACTGTGGGAGACCAGATATAGTGAATGCAGGGTCCTGGGTTTAGTAACACTTTAAGTGATATTTCTGTGATATACTGTTTGTTTAGTTGACTAATATTGTATAGGGAATGTATGTGATTGTATTTTTTTGACATATTTATGAAGCAGCAAATCTGACATTTATCAAACATTCACTGCAAGTGAATCTTTCAGGTGCATGCATTTTAAATTACAGTAAATAATTCACCATCAGTGAATGTTTGGTGAAAGTAACATTCACTGCTTTATAACTATACCTCTTATTATTGACATTATTGTGAATTGTTCACTATAAAAGTCCGCAGTGCTAAATCAATACTAGTGACTCCTCTATTTGAATATTTGTTATTAAAAGAGAAAGAAATAATAATAAGAGATTTGCAATCTTGGAGACATTGCAATAGGTACGTTAACATCTTCACCAAGCACTAAAATGTTATTATATGCTAAAGAGAGATGTCACAGAAAGCATTAAAAAATGTCAAACTCTAATTTGGATTGCTTTTTCAGCTTTTGGGAAGCTTAGATTCTGAAACTCTGTACAGCCTTAGTGTGGTGGTTTAACAACTACATATGAGGAGGTTGGTTATGGGTGAATAAAAAAGAAGGCTTCATATGCTGTGTCATATTGTATATCATAGTGTTTTGGTGTGATATTATTTAATGTTTGTTAAAATGGAATTCCAGCTTACACCTAACAAGCCTTAAGACTTCCCCCCCCCCCTTCCACCCTCCTAAAACCTATGCTAACCAACCTGTCTAAAATAGATGTATGTACTTACCTATTTTCAGGCCATTCTGGTCTGGTTACGTGATCCGGCTTTCCTATGTCAGCCAGAGTGTCTTCAGGGGGAGGGGAAAGAGTTCCAACAATGGATGGACCATTGAAGCCAATGGATGATGTCACCACTGCAGACTTTACTAGCCGTTGTTGGAGAACTTTCTCCTTTTCCCTGCAGCCACCACTGAATGACATAGGGGAGATCACAGGGAGTAAGAGTATACATCTTTCATACACAGGTTAGTTAACGCAGGTGTTAGGAGGAGACAGAAGACAGTTTTAAGGCTAGTTCATTGTAAGGAGGAATTTCACTTTAATATACATGTTTTGCTGGATAATATATTCTATTGTTGCATTGTGATATGCTCTTGTTGGGTTATATATGCTTTTGGGGTGTAATATAATTTAATGTTGCTGGCTGATGTAATTTTCTATTGTTATAATTCCTTACAATCATTTACATCATTACTGTATTCGTCATTGAACATTAACGTGGAATGGCATACATTATTCTGTACTCATTCTGTTACTTTATCTCATGATAATTTCCTCCAACAAATGTTATGTTTACCAGCATATACTGTATATTTGATTTCATTAATCAAATGGGTATCTAACATTCATTTTCCTGTACTTGTCAATAGGCATTTCACTGAAAATCACAGTTTTTATCGACGTGAAGCAAGCAGCTTCTTAATAAGTGAAAACGTATATGAAAATATTTGCAAATTGACCTACTGAGCTTAAAGTACTTCTGAACCGAAAAACAAAAAGTAAAGTTGTGTAGCTTAGCAATCTCTAGATATGTCGGCTCTATTAGGGGTTTCCTTTTTTTTTTTTTTACCTAACAATTTTTATTCACGGTGTTTTCAATTGGCAATACAACATCCTAACAAACAGGTAAACATATCTGTCAGAGTTCGAACCATGTGGAAAAGACAAAAAACAAGATCCATAATCAGTGACTGACAAATACATTTAAATATGTAGAGACAAAGATCTTACATGTAAAGCTCATACCAATGCTATGTAATATACAACTGTGATCATGTTTCCTGGCAGTGACATGAGTAACAGAGAAACTTGTGGCTATGTGGAACAAAATTTTTGACCAAAACCTAAGACGGATATGTAGTGCAGAGGAAAGCGGAAGTAGGCTGGCAGAGTCTTGTTGCCGGACGGGGAAGTGTGTATCTGCTTTGGTGGCAGAGGGCTTGATATCGGTCTTGCAGTAAGTGTCAAAAAGTCACACTATAGCCAAAGGGATCCTCCTGATTGAGTAATCAGTTCCAGGAATCGGACTCTGTCGTCCCAGAAAAGGAAAGAAGCGAGGAAAAGGAGGGATAAAAAACAAAACAAAAAGGGGGGCATAGGGTATAAAGGGGGGATAGCAGGGGGTGTATAGGGGAAGGGAAAGGAGAACATCGGTCCTCCAGGGGACCTTGTGGTGGTATGTTTACCCAGTTCCATCCAACCTGTAATCAGATTGTTACATGATGAGTAGGTTATATTCTTGTGAGTGGAGGGGGAAAAGAAAGAGCCATAAACAGCCTCAGAAAGGACGTGTCTGTTGTGTTTTAAGACAATGTGACGTGGGGGGAAAACCATCAATCAGCGGTAGGAGTCCGTTTCCCAGAAGTGAAGCCAGCAGGCCCATTTTGTTGTAAACTTTGAGGGAGAATCTTTTGCTATGTGAATGAGCTCCTCCATCTCCGCGACTTTGTTCACACGAGAGAACCATTCCGGGATGGTAGGCACGTGGGCAGAGCCCAAGTGGACGGGTATGCACATTTTGACAGCATTCGCCATTTGGATGGGAGCGACGTGTGATGTAGTAAATATTGTGCTGGGGAGTAGTCAAGAGTGTAGGTTAATACTTGGGATATCATAGAGTATACCTCAGACCAGAAACGTTGCAGCACTGGGAATTCCCACGAAATGTGTAATATGTTGCCAACTGCTTGGTGACAACGCCAGCAAGAGTTAGGTATGGCCGGGGCAAATGAATGTAACAGGGTGGGTGTAGTTTTAGTTGTTTTCCTGGACCAACACATTCACAGACCCTTTGTAAACATTGCGATATATGCGGTCCCACGCCTCAAGAGATAGGTCACGTTGTAGGTCCCTTGTCCAGGCGATGCACGCCTTCCCCGAGTTTGTGGGCACATGCCAAAAGATTATGGACCATGGATATGACATGTCATTGAGGGGTAGTCTTTAAGCAAAGTTTTTCATACGGGGTGAGTGGTCGTGACATAGCTAACACAAGGTATGGGCAGCGTAGAAAATTATAGGGTTCTAAATAAGTTTAAGGAGTTAGGTGGTCATCAGGCCACTGAGAGGTGAGTTGTTCGTGTGCGAGTAGTTTGCAATCTCTGAAGAAGTGGTGGGAGCTCAAAACGGAGGCTCGTTCTGCACCCGCAAGGAATGCAATGGCCATCCCAGGGGGAAATCCGGGGATTCTGCCAGATTGGTGACAAAGGTCAAGGAATAGAAGATAAACCAGACTTTGCACAAACTGAGCGAAGCAAGCAAGTGTGGGTTCAATAAGTGGGTGGGCCTGAAGGGCATGTGGGATGTGGTGCTGCAAAAACCCAGGATGACGGATAACGGTATCTCGGAGAATGCGGCTTCCAGATGAACCCCTTCCTCGATGGTGCACAGTCCAGTCGACTATCTTTTTCAGATGGCATGCCCAATAGTAGTTGCGGATATCGGGTAATCCTATACCACCCCGCTGTTTTGATAAGGCTAAATGTTCATAGATTATTTGTGGGCTTCTATGGCTCTATAAATACATTATGCACAACTTCTTATATAAATGAAAGAATGAAAGTGGTAGTCCGATTGGCACTGCTTGAAGTATGTAAAGCAGACATGGGAGTACATATTAATTTTAAGAATTGCAGCTCTGCAAAATCAGGAGAAAGTTGGTTTGTCTCATTTGTGGATGTCTTCACAGGTAGAATGGGCAGGGAATTTCTTGAGTATAGCTCAAATAAGTGGGCTGGCTGGATGCCTAGATAAGTGATGGCATCAGGTTGCCAGGTAAAGGGAAAGTTAGGGTTTTCTTTTTCACCAGATGATCCTGCTGATTTTCCCTCTATACATCTCCATAATACACGGAGGCATTGAATTGTAGTTTGCAGAAGATAGCTAAGAAAGCTGATAAAATTGTTAGAGATTGGAAGTTTCAAGGATACTGGATTTCTGACAGGATGAATAGGTATTTTTCTATACTTGCAGAACACATACTCAGCCTTAAAAAGGTAAGCCTACCTCCAGCTACCACATCTAAGACCTGGTAAGCTTCAATATATTACATTTTTGTTCTTGGGTTTAGAATACTTTAAATACTTAAATCATCAAAAAGTTCATGCATCTGCATATGGTAAAAATGCATCTTCTCTTTGCAGTAAGGTTAAAGTGATATTAAAGTCTTGTTTTTTTTGTTAGTTTAAAAATAGCAAAATTTTATACTTACCTGCTCTGTGTAATGGTTTTGCACAGAGCAGCTTTGATTCTCCTCTTCTCGAGTCTCTCATTGGCACTCTTGGCCCCTCCCTCCTGCCGAGTGCCCCTACAGCAAGCAGCTTGCTATGGAGGCCCCTGAGCTGTGTATCCATTGAGACACAGAGCCCTGGCTCAGCCCCGCGCCTCTTTCTCCTCATTGGCTCACTGACTTTGACTGACAGCAACGGGAGCCAATGGCACCTTCTGCTGTCTCAGCCAATGAGGAGGGAGAGTCCCAGACAGCCGAGACGCTGGACTGGAATGGGACTCAGGTATGTATGGTGGGGGGGAGGGGGGGCTGAAGGGGCCTGCTGCACACAGAAGGTTTTTTTATCCTTTATTTAGAGTACATTAAGATAATAAACCTTCTGCCTTTAGAATCACTTTAAGAATTTAAAAATCTATTTTTATTATGATTAAACTCAGAATAATAAACACATTATTATTGTAAACTGAGTGTACAATGTTGTTGAATTATATTGTCATAAGAAGGTCTATAAATATGCTTATTCAGTTGAATACTGTATATTCGGCATTGCAAGCATACATAACTGAGCCAATCTTTTCCATGCTTACTTATTTAATTCTCTGATGTTTTATGTTGTATACCTTTTCCTTTCAAGTTATGTACAATGTTGTAGTTGTAAATGAATGGTGGAGTGGGATGTACACAGGCCTGTTGCTGACTGGGGAGTAATTTTTAGCATGATGTTTGAATCTGAATTGATTATGTTATTATGTTAGATTACAGATAAGTTGAGGAAACAGTCAAAATGTAAATGCATAGAATGCATTAAGATAATAAACCTTCTGCCTTTAAAACCACTTTAAGAATTTTAAAATCTATTTTTATTATGATAAAACTCACAATAATAAAAACATTAATATTGTGAATTGAGACTACAATGTTGTTGAATTATATTATATTATATTATACAGAGAAGTTGAGGAATCAGTCAAAATGTAAATGTATAGAATGTATTAAGATAATAAACCTTCTGCCTTTAGAACCACTTTAAGAATTTAAAAATCTAATTTTATTATGATTAAACTCACAATAATAAAAACATTATTATTTTAAATTTAGACTACAATGTTGTTGAATTATATTGTCATATGAAGGTCTATAAATATGCTTATTTAGTTGAATACTGTATATTCAGCATTGCAAGCATACATAACTGAGCAAAACTTTTCCATGCTTACTTATTTAGTTCTCTGGTGTTTTATTTTGTATACCTCTTCCTTTCAAGTTATGTACAATGTTGTAGTTGTAAATGAATGGTGGAGTGGTATGTACACAAACCTGTTGCTGACTTTGGGCAATGCTGGGGAGTAATTTTTGGCATGATGTTTGAATCTGAATTGATTATGTTATTATGTTAGATTACAGATAAGTTGAGGAATCAGTCAAAATGTGAATGTATAATTTATTGAACACCAAAACTTTAAAGAATTCCAACAAATATATCCCTTAGGGTTAGAGATAACACAAGGGAAAAGGTGAAAGTGAGACAAATGTGCTAGTTTGTGAAATATTTGTATTAGATTTTTTTTGTGATGCCAAAATACTGATATCTGAGAAATCGGGACAATCAATACTGAATAATCAATAACTTTCTGTACTTTCAAAAGTACAAGATATCTCAAAAGCAAAAAATAATTAACAAAAGCATGGTAAATACAGCATGTGCAGCAAATGTATCTCATGCATGTAAAAATGCTTTTTGTACTTTCTATAAACTAACACTTTGGTCACGCTTAAAGCGGTAGTAATTTCAATGGTAATTTTTTCTATATTCACACCCCCTGTGGGTATGGCCATAATGCGCATACCAGCATATTATGACAGACTTTATCTGGCATAAGGTGCCCTCCAGCGCTGCACTGTCACTGGTCCTGTGGGTTCTGAGCCCTACCTACTTCCTTCAATTTTGAACATCTCTTCGGTTACTTGAATGGCCACGCTACAATGATGTCACATGGGAGTCACAACATCACAACACAAATCAATTACTGTTATAGTATGCTGAGCTGCGCATGCATGAATCAGTGTACATTACAGCTGACAGGCAGGAGAAACATCTAAGACAGCAGAGACTGATTGTGGATTTAATGCCACCTTAACAGGAAATGTATTTTCCTCTATTTTGTACAAATGGATTTATATGTAGAGGTGTTACTCTTCTTCTCATCTGCAGAAACTTTTCTTTTTTTTTTTTTTTTTTACCTTCTCCTCCTATTAGTTCCATATAGGGCATGCTAATAACATGGCTGGACTGAAATACACTATATTACCAAAAGTATTGAATGCCTGTCTTTATGCACATGAACTTTAACGGCATCCCAGTCTTAGTCCATAGGGCTCAATTTTGAGCTGGCCCACTCTTTGCAGCTACAACAGCTTCAACTCTTCTGGGAAGGCTGTCCACAAGGTTAAGGAGTGTGTCTATGGGAATGTTTGACCATTCTTCCAGAAGCCCATTTTTGAGGTCAGGCACTGATGTTGAACAAGAAGGCCTGGCTCGCAGTCTCTGCTCTAATTCATTCCAAAGGTGTTCTATTGGGTTGAGGAAGTTTCTTTGTGCACTGGTGTGCAGTCATGTTGGTACAGGAAGGGGCCATCCCCAAACTATTCCCCAAAAGTTGTGAGCATGAAGTTGTCCAAAATGTCTTGGTATGCTGATGCCTTAAGAGTTTCCTTCACTGGAACTAAGGGGCCAAGCCCAACCCCTGAAAAACAACCCCACACCATAATCCCCCCTCCACCAAATTATTTTCACCAGTGCACAAACAAGGTCTATAAAGACACAGATGAGCGAGTTTGAAAAGGAGGAACTTGACTGGCCTGCACCTGACCTTGACCCGATAGAGCATCTTTGGGATGAATTAGAGCAGCAAGCCAGGCCTTCTCATCCAACAAAAGTGCCTGACCTCACAAATGCACTTCTGGAAGAATGGTCAAACATTCTCCTAAACCTTGTGGACAGCCTTCCCAGAAGAGTTGAAGTTGTTATAGCTGCAAAGGGTGGGCCAACTCAATATTGAACCCTACGGACTAATGCCCCGTACACACGTGCAGATTATCTGCAGACTTTTGTCTGCAGACTTACCTTTTCTATGTAGTGCAAGGGCCTGCCGGATTGCATACAAATTGAAAGTGTTTAGGTTTGACCTCATATTATATGGTTTTGGTAAGTCTGCAGACAAAAGTCTTCAGATAATCTGCACGTGTGTATGGGGCATAAGACTGGGATGCCATTAAAGTTCATGTGTGTGTGTAAAGACAGGCGTCCCAATACGTTTGGTAATATAATGTATAATATGCATTTTCATCTTGTCAATTCAAAAAGGCAGACATACAAGTTAGCGTCTTAAAAAAAGCAACTTTGTGCGCATTGCAGTACCACTGGTGTTATTTACTGTAATGTCATAGATAGGGTGATGGTGAGAACAGGCAGTCAATCTATTTTATTTCATTTTGTTCAAAAGATATGCACTATGAGGAGTCAGAAATGTAAGAACCTACTGAAAAACAAGAATGCCATACAGTCAGTAGTGGAGGCCCTTAGAGAACCAGCCTGAGAAAGAAACCCAGTACAATGTGATTTACTTATAATCAATGATCTGTTGAATAATCTTATTTTAACCAACCTACTAATACCAAAAAATAGGCAGTGCACTGAAGCAGAATAACAATAAATGCTATGCGCTGCTTTTGGACATTTTATAAATGGCATTTTGTGTTTTTTTTCTTATTTCTGCCTACTGACAAAAATAACTGTGTAGTTGTTTATTTTCCAAGAATTTTATAGTAAAAAGAAGCACACCTTTCCAATTTAAGCATAAAAGGAGAACAGATCACACAGAGAAAAATCCTGGTTAGTTGACGTCTCTTTAGTTCCAGTCCAGCACCCTGGCGTGTAAATGTCCTGCTTTTACTCAATATTTGTTAGCAGCCGAGCACAAAACATGAGTTAAAAAAAGATATGCTGAAAACAAATAAAACGTCAATCTCGGTGAAATCATGACAAAACCTCATTCTAAGAGCACAAAATTGATCTGCTACGGTTTTTTTCTATTACATAAGTGTTTTGCACAGCATCACAAGAAGCAGAGATTATAAGAATGATGATGTATTTGAATAAGTCAGCAGTCAAAAGGGCATGTCTGTCTCTATCACAGATAGACTGTTTGCTGCATTATATACACCTGAGAAAAGCACAGGGGAGGCATTTCATGAAGGGGTCTTTATGTTCTGTTTGACAGAGCGCCAATAAGCTTCTTCTTCATTTCTTGTCTCTATGTTTACATGGGCCGAAAAATTCAGTATAGCATCAGCAGATGTGTTGCATGAAGAACAAAATGATCCTGTCAAACAGGGTTAGGTCAATGTCTATGGCTAGATCACTTTAAAAGCACTCCTGGGATAGCAATTTAAGTGGACCTGTCATCATGAATTACCCTTTTATGTTTCAATAAGGAAGTATCCCTTCAAGCCCATTTAGTGTTTTTTTTTTTTTTTTTTAGCAATGCTGATTGTGTTTAGCAGATATGTATATTTTATATTTATCATTTAGACTCAGTAAGCATCACCAATGACAGACATACTCAACCAAAGAGCCTTTTACAATGACATTTTTGTCCTCCATTTGGAACAAACTCAATGACAGTTGAAAATGTAGCGATATATATGGTTTAAAATGTTGGCATGGGCTTGCTGGAGATGTAACGTTTTTAGGATCCTGTCTGCATACTTTATATGGTACACTTGTTTTAAAATCCCTTCTTATTGGTGCTGTAGATTTATTTATTTTTTTAACTTTATTCAATTGTTTTGCCATGGTTTGAAACCCATTTGTATTTCTCAGAAATGTGTTTGTAATAATAAAAAAACATTTTCAAAAAGTCATTTTTTAGTTGGAATAGTTAGTTATTATACTTCAGTGAAGTATTAGTGTATGTTTTGTCTCTAGGACAGAAAGCTAAACCTTCCTGCTCCATAAACTTCAGATACCATATTTCTTTGATCTCAAATTGATTAGAACAAACCAGGTGAAACTACAAATTGATAAAAATAAACATCAATCAGTACAAAATTGCATACAACAAAGAAACAATGATCTATAATACAGGATGGGATAACAAGAACTCACTTTTTAGTCTCTCTTGGGGGTCATGGCGAGGCTTTGAAGAAACATGCTTTGCTGCCCTGCTGTATCTTCTCAAAATGGTGGTTGATTCACTTCCTGTAAAAATCCTACCCAGAATGTTCTGCTTCCTAACAACCTTAATAAACACATTCTGAGTTTACAATTATTGCAGAACAACTGAAGCTATATAAAAAAAGAACAGTAGGTGGAGCCTGGGCTCTGCACATAACTAACTTGTGTGAATCAAGAAAATTCAACATGTTATTTGAAGCAACATAAACACAAGTAATCAGAATAGAAGTCTGGTGAACAGAACAGTGTACCTAAAGCCCATTTTTATTTTGGATAAGACAGGGAAGAGTTAGAATATTTGACAGTTATTTATTGCTGTCTGTGTCTGAGCTGGGGAGCTTTACTCATTCTGGGCACAATTCACTAAAGGTTATCGCATGCGTTATGATGATCACGTGACCACTTAACGCATGTGATAATGAAAATGTAAATTCACTATTGCTCGCCTGCTGTATTTAGCAGAAAAACGATCCGATCGTTAAATACTGCATAAAAAGGCATTAAAGTCAATTCACTAAAGGAAATAAATAAATAAATGCATGCAGAATTTAAGTACTGGTCAAAGCTTGCAATAACTATGCGATAACTATGCTGTAACTATGGCAATGTCAGACCCCCCAGTGATTGGTTTAAAAGTGCAAGTGCAAGCTGGGGGTGTGTGGAGTGTGGGGAGTTGTTTCTGCAGGCTGTCAGACAAGATATCAAATTGAAATGGAGCCCTTTGAATCCAGTCTTCTGGAATTTAGGGCAATACAGACGAGGAGGGGGAGAAGAGGTCAAGTGGTCCTTTTGAAGGAAAGAACCTCAAGGAGAGCCCACTGCTGGATCTCTGAAGCTGATACCCTGCAGAAGTTCAGTTTATCAAAGCAACTTATAATGGAGCTCTATATCTAACTGATTGGATAGCTTGAACCCACAGGATGTGACATTCACGGGAGATGCTTGCGATAACTTACTGCATAATTTCATGCGGTATTTTAAGAAAGATAACGCATGTGAGTTTTTAACCACTTGCGAGGTTTTAACCACCAGCCGCCATATAACTGGCAGGTCGGCAGGTTCCCGCGAATTGCAGCACCTGTATGGCGATTCGCGGGAGCGATCCTGTGGGCGTGCGCCCTGTGCTCACTCACCAGCGGGGAAGCCGAGGGGCGGGGCCAGTGGCTGTGATTGCTGCCGGGCACCCGCGATCGCTCTCTGTGAAGAGAGAACGGCGGTCTGTAAACACAGGAGACCGTTGATCTCTCTGCGATCAACACAGAGCCCCTGTGTTCCTGCTATTTAGGAACACAGGTCTCTGTGTTGATATTACAAGTCCATCCCCCCCACAGTTAGAAAACACCCCATAGGCTCACACTCAACCCTTTGATCGCCCCTGGGTGAACCCATTCCCTGCCAGTGCCATTATTACAGTAACAGTGCATATTTTTAGCACTGATTACTGTATCAATGTCACTGGTCACCCCAAAAGTGTCAAAAATGTCAGTTAGGGGCCTGATCTGTCCGCTGCAATGTTGCAGTCCCACTACAAATCGCTGATCACCGCCATTACTAGTAAAAAAATAAATAAAAAGACATAAATCTTTCCCCTAGTTTGTAGACGCGATGACTTTTGCACAAACCAATCAAAATACACTTATTGGGATTTTTTTTACCAAAAATATGTAGCAGAATACAAATTGGCCTAAAATGCTGAAAAAATTTGATTTTTATTTTTTTTTTGGGGGGGGGGGGGGATGTTATATAGCAGAAAGTAAAAAAATATTCTTTTTTTTTTTTTTAATTGTCGCTCTTTTTTTGTTTATATTGCAAAAAATAAAAATCACAATACCACCAAAAGAAACCTCTATTTGTGGGAAAAGAAGGACATCAATTTTATTTGGGTACATCGTCGCAGGAACGCACTGCCAAAAAATGGCCTGGTCATTAAGGGGGGAAATCTTCCGGGCCAGAAGTGGTTAAGGAGAGTTTCTTTGTGAAATGTATGTTTTTTTTAAGAATTTTTTATGATATGTTACCGCCTACTCAGATGCGTTAACATATTGCTTAGTTAATTGTGTCCTCTGTGTCTTGTGACCATTGTCTCTGGGACAGATACTGGGAGACAGTCCAAAAAATATAGTTTTCCCTGTAACAGGGGATGAGGAAAATCTTCCAATATGGACACTTGTTCTAATGATATCAAAGAGAGGATTTCTCTTTCTCTTTCTTTTATTTCTTGATTCCTGTCATGTCTTGAAGCAGGAAATTATGGAATATTCCCCTAAAGGGACAAAGACAGAAGAAAAAACAAACACAAAAATTAAAAACTTAATAGAAATTTTAACCATTGCCTACACTATGGAAAAAAAATGTATACTCTCCTGTTTTTATTGTCTACTTGTGTGAAAAGCAATACTAGACTACATTTGTCCTCCTTTGTTATGCATGTAGTTATTCTAGCTCCAACAACTTTATAAAGTCCTTATATTCATATATGGAATGTTAATTTGTTTCTTTTGCTATATTTTACTGTTTTAATTGTTATTTTAAACCTTTATTTGTGATGCAGCATTTTTCAAAAGGGAAATCCTCTCTAATAAAAAAGAAGAAGAAATACCCCCCCCCCCCCTACAAAAAAAAGAAAAGAGTGTACTCTTACTAAGCAGGACAGCTTGTATGATATCTTGTGCAAATGGTGTTCATCACCTCATTCTCTCTGATAATCAGAATCAGAGGATTAAGGGGTCAGTACCCCCCCTCCTTCTCCATCTGTAAAATTGATGATGACAACTTGGAGGAACACCAGCAGTTAAAAGACAGTTGTCAGGGCACTTTCAATCTTTTTTTTTTCTAATTATTTAATTAATTATTTAATCACTGTTAACCACTTTACAACCGGAGGATTTTGCTGTCTTCCGTCCAGGCCACTTTTTGCGATTCGGCGCTGTGCGACTTCAACTGACAATTGCGCGGTCGTGCGACGCCGTACCCAAACGAAATTTACGTCCTTTTTCTCCCACAAACAGAGCTTTCTTTTGGTGGTATTTGATCACCTGTGCGATTTTTACTTTTTGCGCTATAAACAAAAAAAGAGCGTTTATTTTGAAAAAATAACAATATTTTTCACATTTTTTTATATGAAATTCCCCCCAAAAAAGATGTAAAAACCAATTTTTTTAAAAGTTTTTGGCCAATTTGTTTTATGCTACATATGTTTGGTAAAAAAAATCGCAATAAGCGTATTTTGATTGGTTTGCGCAAAAGTTATTGCGTTTACTAACAAAGGGAAAGATTTCTGTCATTTTTGGTGTTTTTTTTTTAACGCGTAATGGCGGCGATCTGCGATTTTTTTTGCGGGACTGCGACATTGCGGCGGACAGACCGGACCCCTGACTGACATTTTTGACACTTTTGGGGGTACCAGTGACATTACTGCAGTAATCAGTGCTATATATATGCACTGTTACTGTAAAAATGACACTGGCAGGGAAGGGGTTAATTTTATTGGAGAGGGAGGGGTTAATGTATGCCTGGTGCTTACTGACGTGTAGGGGGGGAGGTGACTATGTGATTCATGGACAGATCGGATGTCCAGCTATGCTGAACAGTCCGATCTGTCACTCCCTGTCACTATGGAGATCCGCCCGCTGTGTTTACACACAGCGGGCGGATCTCCAGACTCGATCCCCGACGATCGGGTAAGAGCAGCGGCGATCGCCGCTGCTCCTCCCCTGGCCCGACTCCCGCTGTGAATGAAAACAGCGGGAGCGAGCCTCCGGCGGCGCGCAAGCGCCGCCCAGAAGGGGAGGAGTCCAGTCACGTTAATACTACGTGACTGGACGGGAACGAGCCACTCTGCCGCAGTACTATTACCGTGAGCGGTAGTAGAGTGGTTAAAGAGTAACTCTACTTTTGCTGAAAAAAAAAAAAAAGCTTTTGTTTTATCATGTTCTTTGGATACTGATTATGAATGTAAGAGACTGGTTCATAAAAATCAACTAGTGCACTCTTTGTATTTTGATAAGAAAAACTACCATGTCTATATCCTTTTACAAGTATTTAACCCTTGTAGAGTATCGCACCAAAACTACATTTCTATGGCAGAGGGTGCCTAAAACTTGACCAGAAATCAGCGAACTATTCACACAAGCAGGAAATGGCTTTACTGGGGTCATTGTGTATACCAGCAGTTTACAGAGCGCCTCTACATTGCTATACATCTTTGAATTATAGATTGCAGATCGAAAAGAAAAGGTAGTTTGAATAACAATAAATTACAATATGGCTTGTATAGCAATTGTACATTATATGCTATTTTTTTATTTTTATTTGCTACATACATTTTTTTCACAAAAGCAGATCTACCCTTTTAACTACTTCCCACCCATACTATAGCCAAATGCTGATCACAGATCGGGATAAAGAGCCAATCACAGAGCTCTTTACCATGTGACCAGCTGTGTTCAATCACAGCTGATCACAGTGTAAACAGGATTTGCTGGGTATTAGCAGTCCTCTCCTCACGCTGACAGCGTGTGAGGAGAGCAGAGTCGATAACCAGCAAACCCACACAGGGGAAATCTACACTGATAATCAGGGTACTGATCATCAGTGTCCTTATTATCAGTGCAACCCCAACAGTGCCCACAAGTGCTGCCAATCTGTGCCCACAAATGCTGCCAAACTGTGCCTATCAGTGCTGCCTGTCAGTGCTCATCAGTGATGCCTATCAGTACCACCTATCAGTGCCCATCAGTGATGCCTATTGGTGCCCATCAGTGCCACCTATCAGTGCCCTTTAGTGCCATCTATCAGTGCCGCCTATCTGTGCAGTCTCATCAGTGCCTCCTGATCAGTGCCAATCAGTGCTGCCCCATCAGTTCCCATCAGTGCTGCCTTGTAAGTGCCCATCAGTGTTGCCTCAGTGCCCATTAGTGCAGCCTATCAGTGCCCATCAGTGCAGTCTATCAGGGCAGCCTAATCAGCACACATCAGTGAAGGAGAAAAATGACTTATTTAGAAAGCTGTATAACAGAAACTAAGAAAAACCTCTTTTTTTTTTCAAAATGTTGGCCTTTTTTTGATTGTTTAGCAAAAAAATAAAAAAGACAGTGGTGTGAAAGCTCTATCTGTCTAAAAAAAATAATAAAAGTTTTGTTTGGGTACAGTGCTGCATGACCACGCAATTGTCATTAAAGTATGGCAGCGCTGAAAGCTGAAAATTGCCCTGGGCAGGAAGTGGATGAAAGTGCCTAATAGGCAAGTGGTTAAAGCTGAAACAAGGAAAACATTGTTAGTTACTTGTGGTAAAGTATCCTTGTTACAAGACAGCTCTTTTTTTACCCTTTGAAGCTCTGGTGGGCCACAAAATTGAAGAATAGGTTGTCTTTTCTCACTGAGAGGACACCAGTCACAGGAGCTTGCTTGGCATGTCCAGTGAGACAGTGAGAGGTTGCATAACATCCCACTGTAGTTGAATGCAGGCACGCAAGCATGACTACGTCCGTGTGGCGTCAGTGGGCAGAATTAAAAATTTGGCGCATGCAGAGTTTTTGCCACAACTCTGCCCTGCTTCTACTGTGTAATACAGCTTTAGAGCAGATAGAGAAGAAAACTTTTCTTTTTACCATGTGTTCACTACACTGGTGCACTGAACAAGTGTTCAGTGCCCTGTAGCTGGCTGCTACCCAGCAAAACTGACAGCACCAGGTAGTTGAGCAGCAGTGTAGCTAACAACAACGTCTATCTGTCTCCACTCTTCCCCAGTCTGTCACAACTTTCCATATTACTGCAAGAAAGCTTTGGAGTGCTAAAGTCTGTACTGAAAGTAGTTGTTGTCTCTCCAGCAGAGTTCACCTTGTCCCATTACAGCCTTCGATGCCCCTGCATCATGTACAGTAAGTCAGTGATTGGCAATGAGAGCAGAACTTGTCGGAGTACCCAGTGATCTACAGAATGCTTTATTAACCACTTCTGCACCGGAAGATTTTCCTGCTTAATGACCAGGCCCTATTTTGCAATTCAGCACTGTGTGATTTTAACGTGCAACGCAGTACCCAAATAAAATTGACGTCCTTTTTTCCCATAAACAGAGCTTTCTTTTGGTGGTATTTGATCACCTGTGCGATTTTATTTTTTGTGCTAAAAACAAAAAAAGAGCGACAATTTGGAAAAAAAAAACAATATTTTTCACAATCTGTTATATAACATTCCCCAAAAAAAAAATGTAAAAATCAAATTTTTTTAACATTTTAGGCCAATTCGTTTTCTGCTACATATTTTTGGTAACAAAAATCGCAATAAGCGTATTTTGATTGGTTTGCGCAAAAATGATTGCGTCTACTAACTACGGGAAAGATTTATGTCATTTTTATTGTTTTTTTTTTTTTTTTTTTTACTAGTATTGGCGGCGATCTGCGATTTTATGCAGGACTGCGACATTGTGGCGGATAGATCAAACCCCTAACTGACATTTTTGACAATTTTGGTGGTACCAGTGACATAACTACAGTAATCAGTGCTAAAAAATGCACTGTTACTGTAATAATGACATTGTCAGGGAAGGGGTTAACAGTATTGGTGATCAAGGGGTTAAATGTGACCCTAGGGGAGTAATTCTAACTTTGGGGGGTTGGGCTTTTGAAATGATCACAGAGACATGCGATCCTATATAGCAGGATCACATGGTCTCTGTGATCATTGCAGGCAGAAAGACGGACGGCTGTGTTTACATTAGCCTTCCGTCCTTTTCTCTCAGCGGGGAGAGATCAAGAGTGTCAGGTGGCAATCGGAGCTACTTGAAACACGCGCCAGCTTCCCCGCTGATGAGTGCGGGCGGGAGCGCGTCGCCGGCGGAGCGCGCTCGCCCCCTACACTCTCCAGAGCGAGCGCTGAACATGTACGGGGTTTCATCCAGGAGTGGCTGCCTGCCGCAGTACATCTGCGGCGGGCGGTCGTCTAGTGGTTAATTCCAAAGGGAAAGATCACAAGAACACAACAACGAGCAAAACAAGATACAAAAACACAACATAAAATTAAGACCGCATTCACACTAGTCCGACTTGGACCGCGACTTGTAAACCTGACAAGTCACGGTCCGTCATGCTCCCATTGTGCGGTACAGGAGCTGTTCTAATAGGAGCGACACAAGTCGCTCCGACTTAGAAAAAGGGTCCTGTACTACTTCGGGGCGACTTGCATAGACATTCATTTTATGAAGTCCGTGCAAGTCGCGCCGAAGTCGCGCTGCACGCGACTTCACAGGTCGCCCCCGAAGTCGGAGCCACGTAGTGTGAACCAGCACTAACGCTACAGTACAAACAAAAACCCATCCATACAATTAAAATACAACATAGAATAAATAATACAAATTAAAATAACAGAAAATCAAACTACCTAATGCTAATAATACACCACTTTCATTAACATTACCCCAAATAATAATTAACATAATACCAACATTTTATAAAACAACAAAATCCTGATCATAACCCAGAATTAAATCTTCACCTCCAGCCCTCACAGAAAAATTATATAACTTGGTGGCCATAGACAAAAATGATTTCCTCTGCAGCTCTGTGTTGCATCATGATTGTAACAATCTGTAACTGACGGTACTCTGCAGACTGACCAGCGTATTGTGGAGTACTCCAATTCCAGTCCAACAACATCACTGGCCTTGTGAATCCTTTTTTGAGTCTGTTGGTAACATACAAAATCTTCAGCATCATCCAGCAGATATTAAAGGACCTCGGTTTCCTCAAAAAGTAGAAGTGGCTCTGGCCCTTCCTATAGAGCACCTCAGTGTTCTTGTTCCAAGTGTTCAGCTTAACAGAGCACTGAAAGCATGAACTACACAAGATGAGCTCCTGGTTAATGGCAAGTCTCTCTCTGCTACAGGGTAATAATTGTGGCTCATAGTGAACAGATGATAAACACATCTGCAGTGTTGGAGCAGGATGAGACCCTGACATAGCATAATAGGGAAGTTGCAGAAAGCTTGAGCAATATGGAGAAAGACAAGCTTATTTCTCAGCCAAACCACTACTATTTTGCCTTTTACAGAGCTGCCAGCATCCTATAATGCAAGGCAGCAGCCAGCTAAAGGATACTGCACATTCTGGCAGGGCAGCAGAGTAGCACTGTGGCTGACAAGTAGGCTTGCCTTTCTCCATCCTATCCTAACTACTGTGCCTCAGTTGACAGAATGGAGTCCAGCAGCTGCCAGTCATCTGAGGTATTGCCCTAGCAAGATTCTTCTTTGACAGGAGGGTTTTTTGCTCACTACCTACTGGGCCACTCATAAGCATTATAGCAACTGCCAAGAGCCGGCCCAGATCCAAAGGGACTATTGGGAGTTTAAGGCTGGGTTCACACTTATGCGAATTGGATGCGGGTTTCCCCGCATCCAATTCAAATGACAGGAGAGTGGGACTGGCTCTCAATGGAGCCAGTATACACACCTCCTTGGGCAGCCGCGGTCTGCACTATAAAACGGTCCTGTGCATCTTCTGGTCTGTTTTAGGTCCAAATTCAGGCAAAATCCTGACCTGATTTGCACCTGAAATGGAGAACAGGGATGCCATGGACCTCCTGCTGTGAGCCGCGGCTCACCAGCCTAAGTCTGGCTGGGCAAAGGAAGCCAAATAGGGTGCCTTGCTGACTCTTACCTACACCTACTGCTACTTACCAGACCTTCGATGCAAGCCCTGTGATAATGTCACATGGAATAAAGCTAGGCTTATCTGAATAAAAAGAAAGGTGATTGGTGTTGTCCACCAACAAAACTGCGCAAATGAATGTGAAAATATGTAAACACTGATAAAAAAACAAACAATTAAATTAAATAAACGTGAATTGTGTAAACAGTGAAATTCCTTTCAGGCTCGGTTCACATATATGCGATGCGGGAAGGCTGCGAATTCGCAGCCTGTTCCCGCATCACACACGCACCCCCGGCAGTTCACACTGCCATATGCGATACGCTGGGGGTGTCAATGTAATCTTAACGACACCCCCAGTTTGATCGCATATCGCAGTGCGATTGTGCAGTTCGCACAGGATCGGATCGCACAAGTGTGAACCGCTGTGCGATCCGATCCTGATGCGGCTAGAAAAAAGGGTCCTGTGCGTGTTTGGTGCGGCTGCGGTGCGAATTTAGCCATACAAACTGTATGGCTAAACTCGCACCGCACAGCCGATCGCATGTAATGTCGGAGCAGTGCGCTCCGATATTACATGCGAACCCCGCACACACACAAGTGTGAACCGGGGCTCACTCTGTGAGCTGCAACATAAACGTAATAACGTGATGAATTTAACCACTTTACCACCGGAGGATTTTGCTGTCTTACGTCCAGGCCACTTTTTGCGATTCGGCGCTGTGTGACTTTAACTGACAATTGCGCGGTCGTGCAAAGCCGTACCCAAACGAAATTTACATCCTTTTTTTCCCACAATCAGAGCTTTCTTTTGGTGGTATTTGATTACCTGTGAGATTTTTACTTTTTGCACTATAAACAAAAAAAGAGCGTTTATTTTGAAAAAATAACAATATTTTTAACATTTTTTTATATGAAACCCCCCCCCCCCCAAAAATGTAAAAATCAAATTTTTTTTCCATTTTTGGCCAATTTGTTTTCTGCTACCTATGTTTGGTAAAAAAAATCACAATAAGCGTATTTTGATTGGTTTGCGCAAAAGTTATTGCGTTTACTAACTAAGGGAAAGATTTCTGTCATTTTTGGTGTTTTTTTTTTAACGATTAATGGCGGCGATCTGCGTTTTTTTTTGCGGGACTGCGACATTGCGGTGGACAGATCGGACCTTGACTGACATTTTTGACACTTTTGGGGGTACCAGTGACATTACTGCAGTAATCAGTGCTATATATATGCACTGTTACTGTAAAAATGACACTGGCAGGGAAGGGGTTAATTTTATTGGAGAGGGAGGGGTTAATGTATGCCTGGTGCTTACTAACGTGAATGGGGGAGGTGACTGAGTGAGTCAGGGACAAATCGCATGTTCAGCTATGCTGAATACTGCAATCTGTCACTCCCTGTCACTTAGGAGATCCGTCCGCTCTGTTTAGACAGGCAGGCGGATCTCCAAACTAGATTCCACGACAATCGGGGAAGAGCAGCGGCGATCGCCGCCACTCCTCCCCTGGCCTGACTCCTGCTGTGACTGAAAACAGCGGGAGCGCGCCTCCGGTGGCGCGCGAGCGCCGCCTACAGGGGGAGGAGTCCAGCAACGTAGTACTACGTCGCTGGATGATAATGAACCACTTTGCTGCAGTACGGTCAACGTGACCGGTCGGCAAGTGGTTAAGAGTGAAAAAAAATGTAGCGCTCAACAAACAAATCACAATAATATTCTCCAATTATAAACCAAATTAGTGCTATTGACATGTGCATCAAATTAGTGCAAAAAATATATACCAAAGTCTCTGGTGCTTCAAACATCAAAGGGTTAAATAAATAACAGCAGCTGATGGAAAAACACAGACTTGATAGGAGTGTATGTCTCAAAGCCTCCACCTCCACACGTTTACCCAGTGCTAGTATATGTACTGCTTACCAGAAGTACAGGACCCCTTGATTATAGGGGGTCATAAACGCATATTGATCCTCACTTGATCCGACCAGACACTTCACCAATATAGCGTGGTATTTAAGTATAAACCAGGCACTCTCTCGCCATTGAGAGTGTATAGCCAGACCGAGGAATAAGCTCAGGACCAAGGCATAAGTGAAAAAAACAAGAAGGCAGTATTTCATATTAAAAGACCATTTATTGCTTTAAAACGCACTTACTACAATTCAGAAGTTAAAAAGCCTTAAAAGTCAGAAGTCTCGGTTTCAGGGAATGAGAACGCCGCTCCTCGCCTGCGTTTCACCAAACCGGACGTTACGGTCTCACGTTCCCTTAGGGAAAAAAGCCTAAAAAAAGAAAACCGCAGTCACCACATCTAATTATTGGTAAGCTGCAATATATAAAATTTTTGGTTCCAGATATTTAAAGCACACACCAGAGTATCCTGGGCTGTGAATGTTAATGATCCCATAAACAGAGATGCATGAACAACTGCGCCAAAGTAATTTATATTGTGCAACAGTAAATTCATTTTTAAGTTTCTATACGTTTTCTACATTGCCTTTTAAAGGTGTGTTTGAATAATTCTTGTACTGAGTGTTGTGTAATTCTATAACTGAATATACTTGTCAACTGGATCATGCATTACAGTTGACTCTCTGTACATTGTGGTCTCCTCCACAGAGTCTAAGCCCTCGTTCAGATTTGAGCAATTTGTCATGCGATTTGATGGGTCAAATTGCATGACAAGTCTCAGCCTATTGCCGACAATGACCCTGTTCCAATTGGTGCGACGCTGACTTTTCGCCGCCGCACCGATTTGAAAAATTAGTTCCTGCACTACTTTTGCCAATTTCAGGTACAATTTCAATAGACATCTGTGCATGAAGCTGCACAGATGTCTTTCAAGTAGCACCTGAAATCGCGCTGACCTGCTACTTTGAAATCGTGCTACTTCAAGTGAAGTAGCACGATTTCAAAGTAGTATCAATGTGAAGCAGGGCTAAAGAGTGTTTGATCTTTACCAAGGTGCTTTGCAATCAGGTTTGTTGTTTTATTTAATGACCCTCTAGCTGTATATTCTCAGGTTTGCATTACTAAGAACAGGACAGGAACTGATTTGAAACTAAGGAAGAGAACTATTTACAAAGTACCTTAATGAATGCACCACCATGGGCACAATCTGCCACATAAGTTGTCCAACTGGAAACACATTTTGTGGATAAGGGTATGGTTTTTAAGGTAATATTTCATTCACTTATTGGCCTATGTTTGTTACCTTGAGAAAGAGGACCTGCACATCCCTAAAACATTGGTGCTTGTGGCATGCAATGGCAAGTAATTCTTTTTTGCAGACATGGGAGTAAGTCACACATGTGCAAGTCACAAGCAAGTCTCACGTCTTTTCCTTTAAGTCTTAAGCAAGTCCCAAGTTACTGTGGCGAAAAGCAAGCAAGTCAAGTCGAGTCCCTGCTAGAAGTCAAGCAAGTCAAGTCATTTATTTTGGTCAAGTCAAAATACTGATCTACCCCAATTTTCACCTTTATATCAGTTAAAAGTCAGTGGTCAGGAAAGGTTTTGTTTTATTTTCAACATTAACAAAACTGCTTAGTGCTTTTTTCTTGGCATATTAAAGAAACACTTTGAATGCCCAAACAGCTCAAAATCCTTAATTCGGTCATGTTATAACACCACAGTCACTAAAAACATGTTAAGTATTTCCATTGTTAAACAGCCAGTGTCCTAAAAATCAGAACACACTGAGGTGTTTTAAGTGACTTTGCTGTCAGAAACATAACATTCACATTCATTTTGCTTTAACGCATCTTGAGAAAATGCAAATATTTAATAACTTAAAAAAGTAAAGTCATTTCAAGTCATATGTCTCAAGTCAAAGTCAAGTCTCGAGTCATGCATACCAAGTCAAAGTCAAGTTGAGTCTTTTATTAATTTTATTCAAGCAAGTCTCAAGTCCTCAAACTGGTGACTTAAGTCTGACTTAAGTCAAGTCATGGGACTCAAGTCCCCCACCTCTGCTTTTTTGTGTATTACTTTATCTTTATGCTGGCTATTTTGGGTTTTTTTTGGGGGGTTTATCACGACACTACCATAAGCTGTGCAGTCAAATTTCCATGGTGTGGAGATATGTGTGTGAGGCAGATAAGTACATTTTGGGAAAAACAGAAGCCCAGGGTTCACTGGCAAGAGACTCACGTCGGACAAAAGCACGCTCTGTAGCGTTTATTATTTGATTGCTGTATACACGCTTTTATACTTCTCTATACTGTAGGTAGTATTTTCACAATAAACTATACATTGGTTTGGACGTACTGCACCTTTGTAGTCTTTTTATCCTGAGGTGTCATAGCTCTGGGTGTGAAGAGAGATGTCCTCTGGTTCATCACGTTTCCTTTTATGCATCATGTTTGCATCTCTCTGATCTCCTCTGGTTTTGACCTCTCTTTAATTTGAGGGTCAACTCCAACTGGTAAGCAGATTTTTACTTACCCACGTGGTGGCTGATGAAACGTTTTCCATCCTATTCACTGGTGTTGGAGGATTATTTCTGCTCATGCTTTTATTATGGACTTTCATAAGGACTATGACTAATACTAATTTATATTGGCCCTGCCTTCTTTTTTTTTTTATGTATGCGATTTATGGTGTGTAATCTTACCTATTGCCCTGGTGGCCTTTGCTTTTAATGTTTTAAATTTTGTTTAAAGCGCAGATATATTTTTCTAATTTAATAGTTAGTAGAGTAATAAGAACTCTTTGCTCAAGCACTGTTTACAGTGTACTGAAGAAAATTTGAATCTGGTGCTGGGTGATGTGCCTGGGGCCAGCAGTTTTCTACTGGAGAAGAGTGAAAGCTAAATGGAACCTGGGACTTACACTGTTAACCACATAGTGCGATAACAACGTTTCCTCAACGTATTTTTAATAGTAAAAGTATCCAATACATGAGTGCTCCTCTATTCAAAAATTACTTACAATTACTTAAATTTATTTTATGAGAAAGGTATTTTTATACCCAGTCAGACTGTTTTCTGGTGCAGCTTAGAATGGGCCTTGCATATACAGTATATGGATATTGGATATTTGAGCAGAAATCTCATGAAAATTTTCTCATTTATCATAGAAATATGGTGACAGCTATCTGCAGCAATTCATCATGATTGAGTGAGTGGCAGGCACTGTTACAAACAAAACTCTTGAAAACACTTGCATCAGAGACATGTTTTATTTATCATGTTTAATGGACCAGTGAAGATTTGAAGCTGATTTTTTACTTTTTAGGGAAATATCAGAGTGGTCAATACAAAAGAATAGCATTGTATTCAAGATAACATGCCATCACCTTGGCCATCCTAATTGGACTGTACTTGTGCTGATAGCCCTAGCAATGGTTTGTCTGGAAAAATATTGAATTTTATACTTTCAAAAAATTTAATGACTCTGCACTGTACAGAATACCCTGCATCATCTTGCACCTTTTATGAACTTATAAATGTGCCTGAAAAAGGGCAAAGGATGAAAAAGAAAGATGCAGTTAACCCTAATGAGGCAACATATACAGATTTGTTTTTGTTCTTTTTTTTTTGTGGTTTGACCATTTCTTCTATTTTTTTGTGAACATTTAATCATGTATTACTTTTATTGACTATTGGTGTTTTTTTTTTTTTTTTTTAAGGGTACAGGTAGTATCAGCCTTGGGTGGCAATGATGGCAACAGTGTGCTTTGGAAAGGTAGAAATCATTTTGACCCATGGAATTCGTTTAAGACTCAAGAGAAGAAGTCGTAAAGTGTGGAGGTCTACTTTATCCTATTCCTATGTAATCTACTCACAAAACCTTTGTTGTAAATAGAACGTGGGGGTGGTTATTGTGGAAGAGTGCTTGCATAATTGAAGCGGGACCCCTACCTCAATTTTGTAATCATGCCCCACTCAGAATCAACAAAAAACAATAAGGTGTGACCACCCTCCTCCTGCGCTTGGTATCCAAGCCCCTCGACCACACTCCTCCCGGGACTCACAACTGGCTTCTTAGATGGCTTAGGTCTTGCTGCCCATAACGGACTGGGGTAGTCCACCGGTACTGAAAGCAAAGAAACAAAAAAGGGCGCACCGACCTAGCGCATTATCCTCAATAGAAGGCTTTATTGAAGTAACATTAAAAAATGGCTACTCACAGACGTAGATAAAGTAAGTCATATCAAGCTCAATTGCTCAAACGTCTGGGTGTAGTCAATACAATCGTTCATAACTGATGAGTTGACGGCTGACGCGTTTCGAGGCCCAGCCTCTTCCTCAGAGCCCCACTCAGAATCAATGCTTTGGGTAGATCAGTTCACTCATCTCTATTCAAAGTATTCAACCCCTAAAGGTCATTATTTAAATAAACTCTATTTTGTTATTAGAACAATTCTTATTAAAGCTCAAAAAAACAATTACAATAAGAGACATTAGGAGATAAGATAATAAGAGAATAAATTAATTAATTATATTTTAATTAATTAATTCATTAAAATGAGTAGCAACTAGCAAACTGTGAAATCACCTTCACAAGATTTTGCTTTACAAATCAATACAAACAACGCTTAACCATCAGTGCACATGTGCTTGTTCTACAGAGAGAGTTACACCCCTGTATAATATATATCACAATTATATATATATATATATATCACAATTTGTCAGAGTTTGTCAGAGTTTGGATGAAATGTGCCTTTAGTTCAAGAATTATACATGATATAAATGGCCTGCACAAAGAGCAGACTTAATTTTCAGGAACACAGAAATATCAGAGTTAACTAAATAAGGTTCATATGGAGGATCAAGAAAGTGAGAACCAAGTGAGAATCTATTTCTCAGAAGAACCCTGATATCAGAGTTAAGGTTTCTGTGGTAGACCAAGAAAGTGAGAACTAAGTGCTAAAAGCAAATGGTTAAAGGTGTGATATTGTTTTTACATGTCAAGAAAAACAAAAGTTCTGCTCATCCATTTCCCTATCAGCTATACTTTAGGGATAATAGGCCAATAATAGAATTCTTTCTTTCAAGATAACTAGGTAAAACACACATTTCAGGAATTAATATGCCGTGTTAATAGAACCATGTACAATATGTATTTGTGCTTTGTCTTGCATACATTGCTTCATCACAGGTACAGAAAAAAAAAAATAAATAAAAAAAAAAAAAAAAAAAAAAGCTCAACCATTTTTTAATGTATGATAACCTAAGGAGACGAGAGTCACTGGAACACACTAGTTCCAAATGCCTTTCACTGACAATATCTGTTTCTGTGTAAAATGAGAATCAAACCTACCCATTCAATAAACATTTAAAACACAGCACTTGGTGCCCAGAAAAACACTCCTCTGCTAGGATCGCGCTTTTATTTTGGAATATTTTCTTCTTTTATAGGTCCTAACCTGGTGAGAAAAAATGTGAACGTTGTACATGGAAAAGCTGAGAGCTTTTGCAAAGTAAATATGTTGTTTTTTTTATAGCTTTTATTCAATTACAGGAAAAAGCGTCAATAATTTTTAGAAGCACCTTTTTACTAAATTTAATAGCCTTAATTAGCCCACATTTTGTATAGCGCTTGTATAGATTTTTGGATTGTTGTAAAACCTGCATGATATTAAATGTGAAAAAAAAGAACTGTTTGTTATAATAGATTTTTAATTTTTATAAGAAACTATTTCTGGAACCATTGTTAATCAATATAAATCTGAATGCAAAAAAACTAAATTCTGTTCACTGACAGTTTTGTCATGTCTTACTATTTGATAAGTAGAGTTTATGGACTGTGAGTTGTTTAATGGCTTAACTTTGATAAAAAAAGCCTTTTAATACCATGCCAAAGAAAATTTAGCCAATCACTGTTTGCTAAGCAGTGTAAAACAATCATTCTTTCCCAGGAATCTGTAAATGAATGAACTTCAAGTCTCATCTTCCACCGTGGCAGATGATTTGTAGTTCTCAATAAACTGTAAGGCCACTGGTGAGCGCCCTCGTTGTTCGTTTACACTTTCTACAGCTTTCAAACAGAAACCCCATACAATGGTACAGACTAAAAGCTGTAGCAAGTGTCTGCAGGAGCCTGACATTGCACCCACAATCCACTGATTGTGGGTGCAACGCTTTGCAGGTTCTCAAAAAAAAAAAATGCAGTTTGTTTTACCGGCAAAAACATGTGAATTTATTATTTATTTCAAAAGGTGAACTTATTTTTTAACCACTTCATTACTGGGCACTTTCTCCCCCTTTCTGCCCAGGCCAATTTTCACCTTAAAGGTACTGTTGCACTTTGACTGACAATTGCGCGGTCATGCACATGAAATGTTGATCATTTTTTGGAGACAGATGGAGATTTCTTTTCATCCTTCACCATTTTCCAGGCACATTTTTTGCTAAACAAATGAAAAAAGCACAAACGTTTTTTTTTTTTTTTTAAGTTTCTGTTATAAAATTTTGCAAATAAGTAATTTTTCTTCTTTACTGATGTGCACTGAGGAGACTGCACTGATGGGCACTGATAGGCTGCAATGATAGGCTGCACTGATGAGGTGGCATTAATAAGGCAGTACTGATGGGCACCAATGAGGCAGCACTGATGGGCACTGATAGGAGGCACTAATGGGGACTGATAGGTGACACTGATGGGCACTGATAGGTGGCACTGATGGGTATTGATAAACTGCACTGGTGGGCACTGATAAGCTATACTGATAGGCACTGATTGGCACTGATGTGGCTGCACTGATAATCAGAGCACTGATCAGGGCATCTATGGAGGCCCTCCCAGAACTATAGTACCCCACTGTTGCCGTCTTTTGTAAAACCATATACATTATTTATTTCCACATTGTATTTCATTCATTTTTAGTCTACTCCTAATAATCTGGACAATCTTGAAGTTTGTAAATTGACTTTGTAAAGACCGACACACATTTACTTCTTTGATTTCTGTGACACATATTCACTATACCCAGTGGGTAGCTACTGCTGTGTCACAAATTTCACAGAACCTGCCTTCTAGACTACAGAGGAGCTTGGGGAAGGAATGTGAGGAGGCAGAGTAAGTACAGAGAACACTGCTTGCAGGCAGTAAGGTACCATGGAACATGTAGTTTTTAGAAAATTGATAGTAAACAGCTGAGGAAAGCTGCCAAGCATTCAGGGAATCCAGGAAGTTGAACAAAGAGGTGGCCAGCAGACAGGTAGAACTCACAACATAAAAGGAGATTTTTCAGGTAAGTTTTTATTGGATTGTCAAACATATTTATTATTTCTATTGCTATGACAATGCTGATGCTACAAAAATGAAAGTGCTTGGTGTGAACTCCTTTAAAGTGTATTGACACCAACACTCCCCAAAGATGTATAATATTGCACCTTACCAGTTTTTAGATGTTGTGGCTGTATGAGTTTCCTTTTTCAAGCTTGTTTTCCATTATCTTTACTTGGTGCCCCTGCCAATAGCACACTTCCTGTCCTGGGGTAACAACGTCTTCTTATACTCCTACAAAGATAGGCATATTCCTTTGTAGATCACAGAAGATTGCTTAAAAAAACTGATAATGTTTTTTGAGCCTTCAGATCAGCAGACATATATTGCATTTTTTTTTAGTTAATGCTCTACATACTTGTGCTGGATCAGTGAATCAAAAAGTGCTAAAGCCAGATGGTCAGCATGAGAAGTGGGGTAACTGGAATTTTTCATAAATAGGACTGGAAATATCAGACTATTATCTTTCTCTTTTGATGGGGTACCTTGAAAACACTGTAGTTACCTTTAAGAGTAGAAAACAAACAGAGACACACTTTACCAAAAATAACTTATCCAACGTTCTTCATTAACTTAAAATAGCCATGTGTAGCCATGTTGTTGTCCATGTTGAATATCCGATTAAATATTTTCAATATTTACTTTAATAACAAAGGAAAACCAAATTGCTCAGCATGGTGGTACTTTCCACCTTCCATTCCCCTGTGTTTGTAATGAGAGGAGCTTTGTGTAATGTATGACCTCCCACAGGTTTTTGCAATCTGTTACAAACCATTAAGACCATTTTTGCTTACTAAGTAAAGAATGGACTGTAGAATTAATGAAAAGCAATGCTCATTTTCTGCTCTTGCTTAATAAAATCAATTATTATTATTATTTTTTTTTTCTTTGCATTTTGCTTTTTTTTAAGTGAAAGTTTGAAATGGTTGTGTTATTGTAAAAAAAAAAAAAAAAACTAGTATACTAGCACTGCTTGTGACCTGAATAGTTCATTTTTTTTTTTTTTTAGGCAAGCTCTATGCCAAAAGGCTGTGCACATTGAAATATCCGCAAGTTATACTTCCTAAGGGACAGTGGAAAACAGCCTGCCTTTCATAAGTTTCCAAAGCAGTGCTTACTTGGAAATGTAATAATACAGAATTCCTTGGGTAGAACTACTGCTGGGATTTCATTGTAACTCAGGTTTAGAGACATCAAGCGACTATTCTACAGTCTAGGAAATGATCTTGTGTTCTTTTAAGGCAATGCAACCACATTCAAAGCCACTAAATACATGTGCATATTCTCTTATGTCGATTTTCTAAAACCATTGCCTTAGTATGGCTCGATCTGTCTCATGCGGCTGTTAATCATGATGAAAGCATATTTAGGTTTCAGTTAAGGGATACATTTCGTATAATTATCACTATAGCTCATGATATATGATGCAAATTAGAAAACTATATTGTTATTTAACAGCTGTTAAGTGCTGGTGATTAAAGGCGATGAAGTGGCAGAGCTCAGCAGATATTCAGCACTGAGCCTATCTAGACTTCATTATGCAAGAGAGTGCATATTGAGGCAAGTGGTATTATGTAGAAAAAGCAAAAATTGTTACATGATCAAATAGTGTATGATCTAAGGCCTAAAATTCCTTTAAGTTAAACTGTGCATTTTCTTTGCTTGTTATTACCCTAAAGAATATGACAGAACTGCAAAAAAAAGATGCTGAAAAAAATTGTTACAATTAGTAAAACAGACAGTGTTGTGCTAGAATGGGCTTTCTATCTTAACCAAAATGTCCTGTCTAAAGAGAGCAGGCAGGGGGGTGGATGAAGGTATGAGCCACTCCTTTGGTTTATTCAGTTTTGTGGGTAAATCTAAGCTTTTGAGCAGCAATTGTTTTCAGTAAAACAAAAAAGGATAGCCTTAAAACATATGAAGAGGTGTGTGGAGCTCCCCCTGTTGACTGAAGATGTAATTATGAATAATTATTAAATCTGAATGGTCTATGGTTATTAGAAGCATACCCCAAGGTTCAGTATTGGGACACAGCATTATCTGGTGATAGTATGTAAAAAAATAAATTGGTAGAAAAATTGTAAAAAATATCAATACAAACAAATGGCCACTGCCCCAACTATACCTGGCCTTTACATCAAGGAGCACTGGAAGGACAACATACAGTATGTGAAATAAAACCAAAGAAATTTCCAAGATCAACTTACCAACCAGCCTGCCAGCAACCAAATTGACCTGTCTAACAGTATCCTTTTTATACAGTACGTACTGTGAACGTAGCAAGTGCAGTGTCACTGCGTTGACATTGTACTGCTGTGGCAGTGATTATGTACAATGGCTGGCTACTCTGATATCACTGTGTGTCAGGGCCACCAGCCATTGTCTCAGATCACCACCACAGCTGTACACTGTCTCTGCTGCTGCCCACTCACAGGGTGATTTATTAAAACAGAGTGTGCAAAATCTGGTGCAGCTCTGCAAAGAAACCAATCAATATTCTTGTCGAAGCTTATATAAACATGATGAAGTTTGAAGCTGATTGGCTACAATGCACAGCTGCACTAGATTCTGAGTGCTACAGTTTTAGTAAATCAACTCCACAGTGTCCTGGATCACCATAACACCAGTCATATTGTCCCTAATCACCACACCATGACTGCATCGCTTTTTTACCACCTGCTTCAACCCCTTGGAACCCACACAAGCACCCCTATTCACTTGAATGTGTGGTGATCCGCAGGTGTTCATGGGGTATAATTCCTGTCATGGGGGTGTACACCCCCAGCCGCTGCCTCTGCAGCTAAAGGGGGTAGCAGTTGAGGGGCATAAAACCACGGCTCCACCGCAAGGTTTTACCACCACCCCCAACCTCACATGTGAGCGAGCCTTAATAGTGCAGCCAGTCACATTTCTCTGATCATCATCACCACACCAGCCACAGTGTGGACAGACCAGTGTAGCAAGAATCAGTTTTCTTGATTGCCAACACACTAAACCAGTGCAGCAAGCATCATTTTTAAGTGTAAATCAGCAGTAGTGTTCCTGATTGCTGCCACACTAGTTCCCAGTATCACCAGACCAGTGCAGACAGCAACAGTGTTGCATGCCACCTTTACTAACCCTGGCATGTTTATTGGCCATGTTTATGCCTGCTGCCTTCTGAACTGACACATCTGCACGTCTGACTGACTATGTTCCTGCTAGACACCAGATTCAGTCATACCTGCAGACAAATGCACTCCTGAAACCACAGGAACTTGTTTGTTCTTCCTTTCTTCAGCCTAGTAAACTTCTGTCTAGGTAAAATAGAATTTCCTGGAGGCAGCCACATATTAGTAGGCTAGGTTGCTTGGCTTATAGGAAATGGGACTGCTATAGGTGACGCTACACTAAGCTATATTCTCTGACCACTCGGATAGAGGTGACCATTACAGTACAATGGTTTTGACACAATTGATTGATTTGTGTGGTACACAAGATACAATGTCCAATATATAATCAGACACTGAAAACTCTCACACATGTGGTATCACTACATTCGGAAGTAGTAGTAGAATGTGTCCTGGGGTATAATATAAGTATGCCTATGCTGTGTGTTAGAAGTATCTTATTAACTGACAACTTTGTGTAAAAAATACGTTTTCCAGGGCTTCCAAAAATGTGTAGGAAATTTGATTCAAATTGGATAAAATTAGATGTTCCACTGGAATGCCTGAAGATGCTCTATGGATTTTGGGTCCCTCTATGTGGCTGGGTTGTAAAAGGTCTCACGCATGTGGTATTGCCATACTTGAGAGGAGTAGCAGAATGTGTTTTGGGGTGCATTTCTAAGTCTCCTTGATGTGCGTTAGAAATACTTTAATAATTAAAAACTTTGTGTAAAATACATTTTTTTCAATTTTCAAAAAACTCACTGTGCCTTTCAGAAAATACCTTGGGGGTTTGTTTTTCAAAATGGGGTAATGTTGTGGGTATTTCCACTGTCCTGGTGGTCCAGGGCCTCCAAAGATGATACACCTTAGATTTCAGGCCCATCTATGCATCTAGGCTGTGATAAAGTCTCACACATGTGGTATTCCCATATTCAGAAGGCATAGCAGAATGGGTTTTGGGGTGTACTTGAACATATGCCTGTGCTGTGCGTGAGAAAGAACTTGTTAAAATGACAACTTTGTGGAAGAAAATCCAATTATCCAAAAAGTTGCAACAACAGATTACAACTTTAACTCTCCATGCCTCTTACTAAGTACCTTGGACTGTCTACCTTCTAAACAGGGGTCATTTTAGGGGTATTTGTACTATTCTGGCATTTTAGGGCCTCAAGAAATGAGATTGGCAGTCAGTTTGTAGGCTTTGTACCTTTCACATAAACTAAATAATATACACAGACTTAGGTTATTTTACCAAATACATGTAGTAGAATACATGTTGGCCTAAATTCATAAAGAATTATTATTAATTTGCAAAATTTCTAACAGAAACTAAGAAAAATATGCTTTAAAAATGTTTTATTTTTTAATTTATATAGCAAAAAAAAAAAAACCCAGTGGTGATCAAATACCACCCAAACAGATCTCCACCCACTTAACAAAATTGATAACATTTCATTCAAAGTGTGAAACCACAAAAAAATTAAAAATGGCCTTGACAGAAAGAGTGTGAAATTGTCCAATATTGACGTGGTTAAAGGAGAAGTATGGCCAAATCTCTTTTGGTCACAATTTTCCTGTGGGTCACAGCAGAGCACTTAGTTTCGCACTCATGTGACACAGAATCAGCTGACAGAAGTTTAAAGCTAACTGTTGGCTGATGTCATAGAGCCGGTCCAGGCTCTGTAGGGACCCCAATATTAATGATGGGATCCACTCAGTTCGCTGACTGTCAGCTGACTCATCTTCCCAACACGCTGCTGAGAGCCTGAGCCAGCTGCTCTCGCCCTCTCCAGAGCCCAGGTGCTCCAGTGAGCACTGGAGGGGCAGAGAAGAGAGCCAGTGACTATTAGCCACCACTCTCTGTTCACTGAAGCCTGAGAACTGAGAGATCAGCAATCATTTGATCGCTTTTTTCTCAGTATAGAGCTAGTGGGGGGACAGCTGCAGCATTGGATCAATGCTGCAGTCATCTAGATCAGTGGTCCTCAACTCCGGTCCTCAGGGCCCACTAACAGGCCAGATTTTAAGTATTACCTTGGGGAGATGCAGACTAGAGTACTGCAATCACTGAGCAGCAAATGATATCACCTGGGATGTATTTCAGTTATCTTGCAAATCTGGCCTGTTAGTGGGTCCTGTAGGCCAGGGTTGAGGACCACTGATCTAGATGAGTATATGTTTGGTTTTTTTAGTCCCTCACTTTTCTTCTAAATTAAGCAAAAACAAAATATTCAATAATTGTAATAATTATATATATATATATATATATATATATATATATATATATATATATATATATATATATATATATATCACCCCAAGCTCTGTTCAAAAGAGAAGCACACCTAGGAAGCTCCTTTGCAACAGACATCCACTGACTGTCTCTGGCCCAGGTAGGCAGGGTGCACGCCATCTCTGCTTGGACACCAGAAACCTCTGCAGCCTGACTCTTCCCAAACAGTGTATGTACAGTAGCATCAGAAAACAGATCTGCATTCGTTGAGCTTTAGCGCAAATCCTGGACAAGCTCCCAATTGTTTTGCTTGTGTCTAGCATTTCACTTTCTAGAAAAAAAGCATATACAATATGTATGCAAAGTGTTTACTAAGCAGCTACCTAACTTGGGCCTTCTATTGATGGAATCTTCTCATGGCTCCCTTCTTCTTAGAGTCCAGCACAAAATGTCTGTTTCCTCTGAAGTCTCCAAACAAGTGTTGCTCCTTTGTCTCCCAAAACAACTCTGTCCTTTGTCTGAGCACATGCCTGTTTAAAATCCTCCCCCTCACTTCCTGTACATCATATTCTGTACTTCCTCTGCTAAGCTCATAAACCAGTCCGACTGGCTAATTTGCATTTCAATAGGGGAGGCTTTGCTTCTAAAACAACACATGGTCCTAAAAATTTAGCTATTCACATATAACTATAAAATCACCCAAAAATATCCATAGCAACACAAACATATAGTGGAGTTTTTTTTTTTAAATTTGACTGCAGAAGTGAAAATATGCTTTAAGCAATAGAAAGGTTTTTGCCAAATTAATAGGTGCGTAGCTAAAATTGTAAAATATATTCTGGTCCATAAGGGTTGCAAAATTGTGAGAGCCGAAGTGATTAACAATTTCAAAAATAATACCAATTTTCTTACTACAAAAGAAAATAAAAATAAAGAGAAATGCTTCTGCAAAGTTACATTTACCAATTAAGTGTGATTTTTACATAGCATACATAGGAGTGTGTTTAGTTAATGTGGTAAAGCTTTACTTTGTAAAGAATACCCAATCAGGTGCAAAGAAAATAAAAAATAGCATTTTTTGCTTGCGCATGATTGGATGATGAAAATCAGCAGAGCCTCACTACAATCACTAAGCTCTGGGGAAAATGAGTGAAACTGCACTTGAAAAATGTACAGTCTATTTGCCTTTAGTAAATCCACCCCAGTAGGCTATAGGGCAGGGATATGAAAACTTTGGCCCTCCAGCTGTTGCAAAACTACAAGTCCCATCATGCCTCTACCTATGGGTGTCATACTTGTGGCTGTCAGAGTCTTGCTATGCCTCATGGGACTTGTAGTTCTGCAACATCTGGAGGGCCACAGTTTGCATATTCCTGCTCTAAGATATGAATGATGCTATGAATTAAACAATGCTTTTACCACATTTTTTAGATATCCTTTTTTCTTATACACTGGTGTTATGAACTGCACTTAAACACAAAATGCCAAAGTTATCTTCATATTAAAATTGGTTGGTAAATGTCTAAACCTTGAAATTCATTTTATCATTCTAGGGATTAAGAGAATACTGCTTTATAGTCATGGCCTGAATGGAAATCATATTAAAATCTTTAATGTGTCACTTGCTTGATGATTTCACACTTAATGTACTCAGGGTTATCATTTTTTTCTGCCTTCATTCTTCTATAAGGATTTATTTTATGATAGCAAGAAATGCTTTTAATGTAGTATGAGAACTTTACAAATTGTAGTCTTGCCCATTATTTTACAAATATAAAAGCACATATTTAAGTATACAGTAGTTGCATGCAAGAGTATTTAGTTCCCACTTTATAAAAAGGGCATAATGATCATTGGTGGACTTTGGTCTGAGGGAAACTATAGAAATATATTGACTGTGTATATTGTACACTACGTTCACTCCACTTCAATTAATAATCATCATTTTCCAACCCCTATACACTGATCAGATTGACTGCATATGTAGCACTGAGCTGCTTCATTGTATACACCTAATCAGACCAGGCATGTGGGGAGCACAAGGCAGCAGTGCCTTGGACAAGGTCCACCAATGCCCAGAGTGAAGATAGGAAACAATAACACTTTCCCTAGGCACCACACAAACCCACTCCCCTACCTATTGGACACTACACTCCCCAACCCTCATTGGGTGGAGAAGGAGACAGGGCCAATAGTGGCCAGCACCAAAATGTTTGTAATGTTTGTGGCATGCAATGAAATAGTACCAATGTTTGTGGTACACTGCAGAAAACTGTTTTAAATATGGGGCTAACAGTGGAGAAGGAGAAAATGTTTTTGGGTTGGTGGTGTCACTGAATGGAAAAAAAATGTCCCTGCATCAGCTGTGTTGCTGAAATGTCCCTGAGCTGGTGGTATGACTGGAATGAAATAACGTCTGTGACCCAATGTGTCACTGAAAAAAATGTCCTTGCTTTGGTGGTGTCACTGAAATTAAAATATGTCCCTGAGTTGGTGGTATCACTGAAATGAAAAAATGTCTCTAAGTTGGTTGTGTGAATGGAATGAAAAATGCCCCTGAGTTAATGGTGTCACTGAAAGGAAATAATGTTTCTGAGTCAGTGGAGTCGCTGAAAAGAAAAAATGTCCCTGCATTTGTGGTGTCACTGGAAGACCAAAACATTAGCTCAAAGTCAGTAGTGTCACTAAAAGGAAAAAAAGTCCCTCTGTTGGTGTTGTCACTGAAAAGAAACAAAATACCCTAGCATCAGTGGTGTCACTGGAAAATACATCACTAAAAATACCCTCCCCACTCCCACCCCCAGTACAAAGCTCTTCCATTAACCTTGAACCCCTATTCCCCACAACAAAACTCATTCCCAATCCTCCCAGAATAGAGTTCCTCCTCAAACTTCAGACCCTCGTCTGATGATGTGGCCAGAGACAGTCTGGCAACATAGTAGAGTACAGAGTACAGTGCTGTTACAACAGTTTATGTAAGTTCTGGGGGTGATTTTTTAGAACAAAGGTATTATGATTTTATACTATGAGAGTTTTTTCCCTCTTTCAGGATGGGTGTATATAATTTAGATGGTCATTGATGGAGAGTGCCAGTAAGTGACGGTTCTGGAGGGAGACCTGCTGAGCCTGGATAAGCTGAGATTTCTGCAATCCGTATTTATCATATGTTTTTTGCTGGTTTTAACAGAAAATTGTTCTGGTGAGTGATTTAGTGGATTTGGTGGTGGATATTACACTTGAAGGTCGAATATGAGAAGAGGTGGGACTGTGAATGCGCTACCATTAAAGAATTAATAATATGCTTTCTCTTCTGCATGGGAAACGTTCTCCTTTCTCTAAGTTTTTACAAGGTCGATGTGTCTACTTTCACAGATGCTATTTTCAGCCAAAAAGTTCTGCATGCAGCTCTATAATGCCCTTGGTTTTCATTCGAGTTGATCTTTTCTTGTTGTGCTGGTTGCCTGTGTCATTTGGGTGTTTCAGTCTATGTATGGCCATCTTTAGTTTACATATTCCTTTTGTATATGTGAAGAATTTACAAGACAGGGCCTCTCTGAACAGAGGGGATTCCCTTCCTGGGAAACGAATCAGTAATCTAAACAAAATAATTGGGCGCAGAAGAGCTACAACAATCAGCATAACCATAAGTACTTAGATGCACACCAGTATAGAACTAATACAAGATTTATATTTGGAGAGGTTAATTACAGTATATACATCCAAAGTACAAACAGGTTTTATCAGCAAAAGGGCCCAAAAGGAGTCCTGGTGGAACTGTGCACATATACCTTCGTATATATAGTGTGACAGGAAGTCAGGTAAATCTGTGGGTGTTGTCACAGACGGGAGATACATTTCTTCCTTGTTTAGACAATTCACCAATTACTATAGGGTGTCGGCTGCAGAGGTAACCAGAAAGGTGTAAGGACGTTGGAAAGCTTCAGCTATTCAGAATGAGGCAATTAAGGCCTCTATAAGTTATCCAGAGGATGACTACTGATTGCTGCATCCTGAGGCTTTGTGCGTTAAGGAGAGCAGTGAGCTGAGAGACTTCTGAAGGTGAGGTGGTGTTGGACTTTTTCTGTGTGAAAATAAAACAAATAGACTATTGGTTTTCTGCTGTATGACCAGCAGTGTCTGCCCAGCAGTAGGTTGGGACAGACACCATAGGTAGGTTCCTGTGTTGTGAAGGTAGACGCCCCAAGTGGGCAGGGTTTATTTTATGTTTGTTTGATTTATACTGTTTGAATGCTTGCACTTGTTTCCAGCAAATTGGAAGAATAAACCATAGACTGTTGTTTTTCAACCACTCCTCGGCTGTCTCTCTGTGTAACGAACCCCCCCAAGGGGTCTCCCACACCCGCTACCGAGCTAACCCCTTACAATAGGTATTAATAAAGATACCTCCAGATGAGTGTTGCAGCAAAGTCCAGTTACAGGGACCCTTGGGGATGATGTGGCATCTGTTTTTGTGTTGAAGACCTGAAGACAAGATCTGCTATCATCGGCAGACCCTCCAACTATTTCCCAACCAGTCAGGCAGCTTCTTGCGGACAGGAACTGTGGTGTTGCACTGGAACTGTGTCAATGAAACTCAGAGTCACCCTATCTAATATGGGCTTTAGTCCCTCCCTAATAGTTTCTAATCTGACATGTGACTGGACCTCTAGGCCTATGATCCTGGAAGCCTAACCCGGGTTTAGCCTTTGCTTGTTATCGAGCCCTAAGCTAAAGCTAGCTGTAGAATCACAAATCATAAGGTACAGGGTTAACTAGAATAACAGGAGATGCATATAAACTATGTTGCATTTAACAGGTTCATCTACTAATATACTGAAAGGTCTCCCCTACACATACAGTAACACAGACTTAGCTATCTTACACTGTTCCTGTGAAATAATAACAAGGAAATGGCAGAGAGCCTCAGCATTTATAGGTCAACTGATTTCTAGACTCCTTATCTTGTAAATCAAGTAAATCTAGTATTCTACTCAAGTATATTCTTATAGTATATATAGTTTAGTTTACAGTAAAGTCTGTCACCCTTTGCTTGGTTTTACTTTAAGTGGTTGTAAAGGCAGAAGGTTTTTTTTACCTTACTGCATTCTATGCAGTAGAGTTAAAAACCTTCTGCATGCAGCTCCCCTCACAGCCTACCTTAAATGCATACCTGAGCCCGATTTCGATCCGGCAATGTGCACGAGAGCCGAGGGTCTCTCGGGGCTCTCGCGCCTCATTGGTACAGATAGGAGCAGCCGGAACCATTGGGTCCCACTGCTGTCAATAACAGCCAGTCACAAGCGAGCAGAGGGTAGGACCAAGACAGAGCAGGGCTCGGGAGCGAGCACACACGAGTGCCCTCAAGCAGCTTATCAGGCATCTATCTATCTATCTATCTATCTATCTATCTATCTATCTATCTATCTATCTATCTATCTATCTATCTATCTATCTATCTATCTATCTATCTATCTATCTATCTATCTATCTATCTATCTATCTATCTATCTATCTATCTATCTATCGCACCCTACAGGTAGGTGCTTGGTAAATGTATAGTAGGCCTTGCCTGCCTAACAGCAGGGCCATGATTTCTGTTAGTTAGGGTGTCATGGGTTCCAGATGTGTTTGCTGAAGGGGAAGTCTCCCCACTGGCTCCTGTGAGAGGCTTCTCATAGGGTAGGGAAGGAAGCCCAATCAGGGGACACATTCAAGCTTGTAGCTACCCCAGGAGGCAGATTATGCCCCCAAAGGATTCTGGGAGTGGATATAAGTTTGGGGAAAGTGCGTGACACGGTGTCTTTGGTGGGAGCAGAGTCCCCGGAGGGAGAATTCGACTGTCTCCCCTCCTGTCTGAGGAAGCGGATGTCTCGGGGTGCTGGCCGGGAATCCAGAGAGTGCTGAGTTGAGCTGAGGGGATCCTGCTGGCCGGGAATCCAGAGAGTGCTGAGTTGAGCTGAGGGGATCCGGTGTGCCGAGAACCTGCGGAGAGCGAGAGGGGTCCAGTCCTAGGAAAGCCTACACAGGTTATGAGTACTGAGAATTGCCCCTGAGGGTCTGCCTAGAGTCAGAGGGGACCACTCCGGAAGAGATTCTAGGATCCAGTACCAGCTAGATGAGGAAAGGGGGTACCTAGGTTGAGGACCCTGAAGTTACCGAGGGGGTACATAGTCAGTTAACCCCGAAGAGTTCAAGGTTAAAGGGGGCACCGGCGGTTTGGGCCCTGAAGTGTACAGAGTGTCAGTAGAGAGTTGCAGCCATAAAGGAACCTACAACAAACTACCTCAAGCCAGTGCAAGGGGGGGAGGAAGTAGCCAGTGACTTTGCAGTACCGCAGTGTCAGTAGTTCTATAATGCACAGTCCTGGATCTCCTGGACTTAAAGTTGAGGATTCAGCACGTCTATCAATTTACAGTGTGTTCTGAGAGTCAGTGAGCGTTGGCTAACCTCGGCTGGCGTCAAAGCAGCGTTAACAGACATTTTTCCTGGATAAAGTCCCAAGTGTATTTAGTTGAGCCTAAGGAGTATCCCACTCATTCCCTTCTCCCATCCCCTAATCTACAATAAAACCACAAAACAAAGATGCCGGAGTTGTCAATGTCTCAGTTCTCACATCCAGGGTCGCAGCTCACATGGGCTGGAGTGGTAACCAGTAACAATGGCAGGCCCACATCAGGTCACAGGCCTGGAAACCTTGCTACTATCTATCTATCTATCTATCTATCTATCTATCTATCTATCTATCTATCTATCTATCTATCTATCTATCTATCTATCTATCTATCTATCTATCTATCTATCTATCTATCTATCTATCTATCCCTCTCTCTCTCTCTCTCTTTCTCTCTAGCTACGTTCACACTATTGTGGGTAGTGCGAGTTGCATGCCCTGACCCTTTTTTGAAAAAGCACATGGAGCCACATGGTTTCACACACCTGAAAAAGCACATTTTCTTAAGCATGGGGGTGCCATTATGAATCAGTAGTGGTCACATGCCTGATAAGGGGTCCTGCGTGACTACAGAACGTTGCTTTCTGCTGTAATGATGTGATTGCTGGCTAAAGCTTTGGACCCATTTTGGAGATCTTAGTGTGCTGGTGACATCACTCTTTCTGCCTATACAAGGTTCCAGCCGGTGGTCGCTTTAGCACCCACATATAAATACAGTCATCTCTACAGTAAAGTGTGCGTTGGGATTAGTGCATTGGAATTATGAATCAATAGCACCCCTGCATGTTTGCTAATGAGACACACATGCTTCGGGGGAAACAACGCGTGAAATTTACACACATTCATGAACAATGAGCAAAAGTTTGAACCTAACCTCTCTTTGGCTATTTAAAGCGGCGCTTCACCCAAAAGTGAAAGTTCCACTTTAAGTACTCCTCCCTTGTCACATTTGACATACATTTTTTTTTCTGGAGGAGGAGTAGGCCCCTAGTTTTGACAGGTACCCACCCCCACTTCTGCTGCGATCGCCTAGGTGATCTGAGCAGAAGTTCTTCTCTCCCCCTTCTCTTCCTGCAGTCCTCTGGGACACGTTACAGGTCCAAGAACTGCGGACCGTTCAGAAGGTGCAGCGCACCTGCGCATGCGCAGTGGGCGCCTGACTATGAAGCCGCAAGCTGTCATAGCCAGGTGCCCACAGTTAAAATGCCAGTGCAGAGGAGAGAAGAGGGAGAAAAGGATAGCTCTGGTGAGCCCATCACTGGATCCTGGGACAGGTGAATGTGTATTTTTAAAAAGTCAGGAAAGAAAAGCACCAAGACAGCGCTCACAACAGGGACACACCTCATAGATTAAGGATGGAGTCCTTCACTTGGTGATCTGGCTCAAATGCCCTCCAGCCATTGAAAACGTAGCTCCAAGAAAGATGTAGCAGGCAACTCCACAATCTCATGAAAATCTTTATTTGCTACTTAAAGGTCACGTTTCGGCATATAGCCTTGTTCACAGCATATTCACAAAATGAATGACGGAACATTTATACTACATACCTCATATGAGGAAGAGCAGTGTCAATAAAATAATTATTTAATTAAAATAAAAAAGAGGGCAGAAGACAGAAAAAAGCAGCACTGGATTCTATTCACATCAGATGTGGGCTTAAAATACTATGATAACATTCAGCATATCAGAAAGACAACATGCATAACAATAGACTTGTGTAAGCTGGTATCTAGATTGATTTTGTGCCCTACAACAACAAAAAAAAAATAATTCCAATAATAAAAGCAATAAGGTTGAAGCAGCCGATATAAAACATCCAGTTCAGTCAATACTTTATATTATTTATTTATTTTATTTTAGAAATAAATCAAAATCCCACCTGAAATTTATACCTGCAGGGGTTCTAGTACAGAGAGCAAATATCCACCAGATCTTTCTCCCAAGTAGTCTATGGTGGAGATCACCTCACCGGGGAGGTTTGTTAAGCTTTTCCTCGCCACTAAATATGAAAGATTCCATATTTCCAGCGTGCACATATTTAAAAGAAAAAAGAAAGGATAAGGAGAGGAAGACGGAGCAACAAAAAGAAAAGTATCCTCGACAAGCAATAAACAGGAAGGACTAGCACAGGTGATCTCTCACAATAATGATGGCAGTAATGTTATCAATTTGACTGATGTTTTCTTAACAACATCTGAGATTTCACTTTTGTCAAAATGACTTTTATTTGCATCCCATTCCTAGGGCCGCCATCAGGGGGTTACAGCTCATACACTTGTAAGGGGCCTGAGCATCTGGACGGGCCCAGCGAGGATGGGAAAAGGCAGCCGTGGGTGCAGAGGTGCTCCGTGACTGCCCTGGCTTTCTGAGTGTGAGTCGGCAGCTGCTGCTTCTCTGTGTCATTGAGCTCACATCAGGCTCTTTGCTGCCCCCTCTGGCTACTTCCTGCATTTGCACTCCTCGTGTGTGCTGCCTGTACCTTATCCCAGACTGCAGCTTCTCTCTGTGTCACAGACACATGTGGAAACAAGAGCTGTAGCTAGGAAGACCACCTTACAAGTAAGGGCTGTTGTACAACTAAGGGGGGGGGGGGTGGTTGTGTACATGTGTGTCTCTGTATCTACCTGTGTGTGTGTGTATATGTGTGTGTATGTATGTACCTGTGTGTGTGTGTATCTGCCTGTGTATGTACGTATACACGTCTGTGTGTGTGTGCACATATCTGTGTGTGTACGTGTGTCTGTGTGTGTGTGTGTGTGTACATGTCTGTGTGTGTACGTGGGGGTGGGTGTGTGTACATGTCTGTGAGTGTGTGTGTTTGCATGTCTGTGTGTGTTCATGTCTGTGAGTGTACATGTGTGTGTACACGTGCGTACATGTCTGTGTGTGTGTGTACATGTCTGTGAGTGTACATGTCTGGGCACATGTGTGTGCACATATCTGCAAGTGTACATGTGTGTGTACACGTGACTGTGTGTGTGTGTGTGTGCGTACATGTCTGTATGTGTCTGTACGTGTCTGTACATGTGTGTGTGAAATATATACACGTTTGAGGGGGCTGAGTGCGTACACGTGTGAGGGGGGCTGAGTTTGTACATGTGTGAGGGTTGCTGAGTGCATACACGTGTGAGGGGGGCTGAGTGCGTACATGTGTGAGGGGCCTGAGTGCGTACACGTGTGAGGGGTGCTGAGTGTGTACACGTGTGAGGGGTGCTGAGTGCGTACAGGTGTGAGGGGGGTTGAGTGCGTACACGTGTGAGGGGGCTGAGTTTGTACACGTTGAAGGGGGGCTGAGTTTGTACACGTGTGAGGGAGGCTGAGTCCGTACACGTGTGAGGGGGGCTGAGTGCAGGATCTGATTGCCAGATCAACTCTTGAGAGACTCCAATCTTATTCCTCTTGGGGTATGTATGACATAGATAAGGATAATATATACAAGGGCAATAAATATTTTTATCCCATTAGCACAGGAAGTTCAGCGGTAGAAATGTTTCAACAGTTAGTAGAAAGGGATCCTGTCGATCTAAAGAGAGAATTGTCTACAGCCTCCACCCCTGCCACAGAAATTTTAAATAAGTCTGAAAGGAATGCCCTTACCCATTTGAAATCTTGGAAAGATATAGTAGTACGGGAAGTTGGCAAGGGTGGAGTGGGGGTGATCCTCTCTTCTGAGAACTATAAGGCTGAAGCAATACAGCAATTGAGTGACATCTCCACATACCGCGTCCTTAAAACAGACCCCACTAAAAATTTTCAAAAGCAATTGTTCAAGCTCCTAGATACTGGGAAAGAAATAAGGGTTCTGACATCCAAATTAGCAGACTCCCCTTTGGTGGATTGTCCGGTAAAAAACAACATGGGCAGAAGATTTAACCGCTTGCCGACTGCCTAACGATGATTTACGTCGGCAGTCAGCCCCTCACAGGCAAAGCGACGTAGGTCTACATCGCTAGCCTGTGAGGCTCTGGGGAGCGAGCGCGTGCCGCCGGATGCGCGCTCCCGCTCGGTCACAGACCTCCCCGCGCGACATCGGGTCCGCCGGGCTTTCGCGATCGCCCGTTACACCGTGTGTAAACAAAGCCCCCTGTCATTCTCCCCTGTGTATGAATAGTGATCATACGGTTCTGCTATGTAGGACCGTTGATCACTGTTCTTACACACACAGCCACAACCAATCACAGTTAGAAGCACGCCCCTAGGTACACACTTAACCCCTCCCTCTATAAAAAGTTAACCCCTTCACTACCAGTGTCATTTTTACAGTAACAGTGCATATGTATAGCACTGATTACTATAGTAATGTCACTGGTACCCCCAAAAGTGTCAAAAATGTCAGTCAAGGGTCCGATCTGTCCGCCACAATGTTGCAGTCCTGCAAAAAAAAATTGCAGATCGCCACCATTACGCGTTAAAAAAAAAAACAACAAAAATTACGAAAATCTTTCCCTTAGTAAACGCAATAACTTTTGCGCA